>NC_139461.1:14142500-14775000 GCF_057233095.1 Heloderma suspectum
GAGTGCCTGAGGAACTCTGGACGGAGGTCATAGAATCATAGAATCATAGAATAGTAGGGTTGGAAGGGGCCTACAAGGCCATCGAGTCCAACCCCCTGCTCAATGCAGGAATCCAAGTCAGAGCATCCCTGACAAATGGCTGTCCAGCCTCGTCTTGAAGGCCTCCAGTGTGGGAGAGGTCCGTAATATTGTTCAGGAGGCAGCAACGAAATCCATCCCAAAGAAAAAGAAATGCACGAAAGCCAAGTGGCTGTCTGAGGAGGCTTTACAAGTAGCTGAGGAAAGAAGGGAAGTGAAAAGCAAGGGAGAAAGGGGAAGATATATCCAACTGAATGCAGAGTTCCAGAGAATAGCAAGGAGAGACAAGAAGGCCTTCTTAAATGAACAATGCAAAGAAATCGAGGAAAACAACAGAATGGGAAAGACTAGAGATCTCTTCAAGAAAATTGGAGATCTCAAGGGAACGTTTTGTGCAACGACGGGCATGATAAAGGACAAAGAAGGCAGGGACCTAACAGAAGCAGATGAGATTAAGAAGAGGTGGCAAGAATACACAGAAGAACTATACAGGAAAGATCTGAATGTCCCTGATAGCCATGATAGTGCGGTCACTGAACTTGAGCCGGACATCCTCAAGAGTGAAGTCAAGTGGGCCTTAGGAAGTATTAGTAACAACAAAGCTAGCAGAGATGACAGTCTTCCAGCTGAGCTATTTAAAATCCTAAAAGATGATGCTGTTGCATTCAATATGCCAACAAATTTGGAACACTCAACAATGGCCGGAAGACTGGAAAAGGTCAGTTTTCATTCCAATTCCAAAGAAGGGCAACGCCAAAGAGTGTTCAAACTGCCGCACAATTGCGCTCATTTCACATGCCAGCAAGGTGATGCTCAAAATCCTTCAAGCTAGGCTTCAGCAGTATGCGAACCAAGAACTACCGGAAGTACAAGCTGGGTTTCGAAGAGGCAGAGGAACTAGAGATCAAATCGCCAACAGTCGCTGCATCATGGAGAAAGCAAGAGAATTCCAGAAAAATGTCTATTTCTGCTTCATTGACTACGCTAAAGCCTTTGATTGTGTGGATCACAACAAACTGTGGCAAATTCTTAAAGTGTTGGGAGTACCAGACCACCTTACCTGTCTCCTGAGAAACCTGTATGAGGGTCAAGAAGCAACAGTAAGAACCAGACATGGAACAACTGAGTGGTTCAAAATTGGGAAAGGGGTATGACAAGGCTACATATTGTCACCCTGCTTATTTAACTTATATGCAGAGTACATCAAGAGAAATGCCGGGTTGGATGAATCAGAGGTCGGAATTAAGATTCCTGGGAGAATTATCAACAACCTCCGATATGCAGACGATACCACCCTAATGGCAGAAAGCGAAGAGGATCTAAAGAGCCTCTTGTTGTGGGTGAAAGAGGAGAGTGCAAAAGCTGGTTTGAAACTCAACATTAAGAAAACTAAGATCATGGCATCTGGCCCCATCACTTCCTGGCATATAGAAGGGGAAGAAATGGAAGTAGTGACAGATTTTACTTTCATGGGCTCCAAGATCACCGCAGACGGTGACTGTAGCCATGAAATTAAAAGACGCTTGCTCCTTTGGAGGAAAGCTATGGCAAACCTAGACAGCATAGTAAGAAGCAGAGACATCACCTTGCCGACAAAGGTCCGTCTAATCAAAGCTATGATTTTCCCAGTAGTAATGTATGGCTGTGAGAGCTGGACTATAAGGAAGGCTGAGTACTGAAGAATTGATGCTTTCGAACTGTGGTGCTGGAGAAGACTCTTACGAGTTCCCTGGACTGCAAGGTGGTCAAATCAGTCAATCCTAAAGGAAATCAACCCTGAGTGCTCATTGGAAGGACAGATACTGAAGCTGAAGCTCCAATATTTTGGCCACCTAATGCGAAGAGAAAACTCTCTGGAAAAGACCCTGATGCTGGGAAAGACTGAAGGCAAAAGGAGAAGGGGACGGCAGAGGATGAGATGGCTAGACAGCATCACCGATGCAATGAATATGAACTTGAGCACGCTCCGGGGACCGGGAGAGAGCACAGGACAGGAAGGCCTGGCATGCTATGGTCCATGGGGTCACGAAGAGTTGGACACGACTGAACAACTGAACAACAACAACAAAATATTTTTAGGAGACTTATTTTTTATTGCTAAAGTTAAATTGGATCTAGATAATGTGAGTTCATCTCCGCTCTGTGTTCATGTTACTGATTTAGGGCAAACTATGTCTTATACTTCTTAAATCCCACATCAGATATTCGTGTACTGCTTGCAGGTCTCTGGTTGACAGCTGGTTGGCCATTGTTTGAACAGAATGCTGGACTAGATGAACCCTTGGTCATGAACAGAGCCCAGCATGGCTCTTCTTATGTTCTTATGTTCTTAAATCAGAAATAGTGGAAACCACCCTGGATTTAAATTTGATGAAGTGTGGCTGTAACAGAATCCCTCCCTTGTCTACCCAAAAGATTCTCAACAGCCATAATCCCCAAAGAACACAAGCATGTAGACACTGTCTGTTTTCTCCTTAATCCTGGAATCCAAAAGGAGCATCAAATGGGGGAAATCCATCCATCTTCTCCTGTCTCTCACCTTCAAGGACTAATGGCTAGCTTTTTTCAATATCCACTATTGACTTATGTCCTGAAGATAAGGGGCTTGGGCTTACTTTGTCTTTTGCCTGAGGAAAATCTGCAGACCTCCCTTTTGGACAGATCCATGCCTTGGCATACAGACTACAGACGGACGTCACCAAATACGCAAGTTCTGCGATCTAAGCTAGGATGGCAAAGTGCCATGGACTACTGAGTGTCATACGTGTAGTTTTAGCTATAAGCCATCAAAAAAACAGAGGGAACATTCAGAGTTGAGCACCAAATTTAGCTTTCTGGCTGCCAGCGCAAATAAGGAAATGTGCAAGGTTAAATAATCTTCATTATCAAACAATAGAAAACATACACATTCCCTCTGTGGTGTTTTTTTTTTTTTTAAACGCTCTTCCTGAGCCTAAACTTGAACTTTTTTTAAAGTGGATCCTCATAAAGGGGACATTGCATAACACAATGGAAAACAAACTCAGTAATAGTTTTACAAGTCACATAAGGATTCTGTTCCAATGGGCTAGCTAGAAACCATTGTTCTGTTGCACTGAACTGCATCCCCTCTTTCCTTTATTTCTTTTTAAATCTTGAACAAAAAGATATTTGGGTTGATTCCTGAGACAAGATACAGCTTTATACATTCAGAATCTGTCTTACTCATGCAGAGAACCTATCATCCATTCTTCGAGCTTTAAAGGAGACGTGGTGAAAGCATCATCCCTCAGCCATAACAGTTCCATAGCTCTTAGGTCTGCTGCTGTTCTCCTTTTTAGGGCTCTTTGAGATACACCCTGAATTGAAAATGACCTCATGGTGTTTCTCTGCCAGCTCAAGTACATGACAGAATCCCAGTTGCATTGATGCAAGCACAACTTGTACTGCTGAGAGCCTCAGACATACCTGGTGGTGATGTTGATAGTCCCTGGTGTGGTCCAGCAGTCTCTTTTGAGATCCAAGGAACTCCAGCAAGGTATGTTTCCTTCAAGAATCTAGTTTCCTGTTTGAGTTATCTTTATGTGCCTCTTGACAGAATGGATTATGTCAAAACTGCTGATAGTCACATCAAAAAAGAGGAACGTGCTTAGTTATTTTCTCTAAATCCAGACAGGAAAGCACTGCTGTGAATGCTACACAAAGGGCAATACACACAATCGGACTGTATCTTGGGATGTGCAAATCAGCAGAAGTCGAACTCATCGAAGTTCTCTGAATTCCATGTGGAAGTTCGTTCTGACTCAAGTCCTTATGCAAGCGTTTTTTTCTTTCTCTTTCCGCATGAACATCCATGCACATTTTCATGCATATTTTTCCTAATGTACACATCCATCATCTGTACCTTTGAAATGTACACATTCATCTCCCATTGATTAAAACGTATTTGTGCACATATTTCAAAAGTATGCCTTTTCTTTTGTCCAAGTGTATGCCAGCTGTTGAACACTTTCCCCCCCCCCCCTTTTTCTTTGTTGGTGCTTGAATAACATTGCAAGCTCAAAAATGTTTGGACTTTGACTACACATTCATGTTCAGCCTGGAAAGTGCAAACGGGGTAAATACTGATGAAAAGTGAACTGCACTGAATTACTCATACACCCCTAGCTGTGTCTTGGGAGACGGAACTTCTAAAAAATCCTGCCCAGTTTTAACCCAACCTACTCCCTTACTCAAGCTTTCGACAAAGTGCCCCATGATATCCTGATGAGCAAACTAGCTCGAAGTGGGCTAGATGAAACAACGATCATGTGGATCCACAGTTGGCTACAGAATCGGACCCAAAGAGTGCTTATCAATGGGACCTTCTCAAGCTGGGGAGAGGTAACGAGTGGGGTACCGCAGGGCTCAGTCCTGGGCCCAGTGCTCTTCAATATTTTTATTAATGACTTGGAGGAGGAGGTGCAGGGAATGCTGATCAAATTTGCAGATGACACAAAATTGGGAGGGATAGCTAATACTTTGGAAGACAGAAACAAAATTCAAAGTGATCTGGATAGACTGGAGTGCTGGGCAGAAAACAACAGAATGGCATTTAATAGGGACAAATGCCAAGTTCTGCACCTAGGAAAAAGAAACCAAATGCACAGTTACAAGATGGGGGATACGTGGCTCAACCACACTACGAGCGAGAAGGATCTTGGAATTGTCGTCGATCACAAGCTGAATATGAGCCAACAATGTGATGTGGCTGCAAAAAAGGCAAATGCTATTTTGGGCTGCATTCATAGAAGCATCGCTTCCAAATCCCGGGAAGTACTAGTTCCCCTCTACTCAGCACTGGTTAGGCCTCATCTGGAGTACTGTGTCCAGTTCTGGGCACCACACTTTAAGAAGGATGCAGACAAGCTGGAGAGGGTTCAAAGGAGGGCAACAAAGATGATCAGGGGACTGGAAACAAAGCCCTATGAAGAGAGACTGAAAGAACTGGGCATGTTTAGCCTTGAGAAGAGAAGACTGAGGGGAGATATGATAGCGCTCTTCAAGTACTTGAAAGGTTGTCACAGAGAAGAAGGCCAGGATCTCTTCTTGATCATCCCAGAGTGCAGGACACGGAATAATGGGCTCAAGTTACAGGAAGCCAGATTCCGACTGAACATCAGGAAAAACTTCCTGAGTGTCAGAGCAATACGGCAATGGAACCAATTACCTGGGGAGGTGGTGGGCTCTCCCACACTGGAGGCCTTCAAGACGAGGCTGGACAGCCATTTGTCAGGGATGCTCTGACTTGGATTCCTGCCTTGAGCAGGGGGTTGGACTCGATGGCCTTGTAGGCCCCTTCCAACCCTACTATTCTATGATTCTATGATTCTATGATTCATACACCCCTAGCTGTTTCTTGGGAGGGGGAACTTCTAAAAAATTCTGCCCAGTTTTAACTCCACCTTCTCCCATCCATGCCTCTTTCTTTTGCTCTGTGCACCTATTAGGGATGTCAGAGAATTCTGCCACGGATCTCGGTGAGGCAGAATGCCAGTGCATTTGGCTCTCCAAAATCCATGGTGGAACGAAGCCCCCCCGCCCCCCACCCCACAAAAGGCGCGCAAAACAGGGCACCTACTTGCTGCTGTTCACGCTGGTTTGCGAATGGTGGCTGCGGCCGCCATTCGCTTCTTCATTATAGCCATGATAGGCTACGTAAATACTTACATAGCCTATCAAAGCTAATGCAGGGACGCCGTTTGCATCCCTGCGGAAGCCATGATAGGCTGCACAAGTATTTACGTAGCCTATCATGGCAAAAAAAAGGGAATGCAAATGGCGGCGGCTACAGCGGCCGCCATTTGCGTTCCATTTTTTTTTGGGCTGTGATAGCCTACGTAAATATTTATGTAGCCTATTACGGCAAAAGAGAGGGGTGCAAATGGTGTAGTGGCCGCCATTTGCGCCCATCTTTTTTGCTGCAATAGGCTACGTAAATATTTACGTAGCCTATCATGGCCCCCCCCCAAAAGAGAATGCAAATGGCGGCCGCCGTAGCCATCGCCATTTGCGTTCGCTGTTTGTTTTTTGTTTTTTTGCCGTGATAGGCTACGTAAATATTTATGTAAGTTATCACGGCAAAATACAGGGACGCAAATGGCGGCAGCAACGGCAGCTGCCATTTGCGTCCCTGTGCAGGCTGCCCAGTGGCCAGATGTCCGGCTGCGGGCGGCCCCGGCCGGCAGCTCCGCGGAATCACCGCGGAGTGGAGCCGGCTGGAGAGCATTTTGGGGAGAGGGACGAAGTGCCTCCCCCCACCGCGAATGCCACCCTTTGAAAAGGTAAATGACTTTCATACATCCCTAGCACCTATCTCAATGCTGAGAGGACCTTTCAAGCAACTGCACCACTAAATCAAAATAGTTTATATTATCTTGGAGTTAGGTAGCCAATTAGCTAAGTAATGTGGCTGTGGCCGCAGTGTAGAAACTGAATGTCTTCACTCTTCTTCACACAGGGCATAGTTAAATTATTGAATTTGCTACTGTAAGATGTAGTGGCAGGCACCAATGTGCATGGCTTTAATAGGGGATTATTCATGGAGTTTAAGGCTATTAATGGCTACTAGTCCTGATGGCTATATTCTACCTCCATTATCAGAGGCAGTTACTGGAGAACATGAGTGGGAAGGCGTTGTTGCACTCATTCCCTCTTCTACGTTTTCCACAAGCAACTGTTACTTCTCTCTCTATATCCACTGACTATTATCTTCCGAGATTTGTATAATATCTAAGGAATGAATGTTAAGTTAAAGCCCTATAACTTGGGTCAAAGAGCTTTTGAGCAATCAAGAAAGGTGGAACTGTAATATTCAAGGTCAAGTGTACACATAAACTTTAACCCTTTCTGCGTGCTTTAATCTCATAGGAATGTTGATAGAATTAAGACAGTGAGCCCAAATTTATGGGACAATTGAATTTATCATTATTAACAATGAGGTAATATTGCAGAAAGTGTATGAAGAAGTTCTGTTGTTGGCATATTAGCTCCTTACCATTTAGAAGCACACCACTAAGCCTGTGCACCTGTCAACTGCACAACTTTATCACAGATGGGTAAGAAACCTGGAACGTATTTATTTATTATGTATTTGCTACACTGATATTCCACCTTTCCTCTGAGGAGCCCAAGATGGCATATTTGGTGGTCCTTCTCCTCTCCAGTTTATTCTCACAACATCCCTGCAAGGTAGGTTAAGCTGAGAGTCAGTGACTGGCATCACAGTGGACAGTGAAGAGAGTTCCTGGAGAGATGCTGATGTAGGGCTGATCAGAGAGTGTGACCTGAGTTTTTTAGCTGCATTCTCAGGGTTCTGAAAGTGAAAGGCAATTTCTCCACATTCTTGCCTTGTCCAGAAAATTCTAAAGAAAGGGGTGTGTGTTTTTAAAGCACCGAAGTGTACAGAACAGAAGGATGTTTTAGCCAAAGATTGTCCATACATAGGGATGTTAGAGAATTCCACCACGGATCCCAGGGAGGCCGAATTCCAGTGAATTTGGCCCTCTGGAATCAGTGGCGGAATGGAGCAACCTATCCCACCACCTTGTGAAAGCCCCACGAAATGGAGCCTGCCTGGCTGTGGCTCCGGCGGCAGCAGTGGTAGGGGTGAACGAAAGTCACTTACCTTTTCTCGCAGCTTGTTCGCGGTGGGGGGGAGTGCTTCGCTGCTCCCCCCGCGAAGTTCAGGCCGGGGGGGGAGGCTTCCCGCCTCGCCCGGCCGAAATTCAGGCCGGGGGGGGAGGCTTCCTGCCTCGCCCGGCCGCGAACACGAAAGTAAAAAAAAAAAAAAAAAACGTCCCCTGATAGGCTACGTGACGATTCACGTAGCCTATCATGGCTAGATCTGGAAAGTCAGCCGTGATAGGCTACGTGAATCGTCACGTAGCCTATCACGGGTAACTTTAAAAAAAAAAGCGCGTACGCGAATGGCGGCCCCCATAGGGAGCCGCCATTCGCGTTCCTTATTTAGTTGCTGTAGTCTACGTAAATGTTTACGTAGACTACGGCGAAAATAAGGGCAACGCTATTTACGTTGCCCTTATTTTCTCTGTAGTCTACGTAAACATTGACATAGACTACAGCGACCAAATAAGGAAGGGGAATAGCGGCTCCCTATGGGGGCCGCCATTCGCGTACGCGCTATTTTTTTTTTTAAGTCACCCGTGATAGGCTACGTGGCGATTCACGTAGCCTATCATGGCTGACTTTGCAAATCTTGCCATGATAGGCTACGTGAATCGTCACGTAGCCTATCAGGGGACATGTTTTTTTTCTTTCTTTCATTGCAATGGCGGGGGCGGCAGCCGATCGAAAGACCGGCTGCCGCTCCCGCCCCGCTCGAACACCGGACGAACCGCCAGCCGGACCCGCCGCCGGGAGGGACATTCAGGGAAGGTAAGTCCCGTCCCGGGGGGGGGGCGGGGGGCGGGGGGGCAGAGGATTTCTCCCCGAAACTTGTTCGGGGGGCCGAACACGTTGGCGCTCGCCCCCCCCGAAGTTTCGGGGAGTAATTCTCCGCCATCCCTAAGCAGTGGCAGCTCCGGTGGCAGCAGCAGGTCCAGCAGCTCCAGCTACTGGCGGGCTGCAGCCGCAAATTGCAGCCACTATGCCGGCCACCATTTGCATCCCTGGCAAGCCGTGATAGGCCACGTAAGTATCCACGTGGCCTATCACAACACAGGGCAGGGACACAAATGGTGTAGCCGCCGCCATTTGTGTCCATGTCTTTAGCCGTGATAGGCTACGTATATATTTACATAGCCTATCATGGCAAAATACAGGGGTGCAAATGGTGGCTGCTACACCATTTGCGCCCCTGTCTTTTGCCGTGATAGGCTATGTAAATATATACGTAGCCTATCACGGCAATAGGAAGGAATGCAAATGGCGGCCACCATAGCTGCCGCCATTTGCATCCGTGTCTTTAGCCGTGATGGGCCACGTATATATTTACATAATCTGTCACGGCTAAAGACACAGACGCAAATGGCGGCGGCTACAGCAGGCGGCATTTGCATCCCTGTGCAGCCCAGGGGCTGGATGTCAGGCTGCGGGCAGCCCTGGCCGGCGGCTCTGTGGAGTCGGTGCAGAGAGGAGCCGGCTGGGGAGGATTCGGGGGGGAGCGGAGCGCCTCCCCCCACCGCAGATTGCCTGGTGCGGAGCCAGGTAAGAGTTTCGTACATTCCTATCCATACGTACTCATGCACACACGCACACTCCCCAACGAGTGCCCACTGTTCCCCTCTCTTTCCCAGTTATGGGTAAATCCTAAGGATTCCTCCCATCCCTCCCCATCCACTGCTTCCAATTCGTCACTCATTTTTTGTCTCCCCCTCCCTCTCATGGACATCAGCTGAGTGTTTTCACCGAAAATTGCCCAAAGAAGAGTGTTTCTGAGCATGAGCCCTGTCTCCTCCACTGAATCCAGAATCATAGAATCATCGAATAGTGGGATGGAAGGGGCCTACAAGGCCATCGAGTCCAACCCCCTGCTCAATGCAGGAATCCAAGTCAGAGCATCCCTGACAGATGGCTGTCCAGCCTCATCTTGAATGACTCCAGTGTGGGAGAGCCCACCACCTCCAAGATAATTGGTTCAATCGTCGTATTGCTCTAACACTCTGGAGGCTTTTCCTGCTGTTCAGCTGGACTCTGGCTTCCTGTCACTTGAGCCCATGATTCCATGTCCTGCACTCTGGGATGATCGTGAAGAGATCCTGGCCTTCCTCTCTGTGACAACCTTTCAAGTACTTGAACAGCGCTATCATTTCTCCCCTCAGTCTTCTCTTCTCAAGGCTAAACATGCCCAGTTCTTTCCGTCTCTCCTCAGTGGACTTTGTTTCCAGTCCCCTGATCTTCTTCGTTGCCCTCCTCTGAACCCTCTCCAGCTTGTCTGCATCCTTCTTAAAGTGTGGTGCCCAGAACTGGACATGGTACTCCAGATGTGGCCTAACCAGTGCTGAGTAGAGGGGAACTAGTACTTCCTGGGATTTGGAAGCTATGCTTCTATTAATGCAGCCCAAAAGAGCATTGGCCTTTTTTGCAGCCACATCACATTGTTGGCTCATATTCAGCTTGTGATCGACAACAATTCCAAGTTCCTTCTTGCTTGTAGTGTTGTTGAGCCACATATCCCCCATCTTGTAACTGTGCATTTGGTTTCTTTTTCCTAGGTGCAGAACTTGGCATTTATCCCGATTAAATGTCATTCTGTTATTTTCTGCCCAGAGCTCCAGCCTGTCATGATCACTTTGAATTTTGGTTCTGTCTGTCTTCCAAAATATTAGCTATCCCGCCCAATTTTGTGTCATCTGCAAATTTGATCAGCATTCCCTTCACCTCCTCCTCCAAGTCATTAATAAAAATGTTGAAGAGCACTGGGCCCGGGACTGAGCCCTTAGGTACCCCGCTTGTTACCTCTCCCCAATTTGAGAAGATCCCATTGATAACCACTCTTTGAGTCCGATTCTGTTGCCAACTGTGGATCCACCGGATCGTTGTTTCATCCAGCCCACTTTGAGCTAGTTTGCTCATCAGGATATCATGGGGCATTTTGTCAAAAGCTTTGCTGAAGTCGAGGTATATGATGTCCACAGCATTCCCACAGTCCACAAGGGAGGTTACTTGATCAAAAAATGAGTTCAGATTCATCTGGCAGGATTTGTTCTTGACAAATCCACACTGGCTTCGAGTAATCACTGCATTCTTCTCAAGGTACTTACAGATGGATTGCTTTATCATCTGCCCAGAATTTCCCCAGGGATTGACTACTGACTGATCTGTAGTTCCCAGGTTAGGTTCCTCTTCTTTGTCCTTTTTGAAGATAGGGACAAAATTAGCCCTCCTCCAGTCATCTGGCACTTCACCCATCCTCCATGATTTCTCAAAGATAATAGATTAATTATCTGGATAATTATCTGGATAATTACTTTTAACCCAGATGCTCTTGATGGTGCTACCAAGCTCATCCTCCTGTATTTCTTTGCAGAGAGATGTATTTTTCACATATAGTGCAACCCCACCTCCCTTTCTGTTCCTCATGTTCTTTTTGACAAGTTAAATGCTTTAATTGCTGTATTCCAGTCATGAGAGTCATCCAACCAAGTCTCAGTTATACCTATCATGTCATAATTTCCCTCCTGTATTAAGAGTTCAAGTTTGTTCTGTTTGTTTCCCATACTCTGGGCTTTAGTATCTAGCCATCGAAGACCATGTGCTTCATGGTCTGGCTTTCTTCCTACGTGTTTGTGAAGACTCTTATTGGGTGCTATTATAGCTGATCTCTCTGTTGCGGTGCATGGGCCTTTGTCCATTGTTACCCTCAACTTTACATCTCCCTTCCCCAATGGATTCAGTTTAAAGCCCTCCTGGCTCCTGATGAAGTTCTTCATGCTGTGGCCAAACACATTCTTCCCAGCCTTTGTGAGGTGCAACCTGTCCCTTGCCAACAGTCCATCTTCCAGGAAGTATATAGCCCGTGGTCCCAGAATCCAAATCACTCTTGTTGGCACCACCTTCGTAGCCAGTCATTCACCCGGAGTATTTTTCTTTCCCTTTCTATCCTTCTTCTAACTACTGGAAGGATGGATGAGAAAACTATCTGGGCCCCAAAGTTCTTGAGTTTCCTTCCCAAAGCTTCAAAGTCTGACGTGATTTCTTTGTAGCTCCTCTTGGCAGTATCATTCATTTGTTCCCACATGGATGAGAAAACAGGGATACCTGTCAGTGGGCTTTATGAGTTCAGGCAACCCTTTAGTCGCGTCTCTAATCCATCCTTCTGGGAGACAGCATAGCTGGTGAGTCCATGGGTCTTTGCGACATACTTGGGTTTCGATCCCACGCAGTAAGGACTCTCCTACTACTACTCCTCTTCTCTTCCCATTGTTATAGGCCTTGGTTTCATTTAGGGATGTTAGAGAATTCTGCCACAGACTGAATCCGGCCCCCCGGAGTCCGTGGCGGAATGGAGCAATCCCCCCCTGCCACCCTGCAAAACTTCCCAGGGACAGACCCTACCTGTTGTCGGCTGTCTGATCCATCTGCTGCCCTAGTCTGCTGCCACAAATGGCTCCCCTGGTCTGCGGCTGCCATTTGCCTCCCTACTTTAGCAGTGATAGGCTATGTAAGTATTTACGTAGTCTATCACAGCAAAGAGCAGGGATGCAAATAGCATCCGCTATGCCATTTGCGTCTCTGCCTTTTGCCATGATAGACTATGTAAATATATACGTAGCCTATCATGGATAATGTAGGGATGCAAATGGCAGCCACTACAGTGGCCACCATTTGCGGCTGCAGCCCAGCAGCGGACAGAAGTCTGACTCCGGGTGGGCCTGGCTGGTGGCTCCATGGGCTCGCCATGGAGCGGAGCCAGCTGGGAGGATTCTGCGGGGGAGGGACGGATTGCCACACCCTCAGCAGATGGCACCACCAGGAACGGGGTGAGTAATCCGTACACCCCTAGTTTCATTGCCTCAGCTTGACTGACCTTCAGCCTTTTGCTAGCTGTCATGCAGGTTCCCCTGTAATTCTTCCTCTGCAGGCTGTCCTCCACTCTCATCCTCAAGTACCTGGAAATGGTTCCCTAGCTCCACTGCCTCCACTGTTGCCAAGTGTCTTCTAGTTCTTCTGTTCCTAACTGTCACCCTTTTCCAAGGAGTATCCTCTACTTCCCCCTTCATGGATCACTGCCCTGTTGTGGCAAAGGAGCTTGCATAACTCAGTGAAGCCATAAGCTATGCCGTGCAGGGCCACCCAAGACGGACAGGTCATGGCGGAGAGTTCTGACAAAATGTGGTCCACTGGAGATGGAAATGGCAACCCACTCCAGTATTCTTGCCAAGAAAACCCCATGGAATGTATCACAAGGCTAAAAGATATGATGCCGGAAGATGAGCCCCTCAGGTCAGAAGGTGTCCAATATACTACTGCGGAAGAGCAGAGGGTATTTCCAAGTAGCGCCAGAAAGAGTGAAGCGACTGGGCCAAAGCTGAAAGGACACTCAGCTGTGGATGTGTCTGGTGGTGAAAAGAAAATCCGATGCTGTAAAGAACAATATTGTTTAGGAACCTGGAATGCAAGATCAATGAATCAAGGTAAGCTGGAGGTGGTCAGACATGAGATGGCAAGATTGAACATCGACATCTTCGGAATCAGCAAACTAAAATGGAAAAGCATGGGCGAATTTAATTCAGGTGACCATCATATCTACTATTGTGGGCAAGAATCCCTTAGAAGAAATGGAGTAGCATTCATAGTCAACAAAAGGGTGGGAAAAGCAGTACTGGGGTACAATCTCAAAAACGATAGAATGATCTCAGTACGAATCCAAGGCAAACCATTCAACATCACAGTAATTCAAGTCTATGCCCCAACCACTGAGGCCAAAGAAGCTGAGGTTGGTCGGTTCTATGAAGACCTACAACACCTTCTAGAACTTACACCAAAAAAAGATGTCCTCTTCATGATCGGTGATTGCAATGCTAAAGTAGGAAGTCAAGAAATCACCGGGATAACAGGCAAGCATGGCCTTGGTGTACAAAATGAAGCAGGACAAAGGCTAATAGAGTTTTGCCAAGAGAACACGCTGATCATAGCAAACACTCTTTTCCAAGAGCACAAGAGGTGACTCTACACATGGACATCACCAGATGGTCAATATCGAAATCAGATTGATTATGTAGTTTGACATACATAATCAATGTATTATTTGGCTTCGCCAAAGATGGAGAAGCTCTATATAGTCAGTAAAAATAAGACCTGGAGCTGACTGTGGCTCAGATCATGAGCTTCTTGTTGCAAAATTTCAGCTTAAATTGAAGAACGTTGGGAAAACCACTAAACCATTCCGGTATGACCTAAATCATCTCCCTTATGAATATACAGTGGAGGTGAGGAATAGATTTAAGTGATTACACCTGATAGACAGAGTACCTGAGGAACTATGGATGGAGGTCCATAACATTGTTCAGGAGGCAGCAACTAAATCCATCCCAAAGAAAAAGAAATGCAAGAAAGCAAAGTGGCTGTCTGAGGAGGCTTTACAAGTAGCTGAGGAAAGAAGGGAAGTGAAAAGCAAGGGAGAAAGGGGAAGATATATCCAACTGAATGCAGAGTTCCAGAGAATAGCAAGGAGAGACAAGAAGGCCTTCTTAAATGAACAATGCAAAGAAATCGAGGAAAACAACAGAATGGGAAAGACTAGAGATCTCTTCAAGAAAATCGGAGATCTCAAGGGAACGTTTTGTGCAAAAATGGGCATGATAAAGGACAAAGAAGGCAGGGACCTAACAGAAGCAGATGAGATTAAGAAGAGGTGGCAAGAATACACAGAAGAACTATACAGGAAAGATCTGAATGTCCCTGATAGCCATGATAGTGTGGTCACTGAACTTGAGCTGGACATCCTCGAGAGTGAAGTCAAGTGGGCCTTAGGAAGCATTAGTAACAACAAAGCTAGCAGAGATGACAGTATTCCAGCTGAGCTATTTAAAATCCTAAAAGATGATGCTGTTAATGTGCTGCACCCAATATGCCAACAAATTTGGAACACTCAACAGTGGCCACAAGACTGGAAAAGTTCAGTTTACATTCCAATTCCAAAGAAGGGCAATGCCAATGAGTGTTCAAACTACCGTACAATTGCGCTCATTTCACATGCCAGCAAGGTGATGCTCAAAATCCTACAAGCTAGGCTTCAGCAGTATGCAAACCTAGAACTACTGGAAGTACAAGCTGGGTTTCGAAGAGGCAGAGAAACTAGAGATCAAATCGCCAACTTTCGCTGGCTCATGGAGAAAGCAAGAGAATTCCAGAAAAACATCTATTTCTGCTTCATTGACTACGCTAAAGCCTTTGATTGTGTGGATCACAACAAACTGTGGCAAATTCTGAAAGAGATGAGAGTACCAGACCACCTTACTTGTCTCCTGAGAAACCTGTACGAGTGTCAAGAAGCAACAGTAAGAACCGGACATGGAACAACCGATTGGTTCCAAATTGGGAAAGGAGTATGACAAGACTGCATATTGTCACCCTGCTTATTTAACTTATATGCAGAGTACATCATGAGAAACGCCGGGTTGGAGGAATCACAGGTTGGAATTAAGATTGCTGGGAGAATTATCAACAACCTCAGATACGTATTACGCAGACGATACCACCCTAATGGCAGAAAGCGAAGATCTAACGAGCCTCTTGCTGAGGGTGAATGCCATGATCTAAAGAGCCTCTTGCTGAGGGTGAAAGAGGAGAGTGCAAAAGCCGGTTTGAAACTCAACATTAAAAGAACGAAGATCATGGCATCTGGCCCCATCACTTCCTGGCATATGGAAGGGGAAGAAATGGAAGCAGTGACAGATTTTATTTTCTTGGGTTCCAAGATCACCGCAGACGGTGGCTGTAGCCATGAAATTAAAAGATGCTTGCTCCTTGGGAGGAAAGCTATGGTAAACCTAGACAGCATAGTAAGAAGCAGAGACATCACCTTGCCGACAAAGGTCCGTCTAACCAAAGCTATGGTTTTCCCAGTAGTAATGTATGGCTGTGAGAGCTGGACTATAAGGAAGGCTGAGCGCTGAAGAATTGATGCTTTCGAACTGTGGTGCTGGAGAAGACCCTTACAAGTCCCCTGGACTGCAAGGAGGTCACATCAGTCAATCCTAAAGGAAATCAACCCTGACTGCTCATTGGAAGGACAGATACTGAAGCTGAAGCTCAAATATTTTCGCCACCTAATGCGAAGAGAAAACTCCCTGGAAAAGACCCTGATGCTGGGAAAGACTGAAGGCAAAAGGAGAAGGGGACGGCAGAGGATGAGATGGCTAGATAGCATCACCAATGCAATGAATATGAACTTGAGCACAATCCGGGAGGGAGCGCAGGACAGGAAGGCCTGGCATGCTATGGTCCATGGGGTCACGAAGAGTCGGACATGACTGAACGACTGAACAACAATCCTCTACTTCATTTTTCCTCACCTCAGCAGTTTCCTCTTTTGCCTCAGCTTGCTGTTGCTCTTCTAACTCCTGTACTTCGCTTTTCTGCTGTAGTTCCATTGTTCTGTCCAATAACTCTTCATGTTCTTTTATTCCCTGGAGGGTCGACAGTCGCCGCTCCAGTCCTCTTACTTTTTCTTTCAGCAGCGTGCTGAACTTGGACTTGTTGCAGGTGTAGGCCATGTTGTTCTCAGGAAAGAAAACAAAAATGGCACACACCTTGCCAATCACCACCACTGGAGAGTCTTTTCCTTCCATAGCCTTTATTCCCTTTTTGTGTCTAGCTTTCTGGTTGTTCTAGATTAGCCTGTGCCTGGTCATCCACTCACTGCAGGTTAAAAGCAGAGTCCCACCAGTATGGAAGTGTGTGTAACAAGACAAATATTTTTTTTAAAAAAAGAATATATATATAAATATATATAATGAAATGAAAAAAAAAGTAAATTATGTGTGTGTGTGTGTGTGTGTGTGTGTGTTAGGGGCCTCCCCCTGACCTCTTCTGCAAGGACCTCTTCCTGACAAAGGAGGAGGACAACCCCCTGGGCTTCCTCCAGCCCACTTACCTCTTTGTCTTTGTCTCCTTTGTCTCTTTTGCCACTGCAACTCCACTGGCCAACTCCTGTTTGCTCCACCTGTTTGCTCGCTCTTTGGGAGCTTGCTTGCTTGTATTGCCCCTGGACCAGCTGGAGCAGCTTCCTCTGCTCTACTCTGCTCACCTGGGAGGCGGGAAGCAGTAGGGATGGCGGAGAATTCTGCCACGGATTTCAGTGAGGCCGAATGTACTGGCATTCAGCCCCCCGAAATCTGTGACGGAATGCCCCCCCCTGCGGATTCCCCCTGGGATGGCACTTACCTGGGGCGGATGTGGCGGATACGGCGGCGGCAGTTCTGGCAGTGGCGGTGGCTCCAGTGGCTGGTCTCCTGGCTGGCCACATCTGGGCTGCTGCCGCTGCCATTGCCGTCCTTGCAGCCGTGATAGGCTATGTAAGAATTTACGTAGCCTATCACGGCTACCCCCCCCAAAAAAAAAACCCAGCATAAACAAATGGGTTTTTTTATATTTACGTAAATATTTATGTAAAATAAAATGGCAAAAAAAAGGGGAACGCAAATAGCGTAGTGGGTGCTATTTGCGTCCCTTTATTTTTCGCTGTTCTAGCCTACGTAAATATTTAAGATAAATTGGCTAAAAATAGGGAACGCAAATGGCGGCCGCCGTAGCCGCCACCATTTGCGTATGCTGGGTTTTTTTTTGGGGGGGGGGTGTTTAGCCATGATAGGCTACATAAATTCTTATGTAGCCTATCACGGCTGCCTGGCTGGACGCAAATGGTGGCCGCTACACCGGCAGCCATTCGCGTCCGCAGCAGCCCAGACGCGGCCGGAAATCCGGCTGCGGCTGGCCCTGGCCAGCTGCTCCATGGCCTGGCTGCGAAGCGGAGCCGGCCATCGAGGATTCCAGGTGGGAGGACCGGATCGCCTCCCCCCCATCTCCCCCACCACGAAAGATTCCGCGAAAAGGTGAGTTTCGTACATCCCTAGGAAGCAGAAAGAGCGTCCTGCACCTCGTACATTTCAGTAGATTCTTTGGTATCCAAAATCCCACCCAGAAATTATGGGAAGCTCCCCTCCCATATAAAAAAAGAAGGAAAGCCACCACTAGTCCACCATGCCTTTTATAGGGCTGGCACAGTATACCAGCTTTAAGAGCCTCCAGGTTATATTTCTATGTCTTACACATAGGCACCTATAGAAGACTGTCTGAAAAGTAGAGCGAATGAAAAACAGAGCTGCTCAGTGGTATCAGAAACAGTTCAAGTTCTATAAGGACCCCTGTGTCTTGTAATGCCCTAACACCGGCGCCAGCTTGTCTGGCTGAAAGGGGGGGGCATTGCAGATGGGTGGGGTGAGAGGATGTGGATGCCAGTCATTGGTGCACCCCCAGTGGCACCACCATGCAAGGAGGGGCTGGCAGAGTTGCCTTAAGCTCTTCCCCCCTCCCATCCTCAGCTCTCTCGCTCATGCAGCTGCTGAGCGACAGAGATAACATACTCAGCTCGCCGCTCCTACTTTCCTTGGCACCTCCGCCTCCTCGGGACGCAGCGGATGCAGCACTCAGCCAGCTCGCCCCATCCTTGTGGCCATTGGCAGGGGCGACAGGGGCGCCGGCACTCGCTTCAGTGGCACACGCGCCCCTCACCTCTCTCCCATGCTGCCGTTAGCTCTCCTGCATTGGGGGACGCAGCTGGCAGCCCTGGGCAGCGGCCGGCATTTGCTGTACCTTTGTACAGCTGCACCCGCTGCCCTGCACCGCGGCAGTGGCTGGCTTCAGTTGGCTCCTGTTGGTGGCAGTGGCCAGTGCTTGCCGCACCTTTCTTGCGGCCACGCTCGCGGTGGTGGCCAGCTCCAGCACGGCCAGCTCGTCCTTTTCCCTGCCAGTGGCGGTGGCAACTGCCTGTGCTTGTGGCGCCTTGTGTGCAGCCGCCTCTTCTCTGCACATCGCCGCCTCGGGCCCCTGTCTCGAGGAGGAAGTGGTGGTCAGCCCTGGTCCCTACTGCTGGCAGCTGCCTTGCTTCGCAGCCTTCTTGGCGGCAGCGCTCGCTTCAGCGGCGTGTGCGCCCCTCACCTCCTCTCCCTTGTGCTGTTGCCAGCCCTTGTGTTGCGGCGGACACAGTGAAGAGACCGCTCTTGCCATATGTGGCAGTGGCTGCACTTAGCTGCCTTCAGGGGACTCGCCCTCTTGCCCCCTCTTATCATCAGGGCCATTCTCTTCAGGGCCATCAGCCCAAAAGTTTGGAGTAGCCAGGGGGGGAGGGCTATTGTGCCAGGGCCATTCTCTTCAGGGCCACAGGCCCAAAGGTTTGGAGTTGTAAGGGAAGGAGGCTATTTCCAGTGCCCTTACTGGGTTTGCGGGCATCTGAGGCCTTTGCCTCTGGCCTGCCTCCTGCCGGGACCCTTCTTGTCTGTAAAACCTGTGTGGTGTAGTGGTTAGAGCATTACAGCGGGCCCTGAGGGCCCTGGGATCTGGTCTCCACTTGCCTATAAGGCTCGCTGGATGGCTTTGGGTCAGTAACTTTCTCTCAATCTTGCCCTTTATCCACATCATGCCTCCTAAGAAGGGATGGGGGGAGGGCAGAAAAGGAAAGGGTAAAGTCCCACGACCTCCCACATGAAGGCCACAACACAGGCCTGAGTCCAAGGACAATGCGGGCCCAGTCCTGGCTTCAATCCTTTCATGCCTTGAAGCTGCAGAATGTGCTTCTTTGATTGCCCCCACTCTCACAGCTGGGCCCAGCAATACTACGGTAGTCTAGCCCAAACAGACATGCCAGTGGACGCAATGTTCACTATTGCTTTCTATTTCAGTGCATCTGGACGCCCTAGAAATATCCGCCTTGGCCTCTCAGGTTCACCTTGATGGCACACCACCGCCAGAGGCTGTGCACTCTCCTGCAGCATCTCTGCCGCCAGTGAGACAGGCAATGTCATCCGCCTTGTCAGATGGGGACTCGGGCACAGCCACCCTGACTCCAGCATGTCTGGAGGACATGGAGGCCTCCACCTCGTCATTGCAGTCTCACCTTGGCGCCACACCACCGCCAGAGGCGGCCCACTCTCCTGAGTAGGGTTGGCGGAGAATTTCTCCCCGAAACTTCGGGGGGCCGAGCGCCAACGTGTTCGGCCCCCCCGAACAAGTTTCGGGGAGAAATTCTCCGCACCCCCCCACACCCCGCACCCCCCCCCGGGACGGGACTTACCTTTGCCGAATGTCCCTCCCGGCGGTGGGTCTGGCCGGCAGTTCGGTGGGTCTTCGTCCGGGGCGGGAGCGGCAGCCGGTCTTTCAACCGGCTGCCGCCGCCGCCATTGCAATAAAAGAAAAAAAAAAACGCCCCCGTGATAGGCTACGTGAGGATTAACGTAGCCTATCACGGCTAGATTTGCAAAGTCAGCCGTGATAGGCTACGTAAATCGTCACGTAGCCTATCAGGGGTGACTTAAAAAAAAAAAGCGCGTACGCAAATGGCGGCCCCCATAGGGAGCCGCCATTCGCGTTCCTTATTTGGTCGCCGTAGTCTACGTAAAGATTTACGTAGACTACAGCGACCAAATAAGGAACGCGAATGGCGGCTCCCTATGGGGGCCGCCATTTGCGTACGTGCTTTTTTTTTTTAAAGTCACCCGTGATAGGCTACGTGACGATTTACATAGCCTATCACGGCTGACTTTGCAGATCTAGCCGTGATAGGCTACGTTAACCGTCACGTAGCCTATCACGGGGGCGTTCTTTTTTTTTTAACTTTTTAGTTCGCGGCCGGGCGAGGCGGGAAGCCTCCCCCCCCGGCCTGAACTTCGCGGGGGGAGCAGCAAAGCGCCTTCCCCCCACCGCGAAAAGCTTCAAGGACAGGTAAGTGGGTTTCGTGCACCCCTACTCCTGAGGCATCTCTGTCGGCAGTGGCACAATCAACATCATCTGCCTTGTTGGCTGGGGACCCGAGTGCGGCGGCCCCGGATCCAGTGCGCCTGGATGCCATTGGGGCCTATACCTCATCTTCGCAGGGATTGCCTGTGCGGCACACAACCGTGGTAGGCAGTCGACCCTCCTGGGGTATCTCTGTCAGTAGCACCACAAGCGACATCATCCCCCCCTGCTCCCAGGGGACTTGGACGTGGCTGCCCTGGATATCGGTGAGATGACCACACCTTGCTTTACTTGGCTGGGTGGGTGACCTTCCGGGCCCTGGGGCTGGCCACCTTAGCCCACTGTGGCGGAATTCTCCGCCATCCCTACCTCTCTCCCACGCCACCACTAGCTCTCCTGCCATGGGCCATCCCTCCCATTGTCATCTCCTTATATGACACCCGTGCCACCTCCAGTTCCGTCAGTCACACCTCCACGGTAGGCCTAGCCGCTTAACTCAGCATCTGGCAGGGCTCTGCTGGATTAACTCAGGACCACTTCCCTGCCCCGCCCCCTCGGTCATCCACGTAAGTGGCAATATCTATCCTTATGCCAATCTGGGGAAAGGAGCAATGCCCACCAGGGCTGCTTCTTCTCTCATTGGCTTTCACCTGAGGAGGTGTGTGGCTGGCCTATGTCAAGACTTTCTGCAGGAGGGCTGCTATTGCCCCTTCACTGCCTGGGACCTGAGGGACCAGGACCTTTGGCTCCAAATTTTGTCTCCTTCCCGGCCGGGTGTTGGCGACAGATATGACAGTGGCCACATTTTCACCAGGCTGTCTCCCGCATTGGCCCTTGGCCTATTGCAGGTCCGGGGCTTCAGCAATGCTGGCTGTGCTGGGCATGCAGCTCCTAGGAGTGCATGCTTCCAGAACCCATGCCATTTCCATCATGATTGCTCCCTTTGTAGCAGACAGCACCTCTTGTCCAGGAGCCTGGGGATTGCAGGATCCCCCTAGGGAAGGCCAAGGCAGTAGGAAGCCCAGTGGTGGGCTACAGCCCCCTCCTATGGGCCCCAGCCTGGTTGGGATGGTGCCGCTACTCCGGCGTTTAAGGCACTACCACAACAGGGAGAACATGTTCTACTTGGAACACCACGTCACACTAGGTTTTAGCCCCCCCCCCCCTTTCTAGGTCAACATAGGCCATTCTTAGCTCACAAGCAAAATCCCTCCTTGCCATGCATCGATGGGTTCGTGAGAAGATCAACAAGGCAGTACTAGCAAGAAGGGTTATAGCCCCACCTTCCATACCCTGACACCTAATCTAGGGATTTCCCCTCTTGGAACAGTGCCTAGGGATGTACGAAAGTCACTTACCTGGTCTCGCAGCTTGCTTCGCAGTGGGGGGAAGGCGCTTCACTTCTCCCCCCGAAGTTCAGGCCAGGGGGGGAGGCTTCCCTCCTCGCCCGCCCGAAATTCAGGCCGGGGAGAAGTACCCCGTCTCCCCGGCTGTGAACTTCAAAAGAAAAAAAAAAAAAGCCCCATGATAGGCTACGTAACGATTTACGTAGCCTATCACGGATAGATCTGCAAAGTCAGCCGTGATAGGCTACGTTAATCGTCACGTAGCCTATCACGGGTGACTTTTTTTTTTTAAAGAAAGCACGTAAGCAAATGGCGGCCCCCATAGGGAGCCGCCATTTGCGTTCCTTATTTGGTCCCTGTAGTCTACGTAAAGATTTACGTAGACTACAGGGACCAAATAAGGAACGCGAATGACGGCTCCCTGTGGGGGTCACCATTAGCGTACGCGCTTTTTTTTTTTAAAGTCACCCGTGATAGGCTACGTGATGATTAACGTAGCCTATCATGGCTGACTTTGCAAATCTAGCCGTGATAGGCTACGTTAATCGTTAGTAGCCTATCACAGGGGCGTTTGGTTTTTTTAAACTTTTCTTGTAATGGTGGCGGCGGCAGCCGGTCGAAAGACCGGCTGCCGCCCCCACCCCTGACGAAGACCTGCCGAACCGCTTCCGGGACCCGCCGCCGGGAGCGACATTCGTAAAAGGTAAGTCCCATCCCGGGGGGGGGGGCGGGGGGGGCGGAGAATTTCTCCCCGAACCTTTGGAGGACCGAATGCGTTGGCACGCGGCCCCCCAAAGTTTCGGGGAGAAATTCTCCCCCATCCCTAACAGTGCCCAAGAAATCCTCTAGGGAATTTAGGCTGATTTTTAAACTCTCTTCCCCAGGGCCAGCCTGTTAATCCCAAGATCCCTGATTTTCTATGCTTGGTGCGATACGCCTGTTCGATGAGGTGGTTGTCTTGGTCCAGGATCCCAGCCATGGGTCCCTGATGGGCATGTGTTACATGGAGTCTAAAGACGGTACTCAATGTTCTGACCTACTGCAAGTAGGAATGTATGAAAGTCACTTACCTTTTCACAGATTCTGTTCATGGTGGGGGAGGAGCTCCATCCCTCCCCCCGGAATCCTTGACGGGGGGGGCAATCCGGTCCTCCCCCCCGGAGTCCTCGACGGCCGGCTCCGGGCCGTCCACAGCTGGATGTCTGGCTATGGACAGGCTGCTGCAGATGCAAATGGCGGCCGCCATAGCAGCCACCATTTGCATCCACCCAGGCAGCCGTGATAGGCTACGTAAAAATTTACGTAGCCTATCACAGCTAACCAAAAAAACAACAACCCCCCAGTGTACGCAAATGGTGGCGGCTACAGCAGCCATCATTTGCGTTCCCTATTTTTCTCCAATTTAGCTTACGTAAATATTTATGTAGGCTAGAACAGTGAAAAATAAAGGAACGCAAATAGTGCCCATTACGCTACTTGTGTTCCCCTTTTTTTCGCTGTTTTATCTAATGTAAATATTTACGTAAGATAAATCGGCGAAAAATAGGGAACGCAAATGGCTGCCGCCGTAGCCGCCACCATTTGCGTACGCTGGGTTTTTTTTGGGGGGGGGGGTTAGCCGTGATAGGCTACATAAATTCTTATGTAGCCTATCACGCCTGCCTGGGTGGATGCAAATGGCGGCCGCTATGGTAGCCGCCATTTGCATCTGCAGGTTCCCGTCCACGGCCAGAAATCCGGCCATGGACAGCCCGGAGCCGGCCGTCGAGGATTCCGGGGGGGAGGACTGGATCGCCTCCCCACCGTTGAGGATTCCGACGGGAGGGACGGAGCGCCTCCCCCCCCATGAACAGAATGCTCGAAAGGTAAGTGACTTTCGTACATCCCTACATAAGTTGCAAGCTGGCTGTTTTAGCCTTCCATCCCACAAGGATGGGAGTTACTGACTCCATGTCAGATGTCAGGGTTTGGCATGCAATGTAGGGTCCAGAAGGGCCTTGATATACTTCATGGTGCAGGTAGGGGTGTACGAAACCCCGCTTACCTGGCTCTGCCGGGGGAGATCTGCTGGGATCTGCTGGGGGGGAGGTGCTGGAGTTCCCTCCCCCACCATGATGGCGTCCCTGTGTTAGCCGTGATAGGCTACGTAAGTATTTACATAGCCTATCACAGCTGAAGAGGAGCAAGCGAATGGCTGCCGCAGGACAGCTGCCATTCACACAGCAGCGCGGTTGGAGCAGATAAGTGCTCCGTTTCACGTGCCTTTCGTGGGGTGGGGGTAGCGGGCACTTTGTCCCACACACCTTTCTTGGGTTGAGGGGGCAGGGGCTTCATTCCGCAACGGTTTTCGGGGGGCTGAATGCACTGGCATTTGGCCTCACTGACATCCATCGCAGAATTCTCTGACATCCCTAGGTGCAGGTCTGTCCCAATGTAACCCACGTACGCATTTGGAGATCATAAACTGGTCAGTACGGCAAGGGCACGGCAGTGGCCCATGGCCGAGTGCAAGTCGACAGGTTATGCCCCATTGGGGCCTTATGGGATTTTATACAATGTTGCAGGTCCGAGGAGGGACCTCTGTTTTGTCACTCCGACAGGTTACCATTGACATGGGGCAATCTGGACAGTTTCTACATCAGCTCCACCCTGCTAGGCCTACATAATTTTCAGTCCAGATCCCACTCTTTTGCACCGAGCAGTCTCCATGGCAGCCGCTGGAGGTTTCTCTCACGGGCACGTTATGGCAGTTGAAGATGGTGCTTCGAAGCGCTCCGGCCTTTGCGTTCGCAAGTTGTCTGCTTCTTCCTGACACAATTCTCCTTTCGCATGCCCTAATGTCCTCATTCCTTAGGCCAGCAGACTTGACGTACGCCAGAATGGGTGCTCCTACGTGGGCACAGTGTGATATTTTGAGCTGCACGAAGGGCTTTTATGTCAACTTCGGGATTGCAGCTTCTGTCACCCAACATGTTACGATCCAGTGGCTTCGCAGACAGGGCACGTGGTGGGAGACCCCCCTCCTCACCCTGCCCACCAAAGTCTTGTCAGTCTTCCCCGCAGGTCCAGGTGCTGCCCATTGTGAGGAACAACTCTGGCTGTAAGCCAGGCAAGGACCTGATCAACAGGCCTTGGCTGAGGTGCAGGTGGTCCGGCATACCTGGCCAGAAGTAGCCTTATTGAGGCCCTCACTGCTCCCACGGATCCATTGGAAGGCGTGGAATGACATTGCCACTGGCAGGGCATGTTGGAAAGTGATCTGAGAAATGGCTTATGGCCTATGCGAATGGGGTGACAGATGCATGCATCAGGAAAATTCTGTGGACAAGGGGGGAGAGTTACAGGCAGGACAGCATCCTCCTGTCTCACGTAGGGAATAACATATTTCTGTGTGATCTGCAAAGGGGCCTGCGGGAAGTTCTTCTGCGCAGGTGGGGGGAGTTTCACAAGCACTAGGCTTGTGGCTCCTGTGGCGGCTAGGACGGGGAAAAGCAGAAAGAGATTAGGGATGGTGTGCATGCAAAGGCACCTTATGGTGACAGGTGATGCCTGATGCCCCCCGAGTGGGTTGTGCGGCTCGGCGAGGGGATAAGGGTTGCCTGGGAGACCAACCCTCCTCACTCACCCAGGTGTTGTGCGGCACTGGGTTGGGGGTGACAGGGGAAGGTCTACCTCCCCCAGAAGGGGCAGTCTGGAGGGGTGGTGAGCTTGATGCCACCCCTCAGGCTGGGTGTGTTTTCACCCAAGAAGTGCCTGCTAGTCGCTGGCACAGTCAGCTGCCCCTCCTAGGTACCCCTTTGCAGATATCAATAAATGTGGCCCAATTTTCAACCCAGACTTTGTTGTCTGCATCTTCTTTAACCCATCTCCACTCGCAAAGTATATTACACATTTTTTGAAATCTATTGTAAAAAGAATTAAGGACATTAAAGGGCAGATTTTCCATTAAAGCCAGAGTTCCTATTATTAGGATAATGTGAACAGATTGTAAGTAGAGGTCAGCAGTGGCTTATCAGTGATCTGTTAGTTACAGCACACAGTTTAGAGGGAAAGTTTTGGAAAATGCAAGAGCTTGGAAGCCTTTTTCTTTCTTTTTCTTTGATGTACTGGAACAATATAACACCCTCTGAAATGGCCTTGTGTGCAATTTTAAATATTGCATAGAAGTCTCTTTGGAAAGCTCCGTATGCAGTCCCCCCCCCCTTTTCCATTTGGTAATTGACATCAGATTTGGTTCTTGTTTATGAAACTACTTTTTCACACACACACACACATACACACATGCACACGTGTGCACACACAAGAATACTGATGTTGGCCACTTATCTCTTATGTCCAAAAAGGATCTTCAAAAAAGTGTTTCATTTATAATACCCTGATCATCCATACAGTTTTACCCATCCTTGAAAACTCTCTGTGATGGGGAGCATAATAACAGTCAACTGCATACAAGGCATTCATTGGAAAAGCAAAAAGGAGGAAGAACAGAAGTGCAAGCAAGATGGCTGTGACAAGCTTTCCCCGCTGGCGTTGCTTCATTTAACAGCAAATCAGAGCATTCACAATAAGCTGAAACATTTGGGGGGGGGGATATTGAAAGCTCCCAATGATTTCGAGAGTGAAATGAATTCCAGAGAGAAGGAAGGAGTGGATCCATATCAGAGCACACACAATGGCAGATAAATGTGGTGGCCAGTGGCACCGATGCTGCAGTGGGGAGAGGACAGCCACACACCTGTCGATGCTGATGGTGGCTAGTAGAAATTGACCAGTAGAACATGTGAAGAAAAATAGTTCCAGAGATAATAGAAAAGCCAGAGAGAACCTTATTTCTACTATACACAGTTGCTGCAATCCCAAATGCAGCGGTAGTAAGGGTGGAAATGAGGACACCAAAGTCAGCGATGGAGAGGTTCAGGATGTAGGTGGTGAAAGGATTCCTCTTAATGCGTAAGCCAAGAAGCCAAATGACACTTCCATTTCCCATGAGCCCCCAAGGTCAGGTTATGACAACGAAGCTGTTGATAATACTTTTTGATACATTATCCAAATGTGGTTCATCATTTGTGATGTTAATTGGATGGCCAGTGCTCGTACTCCCAGACATGTCTAAATAATCAGATCCACTGGAGTCATTCATAACCTCCCTCCTCCAGCCATCAGAGTTGCTAATCCTGTTTCTCATATGCCTGTTAAGAGAAACAGACAAATATGAATCAATTCCTATTATACTATACATCCAGACAAGTGATAAGAGTACAATGTTGACCGTATGTATATTTTGGTTCCAGTTGCTGGCAGATGATTGTGATAAATATCTGTGATGATAAATATAATTAATTTCTTTACATTTTAAGCAAATGAGCTTGGGAATCCATTTATTCCTGTTTTTCTATTTCAGTTGCATCCTCTGATCCTGTCCAGCTAGGGCAGGGCCCTAGCCTGACAGCTAGTAAATCTGGAATGGTTGTTTTGTGACCATTTGGGGTCTTGATCTTGACATTAAAAAAATAAAGTCGGTGTGGATGCAGACTGCCAATACATGCAGCTGCCACCATAGGTGTCAGTGAAAAGTATTTAAAATGTATTTAAAATCTACCAGAACATGGGGAGAACTGAGAAAGGAGGCCAGGGCAGATGTCAGGGTGTTTCCCCTCTCAGGGTGCTGGGGCCCTGTAATCAGCTCAAGGACAGAAAATGCTGTTGCCGGTCCCGTGGGTTTATTTGAGAGACATTTGTACTTCCACTTCCCCATTTAGTCACCATGCCACAATGCTTAAGGGCTTTGCATTGAATTCAAACCACTTTTCAGTTCCTTCACTGTGGTTAGCTGCATTTTTACTACCACTGTGCACAGTGCTCACATGCAATGAATCACAAGGTTCTGATCCAATTTTAAGACAGGTGTGATACCATCCATAGTAACTGTGTTACAATGCTGCATGTGGAAGACAACTAGGGGTGTTAGAGAATTCTGCCACGGACTCCAGTGAGGCTGGATTCTAAAGATTCTAAAGAATCTGGCCTCCTGGAGTCCGTGGCGGAATGGAGCAATCCCCCCCGCCACCCCGCAAAGCCTCCCCGGGATGGACCCTACCTTGTGTCAGCCATCCGCTGCCCTCGTCTATGGGTGCGAATGGCGGCCCTGGTCTGCGGCCGCCATTTCCCTCTCTACGTTAGCTGTGATAGGCTACGTAAGTATTTACGTAGCCTATCATGGCTAAGAGCAGGGACGTAAATGGCGTAGTGGACGCCATTTGCGTCCCTGCTCTTTTTGTGAATGGCTACGTAAATATTTACATAGCCAATCACGGCAAAAGGCAGGAATGCAAATGTAGCCAATCTTTTTGTGATTGGCTATATAAATATTTATGTAGCCGATCACAGCAAAGGGCAGGGATGCAAATGGTGTCTGCTACGCCATTTGCGTCCCTGCGTTAGCCGTGATAGGCTACGTATATATTTATGTAGCCTATCACGAAAAGAGCAGGGACGCAAATGACGCAGTGGACACCATTTGCATCCCTGCTCATTGCTGTGATAGACTACGTAAATATATACATAACCTATCATGGTAACACAGGGAAGCAAATGGAGGCCGCTATGGCAGCCACCATTTGTGGCCACAGCCCAGCAGTGGATGGAGGTCTGGCTGTGGGCGGCCCAGGCCGGCGGCTCCGTGGACTTGCCGGGGAGCGGAGCTGGCTGGGGAGGATTCCGGGGGGAGGGACAGATTGCCTCCCCCCCTCCCTCCATGGATGCCTCTGAATGGAGCCAGGTAAGGGATTCGTACATCCCTAGGGATGTCAGAGAATTCCACCACGGATCTCGGTGAGGCCGAATGCCAGTGCATTCGGCCCCCCAAACTCCATGGTGGAATGGCCTGCCACCTCCTTGCCCCCCTGCGGATCCCCCCCAGGACGAGACTTACCTGGGGTGGATGTTCCACGTGGCTGCGGTGGCGGCAGCGGTGGCAGCGGTTGCGGTGGCTGGTCTTCCGACCGGCTGCCACCCGCGCCATTTGCAGTCTTGTCTTTTTTTAAAAAGGTTTTTACGTAGTCTATCATGTCTCTGTAAAAAAAAAAAAAGATGAAGAAAAATAAGGAACACAAATGGCGGCGGCCGTAGCAGCCGCCATTTGCGTATGTTTTTTTTTTTTTACCCAGACGTGATAGGCTACGTAATTTTTTACGTAGCCTAAAACATCTGGGTAAAAAAGAAAAAGAAAAAAAAGGCGTAAATATTTACGTAGACTAAGATGAAGGAAAATAAGGAACGCAAATGGCAGCGTTTTTTTTTCTCCCTTACCCAGAGCCCTCCGCGGCTGGAAATCCAGCTGCGGATGGCCCTGGCCTGGGCCTGGCAGGCTGCTCCGCGGAGCCGCCGTGGAGCACAGCCAGCTTTCAAGGATTCTGGGGGGGAGGACAGGATTGCCTCCCCCCCAGCGAGGACTCTGGGGGGAGGGACGGAGCGCCTCCCCCCCAGCGGAACCCGGTGGAGCCAGGTAAGCGGGGATTCGTACATCCCAAAAACATCCTCAGAGGGCTTGCGAACACATCACAGCCCATGAATGGAACTGAGACATTCAAATGAGTCTCCCAGAACAGCATGAATCAAGAGAGGAGTCTGCCCTTCCACATGTTGCAACTGTCTGCTGTTTAAGAAATATGTCATTCCTTTGGCTAAGGCTGCCTCTGATCTCTATATTACATGAAAGAACATGTAGGAAAAGGGGGGAGGGGTCTAGGGATGGACAAATTTGTCGCTTTTACTTTCTCTCAGATTCTGCTTTTTCAGATCATACATTTGGTTTTACCCAAACTTCGAGAATCCAATCTTAAGTTTGGTTCCTCCTGAACTTTGAGAGCTTTCTTTTTAAAGTTCACATGAACATTCATGTGTGCTTCTGTGGCCATCTGGGGAACTCCAGAGGGATGGATTGGGGTCCGGGGTCTGAAGTCCTTCACCCGTTTGGTACAGAGATGTATGAGAATTTAGTAGGGATTAGGGATGTATGAAAATAACTTACCTTTCGGGGATTATGCTGATGGTGCGGGGGGAGGCTTTCCGTCCCTCCCCCCGGAATCCTCGCCGGGGGGGGAGGCGCTCCGTTCCTCCTCCCCCAGAATCCTGGCCAGCCAGCTGTGCTCCGCAGTGATTCTGCGGAGCTGCCGGCCAGCTCCTCCAGCAGCCGGACATCTAGCCGCTGGCTAGCAGGGACGCAAATGGCGGCAGCCGTAGCTGCCGCTGTTTGCGTCCCTGCAGTCAGCCGTGATAGGCTACCTAAATGTTTACATAGCCTATCACGGCTGATTAAAACAAAAACAAAAACACGTGCATACGCAAATATAGGGATGTACGAAAGTCACTTACCTTTTCTCAGGGGTGATTTGCGGTGGGGAGGAAGCGCTTCGCTTCTCCCCCCGAAGTTCAGGTGAGGGGGGGGAGGAGCCCCGCCTCGCCCGGCCGAAATTCAGGCCGGGGGGGGAGGCGCCCCGCCTCGCCCGGCCAAAATTCAGGCCGGGGAGAAGCGCCCCGTCTCCCCGGCCTTGAAAGAAAGAGTGAAAAAAAAAAAACCCATGATAGGCTACGTAATGATTAACATAGCCTATCACGGCTAGATTTCCAAAGTCAGCCGTGATAGGCTACGTTAATCATCACGTAGCCTATCACGGGTGACTTTGGGGAAAAAAAGCGCGTACGCAAATGGCAGCGGCCCATGGGCCACCGCCATTTGAGTATGCGCTTTTTTTTCCCCCAAAGTCACCCGTGATAGGCTACGTGACGATTTACGTAGCCTATCATGGCTGACTTTGGAAATCTAGCCATGATAGACTACGTAAATCGTCACGTAGCCTATCACGGGTGTGTGTGTGTGTTTTTTTTAACTTTTTTATTTTGTAATGGCGGCGGCGGCAGCCGGTCGGGAGACCGGCCGCCGCCCCCACCCCCGACGAAACGCTGCTGAACCGCTGCTGGGACCCGCCACCGAGAGGGACATTCGGCCACGGTAAGTCTCATCCCGGGGGGGGGCGGGGGGCCGGCAGAGAATTTCCCCAACACTTTCGGGGGGCCAAATGCCTCTGTGCTCGGCCTCCCGAAGATTCATGGAGAAATTCTCCGCCATCCCTACACAAATAGCGGCGCCCATGGGTGCCACCATTTGCGTTCCTTATTTTGGCACGTCTTAGTCTACGTAAACATTTATGTAGACTAAGATGGCAAAAATAAGGGGAATGCACGACCACTATGATTAACGTAGCCTATCACGGCTAGATTTGCAAAGTCAGCCGTGATAGGCTACGTAAATCATCACGTAGCCTATCACGGGTGACTTTAAAAAAAAAAAAAGTGCGTACGGATAATGGCGGCCCCCATAGGGAGCCGCCATCCCCGTTCCTTATTTGGTCGCCGTAGTCTACGTAAAGATTTACATAGACTACAGCGACCAAATAAGGAATGCAAATGGCGGCTCCCTATGGGGGCCGCCATTAGCGTACGCACTTTTTTTTTTTTTAAAGTCACCCGTGATAGGCTACGTGATGATTCACGTAGCCTATCATGGCTGACTTTGCAGATCTAGCCATGATAGGCTACGTTAATCGTCAAGTAGCCTATCACGGGGGCGTTTTTTTTTTTTTTTTTAAACTTTGCCAAGCGAGGCAGGAAGCCTCCTCCCCGGCCTGAATTTCGGCCGGGCGAGGCGGGAAGCCTCCCCCCCCGGCCTGAACTTTGTGGGGGGAGCAGCGAAGCGCCTCCCCCCCACCGCAAACAAGCTTCGACGACAGGTAAGTGACATTCGTCCACCCCTAATCACAGGTCGGAATTAAGATTGCTGGGAGAATTATCAACAACCTCCGATATGCAGACGATACCACCCTAATCGCAGAAAGCGAAGAGGATCTAAAGAGCCTCTTGTTGAGGTGAAAGAGGAGAGTGCAAAAGCTGGTTTGAAACTCAACATTAAAAAAACGAAGATCATGGCATCTGGCCCCATCACTTCCTGGCATATAGAAGGGGAAGAAATGGAAGCAGTGACAGATTTTACTTTCTTGGGCTCCAAGATCACCGCAGATGGTGACTGTAGCCATGAAATTAAAAGATGCTTGCTCCTTGGGAGGAAAGCTATGGCAAACCATAGCATAGTCAGAAGCAGAGACATCACCTTGCCGACAAAGGTCCATCTAATCAAAGCTATGGTTTTCCCAGTAGTAATGTATGGCTGTGAGAGCTGGACTATAAGGAAGGCTGAGTGCCAAAGAATTGATGCTTTCGAACTGTGGTGCTGGAGAAGACTCTTACGAGTCCCCTGGACTGCAAGGAGGTCAGATCAGTCTACCCTAAAGGAAATCAACCCTGACTGCTCATTGGAAGGACAGATCCAGAAGCTGAAGCTCAACTATTTTGGCCACCTAATGCAAAGAGAAAACTCTCTGGAAAAGACCCTGATGCTGGGAAAGACTGAAGGCAAAAGGAGAAGGGGATGGCAGAGGATGAGATGGCTAGATAGCATCACCGATGCAATGAATATGAACTTGAGCACACTGCGGGAGAGAGTGGAGGACAGGAAGGCCTGGCGTGCTATGGTCCATGGGGTCACAAAGAGGCGGACACGACTGAACGACTGAACAACAACAACAATAAGAAGGAGTAAAGTTAAACCATGTGTTTTTACCTTTTTTTATTAGAAATATATTGTGCATAAAAGTTTAAAAAAAATGGATCCAAAGATTTCCCCTCTAACTAATTCTTGCTAGTATAAAGCCTAAATTTAACCTGAACTGAAACCATGACTGGTATACCGTTCATTTGAAGTGTCTTACTCAGCTATACATAGAATCATAGAATAGTAGGGTTGGAAGGGGCCTACAAGGCCATCGAGTCCAACCCCCTGCTTAATGCAGGAATCCAAGTCTGAGCATCCCTGACAGGTGGCTGTCCAGCCTTGTCTTGTACGCCTCCAGTGTGGGAGAGCCCACCACCTCCCCAGGTAATTGGTTCCATTGTCGTATTGCTCTTACAGTCAGGAAGTTTTTCCTGATGTTCAGCCGGAATCTGGCTTCCTGTCACTTCAGCCCATTATTTCGTGTCCTGCACTCTGGGATGATCGAGAAGAGATCCTGGCCTTCTTCTCTGTGACAATCTTTCAAATATTTGAAGAGTGCTAACATATCTCCCCTCAGTCTTCTCTTTTCAAGGCTAAACATGCCCAGTCCTTTCAGTCTCTCTTCATAGGGCTTTGTTTCCAGTCCCTTGATCATCTTTGTTGCCCTCCTCTGAACCCTCTCCAGTTTGTCTGCATCCTTCTTAAAGTGTGGTGCCCAAAATTGGACACGGTACTCCAGATGAGGCCTAACCAGTGCTGAGTAGAGGGGAACTAGTACTTCCCGGGATTTGGAAGCGATGCTTCTATTAATGCAGCCCAAAAGAGCATTGGCCTTTTTTGCAGCCACATCACATTGTTGGCTCATATTCAGCTTGTGATCGACAACAATTCCAAGTTCCTTCTCGCTTGTAGTGTGCTTGAGCCACGTATCCCCCATCTTGTAACTGTGCATTTGGTTTCTTTTTCCTAGGTGCAGAACTTGGCATTTATCCCTATTAAATGTCATTCTGTTGTTTTCTGCCCAGCGCTCCAGTCTAACCAGATCACTTTGAATTTTGTTTCTGTCTTCCAAAGTATTAGCTATCCCGCCCAATTTTGTGTCATCTGCAAATTTGATCAGCATTCCCTGCACCTCCTCCTCCAAGTCATTAATAAAAATGTTGAAGAGCACTGGGCCCAGGACTGAGCCCTGTGGTACCCCACTCGTTACCTCTCCCCAGTTTGAGAAGGTCCCATTGATAAGCACTCTTTGAGTCCGATTCTGTAGCCAACTGTGGATCCACCGGATCGTTGTTTCATCTAGCCCACTTGGAGCTAGTTTGTTCATCAGGATATCATGGGGCACTTTGTCGAAAGCTTTGCTGAAGTCGAGGCATCTGATGTCTACAGCATTCCCATGGTCTACAAGGGAGGTGACTTGATCAAAAAATGAGATCAGATTTGTTTGGCAGGACTTGTCCTTGACAAATCCATGTTGGCTTCGAATGATCACGGCATTGTTTTCAAGGTGCTTGCAGATGGATTGCTTTATCATCTGCTCCAGAATTTTCCCAGGGATTGATGTCAGACTGACTGGTCTGTAGTTCCCAGGTTCCTCCTTTTTACCCTTTTTGAAGATAGGGACAACGTTAGCCCTCCTCCAGTCATCTGGCACTTCCCCCGTCCTCCATGATTTCTCAAAGAGAATAGACAGCGGTTCTGAGAGTTCTTCTGCCAGCTCCTTTATTACTCTAGGATGCAGTTCATCTGGCCCTGGAGACTGGAACTTATTCAAAGTAATTAGCTGTTCCTTGACCATATGCCTATCGATCTCAAGCTGCAATCCTGCCCCTTCAGCCTGTACTTCGCCTTTGCCAGGGGGGTCATAGACCCTCTTTTGGAAGAAGACTGAGCCAAAGTAGGAATTCAGCACCTCTGCCTTTTCTTTGTCATCTGTTATCATTTTGCCATCCTTATTTAATAGCTGAACCACCATTTCTTTCCTCTGTCTTTTACTATGCACGTAGCTGAAGAAAGCCTTTTTGTTGTTTTTAGCATCCCTCGCTAACTTCAGCTCATTCTCAGCTTTAGCCTTCCTGATGCCATCCCTGCAATTCTGTGCTATCTGCCTGTACTCTTCCTTTGTTACTTGGCCTTCTTTCCACTTCCTATATGTGTCCTTTTTTGTTTTCAGGTCATCCCTAAGCTTTTTGTGAAGCCACATTGGCTTCTTCTGTTGTCTTCCACCTTTTCTTCTTGTTGGAATTGTTTGTAATTGTGCCTTGAGAATTTCCTTTTTTAAAAGCTCCCACCCATCTTGGACTCCTTTTCCCGTTAGCGTCGCTTGCCATGGGCCATGGGATCATTGTTCTGAGTTTATGAAAATCAGCTTTCCTAAAATCCAGGGTACGCGTTTGACTACACTCAGCTTTTGCTTCTCTTAGAACCAAGAACTCAAGTACAACGTGGTCGCTTTCCCCCAGAGTTCCTGTAACTGCTACTTTATCCACTAAGTCATCTCTGTTCGTTAGGATCAAGTCAAGGATAGCCGATCCTCTAGTTCCTTTCTCTACTTTCTGTAGGAGGAAGTTATCCGCCACACAAGTCAGGAATTTCCTGGAGGGGCCATGTTTTGCAGAATTTGTCTCCCAACAAGTATTGGGGAAATTGAAGTCCCCCATTACTACTACATCATGCTTCCTTGAAACATTGGCTATTTGCTTTTCAAAAGTTTCATCCTCATCTTCTCCTTGGTTGGGTGGCCAGTAGTAGACTCCGACCACTAGGTTCCTTTTATTCTTTGCTCCATTTATTTCAACCCAGATGCTCTCGATGGGGCTACCAATCTCCTCCTCCTGTCTTTCTGTGCAGAGATATGTATTTTTCACATACAGTGCAACCCCACCTCCCTTTCTGTTCCTCCTGTTCTTTTTGAACAAGTTATATCCTTCAATTGCTGTATTCCAGTCATGAGAGTCATCCCACCAAGTCTCAATTATACCTATCAGGTCATAAGTTCCCTCCTGTATTAAGAGTTCAAGTTCGTTCTGTTTGTTTCCCATACTCTGGGCATTAGTATATAGACATCGAAGGCCATGTGCTTCATAGTCTGGCTTTCTTCCTACATGTGTCTGAAGATTATTATTGGGCGCTATCAGAGCTGTTCTCTCCATTGCAGTGCATGCGCCTATGTCCATTGTTACCCCCAACATTACATCTCCCTTCCCCGTAGGATTCAGTTTAACGCCCTCCTGATGAAGTTCTTCATGCTGTGGCCAAACACATTCTTCCCAGCCTTTGTGAGGTGCAACCCATCCCTTGCCAACAGCCCATCTTCCAGAAAGTATAGCCCGTGGTCCCAGAATCCAAATCTCTCTTGTCGGCACCACCTTCGTAGCCAGTCATTCACCCGGAGTATTTTTCGTTCCCTTTCTATCCCTCTTCTAACTACTGGAAGGATGGATGAGAAAACTATCTGGGCCCCAAAGTTCTGGAGTTTCCTTCCCAAAGCTTCAAAGTCTGACGTGATCTCTTCGTAGCTCCGCTTGGCGGTATCATTTGTTCCCACATGGATGAGAAGAAAGGGATACCTGTCAGTGGGCTTTATGAGTGCAGGCAACCTTTCAGTCATGTCTCTAATCTGTCCTCCCGGGAGACAACATACCTGTCAAGTCCATGGGTCTTCGCGACATACTTGGGTCTCGATCCCACACAGCAAGGAGTCTCCCACTACTACCACTCTTCTCTTCTTCTTCTTGTAGGCCTGGCTTTCATCGCCTCTGTTTGACTGACCTTCAGCCTCTTGCTCACTCTCATGCAGGTTCCCCTGTGATTCTTCCTCTGCAGGCTGTCCTCCAGTCCCATCCGCAAGTACTTGGAATCGGTTCCACAGCTCCACTGCTTCCACTGGTGCAGAGTGGCATCTAGTTCTTCTTCTCCTAACTGTCACCCTTTTCCAAGGAGTATCCTCTACTCCATTTTTCTTCACCTCAGCACATCCCACTGCCTCATCTTGCTGTTGCTCTTCAAGCTTCTGGTCTTCCCTTTGCTGCTGTAGTTCCCCCATTCTGTCCAAGAACTCTTCGTGATCTCTTATTCCCCGGAGGGTCGACAGTCGCTGTTCCAGTCCACTTACATTTTCTTCCAGCAGCGTGATCAACTTGCACTTGTTGCAGGTGTAGGCCATGTTGTTCTCAGGCAAGAAAACAAACATTGCACACACCTTGCAGGTCACCACCACTGGAGAGTCTTGTCCTTCCATAGCTTCTTTTCCCTTTTTGTGTCTAGCTTTGTGATTATTCTAGACTAGCCTGTGCCTGCTCCTCTACTCAGTAGAGGTTAAAAGCAGAGTTCCACTGGTGTGAAAGTGTGTGTTAGAAGACAAATAAATGGAAAAAAGTTAGTTAAAAAAATAAAAAAATAAAAAAAATGTTAGGGGCCTCCCCCTTGACCTCCCCTGCCGAACTCCCCTGGCCAACTCCTATTTGCTCCCCCTGTTTGCTCGCTCTGTTCGCTCGCTCTCTGGGAGCTTGCCTGCTTCTGTAGTCCCTGGACCAACTGGAGCAGCTTGCTCTGCTCTGCTCTGCTCAGCTGGGAGGCAGGAAACAGACTGAAGCTTCCTGCCCAGTCAGCTGCTGGGAGTACTCAGGCCAAACCCCTCCAATTCAGTTGGAGCTCTCAGAAGCACCTGGTGAGCTCACAGCCAATCAGAAGGATAAAGGGCAGCCCCCTGGGCTTCCTGCAGCCCACTTACCTCTTAGCCTCTGTCTCCTTTGTCTCCTTTGTCTCTTCAACCACTGCAACTCCCCTGGCCAACTCCTGTTTGCTCCCCCTGTTTGCTCGCTCTGTTCGCTCGCTCTCTGGTTAACAGGCAGCTAAAAGTTGCCTTTCTACTGGAACTATAGTTTGACAACACGCCATGAAGTACCATTCATAAGAAACTTCAATAGCCTGTTACAGCAAAACCACCAAAGAGTCCTGTGTGTCACCTTTGAAACTAACAAATGCTCTTGTGGCAGAAGCCAGAGGCCACTTCATCCGATGCATGAATTGGGTTACCCTCAATTTGCAGGTGTGGATTTGTTCCTGTTCAAGCAAACTTCTTGAAATTTGAAATTCAGCCAGAATTTGTCAAGGGCTTTGCAGCAAAAGAACAAGGGGGTGAAACTGCTTCTCTTTTTTGTCTTTCAGGAGGATGGGAGTAAATGTTGGGGTTTGGGGGACCAACAGTAAACAGCACCCTTGCAACCCACCATTAGTTTTGACAACATCCACCATTAGTTTTCACTTGAATGGCCCAGGACAATGCCACATACTGATTTAGTGTCCTTTTGTGTGGACACTTAGAAGGAAAATAGTGGCCATCAGTTGGGGGTCACCAGTTCCTCTCCTCTCCAGAATGCCGGTTGGAACAACGGAACAATACCAGTTCAGGGACATTGTGAAGAAAGTTTCACCATCAAATTTGACCCTTACTGCAGTCACCAAAATACCCCTCTGACTTTTGTAGCCATCTCAGTCCAATCATAGATAACCCGCCCCCTCTCTCAGTATACACAATGGTAGGGGCAGATGCATGTGTGGAAAAAGAGCTTTTGTTTCCATACAAGAAAGCTTCTTTGTCTCCTCCAATGCACCCCTCTAATTATATATTGCCCAGAAAAGACTGATGGAATCACACCCATAGTTTTCTGAGGAAATGGAAGATTCATTTTACTCTGTCTTACAGAGCAACTGAAGCTTGGCAGTTTTATGAACGCATAAATGAACTGTATAGAAGATGCACATGGGGAAGTGAGAATCTGTCTTGTTCAGCCACTAGAAGTAGGGATGTATGAAATCCCCCTTACCTGGCTCTGCCAGGTTCCGCTGGGGGGGGAGGTGCTCCGTCCCTCCCCCTGGAATCCTGGCCAGCCGGCTCCGCTTAGCGGGGATTCCACAGAGCTGCCAGCCGGCTTCGCCAGCAGCCGGACATCCAGCCGCTGGCTAGCAGGGATGCAAATGGTGGCAGCCATAGCTGCCGCGTTTGCATCCCTGTATTCAGCCGTGATAGGCTACGTTAAGACTTACGTAGCCTATCACGTCTGGGTTAAAAAAAAAAACCCGCGTACGCAAATGGCGGCAGCTACAGCTGCCGCCATTTGTGTTCCCTATTTTTGGCCATCTTAGTCTACATAAATATTTACATAGACCAAGATGGCGAAATTAAGGGGGAATGCAAATAGCATCCACTACGCTATTTGCGTTCTCCCTTAGTGTCGCCATCTTAGTCTACGTAAATATTTACATAGACTAAGACAACCAAAAATAGGGAATGCAAATGGCGGCGGCCATAGCCGCCGCCATTTGCGTATGCGTTTTGTTTTTTAACCCAGACATGATAGGCTACGTAAGTCTTTACATGGCCTATCGCGAATGGGGGGGGGGAGACTGCAAATGGCAGCGGCAGCAGCTGGTCGGAAGACCAGTCGCCACCGCCACCTCCACCGAAGCTGCCGCCATCCGGAACATCCGCCCCAGGTAAGTCTGGTCCCAGGGGGGTTCTGCGGGAGGCGGGGGGGGTGGCAGGCCGTTCTGCCACGGAGTTCGGGGGGGTGAATGCACTGGCATTCAGCCTCACTGAGATCCGTGGTGGAATTCTCTGACATCCCTAACTAGAAGTAGTCAAAAGGAACAAAGGAGCAGGGCTGGCACTAGGGTTATGGGTCCCCTGGGCAAGGTGCTCTCTGTTGGTTCCCCCACAAGGGCAGCAGTGCTGGGGCTCTCAGTTAAGCTTACCAAATGGCAGCAGACAATGGCAGAGGCTCTTTACTCATACTTCATTGAGGAGAGCGAGAAACAGCCAATAGTAGGTCTGATCTAGCATGGCTCTTCTTATGTTCTTATGTTCAGATTAACAGCCTCATGTAGAAAAGCTCTCAATTCCAGACAACAAATGTGATGTCTCACCAAACTTAGAATATATGCATGAGATCCCACCTTTGTCTTTGTTTAATTGCTTTCTCAGCCTCATATGACAAGAAGAAAATGTTCTTCTATTGGTTGTGAATACTCATCAGTGGAATTCAACTAAAAGGAGGAGAATCCCGCCCTGTAAGGCTTAATGTCCCTGATATGCTTGGAAAAGCAGATTTGCAATCGATAAAGGGATACCTTTTGCTCAGTTAGCTTATTAGGTGAAATGACAATGCATCTGAATCCCATGAATCTGTCTTTGCTCAATATGTTGTCATTCAATTAACAAAAACACCTTTTGGTGTAATAGTTTGTGTTAAGAGCTCTCTGTGTTCACTCAAGCTCCAAAATGCTGGGGAATTTTATTATTTCTTTTTATATATTACACAAATGTATATATTGCTTTCCAGTGAACTATTGAAATAACCATCGTCATCATCAACAACAACAAGAATAATACTGCAGAATGCAACAATAAACAAACAATAAAATCATCACAGGTCCAAAGCTTGGTGTGGGTCACTGTTAATTGCAGCTACCCCCTTAACTGACATAGTATTTGGCAATATGGTATGGCAGGTTCAGTAATAGAAAACTGGCAGACATTCTGGCACCTGCCAAGATGCCTGATGGCACCCACCTAGACCTCCTTTCAGTCCCCCCTTGCATGCTTCCCTCACACACCTTCCCCAGCCCCTAACTATGACCCCCTCTCACCTACCTCACCTTGGCCCTGCTGAAGCCCTAAGGAGGAAGGAGGAAGTCAGCATGTCAGGAGAAATCAAAGGGGGCAAGAAGAGAGAGAATCCAGGCAGTGGAAGGGCAGAATCAGTGCCTGGCCTCAGTAGTGGACTGGATGAGGGCCAAACTGAAGCTCAGTGCAGACAAGACAGAGGTACGGTTAGTGGTGGTTCGTGTATGAAACCATCACTAACATTCAGGGGTGATCAACTTGTTCTGGAAGGGGTTGCTCTCTCCTTTGCTTGGAGATTCAGCCAGAATGCTAAAGACCTATGCCTAAAATGGGTTCAGTACCTTGGAAAGCTCCTTTCGAGTTCTAGCTGGTTCTGCCTGAAACCCAGAGTGGATTCTCAGCCCCACTGACATCAGAGCCACCAGCCTCCACTGCTGGAGGCATTGACAAAGTAACTAAGGGGTCACTTTACTTCAATTCTATTTCCCGTCGGACATCTGGAGATCTGGACATCTCTCTTGCCTTGACAAAAGGGACGCTTTATCTTTTGTGTCGTTTTGGAGCTAAATCTGCTGGCGGTGATTTCTCCTCCCAATCTCTGTGCCCCAACATTTTCTCATAGAGAACATCACCAAGACCTCTGTAGATAACTGTCTACTGCTTATTTCTTAGGCATCTTTTCTCAGACCAGTTATCTTCTTCTCTGAAAGTGGTACGATGAACCTCCTGCCATGTCGTGGCTGCTCCTCACTTATCAAAAGTTCACTTGTCAATGGCTGCCAGGGTTACACACAGGCAGTCTCTCCTTGCTTCAGGAAAAGAAGCCATTTTGACCCACGGACACCTTTCCTGGTTTTCCAGAGGTTCCACGGGGTCAGGCTTTCCTTCAGGACTGTCATCCATTAATTCCATTATTGATGGTAATCTAGGACTTGGCCATGGCAGTCATCACATGCAACAGCAACCCTGAAGTGTTAACCGATGCTGAGAAGACTACACGACAACAGTGCAGTCTAGTTCAGTTATACCCCACTTGCAGGGGTATTGCAGGGGAGGGCATGCTGATACGGAGTGGCTTCTGGCACCCTGCAAGGTAGTCTACTGTTAATATTGCAGGGCAGAGGTGAGGCTGTGGCTGCTTTGGATTCTCAGTCAAAAATCCCCTATACCTCTGCTTGAAACACAGGTCAATCTATTCCAGTAGCCCACTCAGACCTCCCCAGATGCCAAATCTAGTGGTCAGATGTGTTGCATTTTGAAATGTTCATTTTTTAAAAATGCACATGGAGTCAGATTCAACTTGGAGCAGTTACAGTCATAGAATCATAGGGTTGGAAGGGGCCTGCAGGACCATCGAGTCCAACCCCCAACTCAGTGCAGGAAGCCTGCCTGATTCCCAGGCAGTCTCCCATCCAAGTACTAACCAGGGCTGACCCTGCTTAGCTTCTGAGATCAGACGAGATCAGGCACATCCAGCACTTTGCTCGATGTCATAGAATCATAGGGTTGGAAGGGCCTACAAGACCATCAAGTCCAACCCCCTGCTCAGTGCAGAAAGCCCGATTCCCAGCCGGTCTCCCATCCAAGTACTAACCAGAGCTGACCCTGCCTAGCTTCCGAGATCAGACGAGATCAGGAGCATCCAGCCCTTTTTGAATACTAACTTTTTTTTTTCACCTCCACTCCTCAACCACAGTATCAAATAACTCACGCAAACTAGGGATTCAGTGCAGCGCTGGATACTCTTACAGACAGTTGGGTACATGGTATAATAAGATGGTATGTAATACATGGTGTATATAACACACACACACAAATAAAAATAGCATTCATACACCCCCAGCTCAGCTAGCCCCCAAAGGATGAAGCATCTGAATTCCCAGTGAGGGCACGAGAAAAGTAGATGGTAATTTTTGCAGTGGTGCGGGGAGATCACAGGAACCACTAATCGCACCTTGGGAGAGCAGGTCATAATCTTGGCTCCATAATCTTAGCATGCATGCTAAGTGGACACTTGTGGGGGAAAAATAAAATGAAACGTTGCTTGTGATGGGCTAAATAAATGAACCAAGTTCACATACATTTACTAAGTTCTGTGAGTCACCCACCATGTATTGTCAGTTACTGAGTACTACTGCATGCCCAAACATATTGCGTATTGATTGTGATATCTCAGTTGTACTTAGTGGCCAAGGCTGCAATGCTATGCACACATCCTTGGGAATAAGTTGCAGTGATCCCAGGGGGACTTAATCCTGAGTAAACATGCATAGGATTCTGCAGTAAATGAAGTAATGATATACATAAAGCCATCATGGAAATATGGGCTATCAACCACACCTAGTAGCTGGTTTATCACAGTGCAGTGATAAACAGTGCAGTGTTCTGTTCCCAATTTAATACTTCAAGAAATAATTCTAATTTTGAAATAAAGGTTAACAAAAAGAAATAAAGACCTTGAGAGAGAATGGAACTACAATCATGAATGCTGCATTCAATTCCAAACTGGAGGAAACAGTTAACCCCTCTCCCCCCCCTTTTTTTTTCAGTACCTACAACTGAGACTGAGTCTTTTTTTTTTCCTTGATCTTTTGGAATCTGTAAGAAGTTTAACTGCATCTGAAAAAAAAATCACCAAAGAAAAAAAAATAAGGCATTCTCAAGGATTTATAAGATTGGCTTGGCCTTCTAGTCTTCTGCTTACACCTATCAGCGGGAGGGGAAGAAAGCATCCTAGTTAAACTTATCCAGAAAACAAGAGCTAAAAAGTCTATGCAGAAAAAACAAATTCTATATAGAAAGAAAGAAAAAAAGTAAGAAGTGGTGTAGATTTGGTGGCATTGGACAGACACCACTACATTGTAGAAAATATATGGGTTTGGCATAAATGTGGGTTTCAACATATTTGATGTCTTGTTAAGTATATCAAACAAATCTGGAAATGTATTGTAAAAATAGTGTAGGAAATTACACAGGTAGGTTTGCCACTGAAATGAGAGATCCTATATTACAATAAAGTGAACAGATTGTGTGAAAAGTGCAGCAGTGTCTTATACATAATCTGTTAATTACAGCATGGAATTTGCTTGCAAAGTTTTGGGAAAAAGCAAGAGTGAATGACTGTTGAAAAAGTTCAGTGAAAACAATAATGATAAAGAGTATGCATTTTAAAAAGTTTACTAGAAAAGACTCAATATATATATAACTAGATAGATGGATATATTGGAACAATATAAACTTTTATGAAATGGTCTAACAAGAAGCTTTAAGATTGCCTCTTTCCACTTTTGAAAACACCCCCCCTTTTTTTTCATTTTGTAATTTAGATCATTTCGGGAAGGTGTTTATGAAATTACTTTTTTTCTTTTACAAAACAAAATCCTAAAAAAAAATAATAATGAAAAAAGAGGAGTACTGATGTTGGCCTCAATTCTCTGGATTTCATCATACCTGGATTTCTCTTGTGATGTTCTGCCCTGCCACACAGTCTTGCTCATCGTTGAAAACTCTCTGGAGCGCAACCTTCATGGACACCCTGGCCTGACCCTTCCTCTGTCTCCTCCCAACTAAGAAATAAATTAGTGGGTTGATGCTACTGTTCAGAGAGGCGCAGGCAAAACCAATTACCATTAGCCTGGGAATAGGGAAATAATAAATATTCATTATATGAAACACATTTAGTGGAAAAGCAAAGACGAGGAAGAAGAGGAGTGCAAGCAAAATGGCTGTGATGAGTTTTCCCCACTGGCGTTGTTTTGGTTTACAGCAGACATGGATGAATAAGGTCAGAGTGGAGATGACCATGACTGGTGTAAAAAGGAGAACATTCACAATAAGCTGGTACTGTAGTGGTGACCCTCCAAAGCTTCCAGTCTTGAGGAGAATAAAATGAATTCCAGAGAGCAGGAAACAGAGGATCCATATTAGAGTACACACAATGGTGGATAAGCGTGGTGGCCGGTGGCATCGATGCCACAGTGGGAAGAGGACAGCCACACACCTGTCAGTGCTGATGGCTGCTAGTAGACACTGACCAGCAGAATATGTGAAGAAGAATAGTTCAAAAAATATTAAAAAAAACAGAGAGAGAACGTAAATTCTACTATACAAACTTACTATAGATACAAATGTAGCTGTGGTAATAAGAGAGATGAGGACACCGAAGTCAGCTATGGAGAGGTTCAGGACGTAGGTGGTGAAAGGATTCCACTTAATGCGGAAGCCAAGAAGCCAAATGACACTTCCATTTCCCACAAGCCCCAAAAGGCAGGTTATGACAATGAAGCTGTTGATTATGTTTTGTGGTAGACTATCAAAGAGTTGATAATTTGGATTTCCAGCGACGTTACTTCCATTCGTGTTTTCTGAATCATTCATAAGCAGTACTGGGCCAGCAGAGACACGAAATATATCTATATACTCAGGGCTGTTAAGAGAAAGAGACAAGGGGGAATCAAATGAGATAGCTACAGTGTATACACATAATATTAATGTCTTTATGTTAATATTACTTTGATATCCATCATGTATCAAACCTAGCGATGTATGAGAAATTTGTTTGTTTATTTTTTATGTCAGCTCACACTGGAGAAAATCCAAAATAACTTAATGGAAAAAAGATACAAAGTACAGAATTTGATATATAATATGTGTGTGGGGTGTGTGTGTGTGTGTGTGTTTGTTGGTGTGTATATACTTTTATTCCATGAAATAGTCTGGCACATTTAGGCCCAGAACCATATATTTAGGCCTTCTTCAGGGGATAAACCACCAGAAGAAAGGGAAGCAAAAGAAGAAGTGGCACACTGTAGACAAAAATAATTGTTGCCAAAAAAACCCCATGATTTCTTTTAAAAGAACAAGGAACATCAAGGACATGAGGAGTGATTTTAGGAGGTATATACAGACAGGCTCCCCTTCATGGATCACTGCCTTGTTGTGGCGAAGGGGCTTGCGTAACTCAGTGAAGCCATAAGCTATGCCGTGCAGGGCCACCCAAGATGGACAGGTCATGGTGGAGAGTTCTGACAAAACGTGGTCCACTGGAGAAGGAAATGGCAACCCACTCCAGTATTCCTGCCAAGAAAACCCCATGGAAAGTATCACAAGGCTAAAAGAGATGAGGCTAGAAGATGAGATCCTCAGGTCGGAAGATGTCCAATATACTCCTGGGGAAGAGCAGAGGGAATTTCCAGGTAGCACCAGAAAGAGTGAAACACAACAAAAAAACAGACAGGCTGCAATATCTTACTAAGAGGTCAGGCTCCCACAGGGCACTACTCCGATGGGCACAGTGCCTACTGTAAATGGACTTGCAAGATGACAGAATATGAAGATCAGGCTGGCCAACCTCAAAATATATGCCCTGAGACAATTCACTACTTGTGCTACAAAACGTGTGATTTATGCCATACAATGTGGGGAAACCATCCACGGCTCTCAAATTATGGATAGGAGAGCATCTATGCAATATTACAAATAAGCAGCTTGGTACTCCTCTGGTAGGACATTTTGTAGAGCAAAAGAACTCCATAAAAGATATGGTTTATGCTAAAAAAATGAGAGACCTTGAATTTAATCAGGTATTAGATGGATACAGCTGAATTATTTCATGATAATTATGGAGAGAATGAGGGTTATGTATGCTGCCTTGGATTCCTTGAGGAGGAAAAAAGGTGGGATATAAATGTAATAAATAAATAAACAAACAAACAAACTGCAAATCAAGATACATCACCAGTCACAGGGATTCATCTTGGAGGCTACAATATGTTACCAATATCTCAGAGACATTTGTCAGAGATCTCTGCAAGCAATTTTTAGAACATTGAAGTATGCACAGAATGAACTTGAACTCTTAATACAGGAGGGAAATTATGACTTGATAGGTGTAACTGAAACTTGGTGGGATGACTCCCATGAGTGGAATACAGCATTTGAAGGATAGAATTTGTTCAAAAAGAACAGGAGGAACAGAAAGGGAGGTGGGGTTGCATTATATGTTAAAAATATACATCTCTGAACAGAAATACAGGAAGATGAGCTTGGTAGCCCCATCGAGAGCATCTGGGTTAAAATAAATGGAGCAAAGAATAAAAGGAACCTGGTGGTTGGACTTGTAGGGATGTACAGATTCCCCACCGTCTGTTCTGGTGGGGAATCCCCCCCCCCCTGGAATCCTCTGGAGCGGCTCTGCTCTGCGAGGATTCAGTGGAGCTGCCCGTCTTGAGGGCCGCTTACCTTCTGAACCCATCCCATTCTCCTCTGCGCAGATAGCCCCCCCTTTTTTAACAAATGGCTATTGGCAGGATGTGCCCATAGACTTATATGCAAGATTCATGGCTCTAGTTTGAGTATAAGTCTATGGGCACATCTTGCCATTCACCTTTAAAAAAAAAAAGATGGCAATCAGCACAGAGATGAATGGGACGGGTCCAGGAGCAAGCAGCCGAAGCCATTCCATGCAGAATCCTCCTGGAGTGGAGGTAAGTGGGGCCAAACCATCACGGATTCCGGAGAATCCGCAGTGGATTTCTATAACATCCCTAGGATGGAGTCTACTACCGGCCACCCAATCAAGAAGAAGACAAGCTGAAACTTTTGAAAAGCAAATAGCCAATGTTTCAAGGCAGCGTGATGTAGTACTAATGGGTGACTTCAATTTCCCTCATAACTGGGGATAGCTAATACACTGGAAAGACAGAAACAGAATTCAAAGTGATTTTGATAGGCTGGAGTGCTAGGCAGAAAACAACACAATGACATTTAATAGAGAGAAATGGCAAGTTCTGCAGCTAGGAAAAAGAAAACAAATGCACAGTTACAAGATGGGCAACACTTGGCTCAACAACACTACAAGCGAGAAGGATCTTGGAATTGTTGTCGATAACAAGCTGAATATGAGCCAACAATGTGATGTGGCTGCAAAAAAGGCAAATGCTATTTTGGGCTGCATTAATAGAAGCATCGCTTCCAAATCCCGGGAAGTACTAGCTTCCCTCCACTCAGCACTGGTTAGGTCTCACCTGGTGTACTGTGTCCAGTTCTGGGCGCCACACTTTAAGAAGGATGCAGACAAACTTTAGAAGGTTCATAGGAGGGCAACGAAGATGATCAGGGGACTGGAAACAAAGCCCTAAGGGGAGAGACTGAAAGAACTGGGCATGTTTAGCCTTGATAAGAGAAGAATGAGGGGCGATATGATAGTGTTCTTCAAGTACTTGAAAGGTTGTCACAGAGAGGAAGGCCAGGATCTCTTCTCGATCATCCCAGAGTGCAGGACACAAAATAATGGGCTGAAGTGACAGGAAGCCAGATTCCGGCTGAACATCAGGAAAGACTTCCTGACTGTTAGAGCAATACGACAATGGAGCCAATTACCCAGGGAGGTGGTGGGCTCTCCCACACTGGAGATATTCAAGATGAGGCTGGACAGCCACCTGTCAGGGATGCTTTGACTTGGATTCCTGCACTGAGCAGGGTGTTGGACTTGATGGTTTTATAGGCCCCTTCCAACCCTACTATCCTAATATTCTATGATTATCAGAGTATGGATAAATAATATTTTTAACCTCAATGTCATGTTTAGAAATGTGTATTCATGTGTCTGATTGTCCCTTTCTTCTCTTGGTTTGGCCCCTGAATAAGGCTTAAATATATGGTTCTGGGCCAAAACACATTGGGTTCCTTTATTTTATATATATATATACACACACACACACAAATATATATATATATATTTATATATATATATGAATATATGTGTGTGTGTGTGTGTGCATACGCACACACGTGTGTATACCCATACACATTCAACATCTAAAGCCCTCTCCTGGATGCCTCCTTTGAGGGAGGCTCTGAAGGCAGCAACAAGGGGTGTCTTGGTGGTGGCCCCCCAATTTTGGAATACTCTCTCCAACAAGGCCCAACATTGTTATATTTTCAGCAGGAGGTTAAGACCTTTCTCTTCTCTCAGGCATTTGGCAGCACATGATGAGTTTTTAATCAGGTCCAGGATTTGTCTTATGGCTGATTGTTTAAAATATTTTTTGTTATATGTTGTCTCTGTGCATGCTGTCTGTCTATATGTGTTTCTGTAAATAGTATTACACTTTGTATAATGTATTTTTAATGGTTTCCAATCTTTGTAAACTGCTCAGAGAGCTTTGGCTATGGGGTGGCATTAAAATGTAATAAACAATAAATGATATATATCTGACGTCTTGAGACTTGTCTCTTTTTCCCATTCAGTTTATTTTTCACCTGGTTCACACCTCCCAGTACTGACCAATGTGCACAACTGATGTGTTAATTTGGTGAAAATGTGGAATTTTAAGAAGCTCAATGAGCTCAAGTTTTGTTGATTCACCCATCCCTAATCTTTGGGGTCCACTTCTTGTCCATTTTGAGAGCAGAAGTGAAAAGAAATACTGCCCCCCCCCACACACGCATGCACATACACCCAAATGGTGAGATAAGACATTGGGCGGCGGGGGGGGGGGGAGCTTAGGATTTATCTTAAGAATTAATGTTATAAGGTGACCACGGGGTGTTGTCAGCAGCCTTCGCAGCTAGTACAGTTCCTGGAAATGCCCATGGGAGGATGCCATTAAATAGCCAATAAAATCATAACCAACTAAAAACAGCAGCAGCCAATTCATAAAGCATGCATCAAATCCTCAGAATTAGTGAAAAGGCTAGGTGACACAAAAAAGGGGTTTGAGGTTTGCTTAAAGGTCACCAATGAGCAGAGGGACATATGTCCCAGTAGAGGGAATCCAAAGATATGGGGCCACAGCTGCTAACACACAACAAATGTATGCAGAGAAGAAGCACATGTTTTGCATTTGTAAGGTAACAGGTTCAGTCCTTGGTATTTTGGCATCTCTAGTTACATGGTTTTAGCTAGCAGAATCTAGGAAAGTCGCCCCTCCACATGTGATGCTGGAGAATTGTTGCAGTCAGTGTAACAGAGCAGTGGTAGGAAACCTAATTCCCTCCAAATGTTTTGGACTACAGCTCCCATAATCCCTGACCATAAACCATGCTGCCTGGGGCTGATCGCAGTCCAAAACATTTGGAGAGTACTACATTGCCTAACTGCGCAACAGAGGCTTAGATGGACCTATAAGCTGGAGGTTCAATATCAGGCACCCGCATATATTCAAATAGGTCCCTGATGGGGTGTTGGGCTAGTGCCATGAAACACCAGAGCCATTTATTCCCACCAAGCTCGGCTTCCTATATGGCACAGCTTCAGAATGATCTGGGGAAAGCTTCAGATGGATCAGGTCAATGCTTGGGATGGCGGAGAAATGTGTTTCGGTTCATTTTTTATAAGAACCTATCAAAATTCTCAAATTTCTTCTTATTCAGGATGGAACAAACTTGAGATCTGAAAAAATCAAATCTGGGAGAAACTGAAACTAACAGATTTGTCCATCTAGCTCCAGGGCTTTTAGTGCTTAGCTCTTAAAAATCAGGGTTTCTGACAGGCTCCTCACAGCAGCCAGGTACATCATGTCCCCACTGTGCCAGGAATAGATGAACTTGTTAAATTTGGCCAGTGCACCACTATTCAGTCGGATGGTGAGAATTTTCAGTTTTTGATAAGAATTTACCAAAAATTCACAAATGTCTTCACATTCAGGATGGAAATAACTTGAGGAATAAAACATCTGAATGTGGGAGAAAACCAAACTGCCAGATTCATCCATTCTTAATGCTTGCTAAAGAGGCCGATTGTCTTTTCCAGGAAAAATCATAATCTTCTGAATCAAACGACATCTCTGTAAAGTCCCAACATTTTAAAGCAAAGGCTCACACCCCAAAAATCAATTTGAAAGGAGTTATAGGGGAACAGGTTGACATGAGAGAGAGGAGTATTTATGCAGAGGAGCATTAATAACTATTTGTTCTTCATTGCAAAACACTTCATTTGCTTCACTTTGGTTAGTGAATAGGGATGTACGAAAATCACTTACCTGTTTGTGGATTATGTTTATGGGGGGGGAGGTGTTCCGTCCCTCCCCCCGGAATCCTGGATGGGGGGGGAGGCGCTCCGTTCCTCCCCTCCGGAATCCTCCATGGCTGGCTGTGCTCCACGGCAGCTCTGCGGAGCAGCCAGCCAGGCCCAGCCAGGACAGAGCCGTCTGCAGCCGGATTTCCGGCCGTGGAGGGCTCTGGGAAAACAAAACAAAACCGCGTATGCAAACCACAAAACCACCGCCATTTGCGTACGCCTTTTTTTTTTTTTTACCCAGACGTTTTAGGCTACGTAAAAACTTACATAGCCTATCACGTGTGTGTAAAACAAAAAACAAAAAACTGCAAATGGCGGCGGTGGCAGCTGGTCAGAAGACCAGCCGTGGCCGCCGCCGGAGCCGCCACTGCCCGGAAGATCCGCCCCAGGTAAGTCTCATCCCGGGGGGATCTGCTGGGGGGGCAGGCCGTTCTGCCACAGATTTCGGGGGGGCCGAATGCACTGGCATTCGGCCTCCCCGAGATCCGTGGTGGAATTCTCTGCCATCCCTATTAGTGAACTTACAAACTTTGTTCAAATCACATGTGTGTAACCAACCACAATGTGAATAGATGTAACCTACTAACTTTGTATGTGCCAATGCAGTCAGATCTCAAGAGGGTTCAATTCTTTGTCCCTCCCCCTGAGCCCAATAGTCCTGATAGGCTGATCTCCAATCAATGCCTCAAGGCATTAATCAAATTCCCTAATTTCCCTTACCACCTTTAGTAGGACTATACTTTACTAGGCCTATAGTTACCTGGTTAACAACAGTGCAACTAGGGGAGCAATCCTATGGCCCCTGGGTGAGCATCCCAGGGACCATGGAATTGTTTGGAGTCCACCTTCCAGAGTCAGAGACAGCACTCTGCCCTTGGAAGGGGGAATCCCCTGCCTCCACACAGCTGGCATGGAATAACCACACTGGCTGCCCTCTGAGATCAGAAAAGCAACCTTGCAGGAGGAGGAAAGGGGGCGTTCTGGTGGGCGTGGAGGGGAGGAGACTAGAGGGGGCAGGATGTGAGTTATTTTGAGCCTCTCCCAGCCTCCTTCCCTCCCTCTCCAAAGCATTCTCACTAGATGGGCTAAAAAGCCCATCTAACGAAATCTGCAGGGTAAGAGGATGGGGAGGCAAATGATTGGATGCTTCTGATCACCAAAGGCACAATTGATAGGACTGCACCTAAATTAAGTTACATCCACCCACTGTGGGTACCACTCCACTAGTACAGCAAGGCAGAGTGGCATATGAAATAAATGTCATATAATTTAATGAAATAAAAGTTAATATTATGAAATTATTGGATATCTTGCTTATACCACTAATGAAATAATTTAACAACATAACATACTTACATAATGCCTACTACATTAATGTATTTTTCACCAGAAGATGTATAGGACATATTGCTTTCCATGTCAAAAAATGGTATGATATCTAAACAAAAGAGAGATACAATTTCAGCCAATTTCACTTAGCAGCCAAGATGCCAACCTTTTTACAGTTTTATCATCTTGTAATCATGGAGATAAGGGATTTTAGTAATTTATATCTAAACGAATGCCAGTGTTTCAAGGAAGCTTGATGTAGTAGTAATGGGGGACATCAATTTCCCCAATATTTGTTGGGAGACTGCAAAACATGCCTCCTCCAAGAGATTCCTGTGTTGCTGATAGCTTCCTTCTACAAAAAGTGGAGGAAGGAACTAGAAGATCAGCTATCCTTGACTTAATCCTAACCAAAATAAATGACTTAGTGGATAAAGTAGCAGTTACTAGGGATATCAGATAATTCCACCACAGATCTTGGTGAGGCCGAATGTCAGTGCATTCGGCCCCCCAAAATCCATGGTGGAACAGCCTGCCACCCGCCCACCCCACACAGATCCCTCCTGGGATGAGACTTACCTGGGGCAGATGTTCCAGACGGCGGCAGCTCCAGTGGCAGCGGCAGCGGCTGGTCTTCCGACCGGCTGCCACCGCCGCCATTTGCAGTCTGGTCACTTCTGTGGGTTCTTTCTTTTTTAAATAGATGTGGCAGGCCATGTAAAGACTTACATAGCCTATCACGTCTGGGTTTTTTTAAAAAATGCATACACAAATGGCGGCGGCTACAGCCGCTGCCATTTGCGTTCCTTATTTTTGGCCATCTTAGTCTATGTAAATATTAGGGACGTACGAAAGTCACTTACCTGTACCGAAATTAGATTCACGGTGGGGGGGAGGCGCTCCATCCCTTCCCCAAAATTCTGGCCATGGGGGGAGACGTCCCGTTCCTCCCCCCCGAAATTCTGGCCGGGGGGGAGGCGCCCCGTCCCTCCCGCAGCGAATCCTGGCCGGCTGGGTCTGCAAATTTGTGTCCCTGCATTCAGCCGTGATAGGCTACGTAAATGTTTACGTAGCCTATCACGGCTGAGGTAAAACATGGCTGAGTTAAAAAACAAAACAAAACTGCGCATACGCAAATGGCAGCGCCCATGGGCGCCGCCATTTGCATTCCTTATTTTGGCACGTCTAGTCTATGTAAACATTTATGTAGACTACAGTGAAAATAAGGGGAACACAAATAGTGTAGCCATTTGCGTATGCACGGTTTTTTTTTTAACTCAGCTGTGATAGGCTACGTAAACATTTACCTAGCCTATCACGGTCCTTTTTTTAAAAATCTAGCCGTGATAGGCTACGTAAATCTTTACATAGCCTATCACGTTTTTGTTTTGTTTTTTTAAACTTGGAAATGGCGGTGGCGGCAGCCGGTCGGAAGACCAGCTACCGCAGCCGCCACCGCCGCACTGCCGCCGCCGCCAGGGAGATTCGCCAAAGGTAAGTCCCGTCCCGGGGGCGGGGGGGGGCAGACTGCTTTGCCGCTGATTTCGGGGGGCCAAATCCGCTGGCATTCGGCCTCCCCGAGATTCGTGGCGAAATTCTCTGACATCCCTAGTAAATAATTTATGTTGACTAAGACGGTGAAAATAAAGGAGAACACAAATAGCGCCCACTAGGCTATTTGCGTTCCCCCTTATTTTCGCCGTCTTAGTCCACGTAAATATTTACATAGACTAAGACAGCCAAAAAGAAGGAATGCAAATGGCAGCGGCCGTAGCCACCACCATTTGCGTACGCATTTTTTTTTTTTTTACACCCAGATGTGATAGGCTATGTAAGTCTTTACGGAGCCTATCATGGCTGAATACAGGGATGCAAACGGCGGTGGCTATGGCAGCCGCCATTTGGGTCCCTGCTAGCCAGCAGCTGGATGTCCAGCTGCTAGCAGAGCCAGCTGGCCGCTCTGCGGAATCCCCGTGGAGCGGAGCTGGTTGTCGAGGATTCATGGGGGGAGGGACGGAGTGCCTCCCCCCCCCTTCGGGAAAGATTCCATGAAACCGTAAGTGACTTTCGTACATCCCTAGCAGTTACGGGAACTCTGGGGGAAACTGACCATGTTATACTCGAACTTTTGGTTCTAAAAGAAGCAAACACCAAGTGTAGCCAAACCCATACCCTGGATTTTAGGGAAGCCAATTTTAATAAATTCAGAACAATGATCAGTAAGGTCCCATGGCAAGTGATGCTAACGAGAAAAGGAGTCCAAGATGGGTGGGAGCTTTTAAAAAGGAAATTCTCAAGGCACAATTACAAACAATTCCAACAAGAAGAAAAGGTGGAAGACAACAGAAGAAGCCAATGTAGCTTCACAAAAAGCTCAGAGATGACCTGAAAACAAAAAAGGACACATATAGGAGGTGGAAGGAAGGCCAAGCTACAAAGGAAGAGTATAGGCAGGTAGCACAGAATTGCAGGGATGGCATCAGGAAGGCTAAAGCTGAGAATGAGCTGAAGTTAGCGAGGGATGCTAAAAACAACAAAAAGGCTTTCTTCAGCTACTTGCATAGTAAAAGGCAGAGGAAAGAAATGGTGGTTCAGCTATTAAATAAGGATGGCAAAACGATAACAGATGACAAGGAAAAGGCAGAGGTGCTCAATTCCTACTTTGGCTCAGTCTTCTCCCAAAAGAGGGTCTATGAGCCCCCTGGCAAAGGCGAAGTACAGGCTGAAGGGGCAGGATTGCAGCTTGAGATCGATAGGCATATGGTCAAGGAACACCTAATTACTTTGAATAAGTTCAAATCTCCAGGGCCAGATGAACTGCATCCTAGAGTAATAAAGGAGCTGGCAGAAGAACTCTCAGAACCGCTGTCTATTCTCTTTGAGAAATCATGGAGGACGGGGGAAGTGCCAGATGACTGGAGGAGGGCTAATGTTGTCCCTATCTTCAAAAAGGGTAAAAAGGAGGAACCTGGGAACTACAGACCAGTCAGTCTGACATCAATCCCTGGGAAAATTCTGGAGCAGATGATAAAGCAATCCATCTGCAAGCACCTTGAAAACAATCCTGTGATTACTCGAAGCCAACATGGATTTGTCAAAAACAAGTCCTGCCAGACAAATCTGTTCTCATCTTTTGATCAAGTAACCTCCCTTGTGGACCGTGGGAATGCTGTAGACATCATATACCTCGACTTCAGCAAAGCTTTCGATAAAGTGCCCCATGATATCCTGATTCACAAACTAGCTCAAAGTGGGCTAAATGAAACAACAATCCGGTGGATCCACAGTTGGCTACAGAATCGGACTCAAAGAGTGCTTGTCAATGGGATCTTCTCAAACCGGGGAGAAGTAACAAGCAGGGTACTGCAGGGCTCAGTCCTGGGCCCAGTGCTCTTCAACATTTTTATGAATGACTTGGAGGAGGAGGTGGAGGGAATGCTGATCAGATTTGCAGATGACACAAAATTGGGCAGGATAGCTAATACCCTGGAAGACAGAAACAGAATTCTAAATGATCTTGGTAGGCTGGAGCACTGGGCAGAAAACAACAGAATGACATTTAACAGGGATAAATGCCAAGTTCTGCACCTAGGAAAAAAGAAAACAAATGCACAGTTACAAGATGGGTAATACTTGGCTCAATAATACTACAGGTGAGAAGAATCTTGGAATTGTTGTCGATTACAAGCTGAATATGAGCGAACAATGTGATGTGGCTGCAAAAAAGGCAAATGCTATCTTGGGCTGCATTAACAGAAGTATAGCTTGCCAATCCTGGGTAGTACTAGTTCCCCTCTACTCAGCACTGGTTAGGCCTCATCTGGAGTACTGTGTCCAGTTCTGGGCACCACACTTTAAGAAGGATGCAGACAAACTGGAGAGCGTTCAGAGGAGGGCAACGGCAACGAAGATGATGAGGGGACTGTAAACAAAGCCCTATGAAGAGAGACTGAAAGAACTGGGCATGTTTAGCTTTGAGAAGAGAAGACCGAGGGGAGATATGATAGCGCTGTTCGAGTACTTGAAAGGTTGTCACAGAGAGGAAGGCCAGGATCTGTTGTCAATCATCCCAGAGTGCAGGACACAGAAGAATGGGCTCAAATGACAGGAAGCCAGATTCCGGCTGAACATCAGGAAAAACTTCCTGATTGTTAGAGCAACATGACAATGGCACCAATTCCCTAGGGAGGTGGTGGGCTCTCCCACACTGGAGGCATTCAAGATGAGGCTGGAGAGCCACCTGTCAGGGATGCTTTGACTTGGATTCCTGCACTGAGCAAGGGGTTGGACTCGATGGTCTTATAGGCCCCTTCCAACCCTACTATTCCATGGTTCTATGAATATCAACATGCAAACAGTGAAAGTCATCTAGTCCTGGAATTTCTACACTGAATGAAGCTCATTTAGGCCATACACATAGACGGCATCATCATATAAATAGGGATGGATGGACTCACTTCCATCCAAAATCATCACTCGCTTGCTGAGCCACCTCCCCCACCTGTCCCCGTAGCATCCTGAGCTGCAATTATGCACAAAATGGCAGGGAAGAGGGGAAAACAGAGGAAGAGGTGCTCCCTTTTCAATGAAGAAGCTAAAATCCACAATTACCCAGTACAGCATCTGAAGCCTTCCTATGTGATCACCCCACCAGCACAATTTTGCCCGTTCCCAGCATACTGTCAGGGAGTTATAGTTCCCACCCCGTTTTTCCTTCTCTGGTCACTTTTCCATGAAGAAGCAAAGTGGCTGGGGGAGGGGTGATACACAGTTGCATTTTTGCAAAAATTCATTCTTGCACAATGCTGCTATAGTGCTAAAGCACTATAGTGAACAGCAGCGGCTCTGCCAGCAATATTTGGGACGGTGAAATGCACAACTCCAAAAGCGCTTTAGCAATTTTGAGAGAATAAAGGGTTTCTGCCAGTAATGGCTATGGGGGGAAATGTGCAATTGAGGGTTTTGTCCCAATCCTGCAAACCCCCAAGGGTGTATTTGTGCCAACCCCTTTTTATTGCACCTGGGATTTTCTGCTCCTCTGGGGTAATTGTGCAGGGTTTTGATGGTGCCTCAGGTGCCTCCCAACTAGGAAATGCTGTGTGTCAAGTTTGGCCCCGATCCTGCAAACCTCCAAGGTTTTATAGCCACCACCCCCTTTTTTGTGCACATGGGATTTGTGTTCCTATGGGGTAATTGTGCAGGTCTTTATGTACTGCATGCCTCTCAACTAGAAGAGGCTGTGTGGGAAGCTTCCCCCCCCCCCCGATCCTGCAAACCTCCAAGGTTTTATAGCTGACACACACTTTGTGGTGCACCTTTCTGCACCTTTGGGATATCTGAACCTTTGGGAGTTAAAGCGCCCACCCCCTTTTCCTCTTTATGTGTACTTTTCAAGCAGTGAAGTAACTCAAGATCAGAGAAGCAGCAAAGTTGCACAAGCATCAGAGAAGCAATAAAGTTACACATGCATCAGAGAAGAGGTGAAGTTACGCTAGCAAAGATGACATGATTGGCTGCTGTTTCCGTAAAAGCAGTGTCACGTAGAATGTGGAACAGCCATCATTTTGCACATAATAGCAGTTCTCTGTCAGGACGGGCAGCCCTGCAAGGCTCACCAGCCACTCGCCCAGCCATCCATCAGCTCACTCAGTGCAGCCAGTGGGGGTGGAGGAGGAGGCAGCTCAGCGAACAAAGTCCGGAGGGGCAAGCAGGGTAGTTCTGTTGGACTCCACCCCCTTCCCAGATGCCCATGCAACCCCTACATATAAATAAACCAATAACCTGTAGGAGAGGTCTGCACAGCTTTTCACAGCTTTAAGTTGCTTTATTTGCAATTTGTTTTATTTATTCCTTCCCCTCGATGTCATCCAAACCACATCTGCACATAGTTAAAAAAAAAACTGACAAAGTCAAACAATGTGAGAGACACATCCAAAAATATTCTAGAGGAACAGGAAGTGGGTTGAACCAGCCTTCTTCAAGATACGCTCAGATATAGCACAGAGTGCAAAAAAAAGCAATCTGACTGTGTTTGAATGGACCCCACTTTCATTTTATGTTACCATCCAGAAAACTCAATTTCTATAACAAATTAAATGCACCAGCAACAACTGAGATCAATCTCTTGGCTTAAGGTCTGTTATGACAAATTGGAATTCCTGACTGTTTCCCTATCAGAATCAGCCCAGAAGCAATTAAATTATGCCACAGAGTTCCCATGTTGATCATACCTATGTAGGAATGAATCTGTTCAGCCATTCTTTGTCTTGTCCTTAGTTGTAAATAGGTTGCTTTTTGTTTGGAGACTTTTCTGTCCAGGAGGTTCAAAATGTCAGGCCTAGAAACCAAAAATTAAGGGTGGGGGAAAGAAATGTAGTTATTATGGGGAGTAGAACTTAACAAAACTCTAATGCTCTTCTTATTGGCTAAGTGGCAGGTATGAAGAGTAAAAAGTGCTCTGCAGAGGATGCAAACTCCAAAGACAGAGAAGGCTGAGCAGAAACGGAAAGACTGGAAGCTGCACTGCCAATGGACTTGGACGAGCTGCTGAAGTCACTTTATTGCTAGGTCTTGCTTTAAGGAGGGAAACAGACTAGACTAGGATCAAATATATGTCTCTTTGTGAGCAGAAATGGGGAATAAAGAGATGGACGCAAGTGCTTGGATTGAAATTGGGCCAGATTTATTGAAATATCTGCAAAGGGGAAAACCTAGGACAGGCACAGTACTGTGCTAGCTGCTAGCTAACACTATAATGGGCAAAAACATACACAGCCTGAGGGGTGATGTGACAGCATCGCCGCCCCCAGGACTACCCCTTATGGAGGAGGTAGACTGTCCCCTGTCACCCCCTCCCAGGCAGCAAAGCTCCTGGGTGAGTGAGGTGAGTCAGTCTCACAGGCAACCCTTATCCCCCCGCCGAAAACACGTTCAGGAGGCCTCAGGCATCACCTGTCACCAGAACAGTGCCTCTGAATGCTAACCAACCCTAATCTCATTCCTCTTTGCCCGTCCTAGCCGCCACTGAAATGTGACCTACACTAAACAAGAATTAGACCAAATTTACCAAAAGGACTCACCCAACCCCATTAACAGTGTGAAGTAGGGGCCAATCGGACTGTGAGCCAAAAATTCCTACATGGCCCCCAAAAGGGCAACCAGTTGGAACCCACACTGCTTAAGGGAGGCAGGAGGGAGAGGCAGTTGGGAGGGGTGTGGAGAGTAAAAAGGCCTCTCCGACCTTCCTCTCTCCTAGGGATGTATGAAACACTTACCTGGTTTCGTCCAGGGACATCTGCGGTGGAGGGGAGACACTCCGTCCCTCCCCCCAAAATTTTTGACGGTGGGTAGGCGCTCCGTTCCTCCCCCCCTAGGAATCCTTGATGGCTGGCTCCGCTCTGCCGCCAGGCCGCGGAGCTTCCGGCCAGGCCAACCCGCAGCAGGGCCTCCAGCCACTGCCGGGCTGCTGCGGATGCAAATGGCGTCCTGAGTAGGGGATGCCATTTGCGTTCCTATGGTAGCCCATGATAGGCTATGCAAATATTTACGTAGCCTATCACGGCTAAAGCGGGGACGCAAATGGCCATCACCGCTGGAGCCACCACCAGAGCTGAAAGCTGCAGCGGGAGCCACAGCCAGGTAGGCTCCATTCTGGGGGGGCTTTCGCGGGGTGGTGGGGCGGGTTGCTCCGTTCCACCATGGATTCCGTGGGCCCGAATTCACTGGAATTCGGCCCCTCTGGGATCCATGGCTGAATTGTCTAACATCCCTACTCCCTCCAGTGGCACCACTGGTGATCTGACAATGGAGGCCTACCACGTCCTCTCACCCCCCTCATAACGCCCCCTCCGCAATGGCCAGGCAAGCTGGATGTGGGTATAGGGCATTTCCCCACATTATTTTCAAATCCAAATTGCTCTTATGGTTAACTGTTAAAACTACTAAAACCTTTTAAAAATACCCCCACATACAATTATCTCCCCCTCCGCATAACAGCTCAATGGCTGCCCATCAGAATGTTTAGTAATCTCTAAATTGCTCACTGGTCCCTTCATTTTCACCCCACACCGAATTGCCTTATGCCACTATCCTGTACAGTCATTTGACTGGGTCAGTAAGTAAGTGACAGTGCTTAATGGTCTGTTTAAGTTACCGCCCTATGGTTACTGAGGCCATACTGAAGAGTTGCCCACCAGGCCTTTGGAGATGTCAGAGTGCTCTGGTGTCAGAGCATGCTGACTGGGATTTTCCTAGGGATGGCGGAGAATTTCTCCCCGAAACTTCGGGGGGCCGAGCGCCAACATGTTCAGCCCCCCGAACAAGTTTCGGGGAGAAATTCTCTGCACCCCCCTGCCCCCCGCACCCCCCGGGGACGGGAATTACCTTTGCCGAATGTCCCTCCCGGCGGCGGGTCCGGCCGGCGGTTCGGCAGGTGTTCGTCCGGGGCAGGAGCGGCAGCCGGTCTTTCGACCGGCTGCCGCCGCCGCCATTGCAATAAAAAAAAAAAACACCCCCGTGATAGGCTACGTGACGATTCACGTAGCCTATCACGGCTAGATCTGCAAAGTCAGCCGTGATAGGCTACGTAAATCGTCACGTAGCCTATCACGGGTGACTTAAAAAAAAAAAAAAGCGCGTATGGCTAATGGTGGCCCCCATAGGGAGCCGCCATTCCCGTTCCTTATTTGGTCGCTGTAGTCTACGTAAATCTTTATGTAGACTACAGCGACCAAATAAGGAACGCGAATGGCGGCTCCCTATGGGGGCCGCCATTCGCGTACGCGCTTTTTTTTTTTTTTAAGTCACCCGTGATAGGCTACGTGACGATTTACGTAGCCTGTCACGGCTGACTTTGCAGATCTAGCCGTGATAGGCTACGTTAATCGTCACGTAGCCTATCACGGGGGCGTTTTTTTTTTAAAAAAAAAACTTTTGAGTTCGCAGCCGGGCGAGGCGAGGCGCCTCCTTCCCGGCCTGAATTTCGGCCGGGCGAGGCAGGAAGCCTCCCCCCCGGCCTGAACTTCGCGGGGGGAGCAGCGAAGCACCTCCCCCCCCACCGCGAACAAGCTTCGAGGACAGGTAAGTGACTTTCGTCCTAGATTTTCCTGTCAGTGGAGGCAGGTAGAAAATAAGGACATGCACTTGATAGCTGTGGTGAGGACTACGGGGTGGGGGCAGTTAGTTGGTTTGCTTGCCTCCACTCCTCCTCACGGTGCGGGCTACAGCCCGTGCCATCACAACACGAATGCAATACCTTGGGGGAGAAAATACAGCACACTCCAGTCATCTATGCCTTTCAGAGGCTTACATTTGATGATTCAAATTCAATTCAATCTAGATCATATGATTTTAATCTCTGCTATTTCTTCCTTTTATTGGTTTTATGGTGACTTATATAGCAATTGTTAAATCTGAAGTGATGAAAACCAGCCTGAAATAACATCTGATGGAATGTCTACCCAAAAGATGCTCTATGGTGCTAATCCTCAAAGAGGACCATCATGTAGACACATAGGGACTATGTTTTCCCCGTTTCCTTAGAATCCCCAAGGAGCATCTGGCAGAAAAAAATCCAGCCATCTCCCCTTCAAGGGGTAACTGCTAGGCTTGATTGCCATTTCTTCAACATCCCCAACCTACTGCAACTCACCTCTTTGCCTAGTACCTTTGTCACTGTCCGTCACCTCCCCCCCCCCCCACACACACACTTTTCATTCTGAGACTCAGCTAGGGATGGACAACTCTGCCTATTTGGGTTTCTCTCAGTTTCTAATTTCTCTAATTTTAAATTTGGTTCATCCCAATTTTGAGAATTTTTGCAGTCTTAAATTCAGTTTATGCTGAACTTTGAATTTTTTAAAGAAAGTTTTCATGGAAATTTGTAGGCATTTTTGTGTACATTTCTCCTTATCAAAGCACTTTTGTACATACACATTTTTTGCTGGTATTTTCCCTTATATAATGCATTTTTGAACTTTTTTTCCAATAACATATGCATTTTAGTGTCTGCATTCCACTAACATGCACATTAATGTAGGCACTGTTTGATCGGAGAACCTCTTTGCAAATCTGGAGAAAGGTGAATTTCAAAGCATAACTGCCTTTTGGTATACATATTGTTTTGATGCTGAAAAAGTGGGCAAATCCACATGAAAATGCAAACCAAATGAATTGCTACCCCATCCCTAGAACCACCTCATAAACATCAGTGGGGTTGAGCTAACTTTGCCTTTTGCCTGGGGAATCTCTACAGCCCTCCTTCTGGAAAGATGCATGCCCTGGCATGCAAACAGACACTTCACCTTCTGTGTCAGATATGCGAGCTACATTAGGATTCCTAAATGTAAAGGACCAGTTAGACGCCCCATTCTGGTAGTTTGAGGTACAGCTCCCTTTTCTCTATTCTCTTTATATTGATTATGGCTTGACATTTGGGGCAGGCTACTACTTTATACTTTCAGAAGCTGCTGTACTCATGAACCTAGCCTACTATCCATGCTCCAAAATGTTAAGGAGGTTCGCTGAAACCATCTTCGCTTGCCCATTATAGTCGCATAGCTCTGAGATCAGACCAGCCTCAAAGCCAGGGCAGGAAAAGGTTGCAGCAGCTGCTATTCTGTTTTTAAGTCTCCCTACCCTAAGTGGAAAATAGCCTTAATGGTGTTCCTTTCCCCCTGCTGAAATACATGACAGAATCCCAGTCACAATGATACAAGCTCAAACGGCACTGCTGACAGCCCCAGATGTACCTGTCGGTTGGTGGAAATGCCAGGTGTGGTCCAGCAGCCTCTTTTCAGATCAAAGGGACTCCAGACACGTTGATGTCCTTCATCAATTTAGTTGGCCTATTTTTGATGTGCCTGAGCTTGATGTGCCTCTTGTCATGAAGCAGAACTTGTTATGCTGGAACTGCCCACATTCATAGTGGGGTGGGGAAGTGGAAGTTGCTTAATATTTCCATTTGAACCCAGAGAGACAAACCATTACTGTAAATGCCAAACAGAGGATGCTACGGAAGAAGGGGGAGGCATGTGGGAGGCAGGGGGCCTTCTGAGAAGCTGCCAGATTTAAAATCAACCGACTTCCTGTTGGAAGAATGACAACAGAAGAATAGCGCTGGAGGGAGGTGTTTTGGTGAGGAGATGCGTATGCATGCAGGGGTTAACTAGACTTTGCACTCTAAGCCTTCAGGGATAAACTGAAACTTAATCCAGACAAGATGAAGGTCCTGTGGGTTGGGAAACCAACTACTTCGGATTAGGGGTGTATGAAACCTACTTACCCATCTGCTGAAGGGGTCTGCGGGCAGGGAGGCGATCCATCCTTCCCCCCGGATAGGCTCTTTGCCTATCACGGCAAAGAGCAGGGACGCAAATGGCGTCTGAAATGCTGGACTCCATTTGCATCTGCAGCCTGGCAGTGGATGGCTGGGGAACGAAGACGAAGGACCCAGACCAGCCGCTGCCAGGTAGGGATGTCAGAGAATTCTGCCACGGATCTCGGGGATGCGCTGGCATTCGGCCCCCCCGAAATCTGTGGTGGAACAGCCTGCCCCCCCCCCCGCAGATCCCCCTGGGATGAGACTTACCTGGGGCGGATCTTCCGGGTGGTGGTGGCTCCGGTGGCGGCTCCAGCAGCGGTTCGGCGGCTGCGGCGGCCGGTCTTCCGACTGGCTGCCGCCGACACCATTTCCCGTGTTAAAAAAAAAAAAAGACATGATAGGCTACGTAAAGATTTATGTAGCCTATCATGGCTAGATTAAAAAAAAAAGTGATAGGCTACGTAAATCTTTACATAGCCTATCACGTCTGACATTAAAAAAAAAAACACGCGTGTACGCAAATGGCGGCAGCTATGGCCGCCGTCATTTGCGTTCTTTATTTTGGCCCGTCTTAGTCTACGTAAATATTTACGTAGACTAAGACAGTGAAAATAAGGGGAATGCAAATAGCGCCCGCTACGCTATTTGCATTCCCCTTATTTTCGCCGTCTTAGTCTACGTAAATATTTACATAGACTAAGACGGGCCAAAATAAGGAACGCAAATGGCGGCGGCCATAGCCGCCGCCATTTGCGTACGTTTGTGTGGTTGTTTTTTTTAAAGTCAGATGTGATAGGCTATGTAAAGATTTACGTAGCCTATCATGGCTGACTACAGGGACGCAAATGGCAGCGGCTACGACCACCGCCATTTGCGTCACTGCTAGCCAGTGGCCAGATGTCTGGCTGCTGGCGGAGCCGGGCAGCGGCTCTGCAGAATTCCTGCGGAGCACAGCTGGCTGGCCAGAATTCTGGGGGGAGGGACGGAGCGCCTCCCCCCCCAGCGGAACCCGGCGGAGCCAGGTAAGGCCAATTTTGTACATCCCTACCGCCAGGTAGCATCCATCCCAACCGGCCTTCATGGGGTGGGGGGGGCAGTCCATTCCACTGTGGACTCAGTGGGGCTGGATTCTAAAGAATCTGGCCTCATTGGAGTCCGTGGCAGATTTCTCTGCCATCCCTACTTTGAATGGAGGTTTACAATTGGTCTTAGCTGGGGATGCACTCCCCCTGAAAGACCAAGTGCTTAGTCTGGGAGTCCTCCTGGACTCTGAGCTAACTGGGGAAACCGAGGTGGCTGTGGTGTCCAGGAGTGCTTTTTGCCAGCTTAGGCTGGTATGCCAACTGTGGCCCAATCTGGACACGATGGACCTAGCCTCAGTTATCCACACACTAGTCACATCCAAGCTGGGCTAGTGTAATGTGCTATACATGGGGCTGCCTTTGAAGACAGTTCAGAAACTCCACCTTGTGAAGAATGCAGCCGATAGGGATGTTGGAGAATTCCGCCACGGATTCCAGGGAGGACGAATTCCAGTGCATTCGGCCCCCCAGAATCCATGGCAGAATGAAGCAACCCTCCCTGCCACACCCTGAAATGGGCCCGGAATGGAGCCTACATGTTTGTGGCCATCCGGTGCTCTGCGAATGGCTGCCGTGTCTGTGGCCGCCATTCGCCTTCCCACGAATTATTGTGATAGGCTACGTAAGTATTTACATAGCCTATCACGGCTAATGCAGGGACGCCATTTGCGTCCCTGCGGAGGCCATGATAGGCTACATAAATATATATGTAGCCTATCATAAATATATACGTAGCCTATATACGTAGGCAGGAATGCAAATGGCGGCCGCTACGCCATTTGCGCCCATGTCTTTTGCTGTGATATACTACATAAATACTTATGTAGACTATCACGGCAAAAGACAGGAACACAAATGGCGGCTATGGTGGCTGCCATTTGTGTCCCTGCACAGCCCAGCAACGGCCGGATGTCTGGCTGCGGGTGGCCCCAGCCAGCAGCTCTGCGGAGTCGCCACGGAGCGGAGCCAGCCGGGGAGGATTTCGGGGGAGGGACAGAGCACTTCCCCCCCCACACGGATGTCCCTGGACGAAAGCAGGTAAGTGTTTCATACATCCCTAGCGGCCGGTCGAGTATTTGTGAAAAAGATGGAAAAAGATGCCATTGGAGGTCTGCCATTGCAGACTTTTAAGGAGGCCTTGAAAACATATTATTTTACTTTGACCTTCTTGTGATATGACTGCTATTGTTGCTGGTACTGCAGTTAAGATTGTTGCTGGTTTTATTTTTGGCTTCTATTGTTATTTTTATTGTTTTTATCACTTTTGATATTTTAACTGCTTTTATGTATTTTATTGCTGTAAGCTGCCTTGGGAGGGCTTCTGCCCTGAAAGGCGGCCAAAAAATATTTTAAATCAATCAATAAAAATAAATAAAGAATTCCCAGAATGAACCGCTCCATCAGTGGCTAAGGTGGAGATAGTAGGCATTGCCTAGTAACAAATGAATAATTGCCCCCTCGCCACCCTTTTGTATTGGTATGTTCCTTTCTTTGCCGAGAAGAAGGCCACACCTTCTCTTTCTTCCCTGCATGATGGAGCTAGGAGAACCTCCACCATGCTTTCTCTCTGTGTAACAAGTGGAAGCCATGATTGTGATAAGCTACGTTCTTTAATTAAACTTCCAGTTAAAAGTATGTCTTCTTCAGACTCAGTCTCGTGTTCCTCTGTCTGACTGGGCTACCACTCCCTTCCCTGCCTATGCCATATTCTCGGCACCCTTTTACAGATGCGGACTACTAATTCCAACATTTCCACATTTTTGATGTGCCTGAGCTTGATGTGCCTCTTGTCACAAAGCAGAACTTATTATGCTGGAACTGCCCACATTCATAGTGAGATGGGAGACCATTCCTGGTCCATCCAACTGCCTGGTTTCTCTTCTTTGAACAGGTGTGTCTGTGACTCACCTGACCAAGAGAGAAAACAGCTGCAATAAGGACAGAGCCCACTCAGCAACAGATGTATGAATCTGTTCTGGGCTTCAAGTATTAATTTATATGGGTGGTGGTCCCTGAAACACCCTTCAAGCCAAACAGCACATTTTGGTACCACAAAATTTATATTTGTTGCTCAAAACAGTATTAGAGAATAACAAAGCTTTGAAATGATAAAACAAGCAAAATACATTACTACATGCAATGCAATTAGGATGATTAGAAGCTTAGTAGAAATCATGGCTAGCATATTCTTAGTAAAATTAAAGTTCTGTTCCTCTCAACCAACAAAGCAGTCATCAATGAGATCTTATAGTTACCTATCTGGCAAGCATCACTGGCAGCGCTTAGGCAATTGTGTTCGGTAGGCTTCTCATTCTCCCAGGATCTCTCTGGGCAATCAGGTCAAATCTTTGCTTCTTATAATCTTTTTGTTGATGACCTCATCCAAATTTTTGGACCTGGTCATCCCACTACTCCTAGTTCTACCACTAACCCTAATAGGGCTCTAGTTCTTTTATCTTAAACACACATCTGTGCATCTTGACTTTTTAGGCGTAGTCATAGCTCCTACTTGTAACCCACAAAATCTCTGCATTAGATAGGAGAAGTGGGCAGGTTCAATCTTTTCTGACAGTGAGATTCCCATCCATATTTGCAATAGCAAAGAAAAGAACAACAGAGATCAAATTTAAATGTATATTGAAATAAAATAAATAATTCTCCTTCATACACAGGATCAGTGCTGTACCCCACTGCTCTTGCCCTGGCCTCCTTGGGACCCTACTTGACCCCGCTGACCAAGCTGGAGTAGACCTTCAAACACTCTGGAAATCCCTGTGAGATAACACACCAAGGCCGATAATATGGGAAATACTGCTTCTGCCATCCTTGCCATAGAATAGCTGAATTAATGTACGCTTTCCTGTGCACAGCCACTAGGGATGGTGTGGGACAATGAAGAGGGGGTGGAACCCAACAGACCCCCCCCTCCAGCCTCCCAGCCCCCGCTCTCTGAGCCATGAGGGGCTGACACTGGAGCTTGGTGAGCAGCTGGGAGTGCTGCCAAGGAGGACTTCTCCTGCCTCTGCTGACTCTCAAGGGAGCCCTTGACAACTGGTGAAGGCAGAAAGAGCCTCAGCAGCACCCCAACACTCCTCCTGAGGAGGCCATGGACAGAGTGCTGGGGGGCGGTCATGCCGGAACCCATCCTGCCTCCACTGGCTGTCAAGGAAGCCCTTGACTGCCGAGGTGGGCAGGAAGGGCCTTTATTGGCACCCCAGCACTCAGGAACCCTTAGTAATAGTTGTGCTGGGCACTTTGAACATAAAACTGGTTGCATCCATCATGACATAGATACAGTGCAGTTGGTTGATCTGTGTAGTGTACCATCTCAGCCTGCTTTGTGAGATGACTTCAAGTTACTGTGGGCTGGAGTTGGGGACAAGCTTTTTGGAGAAATGTGGCCCACCATGTGTTTGTTCGACCCCTGCCCTAAATGGGTAGTAGCAGCACGCAGAGAGCAATGGGCTGGCTGGGTCCCAGGAGGGATTAATGCCTCTGTGTGAGAGAGGGTGGTCTCAGTCATCTTGCAAAATGGGGTGATAGAGCTGCACTTATCTTCCTTTCTTGGGCAAGGTGGGTAAGGAAGCCGTGGTAACGGTACATTCAAGGAGCCTTGAATGAGACCATTTACCTGGACTAGGGATGGGAGAACTCACCAGGCTCTGGGTTGTGTGCTGCTCACCAGTTGGCTGCCGGCTGGCTGCCCATCTTCGCTGTGCCTCCCCAAACAGGGTGGTCTGGCATGCAACATGTACCTGCCCACGGCCTTCCTGGGCCACCATCTTGTGGGAAAACGGCAGCTCATCCTTGTTCATAAATGTCCATCTGTGCAAATTGTGGCTGTAAAGGGGCCGTTTATGCCAGATTAGAGGTGTAATCAGCATGTGCTGAGCCAGGCCGGGGGTGGGGGGTGGGATTCACGGACTGGAACATTATTTCCCTGGAGATGCGTAATTGGAGATGGACACTTGGAGATGCATATGAGAGCTGCTGCCCTACCACCTTCCCTGGTGATACCATACTAGCAACCAGGAGCAGCAGAGGGCAGAGAGCTGCAGTGTGTTTAGGGTGGGGAGTGCTACTGCAGCTGGCTTTCTTGTGGCTTCCCCCACTGGTCTGACATCAGCCTGACAACTGCTGTCCAGCCACTCCTTCTTCCCCAGGTGCAAAAGGGAGGGGCTGCCAGAGGCAGCACCTCTGCACGCACCTCTGCATCATGCTAAGGGCGACGCTAAGGGTGCATTTACCTTCACCCATGAAGACACACACTTGGACACACACATGCAAGACCCGCTGTACTGCCTTTCCAGGGGATACCATACCACCAACTAGCAGTGGCACAGGGCAGCAGCTGGGAAGAATGGAGTAGCAAATGTGGACATTCACCTACTCCTCATTAGCTTTGGGCTGAGGCCCAAGGGTCTCTATTTTATACCCTTTTTAATATACTTTTATATTTTAACATGTGCCTGGGGAATTCATTGGATAATCTGGGAGGGGAAGGGGTGCCCCTCTAGCTGTGGTCATGGGAGGGGGATGTATTGTCACGTTCCTTTGGCCCCTGCCTTCCTCACGCACACACACAGGTAGAGAGGCTTCAGTCTCATGCCTTTAATTCACTATCAACAGGTTCATCACAGATGCAAATCCCTGAAGACTCTCAGGCTATAAAGGAATAACAACAGAAGATCCAAATGGGAGCTACGATGTTGCCAGCAGTTTGAACAAGGGCTTGCTGGCTAGAATAACTTAGAGAGGGAAACCCCTCCCTTCCAGTGATGCTTCCCTATGTCGATCCTCACGCATGGCCAACTGGGTTAACCGTCTGAGCTCCGCAGTCTAGCATCCCTCAGGTCACACCCTGAGCTCTCCTCCTTCTCCTCCTCTTCCTCCTGGGTTCTCACTGGGGATGGAGAAGGGGGACTCCAGGCCCAGTCATCTGGGTGTTAGCATCCTGAGAAGCATGCCTATCCATATCTGGACTTGCTCGGGAAGATGCCTCCCCCGGTTCTGGCTGTTCCCCTTCTGAATCGGAAGTGCTAACTATCTCCATAGTCTCAGAATCAATCCTGACAGGTATGGTGTTGGGGGATTAATGGTCTGGTTGAGAAGAGGGGCTAGACACCTTACAGCTATCACCTCTTCTGGTTCTTCCTCCAACCAGATGGTTCCTGTCTGCCTTATCAGCTTGTCCTTAGGTCTCATGCAGCTGCTGCTGAACTCCAAGTCTGTCCAAAACAAAATCTCCCTCATCCATGATTTGATTGTGGAGGAGAGGACCAACTTGGTATGTATTACTGAGACCTGGGGGGGAGAACTGGGGGGGGGTTACTCTCTCCCAGCTGAGCCCTCCTGTGTAGTCGGTGCAACACCAACACCAACTTGAGGGTTGGGTGGGGGTTTGCTGTAGTCTATAGGAATATGATCTCCCTCTCTCTTGTACATCAACTGCAGATCTTGAGTGTCTGCACCTTGTGTTGGGTATCTGGGACAGATTCTGCTGGTGTACCACCCACCCCCCTACCCAGCAGCCTCCCTGCCTGAGCTGACACAGGTGGCCTTGGATTTGGTGTTGAGGACATCTAGGATGATGGTTCTGGGGGATCGTAACTTCCATATCAAGGCTGCTGTATCCGAGGTGTCTCAGGACTTCATGGACACCATGACAACCACGCGGCTGTCTCGACATGGCATCAGCCCAACACATTTAAAGGACACACGCTTGATCTGGTTTTCTCAACTGGGCAGGATGGTGATCTGAAAGTGGGGGAATTAGTATCTATCCCCGTGTCATGGTCAGATCACTTCCTATTGAGGTTTAGACTCTAGGCAGCCTTTCCCCTCTGCTTTTGGGGTGGGTAGGGATGGCAGAGAATTCCGCCGCAGATCACGGTGAGGCCGAATGCCAGGGCATTCGGCCCCCCGAACTCTGTGGTGGAACGGCCTGCCCCCCCACGGAACCCCCTCGGGACGAGACTCACCTGGGGTGGATCTTCCATTTCCAATCTTGTAAAAGAAAAAAGAAAGAAAGAAAGAAAAAGAAAGACATGATAGGCTACATAAAGATTTACATAGCCTATCATGACTAGGTTTTTTAAAAAAACAAAACGACATGATAGGCTACGTAAATCTTTACGTAGTCTATCATGGCTGGGTGGGTAAAAAACAAAACAAAACCGCATACGCAAATGGCAGCGGCTACGGCCACCGCCATTTGCATTCCTTATTTTTGCCCTTTTAATCTACGTAAATATTTACGTAGATTATGACGGCGAAAATGAAGGGGAATGCAAATAGTGTAGCGAAATCAAACTGTGCTGCTGTGCTGCCTTGTGGTGATGGTGGCCAGCCCTGATATGGTCCAGCAGTCTCTTTTTGGGTCAAAGTGACTCCAGATAATGAGCTTCCCTTCATGAAACTCATCTGCCTGTTTGACTGATCCTGATCTGCCTCTCATCAGGAAGCAGAATTTCTTAAGTTGTGACTACTGACATTCAACAGATATGTAACAGATCTTGCAAGTCCTCAAATATTGTTGATATTTCTCAATCCATTCCTCAAATAATGTTGGTATTTCTTAATCCATAAACTACAGTGGAGCACATCAGCCCTATTTTCTCCTAATTAGATAGGAGGTTCATAACAACTTTGAGTGATGATTGAGCTCTGGCAGACTAGCCCCGGAATCCAGCCCCCCTGCTACTATGCAGAGAGAGCTATTCTTCCAAAACTTCATCCAGATGCTGCTCCTGCCTCCCCTTTTCATTGCAGGGGAGAGATGAAAAGCTGCTAGGGCAACATTGGCTCTGACCGGGCAGCAGTTTCGAGTTCGGGGGATAATTCCAGTGGAGAGGGTAAAACGGGTGCCTATGAGATGAGTAAACAATCCCTGTTCCATTCGGCTAGCTGGCTTCTCTTACTTGACGAGGTGTGTGTGGCTCAGTTGGACAAGACAGAAAACTGCAGCTATATGGATAGACCCCACTTAGCCACAGATGTATGGATTCCAGCTGAGCGTTCTGGGCTGCAAGAAGTAATTCAAGGGTTGTGGTCCCTAAAGCACCCTCAAGCCGAATTACACAAAGTGGTACCACAAAACATATATTATTGCTGAAACAGCATTAGAGAATAAGAAAACATTGCAGTGATAACACAAGCAAGACTCATTAGTACAAACAATACAACCAGATGCTTGGAAGCATATGAGAAGCTCGCATGTTCTTATTGACATTACATTTCTATTCCTCTCAACCAACAAAACAATCATTATAGAGATCTTATCTTTACGTAACTGGCAGGCATGCTTGGCAGAGCTGAAGTAATCACGTTTGATGGGCTTCATGTTTTCCCCGGAACTCTGCTCAACCAGGTCAAAATCCCACCTTTTATAACATCCCACCTAACACTACCTTCAGTTCCTTATCTTAGCATACATCTGCTTTTAACCTCTACTGAGTAGAGGAGCAGGCACAGGCTAGTCTAGAACAATCACAAAGCTAGACACAAAAAGGGAAAAGAGGCAATGGAAGGACAAGACTCTCCAGTGGTGGTGACCTGCAAGGTGTGTGCAATGTTTGTTTTCTTGCCTGAGAACAACATGGCCTACACCTGCAACAAGTGCAAGTTGATCACGCTGCTGGAGGAAAAAGTAAGTGGACTGGAGCGGCGACTGTCGACCCTCCGGGGAATAAGAGAACACGTAGAGTTCTTGGACAGAATGGGGGAACTACAGCAGCAAAGGGCAGACCAGAAGCTTGAAGAGCAACTGCAAGATGAGGCAGTGGGAAATGCTGAGGTGAAGAAAAATGGAGTAGAGGATACTCCTTGGAAAAGGGTGACAGTTAGGAGAAGAAGAACTAGACGCCACTCTGCACCAGTGGAAGCAGTGGAGCTGTGGAACCGATTCCAGGTACTTGCGGATGAGACTGGAGGACAGCCTGCAGAGGAAGAATCACAGGGGAACCTACATGAGAGTGAGCAAGAGGCTAAAGGTCAGTCAAACCGAGGCGATGAAAGCCAGGCCTACAAGAAGAAGAAGAGAAGAGTGGTAGTAGTGGGAGACTCCTTGCTGTGTGGGATCGAGACCCAAGTATGTCGCGAAGACCCATGGACTTGCCGCCAGGTATGTTGTCTCCCTGGAGGACGAATTAGAGACATGACTGAAAGGTTGCCTGCACTCATAAAGCCCACTGACAGGTATCCCTTTCTTCTCATCCATGTGGGAACAAATGATACCGCCAAGCGGAGCTACAAAGAAATCACGTCAGACTTTGAAGCTTTGGGAAGGAAACTCCAGAACTTTGGGGCCCAGATAGTTTTCTCATCCATCCTTCCAGTAATTAGAAGAGGGATAGAAAGGGAACGAAAAATACTCCGGGTGAATGACTGGCTACAAAGGTAGTGCCGACAAGAGAGATTTGGATTCTGGGACCATGAGCTATACTTCCTGGAAGCTTGGCTGTTGGCAAGGGACGGGTTGCACCTCACAAAGGCTGGGAAGAATGTGTTTGGCCACAGCATGAAGAACTTCATCAGGAGGGCTTTAAACTGAATACTACGGGGAAGGGAGATGTGATGTTGGGGGTAACAATGGACGTAGGCGCATGCACTACAACTGAGAGAACAGCTCTGATAGCGCCCAATAATAGTCTTCAGACACATGTAGGAAGAAAGCCAGACTATGAAGCACATGGTCTTCGATGTCTATATACTAATGCCCAGAGTATGGGAAACAAACAGAATGAACTTGAACTCTTAGCACAAGAGGGTAATTATGACTTGAAAGGTATAACTGAGACTTGGTGGAATGACTCTCATGACTGGAATACAGCAATTGAAAGATATAACTTGTTCAAAAAGAACAGGAGGAACAGAAAGGGAGGTGGGGTTGCCCTGTATGTGAAAAATACATCTCTCTGCACAGGAGGATGAGCTTGGTAGCCCCATCGAGAGCATCTGGATCAAAATAAATGGAGCAAAGAATAAAAGGAACCTAGTGGTTGGAGTCTACTACCGGCCACCCAACCAAGGAGAAGATGAGGATGAAACTTTTGAAAAGCAAATAGCCAATGTTTTAAGGAAGCATGATGTAATAGTAATGGGGGACTTAAATTTCCCCGATATTTGTTAGCAGACAAATTCTGCAAAACATGGCCCCTCCAGGAAATTCCTGACTCCTGTGGTGGATAACTTCCTCCTACAGAAAGTAGAGGAAGGAACTAGAGGATTGGCTATCCTAACCAACAGAGATGATTTCATGGATAAAGTAGCAGTTACAGGAAATCTGGGGAAAGCGACCATGTTGTACTTGAATTCTTGGTTCTAAGGGAAGCAAAAGCCGAGTGTAGTCAAACGCATACCCTGGATTTTAGGAAAGCTGATTTTAATAAACTCAGAACAATGATCAGTAAGGTCCCATGGCAAGCGACGCTAATGAGAAAAGGAGTCCAAGATGGGTGGGAGCTTTTAAAAAAGGAAATTCTCAAGGCACAATCACAAACAATTCCAACAAGAAGAAAAGGTGGAAGACAACAGAAGAAGCCAATGTGACTTCAAAAAAGCTTAGCAATAACCTGAAAACAAAAAGGACACATATAGGAAGTGGAAAGAAGGCCAAGTAACAAAGAAAGAGTACAAGTAGGTAGCGCAGAATTGCAGGGATGGCGTCAGGAAGGCTAAAGCTGAGAACGAGCTGAGGTTAGCAAGGGATGATAAAAACAACAAAAAGGCTTTCTTCAGCTACGTGCATAGTAAAAGGCAGAGGAAAGAAATGGTGGTTCAGCTATTAAATAAGGATGGCAAAACGATAACAGATGACAAGGAAAAGGCAGAGGTGCTCAATTCCTACTTTGGCTCAGTCTTCTCGCAAAAGAGGGTCTATGAGCCCCCTGGCAAAGGCGAAGTACAGGCTGAAGGGGCAGGATTGCAGCTTGAGATCGATAGGCATATGGTCAAGGAACAGCTGATTACTTTGAATAAGTTCAAATCTCCAGGGCCAGATGAACTGCATCCTAGAGTAATAAAGGAACTGGCAGAAGAACTCTCAGAACCGCTGTCTATTCTCTTTGAGAAATCATGGAGGACGGGGGAAGTGCCAGATGACTGGAGGAGGGCTAATGTTTTCCCTATCTTCAAAAAGGGTAAAAAGGAGGAACCTGGGAACTACAGACCAGTCAGTCTGACATCAATCCCTGGGAAAATTCTGGAGCAGATCACAAAGCAATCCATCTGCAAGCACCTTGAAAACAATGCCGTGATTACTCGAAGCCAACGTGGATTTGTCAAAAACAAGTCCTGCCAGACAAATCTGATCTCATTTTTTGATCAAGTCACCTCCCTTGTAGACTGTGGGAGTGCTGTAGACATCATATACCTCGACTTCAGCAAAGCTTTCGACAAAGTGCACCATGATATCCTGATGAGCAAACTAGCTCAAAGTGGGCTAAATGAAACAACAATCCAGTGGATTCACAGTTGGCTACAGAATCGGACTCAAAGAGTGCTTATCATTGGGACCTTCTAAAACTGGGGAGAGGTAACGAGTGGGGTACCGCAGGGCTCAGTCCTGGGCCCAGTGCTCTTCAACATTTTTATGAATGACTTGGAGGAGGAGGTGGAGGGAATGCTGATCAAATTTGCAGATGACACAAAATTGGGTGGGATAGCTAATACTTTGGAAGACAGAAACAAAATTCAAAGTGATCTGGATAGACTGGAGTGCTGGGCAGAAAACAACAGAATGATATTTTCATAGGGATAAATGCCAAGTTCAGCACCTCAGAAAAAGAAACCAAATGCACAGTTACAAGATGGGGGATACGTGGCTCAACCACACTACAAGCGAGAAGGAACTTGGAATTGTTGTCGATCACAAGCTGAATATGAGCCAACAATGTGATGTGGCTGCAAAAAAGGCCAATGCTTTTTTGGGCTGCATTCATAGAAGCATAGCTTCCAGATCTCGGGAAGTACTAGTTCCCTTCTACTCAGCACTGGTTAGGCCTCTTCTGGAGTACTGTGTCCAGTTCTGGGCACCACACTTTAAGAAGGATGCAGACAAACTGGAGAGGGTTCAGAGGAGGGCAACAAAGATGATCAGGGGACTGGAAACAAAGCCCTATGAAGAGAGACTGAAAGAACTGGGCATGTTTAGCCTTGAGAAGAGGAAGGAGCCTGGGGACGGAGGACCAGCCAGCAGCTGCACCAGGTGATCCTGAGCCTGAGCCTGCTTCTGCCCCGCCCACAGGTACTTAAGGCGGGGCTGCCAGAGGCTGCTCGGGAAGGAGCACTTAGCGTCGCACTTGGAGTCGCATAGGACCTGAAGATCTACCCACCTGCCTCTCCAGAGACATCAGCAGCCACAATACCAGCAGCAAATAGCAGCAGCAGCAGAGGGCAGCAGCTTTAAAGACAAGGGGAAGGGGCAAACGTGGACTATCTGCTCCTTCTTAGCTGCTGTTCTCTTTTATCTCTTTTATATTCTTTTAAACTGTTGTGTATTTTATATCTTAATATTTTAATATGTGCCTGGGAGGACTATTGGGCAACTCAGGGGGTGGGGGAGGTGCCACCATAACTGTGGTCACGGGCAGGGGGAGGTATGGCGTTGGGGGATTAACAGGCCAGCTGAGGAGAAGAGGGGCTAGACACCTTACAGCTGTCCCCTCTTCTGGTTCTTCCCCCAACCTGATGGTTCCTGGCAGCCTTACCAGTCTGCCCTCGGGTCTGGTGGTGCTGCTGCTGAATGCCAGGTCAGCCCAAAATAAGACCTCCCTTATCCATGATTTGATTGTGGATGAGGGGGCTGACATGGCATGTATTACTGAGACCTGGGTGGGGGAACTGGGAGGGGTCAGTCTCTCCCAGCTGTGCCCTCCTGGGTACTCGGTGCAGCACCAACACCGACTTGAGGGTCTGGGAGGGGGGGTTGCCGTGGTCTATAGGAATTCAATCTCCCTCTCCAGGCTTCCTGCTCATTCGAGTGCAGATCTTGAGTGTTTGTACCTTGTGTTGGGTACCCGGGACAGATTAGGGATTCTGTTGGTGTACCGCCCACCCCGCTGCCCATCAGACTCCCTGCCTGAGCTGACGGAGGTGGTCTCGGACTTGGTGTTGAGGACCCCCAGGATGATGGTCCCAGGTGATCTCAACTTCCATGCCGAGGCCGCTGTATCCGGGGCGGCTCAGGACTTCATGGCTGCCATGACAACCATGGGGCTGTCCCAACATGTCATCGGCCCAATGCATATAAAAGGACACATGCTTGATCTGGTTTTCTCGACTGGGCAGGTGGATGGTGATCTGAAAGTGGAGGAATTAACATCTGTCCCTTTGTCATGGTCAGATCACTTCCTGCTGAGGTTTAGACTTCTGGCAGCCTTTCCCCTCTGCAATGGTGGGGGACCTATTAAAATGGTCCGCCCCCGGAGATTAATGGATTCCGATGGATTCCAGAGGGCTCTGGGGGATTTTCCTACTGGTATGGCTGGTGCTCCTGTCGAAGCCCAGGTCGCTCTGTGGAATGCAGAGATGACTCGTGCGGTTGACATGATCACACCCAAGCGCCCTCTCCCTCTGAGCAGAGCCCGGCCAGCTCTTTGGTATACACCTGTGCTGAGGGCAATGAAGCAAGAGGGGAGATGGCTAGAACGCAGGTGGAGGAAAACCCGTGCTGAGTCTGACCAAACACAGGTAAGAGCCCACTATCGAGCCTACTCTGTGGCGATGAGGGTGGCAAAGAGGCAGTTCTTTTCCACCAGCATTGCATCTTCTCAGTGTCATCCAGCGGAGCTTTCCGAGTGGTTCACGGCCTGTTACATTCTGGGCCAGGGAGAGAGACGGTGGAACCCTCGGTAGCACACTGTGATGAGTTTGCGCGGCACTTTGAGGATAAAGTCGCTCAGATTCGTCATGAATTGGACACCATCATTAATGCAGTTCCATTGGTAGAGGCGTTCAGAGCACCGTCTGGTCCAGTTTTATTGGATGAGTTTCAGTTACTGAGGCCTGAGGATGCGGACAAGGTGCTTGGCCAAGTCCGATCGACCACTTGTGTGCTTGACCCTTGCCCTTCATGGCTTATTAAATCAAACAAGGAGGGGTTGTCCGGCTGGGTCCAGGAGGTTGTAAATTCCTCCTTGAGAGAGGAAGTGGTGCCTGCTGCTTTAAAAGAGGCAGTAATTAGACCACTCCTGAAAAAGCCTAACCTGGACCCAGAGGATGTTAACAATTATAGGCCAGTGGCCAACATTCCCTTCCTGGGCAAGGTGCTTGAGCGGGTGGTTGTAGGACAGCTCCAGGCACTCTTGAATGAAACGGATTATCTAGATCCATTTCAATCGGGCTTCAGGCCTGGTTTTGGAACGGAAACTGCCTTGGTCGCCCTGTGGGATGACCTCTGCCGGGAGAGGGACAGGGGGAGTGCGACCCTGTTGATTCTCCTGGACCTCTCAGCGGCTTTCGATACCATCGACCATGGTATCCTTCTGGATAGGTTGTCTGGGTTGGGAGTTGGAGGCACTGCACTACAGTGGTTCTGCTCCTACTTGGATGGCCGATTCCAGAAGGTGGTGCTGGGAGATTATTGCTCTGTGCCATGGCAATTGTGCCATGGGGTTCCACAGGGCTCTATTTTATCCCCCATGCTGTTTAACATCTACATGAAACTGCTGGGGGAGGTTATCCAGAGGTGTGGGCTGAGGTGCCATCAATATGCGGATGACACCCAGATCTACCTCGCTTTCTTATCAAACCCAGGTGAGGCAGTGGCTGTTCTGAACCAGTGCCTGGGCACGGTAATGGACTGGATGAGGGCTAATAAACTGAAACTCAATCCAGACAAGATGGAGGTACTGTTAGTGGGTGGTTCATCTGCCCGGCTAGGTGATATTCAACCTGTTCTGGAGGGGGTTGCACTCCCCCTAAAGGATCAGGTTCGTAGTTTGGGGGTGCTCTTGGATCCAGAACTGTCACTTCAGGCACAGGTGAACTCAGTGGCACGGAGCACTTTTTATCAGCTTAGGCTGGTATACCAACTACGCCCTTATCTGGACAGAGATAGCCTAAGTACAGTTATCCATGCTCTGATAACTTCTCGTCTGGATTACTGCAATGGGTTATACATGGGGCTGCCTTTGAAAACGGTCCGGAAACTTCAGCTGGTCCAAAATAGGGCAGCAAGATTGTTAACAGGGACTGGCCTGCGAGCTCATATTACGCCAGTACTTTTGCAGCTGCACTGGCTGCCAGTCCATTTCCGGGCCCGATTCAAAGTGCTGGTGTTAACATTCAAAGCCCTTAACGGCTTGGGGCCAGGTTACCTGAAGGATCACCTCCTCCCATATGTGCCTGCCCGGACCTTAAGATCATCATCAGCGGCCCTTCTCCGTGAGCCCCTGCCAAAGGAAGTGAGGCGGGTGGCTACTAGGAGGAGGGCTTTTTCTGTTGTGGCACCCCTGCTCTGGAATGAGCTCCCTAGTGAGGTTCGCCTGGTGCCTACATTGTACTCCTTTCGGCACCAGGTGAAGACCTTTTTATTTTCCCAGGCATTTTAGCTTTCTAAATTTTTATCTTTGCTGTTTTAAATCTGTATTTTAAACTCCTGTACTGCTGCTAGGTTTTATTGTGGTTGTATTGTTATATTGTGGTTTTAATGTTCTATATATTTTAAATTGTTTTATTGTGTGTTGTTTGGTTTTAATTTTTGTGAACCGCCCAGAGAGCTTCGGCTATTGGGCAGTATAGAAATGAAATAAATAAATAAAAAAAAGAAGAAGAGAAGACTGAGGGGAGATATGAAAGCACTCTTCAAGTACTTGAAAGATTGTCATAGAGAAGAAGGCCAGGATCTCTTTTTGATCATCCCAGAGCGCAGGACACGGAATAATGGGCTCAAGTTACAGGAAGCCAGATTCCGGCTGAACATCAGGAAAAACGTCTTGACTGTTAGAGCAATATGACACTAGAACCAATTACCTAGGGAGGTGGTGGGCTCTCCCACACTGGAGGTGTTCAAGACGAGGCTAGACAGCCATCTGTCAGGGATGCTCTCTGGCTTGGATTACTGCACTGAGCAGGGGGTTGAACTCGATGGCCTTGTAGGCCCCTTCCAACCCTACTATTCTATGATTCTATGATCTGTGCAGGTGACTCAAGACAGGCGCTTCAGACCTAGTCATTGCTCCTGCACAGAGCTCTGGCATCTAACCCACGGAAGGCGTCTTCCTAACACAGCCAGGCTACAGCTAACTGGACAGGCATCCCTGTGAAGGCCCCTTTCTTCTTAATCAAGAAGCTTCTTGCTTCTAATGATTAACCAACCCCAGCTTGTTTGCCCCAGTTCCAAAACTCGTTTCTTCACTTAAACCTAGCTTATGGCAGTGACCGCTGTATACGGAACAGGTAGCACACAGACATTATAATATAACACTCATATAAAGTACTTTGAATTTTTATCAACAGAACATGGTACAGTCATATACTTTGCGACAGTTAGCTCTCCCACTGAAATCAATGGGACTTACAAATGCTTGCGTTTGGCTTGCTCGTTCCAGGGGGAATCGGGTGCAAAGGCAGTGGCGGCACAACTGCAGCATCATGCCTTATACTGTTGCACCAGTGCATCAACAGAGTGCCAGTGTGGTGTAGTGGCGAGAGTGCTGGACTGGGAGCTGGGAGATCTGGGTTCTAGTCCCCACTTGGCCACGGAAGGTCCCTGGGTGACTTTGGGCCAGTCACAGGCTCTCAGCCCAAACTACTTCACAGGGTAGTTGTTGTCAGATGGAGAGGAGGAGAATGTAAGCCGCCTTGGGTTCCTTGCAAGAGGGAAAAAGGTGGGATATAAATGCAACAGATAAACAAATAAAATAAATGCTATTGTAGGCATACCCTTCTCAAAAAGTAATGAAATTCAAGGAAGAAAGAAAAAAAGCCCTTTTGGTTGAATCCTTTGTGTTAAAGGATTCCCATGTTAACTCAAGCTCCTAAATGCTGGAAAATTATGGCTGAGACCCACACCCTTAACAGATGTGTGATTTAGGCAATAAGCATATGGTGCTGCTGAAACCTAAGCTGCAGTCAGTCCCTTCTTCACTTTGGAGCTGGATGGCTGTCAGTGGCAGAAAGGTGGACCTAAGTCCCAGATTTCTCTGTTCGCTGGAATAGACAGGGGTATCTAGTCAAACTCCCTGCCACACTCCCTCCCTGTAATGTAGATTGGTAGCTTCAGTTGCATGATAGCTTCAGTTTCATAGACTCCATCGGTCTATTCCAGAGAATGGACAAATCTATGAAGATTACATTTAATAGTGTTTTCCACCAGGTTACTTGGAGCTAACGGACCAGTACATTCTTTCATCCCATCCCTCTGGACCTTGTCTTTCCCCCAGAGAATCTGAAAGTGATCACTCTTTCCCTGTCACTTCTAGCTGCAAGGAAAGAGTGATCTATATAAGGATCACTGGTGTGGGTGTGTGCACATCTGTCTGTATACAGTATGCACATGTGTGCATATGTGTAGGCAGCCCCTGACTCCTGTGCCACCATCACATCTGTCCCGTGGATAGGGGTGGACGAAAGTCTCTTACCTGTCGTCGAAGGATGTTCGCGGTGGGGGGGAGGTGCTTCGCTGCTCCCCCCGCGAAGTTCAGGCTGGGGGGGGAGGCTTCCCGCCTCGCCCCGGCCGAAATTCAGGCCGGGGAGGAGGCTTCCCGCCTCGCACGGCCGCGAACGCAAAAGTTTTGGGGAAAAAAAAACGCCCCCTGATAGGCTATGTGACGATTAACGTAGCCTATCACAGCTAGATCTGCAAAGTCAGCCATGATAGGCTACATCAATCGTCATGTAGCCTATCACGGGTGACTTTTTTTTTTAAAAAAAAAGCGCGTACGCTAATGGCGGCCCCCATAGGGAGCCGCCATTCGCGTTCCTTACTTAGTCGCTGTAGTCTACGTAAATGTTTACGTAGACTACGGCGAAAATAAGGGCAACGCAAATAGCGTTGAACACCCGCCGAACCACTGGCCGGACCCGCCACCGGGAGGGACATTCGGTGAAGGTAAGTCCCATCCCGGGGGGGGCAGGGGGAGTTCAGAGGATTTCTCCCCGAAACTTGTTCGGGGGGCCGAACACGTTGGCGCTCGGCCCCCTGAAGTTTCGGGGAGAAATTCTCCGCCATCCCTACCCATGGAGATGAAATGTTTGTGCACCCTGGCCTAGAATGACATCTCCTAGCAGCTCAGTGCCAGCTCCCCTATCAGTGCACTCAGGTCCTCTTGTTCCCCTCTAGAAAATGTGAGTTAGGGGCAGTGTTTTCCCTTCATCTTCTGTACTGAAGGCAGAGAAAAGGATTTGTGCAGCTTCTGCTAGGGATGTATGAAACGACTTACCTGTTTCGTTTAGTGACATCCACGGTGGGGGGGAGGCGCTCCGTCCCTCCCCCCAAAATCCTTGCCAGCTGGCTCTGCTATGAGGCAACTCCATGGAGCTGCTGGCCGGGGCCGCCCACAGCAACATCCGGCCGCTGCTGGGCTGTGCAGGGATGCAAATGGCGGCGGCCATAGCCGACGCCATATGCATCCCTTTTTTCACCGTGATAGGCTACGTAAATATTTACGTAGCCTATCACAGCCTCCGCAGGGACGCAAATGGTGTCCCTGCATTAGCCGTGATAGGCTACGTAAGTATTTATGTAGCCTATCATGGCGAAAAATCGTGAAGCAGCCGCCATTCGCAAGGCAGCACGAACATCACCAGGTAGGTGCTACGTTTCTCACGCCTTACGTGGGGTGGTGGGGCGGGGGGGGCTTCGTTCCGCCATGGATTTCGGGGGGCCCGAAATGCAGATGCAGAGCCCCAAGCATATACACATGCTGGACAAATGCTCATGGCAGATAAATTTCAGGAAGCTCTTATCTATCAATGTAGAAATCTTGCTCGCCAATCGCCATGCCCATGAGTTAGTGAGGCATTTCCTGTAGATGAATTCTGATAAAGAAGCAGATAGAGCATACCCTATGTCATGAAAATTGACTTTTTCTTAGAAGTGCCCATTTGGTGCAGTCGGGGGGGGGGAGCAGACATTCCCCTTATTTCTCTCAGGACCATTGCTCATGGGGAGGTGGGCTAACCCTTCTGCTCATATGCCATGGTCCCAAAGAAAAGACCCCCACACACACTTCAACTTGCTGAAGCTACTATTCGACCCAGGAAGGAAGTTTCCTCTTGTGCTAATAGCAGCTTCTGCCCTGTGTTTTCATGAGGGGGAAGTGTATTTTTTTAATCAGACCAAAAGAGTGGCAGGGGCAAGAGATCAGCACCCATCCCCAGGTACCACTTTCCCAGATTCGATCATGTCCAGTTGCTCTTGTTTGTTTCTTTTAAAGATACCTGAATTGCATTCATGAATTGTATATATGATCAGATTGATTGTGTCCTTTGCAGCCAAAGATGGAGAAGCTCTATACAGTCAGTAAAAACAAGACCTGGAGCTGACTGTGGCTCAGATCATGAGCTTCTTGTTGAAAAATTTTGGCACATCTTAGTCTATGTAAACGTTTACGTAGACTAAGACAGCGAAAATAAGGGGAATGCAAATAGCATATGCGCATTTTTGTTTTTTTTAAGTCAGCCGTGATAGGCTACGTAAACATTTATGTAGCCTATTACGGTGTTTTTTAAAAATCTAGCTATGATAGGCTATGTAAATCTTTACGTAGCCTATCTAGGGGTGGACGAAAGTGACTTACCTGTCCTCGAAGCTTGTTCGCGGTGGGGGAGAGGCGCTTCGCTGCTCCCCCCGCGAAGTCCAGGCCAGGTTGGGGAGGCTTCCCGCCTCGCCCCGGCTGAAATTCAGGCCGGGGGGTTGGCTTCCCGCCTCGCCCGGCTGAAATTCAGGCTGGGAAGGAGGCTTCCCGCCTTGCCCGGCTGCGAACTGGAAAGTTTTTTTTTTTTTAAAAAAAACACCCCCGTGATAGGCTACGTGACGATTAACGTAGCCTATCACGGCTAGATCTGCAAAGTCAGCCATGATAGGCTACGTCAATCGTCACGTAGCCTATCACAGGTGACTTTAAAAAAAAAGCAAATCTTTACGTAGACTACAGCAACCAAATAAGGAACGCGAATGGCGGCTCCGTATGGGGGCCGCCATTATCCGTACGTGCTTTTTTTTTTTTTTAAGTCACCCGTGATAGGCTACGTGACGATTGACGTAGCCTATCACGGCTGACTTTGCAGATCTAGCCGTGATAGGCTACGTTAATCATCACGTAGCCTATCACGGGGGTGTTTTTTTTTTCTTTTATTGCAATGGCGGCGGCGGCAGCCGGTCGAAAGATTGGCTGCCACCTCCGGCCAGGATGAACACCCCCCGAACCGCCAGCCGGACCCGCCGCCGGGAGGGACATTTGGCAAAGGTAAGTCCCGTCCCGGGGGGGGGGGCAGGGGGTGCGGAGAATTCCTCCCCAAAACTTGTTCGGGGGGCCGAACACATTGGCGCTCGGCCCCCCGAAGTTTCGGGGAGAAATTCTCCGCCATCCCTAAGCCTATCACATTTTTGTGTTTGTTTGTTTTTTTTAACTGGAAATGGCGGCGGCGGCAGCTTGTCGGAAGACCGGCCGCCACAGCCGCTGCCGCCTTACTGCCGCCGGAGCCACCGCTGGAGCCGCCGCCGCCAGGAAGATCTGCCCAAGGTAAGTCCCGTCCCGGGGGAGGGCGGGGGGGCAGACTGTTCCGCCACCGATTTCGGGGGGCCGAATGCGCTGGCATTTGGCCTCCCCGAGATCCGTGGCGGAATTCTCTGACATCCCTAAAAAGGATTAAAGCCTTGAAAAGAATCCTTTGGTCTGTGTCTTGAGTTGGCTATTGGAGTAGACTGTAAGAGGCAGCTAGGGTGCTCCTGACAATGATGATTCTTCTGTTCAGAAAGCGCAGGCAGCCTGGGAGGCTGCAGAGCAAAGGGAAGAGGCATAATTTGGGATAGGCGAACTCCCCTGCGTCCTGCTTACAGGCTGCTAGCAGACTCCCGCTGGCTGCCCAACCCAGGCGGGTGTGAGGGCTGAACCACCAGATGGTCTGCAAGTGCCCAACAAGTGCTTGCAAGTTTTTTTCCTTGCGAGCCACCATTTTGCGCAAGAAACACAGATATAAATATTATGGAAATTGCAATTTACACAAAATTGCAGCTGCAAATAGGCCATTTCTGACTAATTTGGAGCAAATGGTGATTCCCCGTTGTCACCCACCAACCCTTCCTTCTCTCCTTCCCAGGAGAGGGTGAGGGGTTGACAGGCTGCAGGGACGGGAATCCCTGTCACCGCCTGCCAGCCCCTCATGCTTGAGGACAAAGTGTTGGTTGGTGGCACAGGACCCCTGCCCTCACCACTTGTCAACTTGTCACTCTCTCCTTGCAAGGGGACTCCTGCCACTGCCACCCACCAACCCCCTGTGTGCTCTCCTTCTCCTTCCCAATGCATCAGCAAGGAGGCACAAGGGTTTGGAGGTGGCGGAGATCCTCAAGCTGGACCTACTCACACTGGTTGAGTTGGGCCAGAGAGCGGATGAGTGAGCCAGAATCCGGGGCTGCCGTGCCAGGGAAAACTTGCTGAGCATTACCCACAAACCAGATGCCTCTGACATCCCTATGTGTAATAGGGGGAAAAATCCAAACCACAGGCACAGCAGCCTTGACCACCTCACAGTGCTTAGGTAAGGTCAAAAAGACCACAAAAGTAAATTTGAGAATGAAGCAGGACAATGGAAGCCTTTGTCAGGGCTGGAGGAAAACTTTCAAGGAATTGGGGGTAGATGGTGCTGCAATACTAGCTCCACCTCCTCCATGGAGCTGAACGCAACGCTGCCCCTCTCACACCTGCATTGTGGAAGATGCAAAATAGGGCCTCGGCTGATGACACCACGGATGCTGTTGCCACTCGCAGTGCTGGTGCAAAGAAGAAATAAGCAATAAACCCATAGGTAAAAACCAAGGCAAACCCCCCAAAACCCATAGGAAAAAATAAGAAGCCGTCCTACCCCCCTGGGCAATGGTGAGCCCTACCTATGAGAAACTGTTGGAAAAAGTATCCTTCCTCTGGAGAAGAATTCAGCTAAATGGTCAATATTTCTGCCCACAAATAGGGTGGGCAATTTTGAGAGGCTCTACTGGGAATACACAGGATACAAGAGTATGCCTAAACATGGCCATAATCCCTCTGTTCGAGAAGTGAAGTATGCACCTTACTTTGCATAAATTCAGTGGTAAACCTGCAGCCATTCAATAGGCTTGTTAAGTATGTTAGACTGAAACATCTGAAGGATTCTGCATCATCACACCTACATCTAGAAAGCATGGAGGTTTCCACTCTTGGGAAGGCCTTATAACTAGATATGTCAGAGAATTCCATGATGGATCTCGGTGAGGCCGAATGCCAGTGCTTTTGGGCCCCCAAAATCCATCGCAGAATGGCCTGCCACCCCCCACCCCCCACAGATCCCCCCCAGGATGAGACTTACCTGGGGCTGATGTGTCAAGGGCTCCTTGGAGGGCTCTCAGTCTAATCCAGTAGCCAAGTCCAGACACAGACAAAGGGATTCTTTTCAAAGCTTTATTCTTCTTTTACAACTTAACAGCTCTACAGGTAGCAACTAGATCTGAGCAGCAGCATCCCTATGCCCTAAATTAGAACAGTTGGTCCCCGTTTGAAAGACAATTACTGGCAGACCCCTGAATATAAGGACTAGGGAGATTCCCTCCCTTTTTCCCTTGGCTCCTCTGGGCGCAACCGTTCTTTGAGCGCCAACCGGGCACTACGCCTCCTTTCCATGCCCTCCATTTGGCGCCGCTCTCTGAGTCTGCGCCACGCATCCACTAAGTCTGCTATCTCTGCTCTGTCACTCCCTGGACTGCTTTCAAGTCTAGGAATGCTGGTGGGAGGAATCTCCGCCAGCTGTAGGCCCTGGGAAAGCGGAGCACGCTCCTCTTCCAGGAGCGACTGCTCTTCCTCAGAATCAGAACTACTCTGGGATTCTATGGGCTCAGTGTCCACCCTGACATGATGTTCCGGACGGCGGCGGCTCCAGCAGTGGCTTCGGCGGTGGTGGCGGCAGGTGGCTTTCCAACCAGCTGCTGCCGCCACCATTTGCAGTCTGTGGGTTTTTTTTATCATAGATGTGATAAGCTACGTAAAGACTTATGTAGCCTATCACGTCCAGGTTAAAAAAAACAAACGCGTAAGCAAATGTCGGCAGCTATGGCCGCCGCCATTTGCATTCCTTATTTTTTGCCATCCTGGTCTACGTTAATATTTATGTAGACTAAGATGAAGAAAAGAAAGGGGAACGCAAATAGCACCCACCCAAATAGACCAATTACACCTTTAATTTTGCATAAATGGTGTTATTTACAGCTGTCATTTTGTGCAAAATGGCCATTGACGTAAAATGCTTCCCTGTGGTTTCCTGGAAGATGATGGCTCAAGGGTAAGCAGGGATCTCCACGCTTGCCCAACTTGGTGTGTGTGTGGACTGGCATCTCAGGGGCTGAGTGAGAGGATGTCTGCTGATTCCACCCCCTTCCCAGACTTCTGGGACATCCCTAATTATAAATGGCTTTGAACCCTGAGTTCCAGTTGCTCCCTACTCTCTTCCTCCTCCTTGAAGACCCTCTGGAATACGACCTTCATGCTCTCCCTAGCCTGAGCCCTCTTGTTCCTCCCCACAAGGAAATAAATCAGTGGGTTAACGCTGCTGTTTAGGGAGGCACATAAGAACCCAATACCTAACATGAGATTATTTATAAAGAAGGGAAACTGCATAGAAGAAGATGAAATAATAAGGTAAATGGCAATCTGTGGAAAAGCCAAGAGCAGGAAGAAGAGGAGTGTGAGCAAGATGGCTGTTAAGAGCTTCTCCCGCCTTTGTTGTTGGGATCTACAGCAGATTTTGATGAACAGGGTCAGACTGGAGGCAGTCATGAGTGGGAGGCAAAAAAGGGAAAGTATAATAATGTGGTACTTTAGGATCTCATGTCTCTTCCTATGCTCAGTACAGACAATCATTCCAATTCCAATTCCACAGAGGAGGAAAGAGAGGACCCATATGAGGGCACAGAGAGCGATGGACAAGTGTGGCGGGCGACGGCACCGATGCCAAATGGGGAAGAGGACAGATACACACCTGTCTATGCTGATGGCTGTCAGAAGAAGCTGACCAGTGCCATAGGTGAAAACAAAGAGCTCATGAAGGATATCATGGGCAGTATAATGTATAAATTTATAGTTTAACATCCTTGCAAATAGGACTATAAGGACTCCAAAGTCAGCAACAGCCAAATTCAGGATATAGGTGGTGAAAGAGTTCCTCTTAATGGAGAAGCCAAGAAGACAGATGACATTTCCATTTGCCAAAAGCCCCAAAGTGCAGATAACAACCATTAAGAAATTGACAGAAAGTACTACATGTCGATGTAGTGAAAAATAAGAATCTGGCCAGAGGTTATGGATGTCGTTGTATTCAGGATAATTGTGTGTATTATTTTCCAGGCTAACATCGAATGATCTTTGGAACTGAGATGTCAGATTGAAATTGGTCCTCATATTTAAAGTGTGCTTTGTGGGCTCTTGTTTCTGCTTCTGGTATGGCTCTTCTTCTGCTCCCCTTAGTATTTCCCATGAATCTAGTACTCTTAGCTAAGAGCCATTCCTGATATAGTTAGTGAAGATCAAAGGTGTGTTATTGTTGCTTCAGGTTTTCCAACATAGATTGGTGGAGCTGTGTGAAATTTCACATAAAGGCTTTGTTCTATATGCTTACATTTAAATTATTTTTTGCGCCTGTCTCATGGATTCCTCCTCAAGAAGAAGAAGATTTCTGTGGAACAACAAAGTCAGTGTGTCTCCAAAATTACTTTCTCAGACCCATTTGAAGCAGCACAGGTTGTGGTATATCCCAATAACTGCATACTGGATCAATATCAGTCAGCTCTTTTCCATTCTCCAGATGTGTTTGCTCTGTCACACAATGCAGTCAAAGGCAATGGATTCCATCAGTTCTATTCTGTTACCAAGCTGCAGTTCTGCTAGGTTATGGATTCTGCTCCAGTAGTCTCCTGTTAAGAAAGCATAATTTCAGAATATTGGAACTGGATTAATTCCTTTGAGAGCTACAACTCTTATAATTTAAGGAGTAATTAATAATTGACTTTCCCAAAGTAAAGTATGTGTGTGGTTTTATTGTCATTCCAGAAGTACTGACCAGCGCTCCAGCATGCAATGTATGCCTGTATATATCAGGTGAATTCCCAAACCATAAGATTATATATGAACACAATTCAGCAATTCAGAAAACAGTTCAGCTCACACCAATTCAGAGGCTGCCTGATATAACTTCGGTCTACATCTGAAAATTAATTCAGAAATCCAAATATGTGTGTCTCACATTGACTATCACTAGGGATGGTGGAGAATGGACCACTCACCTGTGCCACCCCGCGAAGTTCACGCCGGCCGGATCCTACCTGCCGCCAGCAGGGTCCAAGTCTGTCCACTGCCACCCAGTGCTGGTCTGCAGACGCAAATGGCGTCCGGAGTAGCGGATGCCATTTGTGTCCGTGCTCTTTGCCGTGATAAGCTACGTAAAGATTTATGGAGGGGAGGATTCCAGGGGAAGGAACAGATCACCTCCCCCTCCCGCGGATCCCACAGCAGACCCATGTGAGTGGGGTTCATACACCCCTAACTATCACTGGTAATCAAGAAAAGGCTATACCATTTTTTTTCCTGATTGTTAGACGTGGATGAAATTTGCTGGCATATTACCATAGAAAATAGTAGTAGGTAGGGATGTCAGAGAATACCTCCACAGATCTCAGTGAAGCCGAATGCCAGTGCATTACATAGCCTATCACGGCCAAAAACATGAACGCAAATGGCGGCAATGGAGTTGCTGTGGAGCAGAGCTGGCTGGTTGGGATTTCTGGGGGAGGTGCAGAGCTCCTCCCCCCCACCGCAAATCACCCCTGCGAAAAGGTGACTTTCGTACATCCCTAGTAGTAGGAGCTTTTGAGCTAGGTGCCTTTAATCTTTAATCATTATTGTTTTAAAGGAACTGCTGATAAAATTTTCATTTCTTCGCTGAATTGAATGAGATTTGCAGGGACAGTTTCTGGGGGGATCAAAATTCCAATGTTTCAGAAGAGTAGGTGCAGAGAGTTTTGTGCAATGTCAGCAATTAAAGTTTGGGGGATCCATAAAGAAGGATGTGGTTATCTCCCTATGTTTTTGTGGGCAATTGACTTGAAAATGACATAGATCAGAGATGTGGCCCTAGCTAAGACATCTACAAAATTTCAGAAGAATATGGGAAGCATTTTTGAACTTTGAATTCATTTATTACAGTCACAGAACAGCAAAATCTGTATAAAACATATAAAACACAGTTAAAACTAGCACAGTTACAAAATGCCATTCCTGAGGTTCCTTCTTTCTAGGAGTGTCAGAGACATCCACTGCAGATTCAGATGAGGCCAGATTCTTGGGAATCTGGCCTCAGGAATCCACAGAGAATCGGGACCGCTTACCTCCGCTCCAGGAGGACTGGAGGTGGAACGGCACTTGGCTGCTTCCTGCCAGCCAGAGCCGTTCGCCTCCTCCCTGTCCCTGCCGATCTCCATGTCTTTTCTTTTTTTAAAAAAAAGGCAAATAGACTTATATGCAAAATAGAGCCGTTAATATTGCATATAAGCCTAGGGACACATAGACTTATATGCAAGATTCATGACTATTTGCGTCTATTTGCTTTGATCCCCTCCGCTCCTTCTCATGCCACAAGCCACAGCCGTGGCCATCACAACACTGTGGCATTTCTTGGGATAAAGACTACAGCATTTGCAAGTTGGCTATATTTTTAGGGGACATTTTTTCTCTTGCTAAATTAATTGGATCTAGATAATTTGAGTTCATCTCTGCTCTATGTTCATGTTATTGGTTTAGGGCAAAATACGGAGTATACTTCTTCAATCAGAAATACTGTACACCGCCCTGGATTTAAAGTTGATGAAGAGTGGCTGTAACAGAATCCCTCCCTTGTCTACCCAGAAGGTTCTCAACAACCACAATCCCCAAAGGACAGGAGCATGTAGACACTGTATTTTTTCTCCAGACTCCTTGAATCCAAAAGGAGCATCTGATGGGGGAAATGCACCCATCTTCCCTTGTATCTCACCTTCAAGGACTAATGGCATGCTTTTCTCAATGTCCCATGCTGACTCACTCCCTAAAGGTAAGGGGCTTGGGCTTACTTTGTCTTTTGCCTGAGGAACATCTGCAGACCTCCCTTTTGGGCATACAGATTCCATGCCTTGGCATACAGACTACAGATGGACATCACCAAATATGTAAGTTCTGAGTTCTGAGATTCCTATGACATCCCTAGCCAACATTCATAGGGGGCTGGGAAAGAGGAAATTGCTTAATATTTTCCTCTGAACTGATGCAGACAAACACTACTGTAAATGCAACACAGAGAAGGCTACAGCAGAACTAGTTGTTGTATCTGGTAAACAGGGGTGTGATGGGAGACGATGCCTGATCCATCCAACTGGCTGGTTTCTCTTCTTTGAACAGGTGTGTCGTCTGTGACTCACCTGACCAAGAGAGATAACAGCAGCAATAAGGACAGAGCCCACTTAGCAACAGATGTATGTATCTGTTCTGGGCTTCAAGTGTCAATTTTTACGGGTTGTGGTCCCTGAAACACCCTTCAAGCCAAACAGTATTAGAGAATAACAAATCTTTGAAATGATAGAACAAGCAAAACACATTACTATATGCAATGCAATTAGGATTATTAGAAGCTTAGTAGAAATCATGACTTGCATATTCTTAGTAAAATTAAAGTTTTACTCCTCACAACCAGCATCATTAAGATCTAACAGTTACCTATCCATCAAGCATGGTTGGCAGAGCTTAGGCAATCGTGTTCGGCAGGCTTGTCATTCTCCCAGGATCTCTCTGGGCAATCGGCTCAAATCTTTGCTTCTTATAAGCCTTTTGTTGATGACCTCATCGTAATTCTCAGAACTGGTCATACCACTGCTTCTGGTTTTACCACTAACCCTAATAGGGCTTTAGTTGTTTTGTCTGAAATACACATCTGTGAATCTTGACTTTTGGGGCTCACAGCTCATGACTTCAGGATGGCCCTTAATGCTGCCAGGTTTACTACTGCCTTTAGAAACACCCTGGTGAAGGTTTATCTGACCAATGGATAACAAACTTCTTACTTCCAAGAATTAACCAACCCACTTCTGGCAAGCTTCTTCTTCTTTCTTTCTTTTTTGGCCTCATTTTTTGGCCTCATTTCCAAGGATACTTTCTAATACTCACAGTTATCTCACACCACAAACAGAACTAATCACATCTATTAGTAATCGCTTACAGTTGGCATCCACAGTTCTTTATGAATAGCACAGTTATGAAATACAATGAATTCTGATCAACAAGACACGTTACATTCATAGTCTGGAGCAGGGGTGGCTGCTGAAAAACTCCCAAAGCTCCACCACCAACTAAGAGTCAGTGGTTGAGGCCTACATCTACCACCGAATTCTGGATTGCAGAGCCAATGACTTGTGATGAAAGATCCATACTTGTGGATCACATACTTTTCTTGACTCCAAACCCCCCCCCCATTATTGTATTGCTTAGAGGCATAATTTTAAAGTGTTTATTCATTTGAATATGCCTTTTGCTTCCTTCCCCAATTCTCCCTCCTCTTAAATAAATTACATCCTACTTCTTGTTCTTTTAGAGCACAATAAGGTGCTTACTAGGCTGTCTCCCTACACTCTTTCAAGGCAGAGTGTAGTCCAGTCCTCGTGGGCTGGAGGCACTGTTTGGTTTGTTGGGACCAGCATTTTCATAGAATCATAGAATCATAGAATAGTAGGGTTGGAAGGGGCCTACAAGGCCATCGAGTCCAACCCCCTGCTCAATGCAGGAATCCAAGTCAGAGCATCCCTGACAAATGGCTGTCCAGCCTCGCCTTAAAGGCCTCCAGTGTGGGAGAGCCCACCACCTCCCCAGGTAATTGGTTCCATTGCCGTATTGCTCTGACACTCAGGAAGTTTTTCCTGATGTTCAGCCGGAATCTGGCTTCCTGTAACTTGAGCCCATTATTCCGTGTCCTGCACTCTGGGATGATCAAGAAGAGATCCTGGCCTTCTTCTCTGTGACAACCTTTCAAGTACTTGAAGAGTGCTATCATATCTCCCCTCAGTCTTCTCTTCTCAAGGCTAAACATGCCCATTTCTTTCAGTCTCTCTTCATAGGGCTTTGTTTCCAGTCCCCTGATCATCTTTGTTGCCCTCCTTTGAACCCTCTCCAGCTTGTCTGCATCCTTCTTAAAGTGTGGTGCCCAGAACTGGACACAGTACTCCAGATGAGGCCTAACCAGTGCTGAGTAGAGGGGAACTAGTACTTCCCGGGATTTGGAAGCGATGCTTCTATTAATGCAGCCCAAAATAGCATTTGCCTTTTTTGCAGCCACATCACATTGTTGGCTCATATTCAGCTTGTGATCGACGACAATTCCAAGATCCTTCTCGCTTGTAGTGTGGTTGAGCCACGTATCCCCCATCTTGTAACTGTGCATTTGGTTTCTTTTTCCTAGGTGCAGAACTTGGCATTTGTCCCTATTAAATGCCATTCTGTTGTTTTCTGCCCAGCACTCCAGTCTATCCAGATCACTTTGAATTTTGTTTCTGTCTTCCAAAGTATTAGCTATCCCTCCCAATTTTGTGTCATCTGCAAATTTGATCAGCATTCCCTGCACCTCCTCCTCCAAGTCCTTAATAAAAATGTTGAAGAGCACTGGGCCCAGGACTGAGCCCTGCGGTACCCCACTCGTTACCTCTCCCCAGCTTGAGAAGGTCCCATTGATAAGCACTCTTTGAGTCCGATTCTGTAGCCAACTGTGGATCCACATGATCATTGTTTCATCTAGCCCACTTCGAGCAAGTTTGCTCATCAGGATATCATGGGGCACTTTGTCGAAAGCTTTGCTGAAGTCGAGGTATATGATGTCTACCGCATTCCCATGGTCTACAAGGGAGGTGACTTGATCAAAAAATGAGATCAGATTTGTCTGGCAGGACTTGTTTTTGACAAATCCATGTTGGCTTCGAGTAATCACGGCATTGTTGTCAAGGTGCTTCCAGATGGATTGCTTTATGATCTGCTCCAGAATTTTCCCAGGGATTGATGTCAGACTGACTGGTCTGTAGTTCCCAGGTTCCTCCTTTTTACCCTTTTTGAAGATAGGGACAACGTTAGCCCTCCTCCAGTCATCTGGCACTTCCCCGGTCCTCCATGATTTCTCAAAGAGAATAGACAGCGGTTCTGAGAGTTCTTCTGCCAGTTCCTTTATTACTCTAGGATGCAGTTCATCTGGCCCTGGAGATTTGAACTCATTCAAAGTAATGAGGTGTTCCTTGACCATATGCCTGTCGATCTCAAGCTGCAATCCTGCCCCTTCAGCCTGTACTTCGCCTTTGCCAGGGGGGTCATAGACCCTCTTTTGCGAGAAGACTGAGCCAAAGTAGGAATTGAGCATCTCTGCCTTTTCTTTGTCATCTGTTATCATTTTGCCATCCTTATTTAATAGCTGAACAACCATTTCTTTCCTCTGCCTTTTACTATGCACGTAGCTGAAGAAAGCCTTTTTGTTGTTTTTAGCATCCCTCGCTAACCTCACCTCATTCTCCGCTTTAGCCTTCCTGACGCCATCCCTGCAATTCTGTGCTACCTGCCTGTACTCTTCCTTTGTTACTTGGCCTTCTTTCCACTTCCTATATGTGTCCTTTTTTGTTTTCAGGTCATCCCTAAGCTTTTTGTGAAGCCACATTGGCTTCTTCTGTTGTCTTCCACCTTTTCTTCTTGTTGGAATTGTTTGTGATTGTGCCTTGAGAATTTCCTTTTTTAAAAGTTCCCACCCATCTTGGACTCCTTTTCTCGCTAGCATTGTTTGCCATGGGACCTTACTGATCATTGTTCTGAGTTTATTAAAATCAGCTTTCCTAAAATCCAGGGTACGCGTTTGAGTACACTCGGCTTTTGCTTCCCTTAGAACCAAGAACTCAAGTACAACATGGTCGCTTTCCCCCAGAGTTCCTGTAACTGCTACTTTATCCACTAAGTCATCTCTGTTGGTTAGGATCAAGTCAAGGATAGCCGATCCTCTAGTTCCTTCCTCTACTTTCTGTAGGAGGAAGTTATCCGCCACACAAGTCAGGAATTTCCTGGAGGGGCCATGTTTTGCAGAATTTGTCTCCCAACAAATATCGGGGAAATTGAAGTCCCCTGATATTTTGAAGTTGATTATTATCAAGTTATTGAAGTTTCCCTCTCACCCATCCCACTAGTGCATGAACCCAGGTCCCACGGTTCCCACCACCATGTAGGGCTGCTGGTACAGAAAGTGAGGCTGCAATATAGATCCATCAAGGCTTTGAGACAGTGACCTGCACAGCTCAGTTCAAGGAGAGGGGGCAGACATAATGTGTGCATGAAGAAGAGCAGTTTGCTTTGTTGGGGCGCTTTGATATAAGAGTGCCTTGAGCATGGTGTCCTCCAGTGGGCTCTCCCAGCAGTGCTACCCTGGTGGGCCCCTAAGATAAGCTTTCCAGGCAGTGGCAAGCCGCAGCACTGGGTACCTGCACTTTCTAAAACAGGGAGAAAAAGACAAAAGCGTTGTTATCAGAAGAACATGCCTGGCATATGAAGCTGCAAAATAAATGGTGCATAGTCAAGAGATGGCGTGGTTTTGGAAAAGAGGTTAGCTTCTGGTGAACAAAGAGCCCTGGGGGGAAATTATGAGAAATCAAGGAAACTTCAGGCTGAAATTTTCTCATACCCATAAATAAACAGTGACTGGAAGACAATAGTGGCATAATATCCCATGCTGGAATGGCAGGTGTTGGGGAGACTTGCTAAGGAAGTGTTGCACCTCTCAAGACTGGAAGAGAAATAGAATATCTCACCAAGCTTAGTTGAGATCTGACTAACACTTCCTAGAAAGAAGAGGGCTATTTTTCTGCTGACCAGCATGTAGGGTTGGCGGAGAATTTCTCCCCGAAACTTCGGGGGGCCAAGTGCCAACGTGTTCGGCCCCCCGAACAAGTTTCGGGGAGAAATTCTCTGCACCCCCCCACCCCCTGCACCCCCCCCCCGGGACGGGACTTACCTTTCCCGAATGTCCCTCCCGGCGGCGGGTCCCGGCGGCGGTTCGTCGGGTCTTCGTCAGGGGCGGGGGCGGCAGCCGATCTTTCGACCGGCCGCCGCCGCCGCCATTCCAATAAAACTAAAAAAAAAAAAACGCCCCCGTGATGGGCTACATGATGATTAACGTAGCCTATCATGGCTAGATTTGCAAAGTCAGCCGTGATAGGCTACGTAAATCGTCACGTAGCCTATCACGGGTGACTTAAAAAAAAAAAAAAGCGCGTACGGCTAATGGCGGCCCCCATAGGGAGCCGCCATCCACGTTCCTTATTTGGTTGCTGTAGTCTATGTAAAGATTACGTAGACTACGGCGAAACTAAGGGCAACGCTATGACGGCTGACTTTGCAGATCTAGCCGTGATAGGCTACGTTAATCGTCACGTAGCCTATCACGGGTGCGTTTTTTTTTAAAAAAAACAACTTCTGAGTTCGCGGCCGGGTGAGGTGGGAAGCCTCCCCCCCGGCCTGAATTTCGGCCAGGCGAGGTGGGAAGCCTCCCCCCCCCGGCCTGGACTTCGCGGGGGGAGCAGCAAAGCGCCTCCCCCCCACTGCAAACAAGCTTCTAGGAAAGGTAAGTGACTTTCGTCCACCCCTAATAGAAAAGGAATTGCTTTTGAAAAGAAATTCAATGATGAAGAAATTTCCGAGAAATTATCACAAGCTGGGTTTGAGCTTCTGGTGCTTACCTCGCTTATGAGGTGCTGAGGGGTATGTATGACATTGTTACTTTTTTGGCACCAAGTTAAGACCTTTCTCTTCTCCCAGGCATTCAGCAGCATATGATAAGTTTTAATCAATCCTGGAATGGCTTATGGTTATGGTTGTTTGCTTTTGAGATTGTTTGTTTGAAGCAGTCTTCTCGGCTTTCCACACTTCAATTAAAACCCAGGGAACGCTATCGTGAGGTAATTCCTCCCATGGAGCCTTTTCAGATCAGGAAGCACAGGCAGCCTGAAAGGGTAGCAGTGATTTGGTAAGCTCAAAAACACCACAAAAAAAATTATAAAACACCCTGAGAATGAGGCAGAACAGTGGAAGCCTCTTTCATGGTGAATGAAAACTTAAAGGAAATTGGAGGACAGAATGTGGCTCGGCAGTAGCTTCACCTCTTCCCTGGAGCTAGAGCACAGGTAGGGATGTCAGAGAATTTTGCCACGAATCTCGGGGAGTCTGAATGCGAGCACATTCGGCCCCCCTGAAATTGGTGGCAAAACGGTCTGCCCCCCCGCCCCCCCGGGACGGGACTTACCTTGGGCTAATCCTCCTGCCAGCGGTGGCTGCAGCGGCGGTTCAGCAGCAGTGTGGCAGCGGCGGCTGCGTTGGCCGGTCTTCTGACCGGCTGCAGCCGCTGCCATTTCCAGTAAAAAAAAAAAGACAAAAAAAAAATGATAGGCTACGTAAATCTTTACGTAGCCTATCATGGCTAGATTTTTAAAAAATACTGTGATAGGCTATGTAAATGTTTACGTAGCCTATCACGGCTGAGTAAAAAGAAAACAAAAAACTGCGCGTATGCAAATGGCGGTGCCCATGGGCGCCGCCATTTGCGTTCCTTATTTTGGCACGTCTAGTCTACGTAAACATTTAAGTAGACTATGGCAAAAATAAGGGGAACGCAAATAGCATAGCGTCTACGCTATTTTCATTCCCCTTATTTTCGCCATAGTCTATGTAAATATTTTACATAGACTAGATGTGCCAAAATAAGGAATGCAAATGGCGGTGCCCATGGGTGCCGCCTTTTGCGTACGTGTGGGGTTTTTTGTTTTTGTTTTACTCAGCTGTGATAGGCTACATAAACATTTACATAGCCTATCATGGCTGACTGCAGGGACGCAAACGGCGGCGGCTACGGCCGGCCAGGATTCAGGGGTGGAGGGATGGAGCACCTCCCCCCAGGCCAGAATTTTTTTTGGGGAGGGACAGAGTGCCTCCCCCCCAGCCAGAATTTTAGGGGGAGGTATGGAGCACCTCCCCCCCACCACGAATCAAACTTCGTTACAGGTAAGTGACTTTTGTACATCCCTAACAGCACAGCATCCATCTCACACCTGCGTTGTAGTGGATGCAAAAGGGGGGGTCAGCCTGCCAACACAGTTGATGCTGTGGGAGCATTAAAAAGCCCCCACACCCCGTATGAAAGAAGCAAGCAAGCAAGCAAGAAGGTGTGCTACACCCCCACTTGTGAGAAACTGTTGAGAATTTCTTCTCCCCCTGGAGAAATTCGGTGAAATTGTCTCCCCAAATTGTCAGCCCACATTTAGGGTGGAGAATGTCAAGAGGCCACAGCTCTAACTAAAAAAAAAACATAAGACAGAGCGGTCCTGGATCAGAGAAAAACTCCATCTACGGCATTCTGCTCCCACCGTGGCCAAGCTGTTGGAAGCCCACAAGAAGGACATGAGAGCAACAGAGCTCCCCCACTCATGTTCCCCAGCTACTGACACACAGAGGCATCAGGTTTGTGGCACTGGAGGTAATAGACAGCCATGATGACTAGTAGCTACTGATAGCCTTATTTTCCATCCATTTGTCTAATCTTCTTTTGAAGCTGTCAGAGCCAGTGGGCATCACTGCATCTTTCACCATTCCGCTTCATCAGATGCCCCCAGTTTCGAGCATTATGGGAGAGGGAGAAAAATGTCTCCCTATCCACTTTCTCCATGCCGTGCATACTTGTGTACACCTGTATCGCGTCTTGCTTTTTCTAATCTACACAGTCACAGACCATGTAAATTTCCCTCATGGGAAAGCGTTCCAGTCCTTTGATCATTTTGATAGTGGAGCTGGGACTTTATCAAAAGCCTTTTGAAAGTCCAAGTGAACAATCACCTGGTTTGTATGACATGACAACCCTTTGTCACCATTGTTTGTTTGGGAGTGGCTTGTAGTGTCGTCCGAAACCAGCATACTGGCTTAAGCGTAGGCTGTTAACCACACAAAAGCCATGCTGAGAACCCATGGCTTGTTGGTGGGTTGTTCATGGTGGATTCTTTTCAGACTGGCTTTGTCATGTTGTGTGAACCTGGCATGATGGCTTGTGGTTAGGGATGTCCATCATTTGAAAATCTTGCCCTTTCTGGGCCCGATCAATCCCTGCTGCCCACCTGGCTTAGCTTGCATTTGAGAACCGTGTCAAGGGTTTTTCCTGAAATCCAGGAAGGGGGGAGGGGATCTTCCTTGCAAATAAGATGTTGCACAAAGTTCAGTCACAATGTGTGTGATGTGTGTAGACGCTACAATGTGTGTAGATGCTATGTTATTTGCGTTCCCCTTATTTTCTCTGTAGTCTACGTAAATGTTTACGTAGACTAGACGTGCTAAAATAAGGAACGCAAATGGCGGTGCCCATGGGCACCACCATTTACGTACACGCGGTTTTATTTTTTGTTTTTTTACTCAGCTGTGATAGGCTATGTAAACATTTACGTAGCCTATCGCGGTATTTTTTAAAAATCTAGCCATGATAGGCTACGTAAATCTTTACGTAGTCTGTCACGTTTTGTTGTTGTTGTTGTTGTTTTACTGGAAATGGTGGCGGCGGCAGCTAGTCGGAAAACTGGCTGCCGCAGCCGCCGCCACACCACTGCCGCACTGCTGCTGGAGCCGCTGCCACCAGGAGGATTCGCCCAAGGTAAGTCTCGTCCTGGGGGGGGGGGGAGACCATTTCACCACCAATTTCGGGGGGCCGAATGCGCTGGCATTCGGCCTCCCCGAGATTCGTGGCAAAATTCTCTGACATCCCTAGGCAAGAGTGACAAAAAAAATGACCACTCACAGTGCCCTCCACCCCTTCGCCTCCAGTTCATACATTCATTTGTTTGTTATATTTCTATGCTGCCCCATAGCCAAAGCTCTCTGGGTGGTTCACATTGTTAAATGTGACCCAGGTTAGGTAGGGTTCATAATGTGTCAGTGAGTGAATGAAAGTGGTGGGCTGGCTGAGTGCATGCTAGAATTCTGAGGTAATATAAAGGATGAGCTGAAGTTCGTTAGTCAGACAGGGCCATGGGGATTGACGAAGTTACATCTAGTTAGTAAATGGGTCTGTGTATAGGATTTTGGAAGGGGTAGAGTAGGTGGGGAAGTTAGGACCATGCATTAATGAATAATAATAACATAGAACCCTTCATGTTACAAGTAAATCTTTTCTTTTGTTAAAAAATATAGAGACTCTCCTGTGTTCATTGAATTCTTATGCTACCATTATTAAATCTATTTCCATGTTACTTCTCTTGTAGTGGGTTGAGAGAACCAATTGAGCATATTGAGTTTCTCTGGAACCCAGAGAGAGTAAAAGGGATGAAGCTGATGTCTCAATGGGAACAACTGATCCAGGTGAAAGTGGGTGTTTCCTGGGGGGTTCGTTTCTCAGCTTCAGAGGTGAAGCTGAGGAAAAGGTGGAACCCAGGCAGGAATGCCACTGAGGCTTTATCTCCTTGTGAGCTGAGTTTGCACAGCTGCACATATATCTGCCATTGACTGAATTCAGTGTAAGCATGCATGGCCCTAGTTTGGGACCATGGTGTTTCAAGAGGGTGGGATTGAAGCTCCCCACTCCCTCTTCATGCCCAAATCCCCCCCCGGGGGGGGGAGTAAAAAGAGAAAATGTTCAGCATGGGGAAAATGGGGGGGGTCAGCATGAAAACAGGAGCGGGGAAGCGTCAATCCCCCTCCTTAATCTCTATGGTCCTGAACTGGAGCTGTGCACACTTCCTCAAAGGTAAGTCAATCACACATGAAAGCACAGCTGTGCTAGGAAGAGGACCCTTGCACGTCCCCAGCTGTGAGTAGCAGCCAAGGAGCCTTTATTAAAGACAAATGTTAAAGAAAGAAAGATGCATAAATCTCTCGGCCACCACATGCTATACAGCAAGGTAACCCCACCCCCTCCAATCCAGAGATATGACATACATATGTCAATGCAGGGCTTTGCAAGGCAGCAATGGAGTGGGGGGGGGAATGTCATCACTGCAGGTGTATAGAGAGGTGCAGCAAAAGTCCCTGGGAGATGTGCTGGGAGCAGGTGGGAGGATGAACGGGGAAACAAACCATGGAATCCCAGCGACTGCTTGATAATCTGTCAGCAACGGAGGGCTTATGAGCGATTAACCATGGTTGTGCTCAGTGTGGCTTATTCTGACGTAGGAACCAGCCCAATGTCTATCAGGTCACCCCTCTCCATGTGCTAGTTAACACTCTCAAAGAACTTTACAATGTTTGTCGGACATAGGGGTGGACGAAACTCACTTACCTTTTTCGCAGCTTGTTCGCGGTGGGGGGGAGCACTTCGCTGCTCCCCCCACAAAGTTCAGGCCGGGGGGAAGGCTTCCCGCCTCACCCGGCCGAAATTCAGGCCAGGGAGGAGGCTTGCTGCCTCGCCCGGCTGCGAACGCGAAAGTAAAAAAAAACACAAAAAAACGCCCCCTGATAGGCTACATGACGATTCACGTAGCCTATCACGGCTAGATTTGCAAAGTCAGCCATGATAGGCTACGTGAATCATCACGTAGCCTATCACAGGTGACTTAAAAAAAATAAAATAAGCGCGTACGCGAATGGCGGCCCCCATAGGGAGCCGCCATTCGCGTTCCTCATTTAGTTGCTGTAGTCTACGTAAATGTTTATGTAGACTACGGCGAAAATAAGGGCAACGCAAATAGCGTTGCCCTTATTTTCGCCGTAGTCTACGTAAACATTTACGTAGACTACAGCGACCAAATAAGGAATGGGAATGGCGGCTCCCTATGGGGGCCGCCATTATCCGTACACACTTTTTTTTTTTTTTTTTAAGTCACCCGTGATAGGCTACGTGACGATTGACGTAGCCTATCACGGCTGACTTTGCAAATCTAGCCGTGGTAGGCTACGTGAATCGTCACGTAGCCTATCAGGGGACTTTTTTTTCTTTTTCTTTTCTTGCAATGGCGGCAGCGGCAGCCGGTCGAAAGACCGGCTGCCGCTCCTGCCCCGCTCGAACACCCGACGAACCGCCAGCTGGACCCGCCGCTGGGAGGGACATTCAGGGAAGGTAAGTCCCGTCCCAGGGGGGGCGGGGGGTGGGGGGGCGGAGGATTTCTCCCCGAGACTTGTTCGGGGGGCCGAACACGTTGGCGCTCGGCCCCCCGAAGTTTCGGGGAGAAATTCTCCGCCATCCCTAGTCGGACAACACTTCGCTTTATAAGAAAGCATGTTGATCCTTCTTCAACAAGTGTCAACCTTTTATATGCTTGATTATACGGCCACAGTTGTGGCCCTATTCAGTGTGTATGTATGTATGTATTTATTTGAAACATTTGTCTCCTGCTCTATCATTAAAATCTCAAGGTGGCATACAGATAAAATCATAAAACAGCATAAAAAGGCAGCATAAAACGATAAATAATTTAGGGAGCAATCGTATGACCCCTAGACAGTGGCTAGACGGCCAAAGGATATGTTGTTTTCCGGGAACCGACCTCAGAGCCCGTCCTCCAGGGTTGTATCCTGGAGAACCGATGTCCCCGCACTTCCGCGCTGCCTTCGAGACAGAGTGGAACAGCCCTGTCCTCTGCACTCGCAAGGGGAACGCGGAGCCACCAAGAAGGCGCATGTCTGGGGGCGTCCCAGGCAGGGACGGTGGAACTGTCTGTAGGATACATCCAAAGTGTCGTACTGCAGCCTCCTCCCCCGCTCCCCCACCCCCGCGGCTAGACAGCCGAGATCGGCTGTCTGGCAGAAAATGCAGGGCAGCAGAAGCGTGGAGAGAACGATCCCCTCTGTGCTTCTCCTGCCCTGCATTGGATAGGCGGTCGCCCCCGACTTCGGAGGCGGCTGCCTATCTGGATAGGATCGCACCTTAAACACCTAAAAACATATTAAACCATTAAAGAAACTGATACCAATTAAAATCTTAGAAGAATAAAACAGTTAAAGCAGTGTGCGACTTTAGGGAATGCATGTAGCCTTCAAAGGCTTTGGTAAAAAGCCGTGTTCTTACTTGGCACCAAAATGAGACCTATGTCTGTGCCAGTCGGGCTCCAAGGCCTATGTTTAGCATGAGGCAGCCGGGTCACATTCTGCCATTATAACCAGAAATTGGTGGCAGGAGGTGGAGGGAGAGAAACATTAAGTCCAATAAGTTCTGCCCCAGCAGTGCCTTTCCCTACCAGTCATTCTGTGGGATTGTGGAAACCATGAGATGCAGTTTTATACATACACCCAGTAGTGGATGACAGAGAAAGATGTGGGATATGAGAGGGGAAGCAAACCCATTCCTGATGATCTACTTATTCTTTTCCTTTTACCTCCCCATCCACTTTTCTTTTTGTGTAATTTTTTTTAGATTGTCTGCTTGTGGATGAGGATGTACAGATCCCTTACCTGGTTCCGGTCAGGGCATCTGCTGGGACATGCCCGCTACGCTATTTGCATTCCCCTTTATTTTCACCGACATAGTCTACGTAAATATTTACATAGATTCAGACGGCCAAAACTGAGGAACGCAAATGGCAGCAGCCATAGCCGCTCTGTTCCTCCCCCCCGGAATCCTCCATGGCTGGCGGTGCTCCGCAGCAGCTCTGCGGAGCAGCCGGCCAGGCCCAACCAGGCCAGAGCCGTCCGCAGCCGGATTTCCTGCCACGGAGGCTCTTGGGGAAAGACAAAACAACCGCATACGCAAATGGCGGAGGCTATGGCCGCCGCCATTTGCGTTCCTTATTTTTGGCCATCTTAATCTACATAAATATTTACGTAGACTATGAAGGCGAAAATAAAGGGGAACGCAAATAGCGTAATAGCGTAGCGGGCGTTATTTGCATCCCTTTTTGATTCACTGTTTTAACCTATGTAAATAGGCGTACGCGATTTTGTTTTTAAACCCAGCCATGATAGGCTACGTAAATCTTTATGTAGCCTATCACGTAGTGTTTTTTTTTTTTACAAGACTGGAAATGGTGCTGGCAGTTGGTCGAAAGACCAGCAGCCACAGCCGCCGCTGCCGGAGCTGCTGCTGGAGTCGCCACCACCCGGAAGATCCGCCCCAGGTAAGCCTCATCCTTGGGGGGATCCGCGGGGGTGTGGGGGGGTGGCAGACCATTCCACCACGGAGTTCGGGGGGTCAAATGAACTGGCATTCGGCCTCACCAAGATCCGTGGTGGAATTCTCTGACATCCCTAATAAGATGTAGAGACATCAACTCACCGACAAAGGTTCGTATAATCAAAGGTATGGTTTTCCCAGTAGAAACGTATGGCTGTGAGAGCTGGACTATAAGGAAGGCTGAGTGCCGAAGAATTGATGCTTTCGAACTGTGGTGCTGGAGAAGACTCTTACGAGTCCCCTGGACTGCAAGGAGGTCAATTCAGTCCATCCTAAAAGAAATCAACCCTGAGTGCTCATTGGAAGGAAAGATACTGAAGCTGAAGCTCAAATATTTTGGCCACCTAATGCAAAGAGAAAACTCCCTGGAAAAGACCCTGATGCTGGGAAAGATTGAAGGCAAAAGGAGAAGGCGACAGCAGAGGAGGAGATGGCTAGATAGCATCACCGATGCAATGAATATGAACTTGAGCACACTCCGGGAGAGAGCGGAGGACAGGAAGGCCTGGCATGCTATGGTCCACGGGGTCACAAAGAGTCGGACACGACTTAATGACTGAACAACAAATTAGCCCCAAGGAACTGCACCAACTCAACACTGAGGGAAGAGAACGAGGAGAAGGAAATGGAGAGGAATGGGGGAGCATCTAAATAAGTCTTCAGACCCTACCACTATTCAGGGTGGAGGGATCAGAGAAGCAGGAGATCAGTATCCAAAAGGGGAAATTTCTAGGGATGTCAGAGAATTCTGCAACGGATCTCGGTGAGGCCGAATGCCAGTGCATTCGTCCCCCAAAAATCCATCGCGGAAAGTAGTCCCCACCCCCCCAACCCACAAAAGTCGGGAAGGATGAAGCCCCCGCCCCCCAACCCATGAAAGTCATGCAAAATGGAGCACTTACCTGCTCCTGTCGGTGCCGACTTGCGAATGGCGGCCGCCATGCGGTCACCATTCGCTTCTTCATCTTTGTGATAGGCTATGTAAATACATACGTAGCCTATCACGGCTAATGCAGGGAGGCCATTTGCGTCCCTGCAGAAGCTGTGATAGGTTACGTAAATATTTATATAGCCTATCACATGGCAGGGGGAAAAAAACACCAACATACGCAAATGGCGGTGGCTACGGTGGCCGCCATTTGCGTTCCCTTTTTTTCACCTTTTATTGCCTACGTAAATATTTACATAAGCAATTACGGTGAAAAAAAGAGGAATGAAAATAGCATATTGGACGATATTTGCATTTCCCTTTTTTTGGCCGTAATTGCTTACCGAAATATTTACGTAGGCAATAAAAGGCAAAAAAAAAGGGAACACAAATGGCGGCCGCTGTAGCCGCCATTTGCATATGCTGGGGGGGGGGGTTCCCCTGCTGTGATAGGCTATGTAAATATTTACGTATCCTATCATGGCTAAATAGACGGACGCAAACGGCGGGGCTACGGCAGCTGCCATTTGCATCCCTGCAGGCTGCCCAGTGGCCGGATGTCTGGCTGCAGGCACCCCAAGCTGGCCAGCGGCTCCGCGGCTTGGCCGTGGAGCGGAGCTGGCCAGGCAGGCTTCCAGGGGGAGGGACAGAGCGCCTCCCCCCCATTTTTGAACCGCCCAGAGAGCTTCGGCTATTGGGTGGTATAGAAATGAAATAAAATAAATAAAAAAATAAAAAATCGAGGATTCCGAGGGGAGGGATAGAGTGCCTGCCCCCCTGCCGCAAAAGATTCCACGAAAAGGACTTTCATAAGGGACTTTCGTACATCCCTAGAAATTTCCAAACTGCTCTTGAGCACCTAAGCCAGGGAGGGCACGATGTGGCCCTTGGGCCACATCCATGCCCAATACCCCCCTGTGTGCCCCCCAAATGTGGGGGGAGCACTTTTTAAAAACTTTTTTGGAGAACAAAACGGTGTCCTCAGCAGCACCGGAGTGCCAAAAAGGTAATAAATTAGGGTCCTAAAACTTGAGCATTGGTGTATTACTGAGACCTGGGTGGGGGAACTGGGAGGGGTCACTCTCTCCCAGCTGTGCCCTCCTGGGTACTCGGTGCAGCACCAACACCGACTTGAGGGTCGGGGAGGGGGGGTTCCCGTGGTCTATAGGAATTCAATCTCCCTCTCCAGGCTTCCTGCTCATTCGAGTGCAGATCTTGAGTGTTTGTACCTTGTGTTGGGTACCCGGGACAGATTAGGGATTTTGTTGGTGTACCGCCCACCCCGCTGCCCATCGGACTCCCTGCCTGAGCTGACGGAGGTGGTCTCCAACTTGGTGTTGAGGACCCCCAGGATGATGGTCCTTGGGGATCTCAACTTCCATGCCGAGGCCGCTGTATCCGGGGCGGCTCAGGACTTCATAGCCGCCATGACAACCATGGGGCTGTCCCAACATGTCATCGGCCCAACGCATATAAAAGGACACACGCTTGATCTGGTTTTCTCGACTGGGCAGGAGGATGGTGATCTGAAAGTGGAGGAATTAACATCTGTCCCTTTGTCATGGTCAGATCACTTCCTGCTGAGGTTTAGACTCCTGGCGGCCTTTCCCCTCTGCAAGGGTGGGGGACCTATTAAAATGGTCCGCCCCCAGAGATTAATGGATTCCGATGGATTCCAGAGGGCTCTGGGGGATTTTCCTGCTGGTATGGCTGGTGCTCCTGTCGAAGCCCAGGTCGCTCTGTGGAATGCAGAGATGACTCGGGCGGTTGACATGATCGCGCCCAAGCGCCCTCTCCCTCTGAGCAGAGCCCGGCCAGCTCCCTGGTATACACCTGAGCTGAGGGCAATGAAGCAAGAGGGGAGATGGCTAGAACGCAGGTGGAGGAAAACTCATGCTGAGTCTGACCAAACACAGGTAAGAGCCCACTATCGAGCCTACTCTGTGGCGGTGAGGGTGGCAAAGAGGCAGTTCTTTTCCACCAGCATTGCATCTTCTCAGTGTCATCCAGCGGAGCTTTCCGAGTGGTTCACGGCCTGTTACATTCTGGGCCAGGGAGAGAGACGGTGGAACCCTCGGTAGCATGCTGTGACAAGTTTGCACAGCACTTTGAGGATAAAGTTGCTCAGATTCATCATGAATTGGACACCACCATTAATGCAGTTCCATTGGTAGAGGCGTTCAGAGCACCGTCTGGTCCAGTTTTATTGGATGAGTTTCAGTTACTGAGGCCTGAGGATGCAGACAAGGTGCTTGGCCAAGTCCGATCAACCGCTTGTGTGCTTGACCCTTGCCCTTCATGTCTTATTAAATCAAACAAGGAGGGGTTGTCCGGCTGGGTCAGGAGGTTGTAAATTCCTCCTTGAGAGAGGGAGTGGTGCCTGCCGCTTTAAAAGAGGCAGTAATTAGACCACTCCTGAAAAAGCCTAACCTGGACCCAGAGGATGTTATCAATTATAGGCCAGTGGCCAACATCCCCTTCCTGGGCAAGGTGCTTGAGCGAGTGGTTGTAGGACAGCTCCAGGCACTGTTGAATGAAACGGATTATCTAGATCCATTTCAATCGGGCTTCAGGCCTGGTTTTGGAATGGAAACTGCCTTGGTCGCCCTGTGGGATGACCTCTGCCAGGAGAGGGACAGGGGGAGTGCGACCCTGTTGATTCTCCTGGACCTCTCAGCGGCTTTCGATACAATCGACCATGGTATCCTTCTGGATAGGTTGTCTGGGTTAGGAGTTGGAGGCACTGCACTACAGTGGTTCTGCTCCTACTTGGATGGCTGATTCCAGAAGGTGGTGCTGGGGGATTATTGCTCTGTGCCATGGCAATTGTGCCATGGGGTTCCACAGGGCTCTATTTTATCCCCCACGCTGTTTAACATCTACATGAAACCGCTGGGGGAGGTTATCCGGAGGTGTTGGCTGAGGTGCCATCAATATGCAGATGACACCCAGCTCTACCTCTCTTTCTCATCAAAACCAGGTGAGGCAGTGGCTGTTCTGAATCAGTGCCTGGGCACGGTAATGGACTGGATGAGGGCTAATAAACTGAAACTCAATCCAGACAAGACGGAGGTACAGTTAGTGGGTGGTTCGTCTGCCCGGGTAGGTGATATTCAACCTGTTCTGGAGGGGGTTGCACTCCACCTAAAGGATCAGGTTCATAGTTTGGGGGTGCTCTTGGATCCAGAATTGTCACTTGAGGCACAGGTGAACTCAGTGGCATGGAGCACTTTTTTATCAGCATAGGCTGGTATACCAACTACGCCCTTATCTGGACAGAGATAGCCTAAGTACAGTTATCCATGCTCTGATAACTTCTCATCTGGATTACTGCAATGCGTTATACGTGGGGCTGCCTTTGAAAACGGTCCGGAAACGTCAGCTGGTCCAAAATAGGGCAGCAAGATTGTTAACAGGGACTGGCCTGTGAGCTCATATTACGCCAATACTTTTCCATCTGCACTGGCTGCCGGTCCATTTCCGGGCCTGATTCAAAGTGCTGGTATTAACATTGAAAGCCCTTAACGGCTTGGGGCCAGGTTACCTGAAGGATTGCCTCCTCCCATATGTGCCTGCCTGGACCTTAAGATCATCCTCAGCGGCCCTTCTCCATGAGCCCCTGCCAAAGGAAGTGAGGCAGGTGGCTACTTGGAGGAGGGCTTTTTCTGTTGTGGCACCCCGGCTCTGGAATGAGCTCCCTAGTGAGGTTCGCCTGGCGCCTACATTGTACTCCTTTCGGCACCAGGTGAAGACCTTTTTATTTTCCCAGGCATTTTAACATTTTAGCTTTCTAAATTTTTATCTTTGCTGTTTTAAATCTGTATTTTAAACTCCTGCACTGCTGCTAGGTTTTATTGTGGTTGTATTGTTATATTGTGGTTTTAATGTTCTATATATTTTAAATTTTTTTTATTGTGTGTTGTTTGGTTTTAATTTTTGTGAACCGCCCAGAGAGCTTCGGCTATTGGGCAGTATAGAAATTAAATGAAATAAATAAATAAATAAAACTATTGTTTAATGCAAGGAGTTTATCTGGTACATTACTGAGACCTGGGTGGATGAGCTGGGTAGTGTCTATCATTCTCAGCTCTGTTCACTTCATATTTTGGTACAGCACCAAGATAGATTTGATTGCTAGGGATGGTGGCAGTGTGGTCTATGAGGATCCCATCCCCCTCTCTGGGATCCTTGTCTGGATGAGTGAAATAGGGCCCATGGGTTTGCCCATGTTGCCCATGAGTTTCTTCCCCAGGCCCCACCCTCTTCTCCGTGGAGGCAAATTCTCTTATCTCTACTGCTGATCAGACTGTGGAGCCTTCCCAGGCTGGGAGAGGGGTGCAAAACCTGGGGGAAAAGCTGCTGGGTGATTCTGTCCTGCTGAGTTCTAAGGTTTGTTTTCGAGAGGCTTGTCCTGTGACTTCTGAATAAACTTAAAAGTGGTAAGAATCAAAGATCGCCCAGGGCGTTCTGCCTTTAGTTTGCCTTTAGCCCAACCCATGAATGGAACGCTGCCTGCGAGACCTTTCCCAGTTTGGAATTTGGCCCTCAGACTGAAAACACACACATATACACCCTTCCTTACACCTGGGCTAGAATGTAGGAGGCATAAAATGTGATATGAATGTGCCCATGCACAGGAAGGAGCACAGTCTTTTCCCTATCCCATGGCAGGGATGGCAGAAGCAGTACTTTTCTACCACTATGCTCTGCCCTAGGGTGTCATCTCATGGAGCTTTTCAGAGTGGTTTAGGGTCTACTCCAGCTTGGGAAGCAGGGTGATCTTCAGGAGCCCTCAGTAGTAGGCTGTGCTGGGCAATTTGAGGATAGAATTGGTTGCATCCATCTTGAGATAGATACAGTGCAGCTGGTTGATCTGTCTACTGTACCATCTCACCTTTTTTTGTGAGATGATGGAAATATGGACAAGGGTTTTGGAGAAGTGTGGCAAACCTTTTCTTTGCTTGACCCCTCCCCTAAGCAACAGCAAGCAGACGGGGATTGGATGGCTGTGTCCCAGGGGTGATTAAGGCCTCTGTGAGAGACAGGGTGGTTTCATTAATCTTGCAAGAGGGAGAGTGGTAGAGCTGCTCCTAAATAAATCATCTTTTGACAAGGAGTGCAATAATTATCACGAATGTCCCCTCCTTGGGTAAGGTGGGTAAGGAAGCTGTGGTGGCTGTAAAATTCAAGGAGCCTTGGATGAGATGAATTATCTGACCTATTTCAATCTGTATCCATGCCTGATTAGTGCCCAGAGATGGCCTTGGTCATCTGGATGGATGACGTTTGCCATGGAATGACGGGAGGGTACAACCCTGCTAATTCTCCTGGATCACTCAATTGCTTTTGATACCATTCACATATTCTTCTCAACAGGGCCCCACCATCTTACTTCTTTCATTTAAAAATATATATATATTGTGGAAATTGAAACATCAGTTGTCTACCCAGAAAGAGATGCATGAATCTGTCAGTTTTGGTTTCTTTCCATTGTTATTTTTTTCTATTCTTAGAGGGCAATCCTATTCATATTTAGACAGAAAAAAAGTCATAAAATTCCCAGCATGCTCCAGCCAGGCATGCTGGGAATTGTAGGACTTCTTTCTGTCTAAACATGCATAGGAATGTGCCCTAAAGTTCTGTTTATTTCAGATTTTGAGAATTTCTCCAGTCTTACATTTGATTCATCCTTTAGGATGAATCAACTTTGGGAATCTTTCTAGTAAAGTGCACATGCAAATTCATAAACATTTTTTTGCACATTTCTCCCAATAGATGCATTTTGTCTGTATGCCTGCCTAATAAACACATTACAAGCAGTTTCCCCAATTTAATGCATTATTATTTCCCTAATTATTATAATATGTTTTTTCCCCCCAATACCTGCTTATTTCCATGCCTTTTCTGATTGGAGAAAAGGAGAAATTTTTTTCACTGAAAAATCTGGGGTAGTCCAAACAGTAATGGATACCTGAGTTATAGTTCATGTATTGGTTTGAAAGTGTGAAATTGGGTATGTTTGTACTGAAATGAGAACATAATGCATTTCTTCTTCTGCATCCCTACCCCCAGTATTGTTGCAGGGTCTTCCATGAAAATGGAAGAGTGGCCCTCAAACTCTTGTTTGGCCCACCGACGAATCAAAGGACACTCTAAATCTTTCATGCTATCAAGAAATATTGTCCAGATTTCACACTCAGGAAAGACTGTCATTGTGGAATCCAAAGCATTTCCTCTCATTATGCAGTGCAGGGAATCTAGGTCCCTCAATATATTTTAGCAGAGCCTAACTCTAAAAACAATACACTGCTGTAAAGATCAGGACTTAATTCCAATAATGGACTAGTGGAGGGGCATTTTTCTTCTGTCCTCCCACCTGCACCCCCCTCCACCTGAACATCTGCTCTGAAGAGAATTGCCTGGTTCTACTGCCAGAGCTGCTTCTTTTGGATGAACAACACAATTGGATTCAACCCAGGGTATGTAACTGATTTGATACAGGCTGCAAAGGCAGTGAGTTTGTACCTTGCACATCAAATTCCCATGTTCTCTGGGCCAGATTCAGCCTTCTGTTAAAAGGGGTTCAGACAGCAAAGAAACTATTGCTGGAGGCATGGGAATCTCTTCTTGGATCTCCAACTTTACGTGCTAGCATTTCCAGACACATTTGAGTACGCATGCATAGAATCTGCATTGATTTCATTAAAAGATGAACAACAAAAAAGAGCTCATATACGTCTAGTCAGCCAGCCCACTCAGACCTCCAAGGCTGTGGCTTTAATCTGCTTTTTCTCTTTGGCCCTTTATTTGCCTTGTTCTGCTGTGATCCTCCCTGAACCATACTTCTATTTCGTGGAGGTGCCACTTTGGGCCAATGGTGTCCTGATTCTGTCTGAACCTGACATTTTGGTCCTTGATGTTCCATTCAGAGCTAGGCAAGCTTCCAAAATAATTTGAGCAAAGGACTCTTGCACAAAAGTCTGGGAAAGTTTAATCACATTAGAACCAATGTATATGGTCATTGTATATCCATTTCGTGGATGTGCCACTAGGGATGTCAGAGAATTCCACCACGGATCTTGGGAAGGCCGAATGCCAGTGCATTCAGCCCCCCAAAATTGGTGGGGGAATGGTCTTCCACTCCCCCGGGACGAGACTTACCTGGGGCGGATCTTCCTGGCGGCGGCAGCTCCGGCGGTGGTTAGGCGGCGGTGGCGGCTGCCACAGCCACCATTTCCAGTTTTTTAAAAAAAGACGTGATAGGCTACGTAAAGATTTATGTAGCCTATCACGGCTAGGTTTTTTTTAAAAAAAACATGATAGGCTATGTAAATGTTTACGTAGCCTATCACAACTGACTTAAAAAACAACAACAACGCGCGTATGCAAATGGCGGCGGCCACGGCCGCCGCCATTTGCATTCCTTATTTTGGCACGTTTTAGTTTACATAAACATTTACGTAGACTAAGACAGCGAATAGTCTGCTACGCTATTTGTGTTCCCCTTATTTTCGCCATCTTAGTCTATGGAAATCTTGACGTAGACTATGACGTGCCAAAATACAAAACGCAAATGATGGCGGCCGTGGCCGCCGCCATTTGCGTACATGCGTTGTTGTTGGTTTTTTTAGTCAGACATGATAGGCTACGTAAACATTTACGTAGCCTATCACAGCTGACTGCAGGGATGCAAACGGTGGCGGCTCCGCAGAATTCCTGTGGAGCACAGCCGGCTGGCCAGGATTCTGGAGGGGGAGGAACAGAGCGCCTCCCCCCCATCCAGGATTCCGGGGGGAGGGACGGCATGCCTCCCCCCCCACCATCAACATAATCTGCGAAAGGTAAGTGACGTTCGTACATCCCTATGTGCCACTTTGGGCCAATGGTGTCCTGATTCTCTCCGAACCTGACATTTTGGTCCTTGGTGTTCCATTCAGAGCTAGGCAAGCTCCCAAAATACCTTAAGCGGAGAACTCTTGCACAAAAGTCTTGGAAAGTTTAATCACATTGTTGTTGTTCAGTCGTTCAGTCGTGTCCGACTCTTCATGACCCCATGGACCATAGCACGCCAGGCCTTCCTGTCCTGCGCTCTCTCCCGGAGTGTGCTCAAGTTCATATTCATTGCATCAGTGATGCTATCTAGCCATCTCATCCTCTGTTGTCCCCTTCTCCTTTTGCCTTCAGTCTTTCCCAGCATCAGGGTCTTTTCCAGAGAGTTGTCTCTTCGCATTAGGTGGCCAAAATATTTGAGCTTCAGCTTCAGTATCTGTCCTTCCAATGAGCACTCAGGGTTGATTTCCTTTAGGATGGACTGATTTGACCTCCTTGCAGTCCAGGGGACTCGTAAGAGTCTTCTCCAGCACCACAGTTCGAAAGCATCAATTCTTCGGCGCTCAGCCTTCCTTATAGTCCAGCTCTCACAGCCATACATTACTACTGGGAAAACCATAGCTTTGATTAGACGGACCTTTGTCGGCAAGGTGATGTCTCTGCTTCTTACTATGCTGTCTAGGTTTGCCATAGCTTTCCTCCCAAAGAGCAAGCGTCTTTTAATTTCATGGCTACAGTCACCATCTGCAGTGATCTTGGAGCCCAAGAAAGTAAAATCTGTCACTGCTTCCATTTCTTCCCCTTCTATATGCCAGGAAGTGATGGGGCCAGATGCCATGATCTTCGTTTTTTTAATGTTGAGTTTCAAACCAGCTTTTGCACTCTCCTCTTTCACCCTCAACAAGAGGCTCTTTAGATCCTCTTCGCTTTCTGCCATTAGGGTGGTATCGTCTGCATATCGGAGGTTGTTGATAATTCTCCCGGCAATCTTAATTCCGACCTCTGATTCATCCAATCCGGCATTTCTCATGATGTACTCTGCATATAAGTTAAATAAGCAGGGTGACAATATGCAGCCTTGTCGTACTCCTTTCCCAATTTTGAACCAATCGGTTGTTCCATGTCTGGTTCTTACTGTTTCTTCTTTGACATCTGAATCCCACTTCAGGATTGGGGCCAAGTTGGGTGGGGGCCCCCCAAATCTGCCCGAACCAGATTGGACCCACCTTGGAAGCCAGAAAGCAGCTTCTGAGTTGGATCAGGGGGTCCCTGCACAGCCCTAATATCTTACTCTCTTTCCATTCCATGGCTGCCTCATGAGCTCCCTGTACCTAAGACCTGAAACTCCCCAAAGGGGCCTGATTAACTGCCCTGGGCCAGGGGGAATCTTGGTCAGGCAGAGCTTAGTAATAGGGATGTCAGAGAATTCCGCCACAGATCTCAGTGAGGCCAAATGCCAGCAGCATCAGAGACAATACATCGCTTTCTGTTTCTCTGGATCTCATCTTACAATACAACTTCTCCCACAACGACATTGTTAGTTGATTCTTTGTTGTTCGTACTTCCCGAAAGACCTAATGCTGGACTGCAGTGTGGCACTTGCTGGGAAACAGGACTTCCTGAAGACCTCTATGGTAGTAGCTCTTTCCCTCACATGTCACAGCCTTTTGAAGTGGCATGAATTATTTTCATGTCACTCTTTTTTAATTTCATTGAAAAATACCTGAGGCAGCTTACAACTAAAGCATCATGTAAGGGAAAGCACGCTTCGAGGCCATAGTCTGAAGGCACATGAGGCAGCCACCTTGCTGAAGCTAAGCAGGCCTGGGTCTGGTCAATGCTTGCAGGGGAGACTACCTGGAAATCCCATGTAGCTACCTTGAGTTGCACAATGGAAGAGAGGTAGAATATAAATGTAATGAATAAAAATATAAAAAACTGGAACCTGAAATTCCAGGGTCCCTGGTATTGGATACCTTACTTTAAACAGCCTCAGCTTGGCCCTGATGTTGTAGGTGAGGTTCTCTTGGGGACTGAGATAGAGTGTTCCCATTCACTCAGATTTACTTAAATTCTGCAAATCAGGACTAAAACAATGACATGAGCTCAAAGCATTTATTAAAGAAAGATAAAGTTTAACAGACATGCAAACCTTCAGCCAAGGAAAGATATAAGGCACACTCACATAAGTTGCAGCTGTATGCCGACCACTCACAGCTGTACTTTACCAGAAAGGGTAAAGAGACTCTCTTCTTCTCCATGCATGACCAGGGAGTCACTGAGGCCTAAGTGATAGTCTCAGAGTAATGTCTCAAGTTGAGGGTGAAAGACGAAAGACAGACCCAGATGTCTTCCATGTATCAACTTAAATACCGCCCCCCCCCCAATTGATAACCTTCTTTCTAATACATATTCTGTAAACTTTACATCTATTGGTTCACGTAACATTATAGGTCATCCTATCTCCAGGAAGTCCAACCTTTTGTCCCCCAAATCACTTCTCTCTTTGACGTAACATGTTGACTCCAAAACAGGCCTAAGTTCTTTCGTTATGTAGTCAACAGCTCCTTTTTTCTTGGAACCCCATGGGTTGGGTTCAGGGTTCTTGGGCTCACTTTACTTATGAGTAGGAATGGTTAAACTCACTCTGGTCCAAGTTTGGTGGGCATTAAAGGAGGTGCCTTTGCCACCCACCTATGTGAGTCAGGCCACACAACCTCCTGGAGGCTCGACGAGCGGTCCTCTCATGCCCTGCAGCCGCCCATCCTCCATGTGAGCCTCAATCATAACACAAGATAGAGCTCTGTATTTTTCGTGGATCTAATGTTGAGTACAATGGTGGTCATAAAGGGCCATTTCCCTAATGTTAAGTTGGGGAAATGGCCCTTTACGGCTGCCGTTGTGTGCAACATTAGATCTAGAAAAAAATGCAGAGCCCCATCTCACATGGAGGACAGGCAGATGTGGGGTGCACATGGACAGGGCCAGTACGTGCTGCTTGCTCGTGTGGTTCAGCAGGTGGTGGCAGGGGCTTGCTGAGCAAGGTTCAGGGGTGTGTGTGTGGGGGGTAGCCTGATGGACTCCATGACGCAGTTGGGCACCCGCACAATCCCTACTTATGCAGTGGCCAAAGAGTTTACAGGAGTGTACTGCTGTTCTTTGTACAACCCTTCAGTTAAAATCCTGGGGAAGACCTCTTGATGTAACCCCCAGCATGAGGAGTCTTCTGATCAGACAGCGCAGGCAGCCTGGGAGGCTGCAGAGCAATGGGAAGAGGCATAATTTGGGATAGGCGAACTCCCCTGCATCCTGCTTACAGGCTGCTGGCAGACCCCCGCTGGCTGCCCAACCCAGGCGGGTGTGTGGGCTGAGCCACTAGATGGTCTGCAAGTGCCCATCAAGTGCTTGCAGTGCTGGTGCAAAGAAGAAATAAACAATAAACCCGTTGGAAAAAAACAAGGCAAACCCCCCAAAACCCGTAGGAAAAAATAAGAAGCCGTCCTAACCCCCCGGGCAATGGTGAGCCCTACCTATGAGAAACTGTTGGAAAAAGTCTCCTTCCACTGGAGAAGAATTCAGATAAATGGTCAATATTTCTGCCCACAAATAGGGTGGGCAATTTTGAGAGGATTTACTGGGACTACACAGGATACAAGAGTATGCCTAAACATGGCCATAATCCCTCTGTTCGAGAAGTGAACTATACACCTTACTTTGCATAAATTCTGTGGTAAACCTGCAGCCAGTAAATAGGCTTGTTAAGTATGTTAGACTGAAACTACAGATGTACGAAAGTCACTAACCTTTGACAAAATTTGCTTCGCGGTGTGGGGGAGGCGCTCAGTCCCTCCCCCTGAAATTCTGGTGGGGGGGAAGGTGCCCCGTCCCTCCCCCCTGAAATTCTGGCTGGGGTGGAGGCGCCCCGTCCCTCCCCCCCGAAATTCTGGCCTGGGGGGAGGCGCCCCATCCTTCCTGCCGTGAATCCTGGCTGGCCAGGAACGCAAATGGCGGCGGCTGTAGCCGCCGCCGTTTGCGTCACTGCAGTCAGCCGTGATAGGCTATGTAAATGTTTATGTAGCCTATCACGGCTGAGTGAAAAAAACAAACAAACCGTGCGTATGCAAATGGCGGCGCCCATGGGCGCCGCCATTTGAGTTCCTTATTTTGGCATGTGTAGTCTACATAAACATTTACGTAGACTACGGTGAAAATAAGGGGAATGCAAATATGCTATTTGCATTCCCCTTATTTTCACCATAGTCTACATAAATGTTTACGTAGACTACACGTGCCAAAATAAGGAATGCAAATGGCGGTGCCCATGGGCACCGCCATTTGCATACGCGCGGTTGTTTTTTTTTCACTCAGCCATGATAGGCTACGTAAACATTTACGTAGCCTATAAAAGTATTTTTTAAAAATCTAGCCATGATAGGCTATGTAAATCTTTACGTAGACTATCACGTTTGTTTTTTTTTTTATGGGAAATGGTGGTGGCGGCAGCCAGTCGGAAGACCGGCCGCCGCAGCCGCCATCGCCGAACCGCCGCCGAACCGCTGCCGGAGACACTGCCGCCAGGGACATTCGCCAAAAGTAAGTCCCGTCCCAGGGGGGGCGGGGGGGCAGACCTTTTCGCCACCAATTTCGGGGGGCCAAATGCACTAGCATTCGGCCTCCCCGAGATTCATGGTGAAATTCTCTGACATCCCTAACTGAAACATCTGAAGGATTCTGCATCATCACACCTACATCTAGAAAGCATGGAGCTTTCCACTCTTGGGAAGGCCTTATAACTAGGGATGGTCAAACTCACCCACTGTTGCCTCACATGCTGCTCGCTGGACCCCCACTGTCTGACTGCCCCTGCTCAGCATGCAGCGCGAGCCACCAGACAGTCTAAAAGACCCGGTGTGTTGCACGTGGTGTCCCACTTACCTGTGAGCTGCCATTTCGCAGAATGGCCATTTTCATACAATGGTAGCCATAAATAGCACCATTTATGCAAAATTGCAGGTGTAAGTGGTATAATTAGACTAATTACACCTGCAATTTTGCATTAATGGTGTTATCTACACCTGTTGTTTTGTGCAAAATGGCCATTGATGTAAAATACTTACCTGTGATTTCCTGGAAGGTGATGGTTCAACGGTAAGCAGGGATCCCCAAGCTTGCCCAACTTGGTGCACGTGGACTGGCATCTCAGGGGCTGAGTGAGAGGATGTCTGCCGATTCCACCCCCTTCCCAGACATCTGGGACACCCCTAATTATAAATGGCTTTGAACCCTGAGTTCCAGTTGCTCCCTACTCTCTTCCTCCTCCTTGAAGACCCTCTGGAGTACGATCTTCATGCTTTCCCTAGCCTGAGCCCTCTTGTTCCTCCCCACAAGGAAATAAATCAGTGGGTTAACACTGCTGTTTAGGGAGGCACATAAGAACCCAATACCTAACATGAGATCATTTATAAAGGAGGAAAACTGCATAGAAGGAGATGTAATAATAAGGTAAATGGCAATCTGTGGAAAAGCCAAGAGCAGGAAGAAGAGGAGTGTGAGCAAGATGGCTGTTAAGAGCTTCTCCCGCCTTTGTTGTTGGGATCTACAGGAGATTTTGATGAACAGGGTCAGACTGGAGGCAGTCATGAGTGGGAGGCAAAAAAGGGAATGTATAATAATGTGGTACTTTAGTATCTCCTCTCTCATCCTGTAGTCAGTAGAGACAATCATTCCAATTCCAATTCCACAGAGGAGGAAGGAGAGGACCCATATGAGGGCACAGAGAGCGATGGACAAGTGTGGCGGGCGACGGCACCGATGCCAAATGGGGAAGAGGACAGATACACACCTGTCTATGCTGATGGTTGTCAGAAGAAGCTGACCAGTGCCACAGGTGAATACAAAGAGCTCATGAAGGATATCATGGGCAGTATAATGGTTAAATACATTCACATTAAAAGTTAACATCCTTGCAAATTGGACTATAAGGACTCCGAAGTCAGCAACAGCCAAATTCAGGATATAGGTGGTGAAAGAGTTCCTCTTAATGTTGAAGCCAAGAAGACAGATGACATTTCCATTTGTCAAAAGCCCCAAAGTGCAGATAACAACCATTAAGAAATTGACAAAAAGTACTACATGTCGATGTAGTGAAAAATAAGAATCTGGCCAGAGGTTATGGATGTCGTTGTATTCAGCATAATTGTGTGTATTATTTTCCAGGCTAACATCGAATGATGTTTGGAACTGAGATGTCAGATTGAAATTGGTCCTCATATTTAAAGTGTGCTTTGTGGGTTCTTGTTTCTGCTTCTGGTATGGCTCTTCTTCTGCTCTCCCTCAGTATTTCCCTGAGTCCTCTTAGCTAAGAGCCATTCCTGATATAGTTAGTGAAGATCAAAGGTGTGTTATTGTTGCTTCAGGTTTTCCAACATAGATTGGTGGAGCTGTGTGAAATTTCACATAAAGGCTTTGTTCTATATGCTTACATTTAAATTATTTTTTGTGCCTGTCTCATGGATTACTCCTCAAGAAGAAGAAGATTTCTGTGGAACAACACAGTTAGTGTGTCTCCAAAATTACTTTCTCAGACCCATTTGAAGCAGCACAGGTTGTGGTATATCCAAATAATTGCATACTGGATCAATAGCAGTCAGCTCTTTTCCATTCTCCAGATGTGTTTGCTCTGTCACACAATGCAGTCGAAGACAATGGATTCCATCAGTTCTATTCTGTTATCAAGCTGCAGCTCCACTAGGTTATGGATTCTGCTCCAGTAGTCTCCTGTTAAGAAAGCATAATTTCAGAATGTCAAAACTGGATTTATCCTTTGAGAGCTACAACTCTTATATTTTAAGGAGGAATTAATAATTGACTTTCTCAAAGTGAAATATTTATGTAGCTTTATTGTTGTTTCAGAGGAATTGACCAGCGCTCCAGCATACAAAGTATGCCTGTATATATTATGTGTGTGCCCACACCATAAGATTATATATGAACACAATTCAGCAATTCGGAAAACAATTCGGCTCAGACCAATTCAGAGGCTGCCTGTGCCTGATATAAGTTCATCTACATCTGAAACTTAATTCAGAAATCCAAATATTTGTGTCTCACTGATTTCGGGTGGCGAAAGGGTCTGCCCCCCCCACCCCCGGGACCGGACTTACCTTGGGCGAATGTCCCTGGTGGCGGCGGGCTTCGGCGGCATTTCGGCGGCCGGCTGCCGCCGCCACCATTTCCAGTAAAAAAAAAACAAACCGAAAAACTGTGATAGGCTATGTAAATATTTACGTAGCCTATCGCGGCTAGATTTTAAAAAAATACCATGATAGGCTACATAAATGTTAGCCTATCACGTAAATGATAGCCTATCACGGCTCAGTTAAAAACAAAAAAATGCTGCGCGTACGCAAAAGGCGTCTCCCATGGGCGCCGCCATTTGTGTTCCTTATTTTGGCATGTCTAGTCTACGTAAATATTTATGTAGACTACAGCGAAAATAAGGGGAACACAAATAGTGTAGCGTCTATTTGCATACGTGAGGCATTTTTTTTTAAACTCAGCCGTGATAGGCTACGTAAACATTTACGTAGCCTATCACGGCTGACTGCAGGAACGCAAAAGGCGGAGGCTACGGCTGCCGCCATTTGCAGGCCCAGCCAGCCGGGATTCATGACAGGAGGGACGGGGTGCCTTCCCCCCGGCCAGAATTTCAGGCGGGAAGGACGGAGCGCCTCCCCCCCACCGCGAATCAACTTTCGTCAAAGGTGAGTGACTTTCATACATCCCTACATCACATTGACTATTGCTAGGGATGGTGGAGAATTAGGGATGGTGGAGAATGGACCACTCCCCTCTGCCAGCCCGCGAAGTCCACGCCAGCCAGAAACTATCTGCTGCAGGCCGGGTCTGAGTTTGTCCGCTGCCGTCCGGTGCCGGTCTGTGGATGCAAATGGCGTCCGGAGTAGTGGATACCATTTGCATCCCTGCTCTTTGCCATGACAGGCTACATAAAGATTTACAGAGGGGAGGATTCCAGTGGGAGGAACAGATCGCCTCCCCCCCTGGGACCCCACAGCAGACCCCGGTGAGTGGGATTCGTACACCCCTAACTATCACTGGTAATCAAGAAGTGGCTATACAATTTTTTTTCCTGATTGTTAGAGATGGATGAAATTTGCTGACAAATTACCATAGGGTTACCATAGAAATGGTATGGGTTACCATAGAAAATAGTAGTAGGAGCTTTTGAGGTAGGTGCCTTTAATTTTTTATCATTATTATTTTAAAGGAGCTGCTGATAAAGTTTTCATTTCTTGGCTGAACTGGATGAGATTTGAAGGGGCAGTTTCTGGGGGGATCAAAATTCCAATGTTTCAGAAGTATAGGTGCAGAGAGTTTTGTGCAAGGTCAGCAGTTACAGTTTGGCAGATCCACAAAGAAGGACGTGGTTATCTCCCTATGTTTTTGTGGGCAATTGACATGAAAATGACAGAGAGCAGAGATGTGGCCCTAGCTAAGACACTTACAAATTTTCAGAAGAATATGGGAAGCATTTTTGAACTTTGAATTCATTTATTACAGTCACAGACCAGCAAAATCAGTATAAAACATATAAAACACAGTTAGAACTAGCACAGTTACAAAATGCAAGTCCTGAGGTTCCTTCTTTCTAGGGATGTCAGAGGAATCTGCTGTGGATTCAGATGAGGCCGGATTCTTTGGAATCTGGCCTCAGGAATCCGCAGAGGATCGGGATCGCTTACCTCTGCTCCAGGAAGACTGGAGGTGGAACGGCACTTGGCTGCTTCCTGCCAGCCAGAGCCGTTCGCCTCCTCCCTGTCCCTGCCGATCTCCATGTCTTTTCTTAAAAAAAAAAAAAAAAAGGCAATCGGCAGCATGTGCCCATAGTCTTATATGCAAAATAGAGCCATGAATCTTGTGTATAAGCCTTAGGGATGTCAGAGAATTCCACCACGGATCTCGATGAGGCCAAATGCCAGTGCATTCGGCCCCCTGATCTCTGTGGCGGAACAGCTTGCCACCCCCCAGCCCCCCGTGGATCCCCCCCGGGATGAGACTTACCTGGGGCGGATGTTCCGGATGCCTGCGGCTCCAGTGGTGGCTTCAGCGGCAGCGACTGGTCTTCCGACCGGCTGCCACCACTGTTGCCATTTGCAGTCTGTTTCCGCCCCCCCCCATCCGTGTTACGCTACATAAAGACTAAGGTAGCCTATCACGTCTGGGTTAAAAAAAGAAAAAACACATGAACAAATGGCGGCGGCTACAGCCGCTGCCATTTGCGTTCCCTATTTTTGGTTGTCTTTGTTGTTGTTGTTGAGTCGTTCAGTGGTGACTCTTCGTGACCCCATGGACCATAGCACGCCAGGCCTTCCTGTCCTGTGCTCTCTCCCAGAGTGTGCTCAAGTTCATATTCATTGCATCGGTGATGCTATCTAGCCATCTCATCCTCTGCTGTCCCCTTCCCCTTTTGCCTTCAGTCTTTCCCAGCATCAGGGTCTTTTCCAGAGAGTTTTCTCTTCGCGTTAGGTGGCCAAAATATTTGAGCTTCAGCTTCAGTATCTGTCCTTCCAATGAGCACTCAGGGTTGATTTCCTTTAGGATGGAGTGATTTGACCTCCTTGCAGTCCAGGGGACTCGTAAGAGTTTTCTCCAGCACCACAGTTCGAAAGCATCAATTCTTCGGCGCTCAGCCTTTCTTATAGTCCAGCTCTCACAGCCATGCGTTACTACTGGGAAGACCATAGCTTTGATTAGATGGACCTTTGTCAGCAAGGTGATGTCTCTGCTTCTTACTATGCTGTCTAGGTTTGCCATAGCTTTCCTCCCAAGGAGCAAGCGTCTTTTAATTTCATGGCTACAGTCACCGTCTGCAGTGATCTTGGAGCCCAAGAAAGTAAAATCTGTCACTGCTTCCATTTCTTCCCCTTCTATATGCCAAGGAGTGATGGGGCCAGATGCCATGATCTTTGTTTTTTTAATGCTGAGTTTCAAACCAGCTTTTGCACTCTCCACTTTCACCCTCAACAAGAGGCTCTTGAGATCCTCTTTGCTTTCTGCCATTAGGGTGGTATCGTCTACATATCGGAGGTTGTTGATAATTCTCCCGGCGATCTTAATTCCGACCTGTGATTCATCCAACCTGGCGTTTCTCATGATGTACTCTGCATATAAGTTAAATAAGCAGGGTGACAATATGCAGCCTTGTCGTACTCCTTTCCCAGTTTTGAACCAATCAGTTGTTCCATGTCTGGTTCTTACTGTTGCTTCTTGACCCTCGTACAGGTTTCTCAGGAGACAGGTAAGGTGGTCTGGTACTCCCATCACTTTAAGAATTTGCCACAGTTTGTTGTGATCCACACAATCAAAGGCTTTAGCGTAGTCAATGAAGCAGAAATAGACGTTTTTCTGGAATTCTCTTGCTTTCTCCATGATCCAGCGCATGTTGGCGATTTGATCTCTAGTTCCTCTGCCTCTTCAAAACCCAGCTTGTACTTCCGGTAGTTCTCGGTTCGCATACTGCTGAAGCCTAGCTTGTAGGATTTTGAGCATCACCTTGCTGGCATGTGAAATGAGCGCAATTGTGCGGTAGTTTGAACACTCTTTCGTGTTGCCTTTCTTTGGAATTGGAATGTAAACTGACCTTTTCCAGTCTTTCGCCCATTGTTGAGTGTCCCAAATTTGTTGGCATATTGAATGCAGCACTTTAACAGCATCATCTTTTAGGATTTTAAATAGCTCAGCTGGAATACTGTCATCTCCACTAGCTTTGTTGTTAGTAATGCTTCCTAAGGCCCACTTGACTTCACTCTCTAGGATGTCCGGCTCAAGTTCAGTGACCGCACTAATATGGCTATCAGGGACATTCAGATCTTTCCTGTATAGTCCGTCTGTGTATTCTTTCCACCTCTTCTTAATCTCATCTGCTTCTGTTAGGTCCCTGTAGGGGTGTCAGAGAATTTCTCGCCGAAACTTCGGGGGGCCGAGTGCCAACGTATTTGGCCCCCCGAAGTAGCTATTTGCATTGCCCTTCTTTTTGCCGTAGTCTACGTAAATCTTTACGTAGACTACAGCGACCAAATAAGGAACGCGAATGGCGGCTCCCTATGGGGGCCGCCATTTGCGTACGTGCTTTTTTTTTTTTTTTTAAAGTCACCCGTGATAGGCTATGTGACGATTAACGTAGCCTATCACGGCTGACTTTGCAGATCTAGCCGTGAAAGGCTACGTAAATCGTCACGTAGCCTATCACGAGGGCGCTTATTTTTTTTTCACTTTTTATTTTGCAGCCGGGCGAGTCGAGGTGCCTCCTCCCCGGCCTGAATTTCGGCCGGGCGAGGAGGGAAGCCTCCCCCCCCGGCCTGAATTTCGGGGGGAGCAGCGAAGCGCCTCCCCCCCACTGTGAAGCAAGCTGCGAGACCAGGTAAGTGACTTTCGTGCACCCCTAGTTGTAGGTCTTCATAGAACCGATCAACCTCAGTTTCTTCAGCATCAGTGGTTGAGGCATAGACTTGAATTACTGTGATGTTGAATGGTTTGCTTTGGATTCGTTCTGAGATAATTCTATCATTTTTGAGATGGTACCCCAGTACTGCTTTTCCCACCCTTTTATTGACTTTGAGTGCTACTCCATTTCTTCTAAGGGATTCTTGCCCACAGAAGTAGATATGATGGTCACCTGAATTAAATTCACCCATGCCTGTCCATTTTAGTTCGCTGATTCCCAAGATGTCGATGTTCAATCTTGCCATCTCATGTTTGACCACCTCCAGCTTACCTTGATTCACTGATCTGACATTCCAGGTTCCTAAACAATATTGTTCTTTACAGCATCGGATTTTCATTTCACCACCAGACACATCCACAGCTGAGTGTCCTTTCGGCTTTGGCCCAGCCGCTTCACTCTTTCTGGCACTACTTGGAAATTGCCTCTGCTCTTCCCCAGTAGTGTATTGGACACCTTCCGACCTGAGGGGCTCATCTTCCGGTGTCATCTCTTTTAGCTTTGTGATACATTCCATGGGGTTTTCTTGGCAAGAATAGTGGAGTGGGTTGCCATTTCCTTCTCCAGTGGACCACATTTTGTCAGAACCCTCTGCCATGACCTTTCCATCTTGGGTGGCCCTGCGCGGCATAGCTTATGTCTTCACTGAGTTACGCAAGCCCCTTTGCCACAACAAGGCAGTGATCCATGAAGGGGAATATTTACATAGACTAAATATTTACGTAGACTAAGATGGCGAAAGTAAGGAGGAATGCAAATAGCATAGCGGACACTATTTGTGTTCCCCCTTATTTTTGGTGTCTTAGTCTACGTAAATATTTATGTAGACTAAGACGGCCAAAAATAAGGAACGCAAATGGCGCCGGCCGTAGCCGCCGCCATTTGTGTACATGGGTTGTTTTTTTTGAAACCCAGACGTGATAGGCTACGTAAGTCTTTACGTAGCCTATCATGCCTGAATACAGGGACACAAACGGCGGCGGCTACAGCTACCGCCATTTGCGTCCCTGCTAGCTAGCAGCTGGATGAACATGTTCAACCAATTCTGTTGCTCCAGCACCACAGAAACATATCCATTCAATAAATTGAAAAGAAAAGGGCCCAAAATGCAACCCTGTCTTTTACCCCTTGTAACAGAGATTGGATTAGAAACTTGTCCCTTCTGCCCACATCTGACTTGACTAGAAGTCTGATTCTACAAACGAGGGCTTTGGCCCTAGGCCCGAACCCTGAGCTGAAGCAGGCTGCTTCGGGTCACTTTGTGCCCCCTGCAAGGTGAAGCAGAGGGGGCACAATGTGACCCAGAGCAGGTCGGGGGCTCACCAAAGCACTCGGTGGGCTTTGGAGCTTCGGCCCCAGCCCAGCCCCAGCCCAGCACCACCAGGTCCTTACCTGAGCTGCCTTATCTGCCGCCTTCTCCTCGCCACTGCTGAACCACGGCCTTCTCCGCCGCTGCGCCACCACCTTCTGTCTCACCACGCACCACCGCCTTTGCCACTGCTGTGCTGCCGCCGCTGTCTTTGCTGCCACTGCCCACTGCTGCCACCATCTCCTGAGGCCTGGACACATGGTGACTCATCTTCTTCCAGGGAGTCACCATTTTTTAAATGGCTTCTCCTGGAAGAAGACGAGTTGCCACGCATCCATCCTCAGGAGATGGTGGCAGCGGTGAAGACAGCAGCAGCAGGTGGCGGTGGCGAAGACAGCAGTGGCGGCGGCAGCAGAGGAAGAGGCAGCCCAGATAGGGAGCTGGGGGGACCTGAAGTGGGGTTCGCCATCCAAACCCCGCTTTGGGTTCGGGGCCGAGACAGGTTGCTCCCCTGAATCTTTCCGAGCCAGACCAGGCCCACCTTGGAAGCCACAAAGAGGCTTCCGAGTCAGATCGGGGGGTCCCTGCGCAGCCCTAATACAATCATCTAATGACAAACAGTAGGTGCCTGTGCATAGGACTTTTGTGTAATTTAGAACATAGCAATTCCCTTGAGACCAAATCAAAGGCAGACTTAAGAACAATAAAGCAGTGAAAAGCTTCCCACCAGGGACTAAAGTATATTTCTCTGCCAAGTGAGTGAACACAAAACCATGATCTAAAGTTGAACAGCCAGCTTTAAACCCAATTGGTTCCTCACCTATTATACTATTATCCTCCATCCAAGTTAATAACTTCCATTTTGAATACCTCACATATAGTTTGCCAATAACTGATAGGAGACTAATGGGATGGTGGTTACCTGGATTTGTCCTGCCACCCTTCTTGAAAACTGGAACTATAATCCCTTTACTCCAAATACTGGGGATCTTTCCGGAGTTATTAATGAAAGTAAATAGAGCTGAAAGGAAAGGAGCCCACCATTCTGAGTCAGATTTTAGACGATCGGGAGTGATAGAATCTGGGCCAGGAGCGTTACCAGATATACGTTCAGCAGCGATCAGATCAAAAATTTCACTCGGAGTAACAGATTGCCATTCTGGTGTGCCGGAGGACAGTTCAAAACTGTGTAAAGAAAAGTTGTCAGGATCCTGAAGAATTGCAGAAAAGTGTCTTTCCCACTCATAATTGGAAATACAACAGGCGGGATGTTCTTGGTGCTCCAACAGGGCCCCTGTAACGAGTCACCAAAATAATCTGCTAACCCTCTTTTGTGTGTGTAGCACATATTAGTAGGCTCCATTTCTCTCTCTCCTTATTTCAAAGCATAACTGAGTCTCAGTTCACACATTGATTTGAAACTATGAAATCAGAGAAGTTTGCATGAAAATGCAAACCGAACACATTTCCCCCCCGTCCCGTGGTGGGAAATGACATGCAGCAAAAGTTACAGTCTGAAAGATGCACAGTTCATGGTATTCCTTTGCTGAAATGTGCCACTATCCCCTATTCTATTTAAGCAGGTTGAATCCTTCACCCCAAGAAGCCTCAGACATACACGTTGGTGATGGCAGCTGTCCTGGGTCCAGCAGTCTCTTTCAACAGCCAAAGGGGTCCAGGCGTTTAGACTTCCTTGATGGATCTACAGCACTTCTCTGTTTAATGATGGGCACTGAACAGAAGGTTTTGTGTAAAAAAAGAAAGAAAAAGACATTGCCAGTAGTCCCTGGATGCAATGAAGAGGATGGGCTGGTATCTTTCTCTGAATGCAGAGAGGTACAGTACAGTAATGAAAGATGATACAGTGTGCATCCAGGAGGCTACAGTGGTTGCTACGCAGAAGGAGTGGATTGTATCCCAGAAGCAGAGGCATCAGTAAACATGGGAATGGAGGGTGGGAATAGGAATGGATTAATCTGTCGATTTCGGTTTCTCACAATGTCTCATTTTTCCAGTCCTACATTCGTTTTTTCTTGAGCTGTGAGAATTTCTTCAATCTTAAGTTCGGTTCATCCCAAACAGCTCTCAGCCCATTTACATCTCATTGAAATCAATGGGACCCTTTACATTGTTTACGTGCACACAGGAACGGGGAAAATGGCAATATTTCTGCAAACCTCTCTGTTGAGCTCAGTATTGTTATCAAGATGTATATCCTCCAAAGAACTCAGGGCTGTCTGCACAGGTCTCTCTCCCCAGCCCTGCCATTTTAATCCTCCTCACAAGTGTGTGACCTTAGTTAGGCTGTGAGACAACAGGCCCAAGTTCATCCAGTGAGAGACACGGGTAAGTGCAGAGTGCCACGAACATAACAACCCGAGTGCCACGAACATAACACTCCAGCCACCACACACCACTGAATTCAATCCAAAACATGGGCAGAAGATGTCGAGCTTGGATGAATAGGTTTGTGCATGGCAATCATAATTCACGGTCCACACTTAATATGTCAGTGATAGGGCCTTTACAGAACAAAATTCCCTAGAGCCTTTGAGGGAACTGTGATGCAGTGCTAGACCAAAGTTGTCCGATAAATGTTTGTGAATTCTCTATTTGAGCTCATCCTATAGCTTTATAACAAATATACTGCCACAACAAATTAATGAATGTGTTATTCCAATCATTATTTTGGGATCTCCTTTTAATCCATTGAACCTTTTAATTAGATCAGACACCTTCATGTAGAAAACAGGCATGCTTTGGATTATAACTCAAGCCATGGCAGAAATGTATCCCACAGCCAGTGTTTTCCTTTTGTGTATGTATCGGTGTGCCATAATAAGTGTACCTTCTGTGCAAATTTCAGCCAGAAGAAGAGTAATTAGAGCTTTCGCTTCGGGGCAGCATAGAAATGTAATAAACAAACAAATAAGTAACTTTGAGCTTCTTGCACCCATTAAGTGCTTAGTTATGTGAATCCAAGCCAAGCCAGGGGCTCTGGGGAAATCCACTGAGCCCCCAAGATGGCTGGAGTTTCCTGTGATGGACTTCCACAATGATAGGTGGAGCTGTGCCAAATTTCTCAGAAGACATTTTTCTCAGAAAGCTTCTGAGATTTTACTTTTCTTCCGCCCCCCAAATGAAATGACACTTTTCTTCACTGTGTGTGTGTGTGTGTGTGTGACGACCACCTTTTCCACCTCCCCATCCGTCTCCCCCACAATGCCTCAGAATGACACTCAGTATAGAAGAAAGCGGACGCCAGGCTGCCAATACGGTTGCTGCTGTTGCCCCTGGAAGAATCAGCACATGCACACGCCCGGGGGGGGGGGGATGTGTTACAACACTTGTATCGCTTTATGTCCAAAAAAGAAGACATTATATAAACAAACAAACAAACAAACTGAATTTGGGGCATGCACTGTCAGAGGATCAAGAAGTTGGCCCAGGGTTTTGATCCAGCAATCCGAATGTGCTTGAACGGATCCCACTTGAATGTTCTGCTACGACCAAAGGAACCAGCTTTATACGGAGTCAGAACCTTGGTCCATCTAGCCCAGCAGTGTTAACACTGACTGGCAGCAATGGCTCTCCAAGGTTGCAGGCTGGAGTTTCTCCCATGCCCACCTGGAGGTGCTGGGGACTGAACCTGCATGCTAAGCATGTGCTCTACCACCGAGGCACAGCATCACATCTGCCCGTCCAGAAAGCTCAATTTGCATGAAATATTTTTGAAAAAACCTCGGAAACGATTTGGAAACCACTCTTACCGTAGGTTCTGTTACAATGCTCAGGCCTGTCGATTGTTTCAGTATTAGAAGTAGCCGAGAAGCGATTCAGATATGTCATACGGGTTCCATGTGGTTTGTGTCTGTGAAGGAAGAAAGGGGTTGCTTTTTGTTTAGTGGGTCAGAACATCAGCCCAGGAAACAGAAACTTAAGGGTAGAGAAAAGAAAACTACTTAATATGGGAAATCGAACTCTGTAAATCTTCACTGCCCTGCTTGTTTGCCAAGAAGTGTGGAGGGTGAGATTAAACAGAGTATTATTCCAGCAACTGTTTAATTGCTGCTTAAAAATAGAGAAGCCCTTGGTAATTCTTTAATTTGCCATTGTTTAACCTTGATTTTCACCCCATGTCTAACTGCATTGCCACATGACCCAGTATATTGACTTGGCTCGATTTGTAAGGAATTTACAGAACTTAAAGGCACAATCCTATGGTTCCTGGGGTAATCTGAAAGGGCAGCTCTCTCCCTCTGATCTCCGAGGGGAACGTGCTGCCTTGGAACTTGTGATCTCGGTTCCAAGGCAGAGATCCTATCTTGGACATGCCCCTGCCCCCACAGAAGCATCCACATGCCTCCCCCCTCCACTGTTGGAGTTTCACTTTCGGAAGGGGGAAAGGGGGGAGTATTGGGTGCCTAGTGTGGGTGAAGTGGGGAGACCCTGGTACCATGGGAACTGAAGCTCTCTTTCTCCCCTAACACAGGCGAACACTTTGACCAGCCCTGCAGCTGCCCTAAAGGTTTTATTTCCCAATGCTCACAATGAGAGGGAAATACTTGAAAGAAAAGAAAATAGAGGAAGAGTGGCAAACACCACTCTTGCTTCCCTTTCGCCATGCTATCAGAGCCCTGGCCAGGGGTTTGGCAGGGCCTGACCTGTAGGGTTGCCCTGTTCATGGAAGCAGACAGGAAATAATGCTTTGTGGCATTGGTGAGGATCACAGGAGGGATCAAGTGATCTGCTTTGATCCCCTCCACTCCTTCTCATGCCACAAGCCACAGCCGTGGCCATCACAACACTGTGGCATTTCTTGGGATAAAGACTACAGCATTTGCAAGTTGGCTATATTTTTAGGGGACATTTTTTCTCTTGCTAAACTTAAATTGGATCTAGATAATTTGAGTTCATCTCTGTTCTTTGTTCATGTTATTGGTTTAGGGCAAAATACGTAGTATACTTCTTCAATCAGAAATACTGTACAGTGCCCTGGATTTAAAGTTGATGAAGTGTGGCTGTAACAGAATCCCTCCCTTGTCTACCCAGAAGGTTCTCAACAACCACAATCCACAAAGGACAGGAGCATGTAGACATTGTATTTTTTTTCCGGACTCCTTGAATCCAAAAGGAGCATCTAATGGGGGAAATGCACCCATCTTCCCTTGTCTCTCACGTTCAAAGACTAATGGTTAGCTTTTCTCGATGTCCCATGCTGACTCACTCCCTAAAGGTAAGGGGCTTGGGCTTACTTTGTCTTTTGCCTGAGGAACATCTGCAGACCTCCCTTTTGGACAGATCCATGCCTTGGCATACAGGCTACAGATGGACATCACCAAATATGTAAGTTATGAGTTCTGAGATTCCTATGACATCCCTAGCCAACATTCATAGGGGGGCGGGAAAGAGGAAATTGCTTAATATTCTCCTCTGAACCCACACAGACAAACACTACTGTAAATGCAACACAGAGAAGGCTTCAGCAGAACTGGTTGTATCTGGTAAGCAGGGGTGAGATGGAAGACCATTCCTGCTCCATCCAACTGGCTGGTTTCTCTTCTTTGAACAGGTGTGTCGTCTGTGACTCACCTGACCAAGAGAGAAAACAGAAGCAATAAGGACAGAGCCCACTCAGTAACAGATGTATGCATCTGTTCTGGGCTTCAAGTATTAATTTGTATGGGCTGTGCTCCCTGAAACACCCTTCAAGCCAAACAGCACAGAGTGCTATCACAAAATACATTTTTGTTGCTCAAAGCAGTATTAGAGAATAACAAATCTTTGAAATGATAAAACAAGCAAAACACATTACTACATGCAATGCAATTAGGACAATTAGAAGCTTAGTAGAAATCACAACTAGCATATTCTTAGTAAAATTAAAGTTTTATTCCTCACAACCAACAACATTAAGATCTAATAGTTACCTATCCGTCAAGCATGGCTGGCAGACCTTAGGCAGTCATGTTCGGCAGGTTTGTCATACTCCCAGGATCTCTCTGGGCAATCGGCTCAAATCTTTGCTTCTTATAAGCCTTTTGTTGATGACCTCATTGTAATTCTCAGAAATTACTTGCTTACTTGCTTACTAGGCTGCCTCCCTACACTCTTTCAAGGCAGAGTGTAGTCCAGTCCTCGTGGGCTGGAGGCACTGTATGGTTTGTTGGGACCAGCATTTTCCCTGTCACCCATCCCACTAGTGCATGAACCCAGGTCCCATGGTTCCCACCACCATGTGGGGTTGCTGGTACAGAAAGTGAGGCTGCAGTATAGACCCATCAAGGCTTTGAGACAGTGACCTGCACAGCTCAGTTCAAGGAGAGGGGGCAGAAATAATGTGTGCATGAAGAAGAGCGGTTTGCTTTGTCGGGGTGCTAAGAGTGCCTTGAGCATGTTGTCCTCTAGTGGGCTCTCCCAGCAGTGCTACCCTGGTGGGCCCCTAAGATAAGCTTTCCAGGCAGCGGCAAGCAGCAGCAGTGGGTACCTGCACTTTCTAAAACAGGGAGAAAAAGACAATAGCGTTGTTATCAGAAGAACATGCCTGGCATACGAAGCTGCAAAATAAATGGTGCATAGTCAAGAGATGGCATGGTTTTGGAAAAGAGGTTAGCTTCTGGTGAACAAAGAGCCCTGGGGGGAAATTATGAGAAATCAAGGAAACTTCAGGCTGAAATTTTCTCATACCCATAAATAAACAGTGACTGGAAGACAATAGTGGCATAATATCCCATGCTGGAATGGCAGGTGATGGGGAGACTTGCTAAGGAAGTGTTGCACCTCTCAAGACTGGAAGAGAAATAGAATATCTCACCAAGCTTAGTTGAGATCTGAGTAACACTTCCTAGAAAGAAGAGGGTTATTTTTCTGCTGACCAGCATGACATGAGGTTTGGTTATCTGTATTCATAATTCAGCCACAGGAAGTTAGAGCTGATGTGAACCTTTTAGCTTCAGCCTTTTGTTGTTGTTGAACAAGTCACATGGGGGGGGGGGTGATAACATCCCTAAAGTTTGAGTGTGGCCATATTTCTGAGAAATTCTCCGGGTGGGACTGGTTTATCTTACCTTAAACAAAATGCCCATCATTTTGTTTTGTTTTGTTTTCCACTTTTAAAAGGCCCATACCAAAGGCAAGGTTCTCTACAAGCTCCCAGATATTTCCTTATCCAGAATCCCCATAGGGCTTATGCTAGATGATAATAGCACCATTCCTAGTGACATTCTTTAGCAAAGAATATGGCGGCCCACACTGGCCAGTTCAAGATCATTTTCTTAGAGAGAAATCCTTCAGTCTATGGATGAGCATCCCAGGGACTATAGGACTGTTGGATTCCCCCTTCCGAGGTTGAAGACAGCACTGTGGAAGGGGGAATTGGAGATCCAAACCTGTCTCCTGCCCCCTTGCAACCTATGTGGAAAGAACTGCACTGGCCACCCTCCAAGGTCAGAAAAGTAACCTCAGATGAGGAAAGGGGGTGTTTCAGCAGGCAGGGAGGAAAGGTTACAAGTTTTCCTGAGCCTCTTCCAGCTTTCCTCCCTCCCCCTCCAATATAAGGGGTGTACAAAACCCCACTTACCATGCTCCACTGGGGTCCGTGGGGTGGGGGAGGTGATCCGGTCCTCACCCAAGAATCCGCAATGGGGGGAGGCAATCCGTTCCCCCCCCCCCAGAATTCTCCCCGGCTGGCTCCACTCCATGGCATGTCCGCAGAGCCACCAGCCAGGCCAATCCGCAACCGGGCTGCTGCAGACGCAAATGGCGTCCTGCATAGGGGACGCCATTTACATCGCTACTGTAGCCGTGATAGGCTATGTAAATATTTACGTAGCCTATCACAGCTAAAGTGGGGACACAAAAGGCGTATCCGACGTCGTTTGCATCCCTGCTTTAGCTGTGAAAAGCTACGTAAATATTTATGTAGCCTATCACAGCTACAGCAGAGAAGCAAATGGCATCCCCTAAGCAGGACACCATTTGCGGCCGCACACCGGAGCAGAGGCCAGCAGCGGCCAGATCCGGACTGCCGGAGGCAGGTAGGATCCAGTCCGCGGGGACTTCGCGGGGTGGTGGTGGGGATTGCTCCGTTCCGCCACGGATGCCGGGGGAGTCTTTAGAATCTGGCCTCACTGGAGTCCATGGCGGAATTCTCCACCATCCCTACTCCAAAATAGCCTCATGAGATGGGCTAAAAAGCCCATCTAGCAAAATCTGCAGGGAGGGAGGTTAGGTAGGCAAAGATCCCCTCTGCCACTCCTCCCACTCTGCACTGGGTGATTGGACACCTCTGAGTTCAGGGGCTCCCGATTACTGAGGGCATAATCAAGAGCATTGCCCCCTTACTTTGTTTGCTTAAAGACCATTTCCTCCCCCTAACTGACAGCGCTTGGGGCAGGGGGAGAGAAAGGGAGCTTGTTTTCTGACCAGGGCAAAACTGTCTCCAATGAAACATAGCTCTCCCTCCCAAAATATATCTTGGGTTATTAAATTACTAAGATTAATTATTGTGGGGGGGCAGGTGAAGGAAGTTGGTAAGGTTTACCCCCATAAAGTGAGATTTGTGGTTATTCACCTTCTGAATTTGAGTAACTACTACTGGGCTTAGAAGCACTGCCCTGGTATGGGGAGAATGGGGTCCCTTTTTCTGCTGAGATAATCATCTGTGTGCCTATGGATGGCCTAAAGCTGCAAACTGAACTTGGGAATATGGACCTAGGAAGAGCCCTGCTAGATTGGACAAAAGGACTCTCTAGTCTAGCATTCTGTTCCCACCTTGGCCAGATGCCTTGAGGAAGACCAGAAGTAGAACACCATGGCATTAACCTTCTTCTAGTGTTCCCAGTAACTAGTATTGAGAAGCATATTGATACATGAGGTAAGACATTGCCATCATGAGTAATAGCAAACTGATAGCATTATCACTTCAGAAGTCCTTTTACAGAGCCATCAAATATGATAAAGGTCTCCTTTATCCAGTATGCAAACTTACTGATTTTGGCATAAATTCCATGTAGTTTCTATGGCATCCAGTGCCACTGTGAGGCCATTTAAAACACGTTTTCTCTAATGTTACTGGTGCCCCAAACCTGGAGCTTTAGAGAATTTTTGTTGAAAGATCTGTTCTGCTTGTGAAATGTTTCTTTCCAAATCTGTACACAGTTTAAAAAAGTATACCTCACCCTGATGAACATCTCTTTCTGTAGTTGGACTCGATGGTCTTATAGGCCCCTTTCAACCCTACTATTCTATGATTCTATGCAATGTATTTTTCATAGTATTTTTTCTGTAATTAGCTTCCCCCCGTCAAATTCTATTCCTCTCCACCCCACACCCCGCCCCTCAGTATATTAAAACTAGTGTTGTGCTGAAAATTTCTCCCACACTTTTTTCTACCATTCTCTTTCAGTTGGATAGAAAAGGAATTGCTTTTGAAAAGAAATTCAATGATGAAGAAATTTCAGAGAAATTATCACAAGCTGAGTTTGAGCTTCTGGTGCTTACCTCACTTATGAGGTGCTGAGGGGTATGTACGACATTGTTACCTTTTTGGCACCAAGTTAAGACCTTTCTCTTCTCCCAGGCATTCAGCAGCATATGATAAGTTTTAATCGATCCTGGAATGGCTTATTGTTATGGTTGTTTGCTTTTGAGATTGTTTGTTTGAAACAGTCTTCTCGGCTTCCCACATTTCAATTAAAACCCACGGAAAGCTATCTTGAGGTAATTCCTCCCATGGAGCCTTTTCAGATCAGGAAGCACAGGCAGCCTGAAAGGGTAGCGGTGATTTGGTAAGCTCAAAAACACCACAAAAAAAATTATAAAACACCCTGAGAATGAGGCAGAACAGTGGAAGCCTCTTTCATGGAGAATGAAAACTTAAAGGAAACTGGAGGACAGAATGTGGCTCAACAGTAGCTTCACCTCTTCCCTGGAGCTAGAACACAGCACAGCACCCCTCTCACACCTGCGTTGTGGTGGATGCAAAAGGGGGGGTCAGCCTGCCAACACAGTTGATGCTGTGGGAGCATTAAAAAGCCCCCACACCCCTTATGAAAGAAGCAAGCAAGCAAGCAAGAAGGTGTGCTACACACCCCGCTTGTGAGAAACTGTTGAGAATTTCTTCTCCCCCTGGAGATATTCGATGAAATTGTCTCCCCAAATTCTCCGCCCACATATAGGGTGGAGAATGTCAAGAGGCCACAGCTCTAATTAAAAAAGACATAAGACAGAGTGGTCCTGGATCAGAGAAAAACCCCATCTACGGCATTCTGCTCCCACCATGGCCAAGCTGTTGGAAGCCCACAAGAAGGACATGAGAGCAACAGAGCTCCCCACTCATGTTCCCCAGCTACTGACACACAGAGGCATCAGGTTTGTGGCACTGGAGGTAATAGACAGCCATGATGACTAGTAGCTATTGATAGCCTTATTTTTCATTCATTTGTCTAAACTTCTTTTGAAGCTGTCAAAGCCGGTGGGCATCACTGCATCTTTCACCATTCCGCTTCATCACATGCCCCCAGTTTCGAGCATTATGAGAGAGGGAGAAAAATGCCTCCCTATCCACTTTCTCCATGCCGTGCATACTTGTGTACACCTGTATCGCGTCTTGCCTTTTCTAAGCTACACAGTCACAGACCATGTAAACTTCCCTCATGGGGAAGCGTTCCAGTCCTTTGATCATTTTGATAGTGGAGCTGGGACTTTATCAAAAGCCTTTTGAAAGTCCAAGTGAACAATCACCTGGTTTGTATGACATGACAACCCTTTGTCACCGTTGTTTGTTTGGGAGTGGCTTGTAGTGTCGTCCGAAACCAGCATGCTGGCTTAAGCGTAGGCTGTTAACCACACAAAAGCCATGCTGAGAACCCATGGCTTGTTGGTGGGTTGTTCATGGTGGTTTCTTTTCAGACTGGCTTTGTCATGTTGTGTGAACCTGGCATGATGGCTTGTGGTTAGGGATGTCCATCATTTGAAAATCTTGCCCTTTCTGGGCCCAATCAATTCCTGCTGCCCACCTGGCTTAGCTTGCATTTGTGAACCGTGTCAAGGGTTTTTCCTGAAATCCAGGAAGGGGGGGGGGATCTTCCTTGCAAATAAAATGTTGCACAAAGTTCAGTCACAATGTGTGTGATTTGTGCAAATTACAACCAGAATTTGTGCAAATTGAGCAACTTACTATTCACAGGGGGGGGGGAAACAAACCCAAAAAATCCAGGAGCTGGAGTCCAGGGGGCCCAGCTGATGAAAGCTTGGTGAACCCCAAACCCTGGACAGATTCTTCTGACATACCTACTTGTGGTTGGCTTGTTCCAAAGAGCTACAGAGATGCCTGGCAAGAGTGACAAAAAAAATGACCACTCACAGTGCCCTCCACCCCTTCGCCTCCAGTTCATACATTCATTTGTTTGTTATATTTCTATGCTGCCCCATAGCCAAAGCTCTCTGGGTGGTTCACATTGTTAAATGTGACCCAGGTTAGGTAGGGTTCATAATGTGTCAGTGAGTGAATGAAAGTGGTGGGCTGGCTGAGTGCATGCTAGAATTCTGAGGTAATATAAAGGATGAGCTGAAGTTCGTTAGTCAGACAGGGCCATGGGGATTGACGAAGTTACATCTAGTTAGTAAATGGGTCTGTGTATAGGATTTTGGAAGGGGTAGAGTAGGTGGGGAAGTTAGGACCATGCATTAATGAATAATAATAACATAGAACCCTTCATGTTACAAGTAAATCTTTTCTTTTGTTAAAAAATATAGAGACTCTCCTGTGTTCATTGAATTCTTATGCTACCATTATTAAATCTATTTCCATGTTACTTCTCTTGTAGTGGGTTGAGAGAACCAATTGAGCATATTGAGTTTCTCTGGAACCCAGAGAGTGTAAAAGGGCTGAAGCTGATGTCTCAATGGGAACAACTGATCCAGGTGAAAGTGGGTGTTTCCTGGGGGGTTCGTTTCTCAGCTTCAGAGGTGAAGCTGAGGAAAAGGTGGAACCCAGGCAGGAATGCCACTGAGGCTTTATCTCCTTGTGAGCTGAGTTTGCACAGCTGTACACATATCTGCCATTGACTGAATTCTGTGTAAGCATGCATGGCCCTAGTTTGGGACCATGGTGTTTCAGGAGGGTGGGATTGAAGCTGCCCCCTCCCTCTTCATGCCAAAATCCCCCCTGGGGGGGAGTAAAAAGAGAAAATGTTCAGCATGGGGAAAATGAGGGGGGGTCAGCATGAAAACAGGAGCGGGGAAGCTTCAATCCCCCTCCTTAATCTCTATGGTCCTGAATTGGAGCTGTGCACACTTCCTCAAAGGTAAGTCAATCACACATGAAAGCACAGCTGTGCTAGGAAGAGGACCCTTGCACGTCCCCAGCTGTGAGTAGCAGCCAAGGAGCCTTTATTAAAGACAAATGTTAAAGAAAGAAAGATGCATAAATCTCTCAGCCACCACATGCTATACAGCAAGGTAACCCCACCCCCTCCAATCCAAAGATATGACATACATATGTCAATGCAGGGCTTTGCAAGGCAGCAATGGAGTGGAGGGGGGGAATCTCATCACAGCAGGTGTATAGAGAGGTGCAGCAAAAGTCCCTGGGAGATGTGCTGGGAGCAGGTGGGAGGATGAACGGGGAAACAAACCATGGAATCCCAGCGACTGCTTGATAATCTGTCAGCAACGGAGGGCTTATGAGCGATTAACCATGGCTTGTGCTCAGCGTGGCTTATTCTGACGTAGGAACGAGCCCATTGTCTATCAGGTCACCCCTTTCCATGTGCTAGTTAACACTCTCAAAGAACTTTACAATGTTCATCGGACAACACTTCGCTTTATAAGAAAGCATGTTGATCCTTCTTCAACAAGTGTCAACCTTTTATATGCTTGATTATATGGCCACAGTTGTGGCCCTATTCAGTGTGTATGTATGTATGTATGCATTTATTTGAAACATTTGTCTCCTGCCCTATCATTAAAATCTCAAGGTGGCATACAGATAAAATCATAAAACAGCATAAAAAGCAGCATAAAACAATAAATAATTTAGGGAGCATTCATATGACCCCTAGACAGTGGCTAGACGGCCAAAGGATATGCTGTTTTCCGGGAACCGACCTCAGAGCCCGTCCTCCAGGGTTGTATCCTGGAGAACCGATGTCCCCGCACTTCCGCGCTGCCTTCGAGACAGAGTGGAACAGCCCTGTCCTCTGCACTCGCAAGGGGAACGCGGAGCCACCAAGAAGGCGCATGTCTGGGGGCGTCCCAGGCAGGGACGGTGGAACTGTCTGTAGGATACATCCAAAGTGTCGTACTGCAGCCTCCTCCCCCGCTCCCCCACCCCCGCGGCTAGACAGCCGAGATCGGCTGTCTGGCAGAAAATGCAGGGCAGCAGAAGCGTGGAGAGAACGACCCCTCTGTGCTTCTCCTGCCCTGCATTGGATAGGCGGTCGCCCCCGACTTCGGAGGCGGCTGCCTATCTGGATAGGATCGCACCTTAAACACCTAAAAACATATTAAACCATTAAAGAAACTGATACCAATTAAACTCTTAGAAGAATAAAACAGTTAAAGCAGTGTGCGACTTTAGGGAATGCATGTAGCCTTCAAAGGCTTTGGTAAAAAGCCGTGTTCTTACTTGGCACCAAAATGAGACCTATGTCTGTGCCAATCGGGCTCCAAGGCCTATGTTTAGGATGAGGCAGCTGGGTCACATTCTGCCATTATAACCAGAAATTGGTGGCAGGAGGTGGAGGGAGAGAAACATTAAGTCCAATAAGTTCTGCCCCAGCAGTGCCTTTCCCTACCAGTCATTCTGTGGGATTGTGGAAACCATGAGATGCAGTTTTATACATACACTCAGTAGTGGATGACAGAGAAAGATGTGGGATATGAGAGGAGAAGCAAACCCATTCCTGACGATCTACTTATTCTTTTCCTTTTGCCTCCCCATCCACTTTTCCTTTTGTGTGATTTTTTTTAGATTGTCTGCTTGTGGGTGAGGATGTACAGATCCCTTACCTGGTTCCGGTCAGGGCATCTGCTGGGACATGCCCGCTATGCTATTTGCTTTCCCCTTTATTTTCACCGACATAGTCTACGTAAATATTTACATAGATTCAGACGGCCAAAACTGAGGAACGCAAATGGCAGCAGCCATAGCCGCTGCCATTTGCGTACGCGGTTGCCCCCCCACAGAGCCCTCCGCAGCCAGAAATCTGGCTGGGGATGGCTCTGGGCTGGGCTGGGCCTGGCCGGCTGCTCCGCGGAGCTGCTGCGGAGCACAGCCGGCCATCGAGAATTCCGGGAGGGGAGGAACAGATCGCCGCCCCCCCCATCCAGGATTCCGGGGGGAGGGACAGAACGTCTCCTCTCCACCATCAACATAATCCACGAAACGTAAGTTACTTTCGTACATCCCTTTGACTGCAAAGGACATAATCAATCTGATCATATATACAATGCATGAATGCAATTCATGTATCTTTAAAAGAAACAAACAAAAGCAACCGGGCGTGATCAGATCTGGGGAAGTGGTACATGGGGATGGGTGCTGATCTCTTGTCCCCACCACTATTGTGGTCTTATTGAAAAACAATACACCCCCATCATGAAAAAACACAGGGCCGAAGCTGCTATTAGTACAAGTGGAAGCTTCCTTCCTGAGGCTGAGTCGAATAGTAGCTTCAGCAAGTTGAAGTGTGTGTGGGGGTCTTTTTTTGGGACCATGACATATGAGCAGAAGGGTTAGCCCACCTCCCCATAAGCCATGGTCCTGAGAGAAATAAGGGGAATATCTGCTCCCCCCCCTCACTGCACCAAATGGGCACTTCTAAGAAAAAGTCAATTTTCATGACACAGGGTATGCTCTATCTGCTTCTTTATCAGAATTCATCTAAGGAAATGCCTCACTAACTCATGGGCACGACAAGCAAGATGTCTATATTGATAGATAAGAGCTTCCTGGAATTTATCTGCCGTGAGCATTTGTCCAGCATGTGGATATGCTTGGGGCTCTGCATCAGAATGCTAGGGATGGACGAAAGGGACTTACCTTGTCCCTCAGCTTGCTTCGCAGTGGGGGGGAGGCGCTTCGGTTCTCCCCCTGAAATTCAGGAGAGAGGGGGAGGCGCCTCACCTCGCCCGGCCGAAATTCAGGCTGGGGGGGAGGCGCCCCATCCTTCGCCGGTGAAATTCAGGCCGGGGAGGAGCACCCCATCTCCCCGGCCCCGAAAAAAAGTTAAAAAACACACACACACCCGTGATAGGCTACGTAACGATTTGCGTAGCCTATCACGGCTAGATTTCCAAAGTCAGCCGTGATAGGCTACTAGGGGTGTCAGAGAATTTTTCGCCGAAACTTCGAGGGGCCGAGTGCCAACGCATTCAGCCCCCCGAAGTAGTTTTGGGGAGAAATTCTCCCCCCCCGCCCCCCGCCCCCCCCTGGGTGGGACTTGCCTTTCCCGAATGTTATGCCCCAGCACAGTGCCTTTCCCTACCAGTCATCCTGTGGGATTGTGGAAACCATGAGATGCAGTTTTATACATACACCCAGTAGTGGATGACAGAGAAAGATGTGGGATATGAGAGGAGAAGCAAACCCATTCCTGACGATCTACTTATTCTTTTCCTTTTTCCTCCCCATCCAGTTTTCCTTTTGTGTAATTTTTTTTAGATTATCTGCTTGTGGGTGGGGATGTACGGATCCCTTACCTGGTTCTGGTCGGCGCATCTGCTGGGACATGCCCGCTACGCTATTTGCGTTCCCCTTTATTTTTGCCGTCATAGTCTATGTAAATATTTACGTAGATTCAGATGACCAAAAATAAGGAACGCAAATGGTGACGGCCATAGCTGCCATTTGTGTATGCGGTTCCCCCCCCCCCAGAGCCCTCCGTGGCCGGAAATCCAGCTGCGGACGGCTCTGGGCTGGGCTGGGCCTGGACAGCTGCTCCACAGAGCTGCTGTGGAGCACAGCCGGCCATCGAGGATTCTGGGGGGAAGGGACGGAACGCCTCCCCCCCACCATCAACATAATCTGCAAAAGGTAACTCACTTTCGTACATCCCTACCTGTACATTCCTTCATCCCATCCCTCTGGACCTTTTATGCTGGTTGATTGTAAACTGCTTAGAGAGCCTATGTTGACTGAGGAGAGTGATAAAAATACTATAAACAAATACATTAAATGAATAATATTCTAGGCATACCCTTCTCAAAACGTAATGAAATCCAATAAACTAAGGTCCTTTTGGTTTAATACTTTGTGTTAAGGGATGTCCATGTTCATTCAAGCTCCACAACGATGGGAAATTACAGCTGTTAAGACCCACACCCTTAACATATGTGTGATTTAGGGCGCACTCCTATGCATGTTTAGATGGAAGAAAGTCCTACAGCTTCCAGCATTTCCCAGCCAGCCATGCTGGGAACAGAGACATGCTGGCTGGGGAATGCTGGGAGTTGCAGGACTTTTTTCTGTCTAAACATGCATAGGATTGCACAGTAATACAGTATGCAATAAGCATATGGTATGAAAACTATGCTGTGGTCATTTCCATATTCACTGTTGAGGTGGATGCTTGCCCGTGGCAGAAATGTGGCTTAAGTGGCTTAAGTCACAGATTTGTCTGTTTGCTGGAATACAGACATGGATCCTTGCAATCATTCCATGTTAGAAGTACCCCCCTGGCCACCAATACCATCCACATGTAGAATGACAGAGTTGGAAGGGACCTTGAAGTAGGGTTGGCGGAGAATTTCTCCCCGAAACTTCGGGGGCCTGAGCGCCAACGTGTTTGGCCCCCCAAACAAGTTTCGGGGAGAAATTCTCTGCACCCCCCCGCCCCCCGCACCCCCCCCGGGACAGGACTTACCTTTCCCGAATGTCCCTCCCGGCAGCGGGTCCTGGCGGTGGTTCATCGGGTCTTGGTCAGGGGCAGGGGCGGCAGCTGATCTTTTGACCGGCTGCCGCCGCCGCCATTCCAATAAAACTAAAAAAAAAAAAAAATGCCCCTGTGATAGGCTATGTGACGATTAACATAGCCTATCACGGCTAGATTTGCAAAGTCAGCCGTCATAGGCTACGTAAATCGTCACGTAGCCTATCACGGGTGACTTCAAAAAAAAAAAGCGCGTACGGCTAATGGCGGCCCCCATAGGAAGCCGCCATTCGCGTTCCTTATTTGGTCGCTGTAGTCTACATAAAGATTACGTAGACTACGGCGAAAATAAGGGCAACGCTATTTAAACTTTATATTTCGCGGCCGGGCGATGCGAGGCGCCTCCTCCCCGGCCTGAAATTCGGCTGGGCGAGGCAGGAAGCCTCCCCCCCGGGCTGAATTTCGGCTGGGCGAGGCGGGAAGCCTCCCCCCCAGCCTGAACTTCGGGGGGAGAGCAGTGAAGCGCCTCCCCCCCACCGCGAAAAGCTGCGAGACCAGGTAAGTGACTTTCGTGCACCCCTACCTTGAAGGAAGTGCTGTCACGCGAGTCCGGGAAGGGAGTGGAGTATTGCAGACATCCCACTGTTTGGCCCCCTGCAGTCCAGTCCACAGACCCCTGCGCTTGCCCAACTTGGTGCATGTTGAGTCGGCAAGTGCAGGGATCCCCGATCCGTTGCCGTGCCGCCATTTTGAGTCAAAATGGCTGCTCGGCCGTTTTCGTGAATGCCCATTTGTACAAAGATTGGCCGTAAAGCAGCCTTTTATGCAAAATTACACGTGCAAATGCACCATTTATGCCCGGACCCGTTTAAAAAGGGATCCCTTTACAAATGGTATTACATTGGCCACAGTCCTCTGGTACAGGGGCCGTTTTGGAACACATTACACATTTTGGTTAGAAGGTCAGTGATTTTACATTTGAATTCTTTGAGAATTCTTGGATGAATATAATCTGGACCCAGAAATTTGTTTGTTTCAATTTGTCAATAATGTCTAGAACAGGGATACACAACCTGTGACCTGGGGGCTGCACATGGCCTTCCACAACATTTACCGTGGCCCCCAAACCAACTTCCCCACTGCCTCACCTTCAGTCCTTCCCCCAGAGAACCTGAAAGTGATGAGTCTTTCCCTGGCACTTCTAGCTGCAAAGAAAGAGTGATCAGGATAAGGATCACTGGTGTGGGTGTGTGCACATCTGTATGTATACAGTATGTGCATGTGTGCATATGTGTAGGCAGGCCCTGACTCCTGAGCCACGATCACATCAGTCCCGTGGAGACAAAAAGTTTGTGCACCCCTGGTCTGGAACGACATCTCCTGCCAGTTCCCTCCCTGCCAGTTCTCCTATCAGTGCGCTCAGGTCCTCTTGTTCCCCTCCAGAAAATGTGAGTTTGGGGCAGTGTTTCCCCCACACTGTCTGTAGTGAAGGCAGAGAAACGGCTTTGTGCAGCTTCTGTATTTGCCTTTGAGATGACTCCATTTACAGCAGGACAGCCAGAGAGTTCAGGTAGTTATATCAGCACTCTGATGCAGAGCCCCAAGCATATCCACATGCTGGACAAATGCTCATGGCAGATAAATTCCAGGAAGCTCTTATCTATCAATATAGACATCTTGCTTGCCGTGCCCATGAGTTAGTGAGGCATTTCCTTAGATGAATTCTGATAAAGAAGCAGATAGAGCATACCCTGTGTCATGAAAATTGACTTTTTCTTAGAAGTGCCCATTCGGTGCAGTGGGGGGGGGAGCAGATATTCCCCTTATTTCTCTCAGGACCATGGCTTATGGGGAGGTGGGCTAACCCTTCTGCTCATATGCCATGGTCCCAAAAAAAGACCCCCACACACACTTCAACTTGCTGAAGCTACTATTTGACCCAGGAAGGAAGCTTCCTCTTGCAGGAAGGAAGCTTCCACTAGCAGCTTCTGCCCTGTGTTTTTTCATGACGGGGGGGGGGGGTATTGTTTTTCAATAAGACCACAATAGTGGTGGGGACAAGAGTTCAGCACCCATCTCCAGGTACCACTTCCCCAGATCTGATCACGCCCGGTTGCTTTTGTTTGTTTCTTTTAAAGATACGTGAATTCCATTCATGCATTGTATATGATCTAGTTTGGCCACGAGGAACTGCACCAACTCAACAGTGAGGGAAGGGAAGGAGGACAAGGAAATGGAGAGGAATGGAGAAGCATCCTAAACATCTTCAGACCCAACCACTGTTCAGGATGGAGGGATCAGAGAAGCAGGAGGAGATTTCCAAAAGGGGAGATTTCCAAACTGCCGTTGAGCACCTAAGCCAGGGAGGGCAAGATGTAGCCCTTGGCCCACATCCATGCCCCGTACCCCCCTGTGTGCCCCCAAATGTTGGGGGAGCACTTTTTTTTAAAAAAAAAAAATCCTCTCTTTTTTTGGAGAACAAAACAGAGTCCTCAGCAGCAACAGGATGCCAAAAAAGTAAAAATTAGGTAAACCTTAAGCGCTGGTGCACTATTGTTTAATGAGACCTGGGTGGATGAGCTGGGTAGTATCAATCATTTTGGTACAGCACGAAAATAGACTTGATACCTGGGAATTCTGGCAGTGTGATCTATGAGGATCCCATTGCCCATGCTAGGATCTTTGTCTGGCTGAGTCGAGTAGGGCCCATGCTGCCCATACGCTTCTTCCCCAGGCCCCACCCTCTTCTCCCTGGAGGCAAATACTCCTATCTCTACTGCTGATCGGAGTGTGGAGCCTTCACAGGCTGTGAGAGGAGTGCAGAACCTGGGGGAAAAGCTGCTGGGTGATTCTGTCCTGCTGAGTTCTAAGGCTTGTTTTTGAGAGGCTTGTCCTGTGACTTCTGAGTAAGCTTAAAAGTGGTAAGAATCAAAGACTGCCCAGGGCATTCTGCCCTTAGTTTGCCTTTAGCCCAACCTATGGATGGAATGCTGCCCCCGAGACCTTTCCCAGATTGGAATTTGGCCCTTGGACTGAAAACACACACGTACACACACATGTACACACACACACACACCCTTCCTTACACCTGGGCTAGAATGTAGGAGGCATAAAATGTGATATGAATGTGCCCATGCACAGGAAGGAGCACAGTCTTTTCCCTATCCCATGGCAGGGATGGCAGAAGCAGCACTTCTCTACCACTATGCTGTGCCCTAGGGTGTCATCTCATGGAGCTTTTCAGAGTGGTTTAGGGTCTACTCCAGCTTGGGAAGCAGGGTGATCTTCAGGAGCCCTCAGTAGTACGCTGTGCTGGGCAATTTGAGGATAGAATTGGTTGCATCCATCATGAGATAGATACAGTGCAGCTGATCTGTCTACTGTACCATCTCACCCTGTTTTGTGAGATGATGGAAATATGGACAAGGGTTTTGGAGAAGTGTGGCTGGCAAACCTTTTCTTTGCTTGACCCCTCCCCTAAGCAACAGCAAGCAGACGGGGATTGGGCGGCTGTGTCCTAGGGGTGATTAAAGCCTCTGTGAGAGACAGGGTGGTTTCATTAATCTTGCAAGAGGGAGAGTGGTAGAGCTGCTCCTAAATAAATCATCTTTTGATGACAAGGAGTGCAATAATTATCACGAATGTCCCCTTCTTGGGTAAGGTGGGTAAGGAAGCTGTGGTGGCTGTAAAATTCAAGGAGCCTTGGATGAGATGAATTATCTGACGTATTTCAATCTGTATCCATGCCTGATTAGTGCCCAGAGATGGCCTTGGTCATCTGGATGGATGACGTTTGCCATGGAATGACGGGAGGGTACAACCCTGCTAATTCTTCTGGATCACTCAATTGCTTTTGATACCATTCACATATTCTTCTCGACAGGGCCCCACCATCTTTCTTCTTTCATTTTAAAAATATGTATCTTGTGGAAGTTGAAACATCAGTTGTCTACCCAGAAAGAGATGCATGAATCTGTCAATTTTGGTACCTTTCCATTGTTATTTTTTTCTATTCTTGGAGTGCAATCCTATTCATTTTCCTATGTCTAAACATGCAAAGGAATGTGCCCTTAAGTTCTGGTTATTTCAGATTTGGGGAATTTCTCCAGTCTTACATTCAATTCATCTTGAACTTCAGGAATCTTTTTGGTAAAGTGCTCATGAAAATTCATAAACACTTTTTTTTGCACATTTCTCCCAATAGATGCATTTTGTCCGCATGCCTGCCTAATAAACACATTGCAAGCAATTTCCCCAATTTAATGCATTATTTCCCTAACTATTATATCCCCCCCCAATACCTGCTTATTTCCATGCCTTTTCTGATTGCAGACAGAACTTCACTGAAAAATTTGGTGTAGTCCAATAGTGATGGATACCTGAGTTATAGTTCATGTATTGGTTTGAAAGTGTGAAATTGGGTAAGTTTGTACTGAAATGAGAACATAATGCATTTCTTCTTCCGCATCCCTACCCCCAGTATTGTTGCAGGGTCTTCCATGAAAATAGAAGAGTGGCCCTCAAACTCTTGTTTGGCCCACCTACGAATCAAAGGACACTCTAAATCTTTCATGCTATCAAGAAATATTGTCCAGATTTCACACTCAGGAAAGACTGTCATTGTGGAATCCAAAGCATTTCCTCTCATTATGCAGTGCAGGGAATCTAGGTCCCTCAATATATTTTAGCAGAACCTATACCCAGGGTATATAATTGATTTGATACAGGCTGCAAAGGCAGTGAGTTTGTACCTGGCATGTCAAATTCCCATGTTCTCCGGGCCAGATTCAGCCTTCTGTTAAAAGGGGTTCAGACAGCAAAGAAACTATTGCTGGAGTCATGGGAATCTCTTCTTGGATCTCCAACTTTACATGCTGGCATTCCCAAACACATTTGAGTACGCATGTGTAGAATCTGCATTGATTTCATTAAAAGAAGAACAACAAAAAAGAGCTCATATACGTCTAGTCAACCAGCCCACACAGACCTCCATGGCTGTGGCTTTAACCTGCTTGGTTTCGTTGGCCCTTTATTTGCCTTGTTCTGCTGTGATCCTCCCTGAACCACACTTCTGTTTCGTGGAGGTGCCACTTTGAGCCAATGGTATCCTGATTCTGTCTGAACCTGACATTTTGGTCCTTGATGTTCCATGCAGAGCTAGGCAAGCTTCCAAAATAGTTTGGGCAAAGGACTCTTGCACAAAAGTCTGGGAAAGTTTAATCACATTAGAACCAATGTATATGGTCTCAGTACGGGTGACCCCTATACAAGAATGGTATGGATTTCTTATCTCATTGCAATTTCTATCTATTTAAAATGGGCTTTAAACTTTAAGGAAATGACATTTTATGTTTGTAAACATAACTATGGATTTTTTTTCTATTCAATGAATAAAATGTAGAAATTTAATTCCTAGATAGGAGTGTGTGGGTTTATTTCTAAATGGGAAAATTGCACATCTTTCCAAGCATGCACCCAAAATGCATACTTTCCACCATTCTAACCTGCACATTTCCCCCCTCCCCAAAGGACGCATTTCACAAATGGCGGTGGAGGTGGAGGCGGCAGCAAGGATGGTGATGGTGGCAGTGGTGAGTGTAGTGGCAGTGAGGACAGTAGCGGCAGAGAAGGTGGTCATGGGAGTGGCAGAGAAGGTGGTGCAGGTAAAGATGTGGAGGTGCTGGGGGCAGAAGCAACGGAGGCAGCGGCGAGGACGGTGGTGGTGGCGGAGGAGGAAGTGGTGGCAAGGTAAGGGGGTTTATGAGGGGGCATTGGGGGAGGGACCTGAAGCGGAGTTTGACATCTGAATTCTACTTCAAGTTTGGGGCCAAGTTGGGTGGGGGCCCTCAAATCTGCTCGAACCAGATTGGACCCACCTCAGAAGCCACAAAGCAGCTTCCGGGTCGGACCAGGGGGTCTCTGCACTGCCCTAATATCTTACTCTCTTTCTATTCCATGGCTGCCTCATAAGCTCCCTGTACCTAAGACCTGATACCCCCCCGAAGGGACCTGATTAACTGCCCTGGGCCAGGGGAAATCTTGATCAGGCAGAGCTTAGTAAATCTTGGAGCACCACCACTTTCATGCAACAGCACCAGATACATCTGCTTTCTGGTTCTCTGGATCTCATCTTACAATACAACTTCTCCCAAATCAACATTGTTAGTTTAAGGTACAGTTTGATTCTTTGTTGTTTGTACTTCCCGAAAGACATAATGTCGGGCTTCAGTGTTCCACTTGTTGGAGAACAGGAATTCCTGAAGACCTCTGTGGTAGTAGCTCTTTCCCTCACATGTCACAGCCTTCTGCAGTGGCATGAATTATTTTCATGTCACTCTTTTTTAAATTCATTGAAAAATACCTGAGGCTGCTTACAACTAAAGCATCATGTAAGGGAAAGCATGCTTCAAGGGCATAGTCTGAAGGCACATGAGGCAGCCACTTTGCTGAAGCTAAGCCAGTCTGGGTCTGGTCAGTGCTTGCAGGGGAGACTACCTGGGAATCCCATGTAGCGACCTTGAGTTCCACAATGGAAGAAAGGTAGAATATAAATGTAATAAATAAAAACATAAAAACTGGAGCCTAAAATTTCAGGGTCCCTGGTATTGGATACCTTACTTTAAACAGCCTCAGCTTGGCCCTGATGTTGTAGGTGAGGTTCCCTTGGGTACTGAGATAGAGTGTTCCCATTCACTCAGATTTACTTAAATTCTGCAAATCAGGACTAAAACAATGATATGAGCTGAATGCATTTATTAAAGAAAGATAAAGTTTAACTGACATGCAAACCTTTAGCCAAGCAAACATGGAGTCACTGAGGCCTAAGTGATAGGCTCAGAGTAATGTCTCAGGTTGAGGGTGAAAGAAGAAAGCCAGACCCAGATCTCTTCCATGTATCAACTTAAATACCGCTGCCCCCCCCTAATTGATAACCTCCTTTCTAATACAGATTCTGAAATCTTTACATATATTGGTTCACATAACATTATATGTCATCCTATCTCCAGGAAGTCCAACTTTTGTCCCCAAAATCACTTCTCTCTTTGACGTAACATGTTGACTCCAAAACAGGCCTAAGTTCTTCTTTTAAGTGGTCAACAGCTCCTTTTTTCTTGGAACCCGAACCCCATGGTTTGGGTTCAGAGTTAGGGAAATGGCCCTTTATGGCTGCCATTGTGTGCAACATTAGATCTACAAAAATGCAGAGCCCCATCTTGCATTAAAGTGGAAGATCGCATGGAGGATGGGCAGATGTGGGGTGCACACCGACAGGGCCAGTAAGCGCTGCCTGCTCATGTGGCTCAGCAGATGAGGGCAGGGGCTTGCTGAGCCAGGTTCAGGGGTGTGTGCGGGGGGTAGCCTGACGGACTCCAGGACCCATTTGGGCACCCGCACAATCCCTACTTATGCAGTGGCCAAGGAGTTTGCAGGAGCGTACTGCCGTTCTTTGTACAACCCTTCAGTTAAAATCCTGCAGAAGACCTCCTGATGTAACCCCCAGCATGAGGATTCTTCTGATCAGAAAGTGCAGGCAGCCTGGGAGGCTGCAGAGCAATGGGAACAGGCATAATTTGGGATAGGTAAACTCCCCTGTGTCCTTCTTAAGGGCTGCCGGCAGACTCCCGCTGGCGGCCCGATCCACGTGTGTGCAGGCTGAGCCACCAGATGGTCTGCGAGTGCCCAACAAGTGCTTGCAAGTTTTTTTCCTTGCCACCATTTTGCACAAAAAACGCAGGTATAGATATTATGGAAACTGTGATTTACACAAACATGCGGCTGTAAATAGGCCATTTCTGACTAATATGGTGCAAATGGCGCACTTTACGCCACAAGTTTGTGCAGAAATTGCAATTTCTGTAATATTTATACCAACCATTTTTGCGCAAAATGGCAGCTCATGGGATTCCCTGCTGTCGCCCACCAACCCTTCTCTCTTTCCCAGGAGAGTGTGAGGGGGTGACAGGCTGAAAGGACGGGAATCCCTGGCACTGCCTGCCAACCCCTCGTGATCTCCTTGAAAGGAGAGAACAAGGGGTTGGTTGGTGGCACAGGACTCTGGCCCTCACCACTTGTCAACTTGTCACTCTCTCCTTGCAAGGGGACTCCTGCCAGTGCTGCCCACCAACCCCTTGTGTGCTCTCCTTCCTAATGCATCAGCAAGGAGGCAGAAGGGTTTGGAGGTGGCGGAGATCTGCAAGCTGGCCCTGCTCACACTGGTTGAGTTGAACCAGATAGCGGATGAGTGAGCCAGAATCTGGGGCAGTCAAGCCAGAGAAAACTTGCTGAGCATTACCCACAAACCAGATGCCTCTGACATCCCTGTGCGTAAAAGGGGGAAAAAATCCATACCACAGGCACAGCAGCCTTGACCACCTCACAGTGATTAGGTAATCACAGTGATTGGTGTGTGCGGACTGGCATCTCAGGGGCTGAGTGAGAGGGATGTTTGCAGATTCCACCCCCTTCCCAGACTTCTGGGACATCCCTAATTATAAATAGGTTTGAACCCTAAGTTCCAGTTGCTCTCCACTCTCTTCCTCCTCCTTGAAGACCCTCTGGAGTACGACCTTCATGCTTTCCCTAGCCTGAGCCCTCTTGTTCCTCCCCACAAGGAAATAAATCAGTGGGTTAACACTGCTGTTTAGGGAGGCACATAAGAACCCAATACCTAACATAAGATCATTTATTAAGAAGGAAAACTGCATAGAAGGAGATGAAATAATAAGGTAAATGGCAATCTGTGGAAAAGCCAAGAGCAGGAAGAAGAGGAGTGCAAGAAAGATGGCTGTTAAGAGCTTCTCCCGCCTTTGTTGTTGGGATCTACAGCAGATTTTGATGAACAGGGTCAGACTGGAGGCAGTCATGAGTGGGAGGCAAAAAAGGGAAAGTATAATAATGTGGTACTTTAGCATCTCCTGTCTCATCCTGTACTCAGTAGAGACAATCATTCCAGTTCCAATTCCGGAGAGGAGGAAGGAGAGGACCCATATGAGGGCACAGAGAACGATGGACAAGTGTGGTGGGCAACGGCACCGATGCCAAATGGGGAAGAGGACAGATACACACCTGTCTATGCCGATGGCTGTCAGAAGAAGCTGACCAGTGCCACAGGTGAATACAAAGAGCTCATGAAGGATATCATGGGCAGTATAATGTATAAATTTATTCACATGAAAAGTTAACATTCTTGTAAGTAGGACTATAAGGACTCCGAAGTCAGCAACAGCCAAATTCAGGATATAGGTGGTGAAAGAGTTCCTCTTAATGGAGAAGCCAAGAAGCCAGATGACATTTCCATTTGCCAAAATTCCCAAAGTGCAGATAACAACCATTAAGAAATTGACAGAAAGTACTACATGTCGATGTAGTAAAAAATAAGAATCTGGCCCGAGGTTATGGATGTCATTGTATTCAGGATAATTGTGTGTATTATTTTCCAGGCTAACATCGAATGATCTTTGGAACTGAGATGTCAGATTGAAATTGGTCCTCATATTTAAAGTGTGCTTTGTGGGTTCTTGTTTCTGCTTCTGGTATGGCTCTTCTTCTGCTCTCCCTCAGTATTTCCCTGAGTCCTCTTAGCTAAGAGCCATTCCTGATATAGTTAGTGAAGATCAAAGGTGTGTTATTGTTGCTTCAGGTTTTCCAACATAGATTGGTGGAGCTGTGTGAAATTTCACATAAAGGCTTTGTCCAATATGCTTACATTTCAATTATTTTTTGTGCCTGTCTCATGGATTCCTCCTCAAGAAGAAGAAGATTTCTGTGGAACAACAAAGTCAGTGTGTCTCCAAAATTACTTTCTCAGACCCATTTGAAGCAGCACAGGTTGTGGTATATCCAAATAATTGCATACTGAATCAATATCAGTCAGCTCTTTTCCATTCTCCAGATATGTTTGCTCTGTCACACAATGCAGCCGAAGAGAATGGATTCCATCAGTTCTATTCTGTTATTAAGCTGTAGTTCCGCTAGGTTATGGATTCCACTCTACTAGTAGTCTCCTGTTAAGAAAGCATAATTTCAGAATGTTGAAACTGGATTTATTCCTTTGAGAGCCACATATCTTATATTTTAAGGGGTAATAAATAATTGACTTTCCCAAAGTAAAATATTTATGTAGTTTTATTGTCGTTCCAGAGGAATTGACCAGAGCTCCACCATTCAATGTATGCCTGTACATATTAGGTGTATGCCCACACCATAAGATTATATATGAACACAGTTCAGCAATTTGGAAAACAATTCAGCTCAGACCAATTCAGAGGCTGCCTGATATAAGTTCGGTCTACATCTGAAACGTAATTCAGAAATCCAAATATGTGTGTCTCCCATTGACTATATCACTGGAAATAATTAGGGATGTACGAAACTCTTACCTGGCTCCGCACCAGTAAATCCGCAGTGGGGGAGATGTGCTCCATCCCTCCCCAGGGAATCCTCCCCGGCCAGCTCCGCTCTGCAGCGACTCCATGGAGCCGCCAGCCAGGGCCGCCCGCAGCTGGACATCCAGCCACTGGGCTATGCAGGGATGCAAATGGCGGCCGCTGTAGCCGCTGCCATTTGCATCCTTGTCTTTTACCGTGATAGGCTACATAAATATATACGTAGCCTATCACAGCAAAAGACAGGTGTGCAAAAGGCGTAGCGGCTGCCATTTGCACCCCTGTCTTTTGCCGTGATAGGCTACGTAAATATATACATAGCCTATCACGGCTGCTATGGCATTTGCGCCCCGGTCTTTTGCCATGATAGGCTACGTAAATATATATGTAGCCTATCATGGCAAAAAACAGGGACGCAAATGGTGGCATTTGCATTTCTGCCTATTGCTTAGGAGTGCACGAAAGCCACTTACCTGGTCTCGCAGCTTTTCGTGGTGGGGTGGAGGTGCTTCCCTGCTCTCCCCCCGAAGTTCAGGACGGGGGGGAGGCTTCCTGCCTCACCCGGCCGAAATTCTGGCCGGGGGGGAGGCTTCCCGCCTCACCCAGCCAAAATTCAGGCCGGGGAGGAGGCGCCTCGCCTCGCCCGGCCGCGAAATAAAAAGTTAAAAAAAAAAAAACACCCCCGTGATAGGCTACGTGATGATTAACGTAGCCTATCATGGCTAGATCTGCAAAGTCAGCTGTGATAGGCTACGTAAATCGTCACGTAGCCTATCACGGGTGACTTAAAAAAAAAAAGCGCATACGCGAATGGCGGCCCCCATAGGGAGCCGCCATTCACGTTCCTTATTTGGTCGCTGTAGTCTACATAAATCTTTACGTAGACTACGGCGAAAATAAGGGCAACGCTATTTGCGTTGCCCTTATTTTCACCGTAGTCTACGTAAATCTTTACGTAGACTACAGCGACCAAATAAGGAACGTGAATGGCGGCTCCCTATGGGGGCCACCATTAGCCGTATGAGCTTTTTTTTTTTTTTTAAAGTCACCCATGATAGGCTACTTGACGATTTACGTAGCCTATCACGGCTGACTTTGTAAATGTAGCCGTGATAGGCTACGTTAATCGTCACGTAGCCTATCACGGGGGCGTTTTTTTTTTTTTACTTTTATTGGAATGGCAGCTGCGGCAGCCGGTCGAAAGACCGGCTGCCACCCCCGCCCCTGACGAAGACCCGATGAACCGCCGCGGGACCCGCCGCCGGGAGGGACATTCAGGAAAGGTAAGTCCCATCCCGGGGGGGGGGGGGTGCGGGGGCGGGGGGGTGAAGAGAATTTCTCCCCGAAACGTCTTCGGGGGGCTGAACACGTTGGCGCTTGGCCCCCCGAAGTTTCGGGAAGAAATTCTCCGCCAACCCTACTATTGCTGTGATAGGCTACGTAAATACTTACATAGCCTATCACGGCCATTCGCAGATGCGGCCGCCATTCGTGGAGTACCGGACAGCCGACACAAAGTAAGCTCCGTTTCAGGCCCATTTCCCGGGGCGGCGGGGGGAGGGGGTTGCTTCGTTCACTGGAATTTGGCCTCCCTGGGATCCGTGATGGAATTCTTTGACGTCCCTACTGGAAATCAAGAAACAGCTATATCATTTTTTTTCCCTGATTGATGACGTGGATGAAATTTGCTGGCATGTTACCACAGAAAATAATAGTAGGAGCTTTTGAGCTAGGTGCCTTTAATCTTTTATCAGTATTATTTTAAAGGAACTGCTGATGTTTTCATTTCTTGGCTGAATTGGATGAGATTTGTTAGGGATGTCGGAGAATTTCTCCACGAATCTCCGGGAGGCCGAATGCCAAAGCATTCGGCCCCCCGAAATTGGTGGGGAAATTCTCCGCCAACCCCCCGCCCCCCCGGGATGGGACTTACCTCGTGCGAATGTCCCTCACGGCGGCGGGTCCCAGCGGCGGTTCGGCGGAAGCGGCAGCGGCGGCCGGTCTTCCGACCAGCTGCCGCCGCCGCCATTTCCAAGTAAAGAAAAAAAAATGTGATAGGCTACGTAAAGATTTACGTAGCCTATAACGGCTAGATTTTCAAAGTCAGCCATGATAGGCTACGTAAATCTTTACGTAGCCTATCACGTTTTTTTTTTTTTTTACTTTACTTTTTTCTTTCACGGCCAGGTAGACGGGGTGCTCCCCCCCGGCCAGAACTTCGGCGGGGAGGGATGGGGCACCTCCCCACCCACCAAGAATTTCGGGGGGAGAAATGGAGCGCCTCCTCCCACCCCCGAAAAAAGCTGCGGGACCAGGTAAGGGACTTTTGTCCATCCCTAATTTGCAGGGATAGCTTCTGGGAGGATCAAAATTCCAATGTTTCAGAAGAATAGGTGCAGAGAGTTTTGTGCAAGGTCAGCAATTACAGTTTGGGGGATCCACAAAGAAGGACATGGTTATCTCCCTATGTTTTTGTGGGCAATTGACATGAAAATGACATTGGGCAGAGATGTAGTAGCTTAAACAACTACAAAATTTCAGAAGAATTAAAAAAAAAATGAGGATTGGCAGGATGTGCCCATAGACTTAAATGCAAAATAGAATTGTGAATCTTGTGTATACGCCTATGGACACATGGACTTATAAGCAAGATTCATCACTTTATTTGCGTCTACATCTATGGGCACATCCCGCCAACTGGCTTTTTTTTTTTTTTTTTTTAAGAAAAGACGCGGCGATTGGCAGATACAGGGAGGCGCCGCATGGCTCTGACTGGCAGGAGGGAAGGTAAGCATCCCCCAAGCTGGTTCCCCCCCTGGGAATCCTCATGTAGTAGAGCCGCTCTGGAGGATTCTGGGGGGGGGGAGGAATGGATTGCCTCCCCCACTGACAGATTCACCACTGGAACGGACGGTGGGGAATCTGTACACCCCTACTTCTTTCAAGAAGATGACATCATTTTTCCCTAGTTTTCATTGAAATCATAAAAAACCTAATACAAAAATCTAATGACAAACAGTAGGTGCCTGTGCATAGGACTTTTGTGTAATTTAGAACATAGTAATTCCCTTGAGACCAAATCAAAGGCAGACTTAAGATCAATAAAGCAGTAAAAAGCTTCCCACCAGGAACTGAAGTATATTTCTCTGCCAAGTGAGCGAACACAAAACCATGATCTAAAGTTGAACGGCCAGCTTTAAACCCAATTTGTTCCTCACCTATTATACTATTATCCTCCATACAAGTTAATAACTTCCATTTTGAATACCTCACATATAGTTTGCCAGTAACTGAGAGGAGACTAATGGGATGGTAGTTACCTGGATTTGTCCTGTAACCCTTCTTGAAAACTGGAATTATAATCGCTTTACTCCAAATATTGGGGATCTTTCCAGAGTTATTAATGAAAGTAAATAGAGCTGAAAGGAAAGGAGCCCACCATTCTGAGTTAGATTTTAAAAGATAGGAGGTGATAGAATCTGGGCCAGGAACTTAACCAGATATAAGTTCAGCAATCAAATCAAAAATTTCACTCGGAGTAACAGATTGCCATTCTGGTGTGTCAGAGGACAGTTCAAAACTGTGTAAAGAGAAGTTATCAGGTTCCTGAAGAATTGCAGAAAAGTGTCTTTCCCACTCATAATTGGAAATACAACAGGCAGGATGTTCTTGGTGCTCCAACATGGTCATCAGAGCCTAACAGGGCACTGAAGTCCCTGGCCATAAGGGCCTGTGCTGATATTGTTCTAACTCTTCCCACTGAGCTTTCTTATCAGAATAACATTTAGTTGGAGGAGCATAGACATTAAACAATAAGACCTGCAGACAGCTATTCTTGATTATAATTGCCATAGCAATGGTTCCACAGCTAGGGAGTGCAACTACTTCCATATTAAGGGATGCAGAAATGGGACAAAGCAGTCTTGCTCTAGGTCTACCGCTATTTGAGGGTTTTGTTGCTGCCAAGGAAGTAGCAATATACCCATTGAATATGATTTGTGCATTGGAAGCATTTTTTGTGTGTGCAAAGGGGACTGTTCAATGTGGGGGTGGAGTGATTCCTACGCCCTCCAGTGGACAGGTGCAGGGGCTAGGGAGTTGTGCTGAATGAAATTCTTGGTATGAAAGACACAGAAAGTACAATAGCACCAGTATGGATGAGGGATATAGAGCTAGGGGGGGTTGTCCACAGGGGGGGAGGCAATCCGTCCCTTCCCCTGGAATCCTGGCCAGCTGGCTCCACTCCACAGCAATTCCGCGGAGCCACCAGCCAGCTCCAAAGTAGGGGTGGACAAAAGTCCCTTACCTGTCCTCGAGGTTGTTCGCGGTGGGGGGGAGGCGCTTCGCTGCTCCCCCCGCGAAGTTCAGGCCGGGGGGGGAGGCTTCCCACCTCGCCCCGGCTGAAATTCAGGCCGGGGGGGAGTCTTCCCGCCTCGCCCTGGCCGAAATTCAGGCCAGGGGCGAGGCTTCCCGCCTCGCCTGGCCGCGAACTCGAAAGTTTTTTTTTTAAAAAAAGCCCCCTGATAGGCTACGTAACGATTAACGTAGCCTATCACGGCTAGATTTGCAAAGTCAGCCGTGATAGGCTACGTCAATCGTCACGTAGCCTATCACGGCTGACTTTAAAAAAAAAAAAAGCGCGTACGGATAATGGCGGCCCCCATAGGGAGCCACCATTCGCGTTCCTTATTTGTTCGCTGTAGTCTACGTAAAGATTTACGTAGACTACGGCGAAAATAAGGGCAACGGTATTTGCGCCATTGCCATGTCGCTGGCTGGGCTGATTGACTGTGGATGCAATTGGTCCACTTTGTTTAAACTTAGTTTGTTTAAACTAAGACCTTTATGGCCGCAAATGGCATTGTGGGCCCCATTTGCGTCCCTGCTTTTTCATGCAATGTTGTTGTTTATTCGTTCAGTTGCTTCCAACTCTTCGTGACTTCATGGACCAGCCCACGACAGAGCTTCCTGTCGGCCGTCACCACCCCCAGCTCCCCCAAGGTCGAGTCTGTCACCTCCAGAATATCATCCATCCATCTTGCCCTTGTTCGGCCCCTCTTCCTTTTGCCTTCCACTTTCCCTAGCATCAGCATCTTCTCCAGGGTATCCTGTCTTCTCATGATGTGGCCAAAGTATTTCAGTTTTGCCTTTAATATCATTCCCTCAAGTGAGCAGTCTGGCTTTATTTCCTGGAGGATGGACTGGTTTGATCTTCTTGCAGTCCAAGGCACTCTCAGAATTTTCCTCCAGCACCACAGTTCAAAAGCATCTATCTTCCTTCGCTCAGCCTTCCTTATGGTCCAGCTCTCACAGTCATAGGTTACTACGGGAAATACCATTGCTTTAACTATGCAGACCTTTGTTGTCAGTGTGATGTCTCTGCTCTTAACTATTTTATCAAGATTTGTCATTGCTCTCCTCCCAAGAAGTAAACGTCTTCTGATTTCCTAGCTGCAGTCAGCATCTGCAGTAATCTTTGCGCCTACAAAGACAAAGTCTGTCACTGCCTCCATGTTTTCTTAGGGATGGACGAAAGTCCCTTACCTGATCCTGAAGCTTGCTTTGCGGTGGGGGGGAGGCACCCCGTCCCTCCCCCCCAACAATTCTGGCTGGGGGAGAGGCGCCCTGTCCCTCCCCCCCGAAATTCTGGCTGGGGGGGAGGCGCCCCGTCCCTCCGGCCGCGAAAACTCCTCTCCTGCCGGGACGCAAATGGCGGTGGCCATAGCCGCCGCTGTTTGCGTCCCTGCAGTCAGCCGTGATAGGCTACATAAACATTTACATAGCCTATCATGGCTGACTTAAAAAAAAAAAAGCGCCGCCATTTCTGTACGTGTTTTTTTTTTTTTTTAAGTCAGCCGTGATAGGCTACGTAAACGTTTACGTAGCCTATCACGTTTTTTTTTTAAAATATAGCCGTGATAGGCTATGTAAATGTTTACGTAGCCTATCACATTTGTTTGTTGTTGTTGTTGTTTTTACTTGGAAATGGCGGTGGCGGCAGCCGGTCGGAAGACCGGCCACCACAGCCACCGCCGGCAAACCGCCGGCGAACCACCGCCACAGCCACCAGGGACATTTGAACAAGGTAAGTCCTGTCCCGGGGGGGGTGGCGGGGGGATGTCAGAGAATTTTACCACCAATTTCGGGGGGCCGAATGCGCTGGCAATCGGCCTCCCTGAGATTCGTGGAGAAATTATCTGACATCCCTACGTTTTCTCCCTATGTTTGCCAGTTATCAATCAAGCTGGTTGCCATAATCTTGGTTTTTTTGAGGTTTAACTGCAACCCAGCTTTTGCACTTTCTTTTTTCACCTTTGTCATGAGGTTCTTCAGCTCCTCCTCGCTTTCAGCCACCGAAGTGGTATCATCTGCATATCAGAGATTGTTAATGTTTTTTCCAGCAATTTTAACTCCAGCCTTGGATTCATCAAGCCCAGCATGTCGCATGATGTGTTGTGTGTACAGGTTGAATAGGTACGGTGAGAATATACAACCCTGCTGTACTCCTTTCCCCATCTTAAACCAATCTGTTGTTCCGTGCTCTGTTCTTACCATTGCTACTTGGTCATTATACAGATTCCTCAGGAGGCAGACAAGATGACTTGGTATCCCCATACCACCAAGAACGTGCCACAATTTGTTATGATCCACACAGTCAAAGGCTTTCGAATAGTCAATAAAACAGAAATAGATGTTTTTCTGAAACTCCCTGGCTTTCTCCATTATCCAGCGGATATTGGCAATTTGGTCTCTAGTTCCTCTGCCTTTTCTAAACCCAGCTTGTACATCTGGCAATTCTCATTCCATGAATTGCTGGAGTCTACCTTGCAAGATCTTGAGTATTACCTTACTGACATGTGAAATAAGTGCCACTGTTCAATAGTTTGAACATTCTTTAGTGTTTCCCTTTTTTGGTATGGGGATAAGTTGATTTTTTCCAATCTGATGGCCATTCTTGTGTTTTCCAAATTTGCTGGCATATGGCATGCATCACCTTGACAGCATCACCTTGCAAGATTTTAAACAGTTCAGCTGGGATACTGTTGTCTCCTGCTGCCTTGTTATTAGCAGTGCTTCTTAAGGCCCATTCAACCTCACTCTTCAGGATGTCTGGCTCTAGCTCACTGACCACACCGTCAAATCTATCCCTGATATTATTATCCTTCCTATAGAGATCTTCTGTATATTCTTGCCACCTTTTCTTGATCTCTTCTGCTTCTGTTAGGTCCCTGCCATCTTTGTTTTTGATCATACCCATTTTTGCCTAGAATTTACCTCCGATGTTTGTACTTTTCTGGAAGAGGTCTCTTGTCCTTCCTATTCTATTATCTTCTACACAGAAAATATTCCTGTTCTTGAGAGAGAGAACTAGCCAAGTGCTATTTTACAGACATGGAGAGCTTGCTGAGAAATGTATCGATTATTTGCCACACTCTGTTTCTCCATGTCCCGCCAAATTAAAAAAAAACTCAATGATTTTTCAGGATTATTACTGACGCAATTTGTGCAAATTACATACATTGTGGCTGTAATTTGCATAATTTGTGCAAATTTCACCATAATCTATGTAATTTGTGCAAATTATGGTGGAAATTTGCGTAATTTGTGCAAATCACAGCCATAGATTATGCAAATTGCTTTTTACGGGTGGGCTGAAAAAATTCCCAGATTTTGGGGGGAAAGCCTGGCTCAACTCATGAATGCAGGCCAAGTTGAGGAGGCCATGGGAATCTATTGTGCCCCAAAAGGCCTGTATTTACCTGCAATGGAATCTCTATTTGTAAATTTTGGGGTTGGGTGAGCACATTTTCACCCCATTTTAGCCTGTGGAATTTCATAACATCTTATTCGCAGGATGGGAGGAGGAGAATGGCCCTCCTGTGGAATAGAAGCATCTCAACCCTTTTTGAACCAGATGCAGTCTGGGTAGATTCTTTCTGAGTGGACTGAGGGAGATGAGAAAAAAGTGTGTTGAATGTGAAATATGAGAGAAAATTGTAAGAAAAAACTGTGGTATTTATGAGTATGAAGAAGGAGGCACTTGTGGAGAAGTGTAAAGCATTGAACTTCTCTCATGAGGGAAAAAGTGTGGAGGACTTGAGAGCTATGTTGATTCAACATCAGGTGAAAGTGTCTAGTGAAATGGGGGTACAGAAAAACCCTGAGGTAAAAACCACAGACCCTGCATATTTAGAAATTCAGAGGGAACTGAATAGGAGCTGGAAGTTATGGAACTGGAAGGAAAAGAGAGACAATTGAGAGTTCAACAAGAATTAGTGGCAGAATATAGGGATGTACGAAAGTCACTTACCTTTTCGCAGCTTGGCTTCGCGGTGGGGGGGAGGCGCTTCGCTTCTCCCCCCAAAGTTCAGGTGAGGGGGAGAGGCTTCCCGCCTCGCCCGGCCAAAATTCAGGCTGGGGGGGGAGGCGCCCCGACTCGCCCGGCCGAAATTCAGGCCGGGGAGAAGCGCCCCATCTCCCCGGCCGCGAAACAAAAAGTGAAAAAAAAAAACCTGTGATAGGCTACGTAAGGATTTACGTAGCCTATCATGGCTAGATCTGCAAAGTCAGCCATGATAGGCTACGTTAATCGTCATGTAGCCTATCACGGGTGACTTTAAAAAAAAAAAAGCGCGTACACAAATGGCGGCGGCCCATGGGCGCCGCCATTTGCGTTCCTTATTTTGGCACGTCTAGTCTACGTAAAGTTTTACGTAGGCTACGGCGAAAATAAGGGCAACGCAAATAGCGTTGCCCTTATTTTTGCCGTAGTCTACGTAAATCTTTACGTAGACTACAGGAACCAAATAAGGAACGCGAATGGCAGCTCCCTATGGGGGCCGCCATTTGCGTACGTGCTTTTTTTTTTTTGAAAGTCCCCCGTGATAGGCTACGTGACGATTAACGTAGCCTATCATGGCTGACTTTGCAGATCTAGCCGTGATAGGCTACGTAAATCGTTACGTAGCCTTTCACGGGGCTTTTTTTTTCTTCTTCTTTTGAAGTTCGTGGCCGGGGAGACGGGGCTCTTCTCCCCGGCCTGAATTTCGGCCAGGCGAGGCGGGAAGCCTCCCCCCCAGCCTGAATTTCGGCCGGGCGAGGCGGGAAGCCTCCCCCCCCGGCCTGAACTTCGGGGGGAGAAGCGAAGCGCCTCCCCCCACCGCAAAAAAAGCTGCGAGACCAGGTAAGTGACTTTCATACATCCCTAATTCAGAACACCCATTAACCTATGATGAATTCATAGAAGCTGTGTCAAAAAAGATTGAGACTTGGGCCAGATCACTTCAGGAAATGATTTAGATCTTGTCATTTGCCATCTGTCAAGTCCTATGCAGAATTGGGAGCTAAGCTCACCGACTTATTTGATAAGTGGATAAGCCGTGCCAAAGCAGATACAAAGGGGGGCATAAGAGATTCGGTGATCCTGGAACAATTTCTCTTTCAGCTCCCCTCAGAAATCCAGTTGCTGGTGAGAGACAAAGGCCTTGGGATGTGCAGCAGAGCAGAGGCGGAGAGGCAGGCAGACTCCACGGAGAAAACCGTCACAAACCAGCTTCCCACGGAGATCATTCTATGGGGCTGAAGAGGGAGCCGGTAAAAGATAAGGAACTGGGTTCCCAGCCTGAAGGGGGTGTGACAGGACCGTTTAAAGAAAGCTCCTGTAAAAATGAAGGGAGAATTTGTTATCTGTGTGGAAAGTCGGGCCATTCACAATATAATCGAACAGGTATCTCATACTTATACACCATCTTCAGTCAGAATGGTAAAGATGGTCGAAAACCATTCAGACCTTCCACATAATGTACATTTCTGTCAAGTCAGATTTGAGAAGGCCCAAGACTTTGATTCCGGGCTGAAAGAAGAAATTCTGGTGGAGGGAAAAAGGATATTTGGGGATTCTGGGTACTGGAGCTAAAATCAAACTCATCAGAGAAGATATAATCAGCTCAGCAAATATAATTCCCCATGAGCCAAGGGAAATAAAAGGAGTCAGCGGGGTGCAAATGAGTTTCCTCTGGCCAAGGTGAAGATCTCATGGAGGGGGAAGGAAGGGGTATACAGTGTGGGACGGGCCTCAGACCCAGATGAACCAATCATACTTGGAAGAGATATTATGGGAGCAGGGAGCCAACCCCCCACCTGCCCTTTTGCAACCTCTTCATTTCCCCGTGAAAGAGGCAGTCATTTTTCTGCCTGTTTTGTTGGGGTGTTGAGAATTTCAGACTGATTGCTCTGGGTGCAGGGACTCAGTGCTTACCTTACAGTATGCATATGGCTGAGTGGTTCCTGTGTGATTTTCTTTTACAATTTCCCCGCCTTCTGTCCTTGCAGCTTCTCCGGCTGCTTGAGCTTCTTGGAAAGCCCCCTAGAGAACTTAGCCAGGACTTCCTCCCTTGGGGCTTCCCGGTGCTGCTGCCTTCTGAGTCATTGAAAGATGAGCAAGTACTTGTTTGTTTGTTTGTTTGTTTATTACATTTCTATACCTCCAAAGCTCTCTGGGCAGTAAAGGTACAGCATGAAACAATCTAAAATTTAAAAGCGTAAAACGACAATATAAAAGTACAACCAGAATAAAACCTAGAAGCAATGCAGAGCTTTAAAATACTGATTTAAAACAGCAAAGTTAAAAGACTAGAATGCTAAAATGCTGGGAAAATCAAAAGGTCTTTAACTGGCGCTGAAAGAAGTACAACGTGGGTGCTAGGTGAACCTCTTTAGGGAGCTCATTCCACAGTTGGGGTGCCATAGCAGAAAAGGCCTTCTTCTTGGCAGCCACCCACCTCACTTCCTCTGGCAGGGGCTCGCGGAGAAAGAGCCCTGAAAATGATCTTAGGGTCTGGCCAGGTACATATGGGAAGAGATGATCCTTCAGATAACCTGGCCCCAAACTGTTTAGGGCTTTGAATTTTAATACCAGCACTTTAAATCAGGCCTGGACATGGACTGGCAGCCAGTGCAGCTAGAAAAGTACTGGCATAATAGGATCTCATTGGCCAGTCCCCATTAACAATCCCACTGCCCTGTTTTGGACCAGCTGAAGTTTCTGAACCATTTTCAAAGATAGCCCCACATACAATGCAATGCAGTAATCCAGATGACAGGTTATCAGAGTATGGATGACTGTAGCTAGGCTATCTCTGTCCAGATAAGGGCATAGTTGGCATATCAGCCTAAGCTGATAAAAGGTGCTCCACTGAGTCCACCTGTGCCTCAAGTGACAGTTCTAGGTCCAAGAGCACTCCAAACTATGAACCTGTTCCTTTAGGGGGAGTGCAACCCCCTCCAGAACAGGTTGAGCATCACCTAGCTGGGCAGACGAACAATCCACTAACAGTACCTCCATCTTGTCTGGATTGAGTTTCAGTTTATTGGCCCTCATCCAGTCCATTACCGTGCCCAGGCACTGATTCAGAACAGCCACTGGCTCACCTGGTTTTGATGAGAAAGAGAGGCAGAGCCGGGTGTCATCCGCATATTGATGGCACCTCAGCCCACACCTCCGGATAACCTCCCCCAGCGGTTTCATGTAGATGTTGAACAGCATGGGGGATAGAATAGAGCCCTGAGGGACCCCGTGGCATAGTTGCCAAGGCACAGAGCAATGCTTCCCCAGCACCACCTTCTGGAATTGGCCATCCAAGTAGGAGCATGGTGTTGGACCTGAGGTAGAGGTCCTGGTGGCAGTGTTACTGTGTGTGTGGTGGAAGGTGTTGCCTGCTATCAGAAAGGCCTTTTTGAAAAAGTATTCTCACAGGCAGCACGTGAGAATGCCTTCTGTATGCATATGTGTGCACATGAGCCGCCATCGCATGCAGTCCTCGGAGCCTTCAGATGCAGACCTGGAGCTTCACATCCCCTACCAGTTCCCTATCGGTTCCCCTATCTGTGCCTCGGTTCCTTCTGCTCCCCTCCTGGAAAGATCAGTTGGGGGCAGCGTTTTCCCTACATCTTCAGTAGTGAAGACAGAGACAAAGAATTCATACAGCTTCTCTGTTTGCCTTTGAGATGTTTTTATTTGCAGCAGGACAGCCAGAGAGTTCGGATAGTTTTATCAACATTCTTATACAAAGCCCCAGTGACGAACACATGCTGGGCAAATACTCCCTGGCACGGCAGATAAGTGCCAGGAAGCTGTTATCTATCAGCATTAGGCATGACAGAGGAAAGAATCTGTTTTGGGGGGAGATCAATGAGCTTTCATCATTGATCCGGCTGCGGACGGTTCTGGCCTGGCTGGGCCTGGCCGGCTGCTCTGTGGAGCTGCCACGGAGCACAGCCGGCCATCGAGGATTCTGGGGGAGGAACGGATCGCCTCCCCCCCTGTCCAGGATTCCGGGGGGAGGGACGGAATGTCTCCACCCCACCATCAACATAATCCACGAAATGTAAGTCATTTTTGTACATCCCTAAAATTAAGCCACAATTTGTGCAAATTATGCCATTTCCCCACAAATTATGGCCTAGAAATGTGTGTGTGTGTGTGCATGTGTGTATGTGTGTACACACCCACCTGGCCACATTTGTTGTCTGTCTTTGGCCACAGCTAGATTGCCTTTACCCTTGGATGGAATGCTGAACCCAAGACCTTTCCCAGACAGAAATTTCTCACTTGGGCTGAAGGAGATTCTTGGCACCTGGGCTAGAATGTAGGCACTAGGGATGGACACAGACTCCCCCCAGTCTGCGTCGTGCACCACATGCTGGACCCCTATGCGATGCAAGCCACTGGATGGTCCCCCCACCCAGCCTCCTGGACTCCAGTCTGGGGACCACAGTGCTTGCTGGACCCAGTGAGCACCAAGTAAGGGAAGCATGGAGGCCCCCACTGGCTTGCCAAGCCATCCTGTTCCTTTGCCTGGATGCATCCCGTGTGCGGAGGCAATAGCTTTCCCAATTTAAATCTCAAATGAAACTCATACTGGGCACTTAGGAAAATGTGATAGCATTTCAAATGGCATAGTCTCTGAATTAGACTGAAGATTTCTGACATTCTCCCCTTCATCGCAGGATCCAGTAACTCCTTGAGCTCTTAGCTATTGCATACATGTTCCCCACAAGAGGATGGTTATGCTTCAGGCACAGAAGAATTTGAAAAAAAATCTGCAAAACATTGAAGTAATCTACTTGTTTAAGAATCCAGAGAAAGAAAGGTGGTGGATGGGGCTTGTGTGGCATACCGGAACTTAGACTTAAGATGAGGTAGCAGCTTTTGGCCATGGTGTTTAGACATAGTATTGAAGGGTGTGTTGACAATGCCCCCCCCCCTTTTGTTTTCCTGGTTCATTTAACTTCTTCAGTGGGTTTTCTTGGGAATAAGTTCCAATGAACTCAATAGGGTTTACTTCAGATTAGACATACATAGGATCGCATTGTTAATCCCTGTTTCCCCCTTCATACCCCGCCCCCCCACACACACATGTGGCATGGGACACCACTTAAACCTCTGGGTCTGTTTTCCTATTCATTCTTCAGTTGTATATTTTCTTATACTTACAAACTGTGTTACTGCAAATGGGAGCTGCAAGAAAGGGATGGACCATCAACTGTGTTAAAATCATTTGCTTGCGACTTGGGGAAGTATGCAGTGGAAGCAGGGCATCCCCAAGTGTCCGTAACACCCCTGGGGATCAGGGTGCTGGGTACGAGATCTGCTCCTTTTCCCAAACTGTCAGTGGATAGTTTGCACAGACTGGATACTGTCAGCTGTCAAATCACCAAGCAAAGGGGTGGGGGGTGGGGATTTGACAAGCAGTTTGACAGGAACAAAATATATCTCTGTTGGGCTAAACAAAATGATGTGGAGAGAATAAAACTGACAACGATATTTACTAAAGGGGAACATGTCTGCAGGACTATATAGCAGAAACAGGCATCCTTGTGTAGGGATGTTGCGAGCACAGTTCGGTGTTCGGGAAATCATCAGGCAACCCCCACCCATAACCCTCGAACTGTGCCTGCCGAGACGTTGTCCTCACGTGACACCTGCATGACCCTGCTTGACCCCGCTCATGCCCACTAGGACTCACCGCGATCCCATTTGGTGAGCGCCCGCCATTTTTGCGCCTTGCTTTCTAGGTAAAACAGGAAGCTTAAAAATGTGCATATTTAAATACGCACAGATTGGAGCTGGGAAAGCTAAATAAGCGCAGTATTAGAGGGATTATACCTCTAACATTTTTCATTGGATGAATATAATGTAGAAATTTAATAATGAAATAATTAGCTATATTTTTATTATTATGAATGGAAGAACGGGCAATGTTTATGCTAATCGAGGGTCACATTTTTCCACCTTGTCCATCATTTCACCACGTTCTTGCTCATGAAAGTGAGTGTATGGGAGGGTTTTTGAACAGGAAAAGGGCACATTTTGGAAGAGTAAAAATTAGGACAGTGCACAACCCGCCCCCCACCCCCGATCTGCTCCAGATGCCACTTGGCATCCTTATAAGTGACTCCTATCTACCTCGGACCAATTCAGTCCCCCTCCGCTCCAACTCGGATCCAAATCCAAAGTGAGATTCAGATATCCAGATCGCCCGTTAGGGCTTTTTCCCCTTTGACTTGCATGGGAAAACACAAATGGTCATAACCTTTTTAGTTTTTATGATACTGGCATGACATTTGGGGACCTCTCCATCCCCCTGGATAGGAGTTCACCTGCAAGATTTCAGACAGTTTGACCTAGTGGTTTTTGTGCAGGGTGGAGTTAAAATCTAATGTTTTCCACAAACTCTCAAAGCAATGAACAGTAACTTCTCCCTATTTCCACACACACACACACGACAACTTGGCCCCTCCCAGTCCCCCTCAAGGGCATTGTACCCCCCAAAGCCCAGGCAGTTTGGCCCACTGGCTTGTGTGCTAGGCACAGATTGAATTTGATGTTCCCAGAAACTCAGACCAAACTCAGAAGGGAAAGTGTGTTGAAGCAGAGGTCCCTCATCTCGGCTGCAGGTTTCTTTGAAGTGCAAAACAACTCGTATTCAGAAGAATCACCAGCTCTGCCTCTCTATGGCTGAATACACACATCACAGGCAGGCTGGAAGAGGTTATTTTTTAATCTGCTTTTGTTTATTTCTATCACACACACTAAATGAGTTTTTTGAATGTATTTTACCCAGTTGTTGCTGCTCTGGGAGCAGCTAAAGTTTGATTTTCTCCACAAAAACTCTCAAAGCAAAGTGCTGTAACTTCCCCCTGTTGCACATGACATCTTGCCCCCCCAGCTCCCCTTGAGAACATTGCATCCCCCCAAAGCCCAGACAGTCTGGCCCACTGGTTTGTGTGCTAGGCACAGGTGAAATTTGAGTTTTTCCAGGAAAACTCCCAAAGCAAGAAGCTGTAACTTCTCCCCACCTCTGCCCCTGTCAACACCCTGAAGATGCCTCATATTGCACTGGATTGCTTTGCCATACAGTGGAGTGTTATTGGATTAATGCAAATACTATGTGTCTCGTACTTTTCCACACTGCCTTGAAATTGAACACATAGTGTTGGTGGAACTACAACCTAGCATGCACACACACAGAGACACAAACACACAAGAGCAAAAGAAAAGCAGAACTACCTAAGCAAATGATTATTGTTTTATATATCATGTTCTTTTATGGAAGGCAAGGTAACTTCAAGAAATACAGGATGACAACGCAGGTGATAAGAGCCAAATCCAACAATAATTTAAAAACCCTTCTTTAATTTTCGTTTGTTTGTTTGTTTGTTTATTAAATTTCTTAATCGCCCATATGGCTAGTCACCTGGCCACTCTGGGCGATTGTCAAGGGCTCCTTGGAGGCCTCTCTCAGTCTAATCCAGTAGCCAAGTCCAGACACAGACAAAGGGATTCCTTTCAAAGCTTTATTCTTCTTTTACAACTTAACAACTCTACCGTTTGCAACTAGATCTGAGCAGCACTGTTGTTGTTGTTCAGTCGTGTCTAACTCTTCGTGACCGCCTGGACCATAACACGCCAGGCCTTCCTGTCCTGCACTTTCTCCTGGAGCGTGCTCAAGTTCATATTCATTGCATCAGTGATGCTATCTAGCCATCTCATCCTCTGCCGTCCCCTTCTCCTTTTGCCTTCAGTCTTTCCCAGCATCAGGGTCTTTTCCAGAGAGTTTTCTCTTTGCATTAGGTGGCCAAAATATTTGAGCTTCAGCTTCAGTATCTGTCCTTCCAATGAGCACTCAGGGTTGATTTTTTCAAGACTGACCTTTTCCAGTCTTGCGGCCACTGTTGAGTGTTCCAAATTTGTTGGCATATTGAGTGCAGCACTTTAACAGCATCATCTTCTAGGATTTTAAATAGCTCAGCTGGAAGACTGTCATCTCTGCTAGCTTTGTTGTTACTAATGCTTTCTAAGGCCCACTTGACTTCACTCTCTAGGATGTCCGGCTCAAGTTCAGTGACTGCACTATCATGGCTATCAGGGACATTAAGATATTTCCTGTATAGTTCTTCTGTGTATTCTTTCCACCTCTTCTTAATCTCATCTGCTTCTGTTAGGTCCCTGCCTTCTTTGTCCTTTATCATGCCCGTCTTTGCACAAAACGTTCCCTTGAGATCTCCAATTTTCTTGAAGAGATCTCTAGTCTTTCCCATTCTGTTGTTTTCCTCAATTTCTTTGCATTGTTCATTTAAGAAGGCCTTCTTGTCTCTCCTTGCTATTCTCTGGAACTCTGCATTCAGCTGGATATATCGTTCCCTTTCTCCCTTGCTTTTGGCTTCCTTTCTTTCCTCAGCTACTTGTAAAGCCTCATCAGACAGCCACTTGGCTTTCTTGCATTTCTTTTTCTTTGGGATGGATTGAGTTGCTGCCTCCTGAACAATGTTACAGACCTCTGTCCATAGTTCCTCAGGCACTCTGTCTATCAGGTCTAATCCCTTAAATCTATTCCTCACCTCCACTGTATATTCATAAGGGATATGATTTAGGGCATACCTGAATGGTTTAATGGTTTTCCCTACGTTCTTGAATTTCAGCCAGAATTTTGCAAGAAGCAACTCATGATCTGAGCCACAGTCAGCTCCAGGTCTTGTTTTTACTGACTGTATAGAGCTTCTCCATCTTTGGCTTCAAAGGACATAATCAATCTGATTTCGATATTGACCATCTGGTGATGTCCATGTGTAGAGTTGCCTCTTGTGCTGTTGGAAAAGAGTGTTTGCTATGATCAGCGGGTTCTCTTGGCAAAACTCTATTAGCTTTTGTCCTGCTTCATTTTGTACACCAAGGCCATGCTTGCCTGTTATCCCGGTGATTTCTTGACTTCCTACTTTAGCATTCCAATCCCCTATGATGAACAGGACATCTTTTTTTTGTTAGTTCTAGAAGGTGTTGTAGGTCTTCATAGAACCGATCAACCTCAGCTTCTTCGGCCTCAGTGGCTGGGGCATAGACTTGAATTACTGTGATGTTGAATGGTTTGCCTTGGATTCGTACTGAGATCATGCTATCGTTTTTAAAATTGTACCCCAGTACTGCTTTTCCCACCCTTTTGTTGACTATGAGTACTACTCCATTTCTTCTAAGGGATTCTTGCCCACAGTAGTAGATATGATGGTCACCTGAATTAAATTCACCCATGCCTGTCCATTTTAGTTTGCTGATTCCCAAGATGTCGATGTTCAGTCTTGCCATCTCATGTTTGACCACCTCCAGCTTACCTTGATTCATTAATCTGACATTCCAGGTTCCTAGACAATATTGTTCTTTACAGCATCGGATGTTCTTTTCACCACCAGACACATCCACTGCTGAGTGTCCTTTCGGCTTTGGCCCAGCCGCTTCACTCTTTCTGATGCTACTTGGAAATACCCTCTGCTCTTCCCCAGTAGTATATTGGACACCTTCCGACCTGAGGGGTTCATCTTCTGGCGTCATCTCTTTTAGCCTTGTGATACTTTCCATGGGGTTTTCTTGTCAGGATTACTGGAGTGGGTTGCCATTTCCTTCTCCAGTGGACCACATTTTGTCAGAACTCTCTGCCATGACCTGTCCGTCTTGGGTGGCCCTGCACGGCATAGCTTATGGCTTCACTGAGTTATGCAAGCCCCTTCGCCACAACAAGGTAGTGATCCATGAAGGGGGAGCAGCACTGTACTTATGCCCTAAGTTGGAACAGTTGGTCCCTGTTTGAAAGGGAATTACTGGCAGACCCCTGAACTTGAGGACTAGAGAGAGTCCCTCCCCTTTTCCCTTGGAGCCTCTGGGCACAGCCGTTGTTTGCATGCCAACTGGGCACTACGCCTCCTTTCTGCACCCTCCATTTGGCGCCGCTCTCTGCGTCGGCGTCGCGTGTCCACCAAGTCTGCTATCCGCACTCTGTCACTCCCTGGACTGCTATCTAAGCTAGGAATGCTGGTGGGAGGAATCTCCATCAGCTGTGAGCCCTGGGAAAGAGGATTGCACTCCTCTCCCAGGAGCGACTGCTCTTCCTCAGAATCAGAACTACTCTGGGATTCTATGGGCTCAGTGTCCACCCTGACAGCGATGTACAATAGTACAATTTAAAACAGTAAAATTATACATTAAAACATTGTTTAAAAGTACCCTAACTCACCCCAGATACCTGCTGGAACAACCAAGTTTTCAGTGCATGGAGGAAGCTCATTAAAGAGGGAGCATGGCGGAATTCCCTAGGGAGGGAGTTCCACAGAGTGGGGGCCACCACAGAGAAGGCCCTCTCCCTTGTCCTCATCTGCCTAGCTGTCCTGTCTGATGGGACAGAGAGAAGGCCATCCGAGGCTGATCTTGTTGAGCGGCCTATCTGGTGTTGCTGGAGGCGCTCCTTGAGATAGGCTATTTTGGGAGGATCAACACAGAGAAGACACAGATGGTTCACTTCAGCAGGGGGGTGGAGGGGCAAACACTACACATATAGGCTGCTATAATATGCCTTTCTTTAAGAATTTAGACAGAAAAAACTAAATGCTTGAATATGACTTAAAGGGGGGGGGGGACATGCCCAGAAATCAATGCTTGTTTTTAAAAATCAAAATAAGAGTGGGTTTGTAAAAATCTAAAAGAGACAGAGTTGACTGACAAAAATGACAAGGAAATAGAATGGAGAAAGCAGAAGTAAGGGTTGATGTTACACAACAAATGCAGCCTTTTCCGAGTCCAAAATCAAGATAAACAAACAAACAAACAAACAAACACAGGAATGGTGGGTGAGGGGGAGTGTAGCAGCAACTTGCAAGGAAAAGCTATGTTAGTTTGAAAAAATATGGAAGGATGAATCTAATCAAATACAAATAACAAACGAGTCAGGGGTATAAAGATATAGGAGAAAGCGGCTAGAAGAGGTGCTGCAAAAAACATCATCCCAATGGGGATGGACGATCAAGGAGCGAGGGAAGGGAACGCTCCCAGTACAACCAAGCTGTTTCCTTTTAATTTAAATTTTGAGGAAAGCCAAATGGTGATCAAAATTGAATAAACTGAAGGAACAACTCCTAGGAATGCATGTGCATGTGCACACACATGCACAAACAATCATCTACACACACCAGCCCTCTCTCCCAAAGACACAGCTAGAGCAATGACCGAACGCAGCCTTTTGCCGAAGTATATGTGCCCCTTCCCCCACCTCTCTCTCTGATTGGAGACTGCTAGTGTCGGTTCTGGCTGAGGGTGCCTACTTGCCAAGGCACACTCCCTCCTCCTCCTGCGCTTGCCTTCCCGCCTCCCCCTGCATTCACGCGTCCGTTCGCCTTCCCCTTCCCTCCTCCTCCTCCTCATGCCCCTCCAGGGGAACTTTGAGATGATACTTTTTGGAGACAGCCTGTCTGGACTGCTGAGGCACTCAGTAGAGCTCTGAATATTAGGGATGTTGGAGAATTCTGCCACAGACTCCAGTGAGGCCAGATTCTTTAGAATTTGGCCCCCTGAAATCTGTGGCAGAACGGACTACCCCCCGCCACCCACCAAAATCCCCCCCGGAACGGACCCACCTGGAGGCAGCGGCGCCTCCGGCGGCGGCTCCGGTGGCTCCGGTGGCTCCAGTGGCTCCGGCGGCTCCGGGTTGTCTTCTGGCCGCTGCTGCAGGCCACTGCCGTCGTAGCGGCTGCCATTTGCATTCCTGCCAAGCCGTGATAGGCTATGTTGATACTTATGTAGCCTATCATGGCTTGGCAGGGAGGCAAATGGCATAGCAGCCATTTGCGGCCACAGCCTGGCTGCAGCCAGAAGTCCAGCTGCATCCGGCCCGGGAGGATTCTGGGGGGGAGGGACAGATCACTTCCCCCCCCACGGACCCCAGCGCACTGGATCGGATCACCTCCCCCCTCCCGCAGACCCCCCTCTCGCGTAGATAAGTGGGGTTTCGTACACCCCTACTGAACATATGAGGCAGAGGAGGCGCTTTGGGGGGGGCGCTTCACCTCGGGGTGCCTTGGTACTGCTCTGACCCACTTCGTATCATGAGGCTTTTGCTCTGAAACAGCCCGCTTCGCCTCGTTATTTGGGCTCTGTAATGTGCACAGCCCTAGTAAAAATGTACATTTTCCAATCATGCATCATATGCAGTTCCCACCATTGATTAAAGCATGAAAATGTATCCTTTATGAAAAATGTATATTTTAAAGTGCACTTAAAAGAAGAAGATGCAATTTGTGAATGAAATGGTCTTTTTCAAAAAAGCTCATACATTCTTGGGCTTGCGATCATATTCATTCATGTGGATATCCTACAGCAATATGACTGTTGATCTCTTGAGATTGAATCTCATAAGGGGAGGGGGTTCACTCAAACTCCTCTACGCATTCAGTGTTGTGTCTTCCATACAAATTACTTAGAGACACATGTAAAAATATATGTGATAAACTCCTACACTCATCCCTCCTTGACTTTAGATGTGCTCACATCTGTACATGCATAGAATTATTTCCTACAAACATTCAACAGAAGTTCATCAGGGGAGCAGAGAGGTGGTGCACAATTCTGGTGGTCCACAGAGCCATATTGAGCAGCCCTGAAACCCTCCTGGGTGTTCATTCAATTCCATGTGCATTTCTCTATTAACGTCTGATCTTTGTCTCATGTCTAGCCTAATGTGGTACTCAGGTATAATACCTCTGCTTTCTGGACTTTTTCTCTCATCTGGCAATACAGCTTTTCCCACAATACAATTGTTAGTTTAAGGTACAATTGGACTTTTTGTTGTTAGAACTTCCTGAAAGGCATAATGCTTGATTTTCAGTGCGTGCATTGCTGGGGAACACGAATTCCTGATAACGTCTATGGTAGTAGTTCCAACAGTCACAGCCTGTTGGAGTAGCATGAATTATTTAATACCGTTCATTTTTGTTTTTAGATTTCAGTGAAAAATACCCAAGGCAGCTTGCAACTAAAGGATCTGAATACTAAGAATAGAGTGAAACAAGCTCCAACAACTAAAACAGGACATATCAGAAGTGGGAAATGGGCAGGGTAAATTAAAACATCCTTTTCTACCTAATGCATTTGTACCCTAAAAGCACCTAAAAGGTCAGACCCAGAGTTTCTGTCAGTGGATAGCTGCTCATAGAACCATCCAGCCAGAGAAAGTGGGGAGAAGTGATTTTGGTGAAGTCATCCTTCCCCCTAATCCTTCTGAAGATTGGCTCTGGAGTGCTAAGAAACCCATCAGAACATTCTGAGGAGTGGTGCAGGGGGCTGAATAGGGAAGGGGGAATCAGAAAACAACATTTCCATTCCTCCTTCCTCTACTAGGAACCTTCACTGGATCTCAGCCCCTTAGAATCATAGAAACATAGAATCATAGAATAGTAGGGTTGGAAGGGGCCTACAAGGCCATCGAGTCCAACCCCCTGTTAGCCCAGTCAGTTTAAATTCAAGATGAACATTAATTGGGTTCTAAACACCCCAGCGGACACCCAGTCTAAGTCCAAACAGGCAAACATCACCACAGACTAAAACATAAACTGAAATCTATGAAGTACTTTATTTAAGAAAATTAGAGAAGATAGCATGGTGTTTCTATTGGTGTTAGAAGCTTTTTCTGTGATTACAGAAAAAGCTTCTTTGGCTGCACTGATAATTGTGAAGACATAGTTTTTATCAAAGCAAGCAACTCCTCTCCCTCTCTCATGTCTTTACAAACCTTTGCTGGGGGGGGCAATTGGGGGGGGTAGGTAGTGTTCCCAAGCCTTTCTTCCCCCTTGATGTTGCCATCCTCCTCTCAATCCCAAAAGGACAACAGGCAAATATGAATGTGCAAACAGAAAACAGAAGCTCAAGCGAGTTTAATTGCAAATGCCCAAACAACATGACAGCCTTGAAGAGGTAATTTTAAAGCTGAACCCTGGGAGAGATGCAGCGAAGAGCCAGACACAACTCCATCTCCAACTGGAAGAAATTCTTCACTATGAGGACGGGGGCTTTCTCGGAGCGAGTCATTGTGGGAGAAACCACCAGACCAGAAAGGCTTGCTCTGAGAAAGGAGCGGTCCCCTTTGAAGGACTTCTGCTTCAATTCAGGCATCTCCTGAATCTATCTGAACCAGCACAATTCATTTCTGGATACAGGATTTGGCTGAAGCGAGAGTCCCCCCCACCAATCTCTCTCACTGTGTGTGTACAAAAAATATTTTGGTATATAATATTCTCTATCATGAAGAGTGCTCTATTCAACAGAGAAATGTGTTTGCTATTATAGAAGAGAAGGACAAGATAGATGAAAGAAAAAGCAGGTATACATCTAGTTAAAATATTTCTATTCCTCTCATGAAAGCTGCACTCCATCTGTAACAAACTGCACAATTTGCAGAGTTTCTAGTAGAACTGCATGGCTGCCTACAATTTTTACATACCTGTGAGTGAGTATATCAGCAATCTCCAGATCTAGTAGGTGGAAGACAACAGTAGTGCTGACAATTGTGGCACAAGTACCCTGTGCTGGAATGGCAGCTGACGGGGTGACTGGAAGAGAAAAACTTGGATCCTCCAAGTCCTGGAGAAATAATAAGGGGATTCACCAAACTTACTGAAATATATAGAAGAGATCTTACCTTATCTTCATTGAGTCATCGTGCCAACATCGTATGACTGGAAGAAGATGTTCTTTTATTGGCTATCAAGATAATAATAAGCAAACTTAGAAGGAGGAGCTTTTGCCACATAAGATTGTATAAACTTAAAATATACCCTTCCCAAAAGCATATTGGGCATTTGTAAGAAAAAAGAAAACAACCCACTACACAGTAAGCTGCTTGGGTGAAAGAGCAATGCGTGTGATCTTCATCTACCTTCCAATACATTAACTATTATTTCATCTTAATTTGATGGGGTTAAGATAAAAGCTAAGCTCTTGCAAATACTTTCAGCAGCTCCAAACAGCATCCTCCTTGGGCGATTTTTCAGGGATTGTTGTGGGTGCGTAGGGGGGAGAAATGACGAGACAACACAAATAGAGTTGGGATAAAACTGGGCCACATTTATTGACATATTACAATCTGCGAAGGAAGCACCGGCGGGCACATAGAAAACAAGTAATCATGACAGGTATAGAGTGAGGCATTCGTCGTCTGAGGCATGGCGTCTACTGTAGCCATCCTGCGGATCGATCCACCCAATTCTGGGCTGGGAGACCTTCTCCTGTCACCACCCCTCGAGCCACGGAACCCGAGTGGGTGAGGAGGGTCAGCCTCAGAGGTAAGCCTTATCTCCCAACTCGGGGCCAGAAAACCCGGAGCCGAGAGCCTCGGGCCTTACCAGTCACCTGAAACGGTGCCCACAAATGCTCACCTGTCCTCTCCCCCAGTGGAGTGCCCACCCGGAATCGCCACAGGAGGGCGACAAGCCTCTGCTTAGTCACCCTCCCCCCAACCTACACAGCAAAACACTCCATGATGCCCCTTCGCAGATACTCCAACAAGAAAACATTGCCTAGGTCAGAGATGACCACCATCTTCAGGGATCCCAACCATCATTCCATGCCCCTCTCGGCAGAAGGATGGACCCAGTGATGGCAATTCTGGGCCAGCGACACCGAATCAGCTGTAAATCTCAGGCTTGAAGAATCGGGGCCTTGCCCTTCAGCAGGCATAAATCGTTCCCCCCATGTGCAGAACCAGAATCTGCGGGGGAACCTTCACCAGCCCTTGCTGGAAGAACGTGGACAGGAGGCGCACCAACACATGCCATGTCTGCACAACCACTAGATGGTGGCACACCGGCTGAGCCCCAGCTAGGCTCCGCCACTTGAGGAGGCACTCTGACTAGCCCAGAGAACCATGCTGTGCCCCCAGATGAGCACACATACCGGTTCCCTCGCACTCCGGACATCTGAAAGAACAAGAGACAAACATGTGAACACCAGCATCCCCATGTCCGAAAAGGCCCAGCAGGGGCCTTGCGGAGGCCCAATACGCCTTGCAGCTCCACCTGCTGACAGCCTGCACTTTGTCTGATGTGAGCCCCAGAGATACAGCGCAAGCCCAACACCTTCAAGGCCACAGAGTGACTACCCAGAATTGATGTTTGGTTAGGGGAGAGGAGTCACTAAGGCAGAAGAAAGGGCCGGGGAGACTCCTCCAGACCTAGAGAAAAGGCCCCCAGGGTGGTGACCGGACGAAGGTCCAGCAACATGGCTGGGAACAGCGACGCGCTAACCCCACTCCCGACCTGGTCAGTTTTGGACTTCCTCAGCGGAATAAAGACCACCTGCTGGGGAAATTGCACATCACTAAACTGCCAAGCCTCGTGTGGTGAGGTAACCAAAGGCCACAGAACCCGTAAACCCAGCAATATGTCTGGCAGCAGAAGGGCTCTGGAGTCTAGAGGCACCAGGGATCCCTGAGACCAACCCTGGAGCACCTGCCTGACCAGGAAGTCAGCAGTGTTGTCGACCACACCCTTCATCTTTTGCCCAGAAGGCCAGTGCAGCAAGCCTGCCCAAATAGTCTGGGCAGTCCCTTTCATGGGCTTTTGAAAACTGATTGTAGTCCTGAATCAATTCCAGCTGAACAGGATGCTGAGGCCTTTGCTTGGGAAGAAGCTGAAGCCAAAACAATAGTTACTCTAGCAGGATACCCTATGGGTAGGGTAAGAGCCTAGACTAGATCTTACTTAAAGGCCAGGATTGGACACATCTCCTGTACTACCATAGCACTGGGCATAGTAAAGGAAGCTGAATAATAAGAAAACTCCTGCTATACATATAGGCCCAAACAGCTCCCATCAACTGCCACAGAGAAAATCTTAACAATTTGTCATCTACTCTCGAAGACTGTCTCCATTCAAAAGTCACCAGGGGAAGCAACGCGAGGTAAGTTAGAAGCCGCACAATGAAACACAAAATGAATATTAGGACCTGCGTGTAGCACTCTAAATGTTTGTTAACCATTCTGCTACTTAATGCTGAAGCATAGCACAGCAAACCAATAAGTTTTTTTTAAAAAGCTGGTTGACTTTTATTTTCTGATTAACACACGGGCTTATAAATATCCAATTCAAAGATCAGGGGAAAAAATTAACAACAGGAATTAGCTGCTGGGTACAGCTAAAACTGGAAGACATCAGCTTTTGCCACCCTCGAGTAGGGATGGGGGAGAATTTCTCCCCGAAACTTCGGGGGGCCGAGTGCCAACGTGTTCGGCCCCCCGAAGTAGTTTCGGGGAGAAATTCTCTGCCCCCCCGCACCCCGCACCCCCCCGGGACGGGACTTACCTTTCCCAAATGTCCCTCCCAGCGGCGGGTCCCGGCGGCGTTTCGGGGGCGTTTCGGGGGCGGCGGCGGCGGCGGCCGGTCTTCTGACCGGCTGCCGCCGCTGCCATTGCAAAATAAAAAAGAAAAGTAAAAAAAAACAAACACACACACATGATAGGCTACGTAATGATTTACGTAGCCTATCACGGCTAGATTTCCAAAGTCAGCCGTGATAGGCTACGTAAATCGTCACATAGCCTATCACGGGTGACTTTGGGGGAAAAAAAAAAGCGTGTACGCAAATGCAGGCGCCCATGGGGCGCCGCTATTTGCGTTCCTTAGTTTGGCACGTCTAGTCTACGTAAAGATTTACGCAAATAGCATTCCCTTATTTTCGCTGTAGTCTACGTAAATTTTTGCGTAGACTAGACGTGCCAAACTAAGGAACACAAATGGCGGCGTCCCATGGGTGCCGCCATTTGCGTACACACTTTTTTTTTTTCATAGTCACCCATGATAGGCTACGTGACGATTTACATAGCCTATCATGGCTGACTTTGCAAATCTAGCCGTGATAGCCTACGTAAATCGTTACGTAGCCTATCACAGGTGTGGTTTTTGTTTTTACTTTCCTTTTTTTTTCGCAGCCGGGTAGACGGGACGCTCCTCCTCGGCATGAATTTCGGCGGCGAGGGATGGGGCACCTCCCCCCCAGACTGAAGTTCGGCCGGGCGAGGCGGGGCGCCTCCCTCCCCTCTCCTGAACTTTGGGGGGAGAACCGAAGCGCCTCCCCCCCACCGTGAAGCAATCTGCAGGACCAGGTAAGTCCCTTTCGTCCATCCCTAGTTTGTTTTCAATTTGTCAATAATGTCTAGAATAGGGGTTGAGAACCTGCAACTCAGGGGCTGCTTATGGCCTTCCAAGGCATTTACAGTGGCTCCTGACCCACCCACACCAATTTCCCCACTGCCTCTTATCTCCAGTCCTTCCCCCAGACATCCTGATACACAACACTCTTTCCGTGTCATTTCTAGGTGCAATGAAAGAGTGATCTGTCCAAGGACCATTGGTGTGTGTGTTTGTGTGTATCTGTAGGTATGTGTGCATCTGTGCATACATTATGTGCATGGAGCCCCTGACCCCTGAGCCACCATCACATGTGTCCCTTGGAGCTGAAAAGGCTGTACCTGTATCTCTGATCTGGAACTTCATCCTGTAGCAGTTCTCTGCCACTTCCCTATCAGTTCCCTGATCAATGCCTCCATTCCTCATCCACCTCTCCTGCAAGTATCATTTCGGGGAAGTGTTTGCCCAGCATCTTCTGTAGTGAAGACAGAGACAAATTGTGTTTACACATACTTACAGCTAGCGATGTCAGAGAATTCTGCCACGGATTTCGGTGAGACAGAATGCCAGTGCATTCGGCCCCCCAAAATCTGTGGCAGAATGAAGCCCCCACCCCCCCCAACCCATGAAAGGCATGCAAAACAGAGCACTTACCTGCTGCCATCCGCGCTGACTTGCGAATGGCAGCTGCGCTGCGGCCGCCATTCGCATCCTCATCATAGCCATGATAGGCTACGTAAATACTTACATAGCCTATCATGGCTAATTCAGGGACGCCTTTTGCGTCCCTGCAGAGGCTGTGATTAGGGATGGTGAACTTCTCCACGAATCTCGGGGAGGCCGAATGCCAATGCATTCAGCCCCCCGAAATTGGGGGTGAAATTCTCCGCCCCCCCCAGAATGGGACTTACCTCCCTTGAATGTCCCTCTCGGCAGCGGGTCCCGGCGGCGGTTCGATGGCGGTTCGGCGGGGGCAGCGGCCAGTCTTCCGACCGGCTGCCGCCACCGCCATTACAAAGTAAAGTTATAAAAACACTAGGGGTGTATGAAAGTCACTTACATGTCCTCGAAGCTTTTCGCGGTGGGGGGGAGGTGCTTCGCTGCTCTCCCCGCGAAGTTCAGGCCATGGGGGAGGCTTCCCGCCTCACCCGGCCGAAATTCAGGCTGGGGAGGAGGCGCCTCGCCTCGCCCGGCCACGAACTCAAAAGTTAAAAAAAAACAAACACGCCCCCGTGATAGGCTACGTGATGATTAACGTAGGCTATCACGGCTAGATTTGCAAAGTCAGCCGTGATAGGCTACGTAAACTTTTTTAAAAAAAGCGCGTACACAAATGGAGGCCCCCATAGGGAGCCACCATTCGCGTTCCTTATTTGGTCGCTGTAGTCTACGTAAAGATTTACGTAGACTACGGTGAAAATAAAAAAAACCCATGATAGGCTACGTAACGATTTACGTAGCCTATCACGGCTAGATCTGCAAAGTCAGCCATGATAGGGTAAGTTAATCATCACGTAGCCTATCACGGGTGACTTTTTTTTAAAAAAAAAGCGCGTACGCAAATGGCGGCACCCATGGGACACCGCCATTTGTGTTTCTTAGTTTGGCACGTCTAGTCTACGCAAAAATTTACGTAGACTACGGCGAAAATAAGGGAATGCTATTTGCGTTGCCCTTATTTTCGCCGTAGTCTACGTAAATCTTTACGTAGACTACAGCAACCAAATAAGGACCTGGAATGGTGGCTCCCTATGGGGGCCGCCATTATCCGTACGCGCTTTTTGTTTTGTTTTTTTAAAGTCACCCGTGATAGGCTACGTGACGATTTACTTAGCCTATCACGGCTGACTTTGCAAATCTAGCCGTGATAGGCTATGTTAATCATCACGTAGCCTATCACGGGGGTGTTTTTTTTTCTTTTATTGGAATGGCGGCGGCGGCAGCCGGTCAAAAGACCGGCTGCCGCTCCCGCCCCGGACGAAGACCCGCCAAACCGCCGGCCAGACCTGCCGGCGGGAGGGATATTCACCAAAGGCAAGTCCCGTCCCAGGGGAGGTGGGGGGGGCGGGGGTGTGTGGAGAATTTCTCCCCGAAACTTGTTCGGGGGGCCGAACACGTTGGCGCTTGGCCCCCTGAAGTTTCGGGGAGAAATTCTCCGCCATCCCTAAAAAACACACACACACGTGATAGGCTACTTAACGATTTACGTAGCATATCACGGCTAGATTTCCAAAGTCAGCCATGATAGGCTATGTAAATCATTACGTAGCCTATCACGTGTGTGTGTGTGGGTTTTTTTTACATTTAGTTTGTAATGGCGGTGGCAGCAGCCGGTCGGAAGACCGGCCGCCGCCCCCGCCGAAATGCCGCCAGGACCCGCCGCCGAGAGGGACATTCGAAGGAGGTAAGTTCCATCCCGTGGGGGGCGGGGGGTGGAGAATTTCACCGCCAATTTCGGGGGGCCGAATGCGTAGGCATTCGGCCTCCCTGAGATTCGTGGAGAAATTCTCCGCCTTCCCTAATTTTGGGCCACCCATGAATCAAGGAATTTGCTAAACCTTTAATGAAATCAGGAAATAGTGTCTTGAGTTTACTGTCAGGAAACAGTGCTATTGTGGAAACCAGAGCATTTCCACTAATTATGCAGCGGAGAGAATCTGAGTAGCTCAGTCCATTTGAACAGAGCCAAACCCTAAAAAGAATATCCTACTGTTAAGAAAATGACGTAATTCTAATATCTGGCTAGTGGACTTTTGCCTGTGTGGTGGGACTTTCTCCCTCTCTCCTCTTACATGCACCCCCCATCTGAACATTTGCTCTGTTTTTTAGTCCCCCAAAGCAGAATTTGAGGGTGCACAGGAGGTGGCAGTGGGGAGAATTTATTTATTTATTTATTTATTTATTTATTTATTAAATTTATTAATTGCCCATCTGGCTGGTCAGCCAGCCAACCTGGGCGATGTACAGCATATAATAAAACCGTTTAAAACAATAAAATCCTACAATAAAGATATTTTCTAAAATATGCTAACCCACCCCAAATGCCTGACTGAACAACCACGTATTTAATGCACAGCGGAAGCTCATTAAAGAGGGGGCATGGCGGAGTTCCCTAGGGAGGGAGTTGCATAGAGTGGGGGCCACCACAGAAAAGGCCCTCTCCCTCATCCCCACCAGTCTAGCTGTCCTGGCTGATGGGACAGAGAGAAGGCCATCGGAGGCTGATCTTGTTAAGCAGCCTGTCTGGTGTTGCTGGAGGCGCTCCTTAAGATAGGCTCTCCTTAAGAACAATTAGATAGATAGATCCAACCTGGCCAGAATTTCGGGGGGGAGGGACGGGACGCCTCCCCCCCCGGCCAGAATTTTGGGGGAAGGGATGGAGCACCTCCCCCCCACCGCGAATCAAATTTCGTAAAAGGTAAGTGACTTTCGTACATCCACTACGCTATTTGTGTTCCCCTTTTTTTCGCCATAATAGCCTATGTAAATATTTATGTAGGATAAAATGGCAAAAAATAGGGAACGCAAATGGCCGCCGCCGTAGCCACCACCATTTGCACACCTTTTTTTTTTTACCTTGCCGTGATAGGCTACGTAAGTATTTACGTAGCCTATCACGTCTATGAAGAAGAAGCAAATGGCGGATGCGGACGCCATTCGCAAGTTGGCGCGGACAGCAGCAGGTAAATGCCCTGTTTCGCACACCTGTAGTGGGTTGGGGGCTCCATTCTGGGCCCATTTCGTGGGGTGGGGGGTAGGGGGCTTTGTTCCACCATGGATTTTGGGGGGCTGAATGCACTGGTATTCGGCCTCACCGAGATCCGTGGCGGAATTCTCTGACATCCCTACCTGGACAATGTCGGAAAAATAGGTGCAGGGATTATATTTGGATTTTCTTTTAAAGGGAACTGCCAATAACATTTGCATTACTTGGAAGAATTGGATACAAATTTCAAGACTCATTGCCCCATCAGAGGAGATCATGTCTGCCAAATGCTAGCCACAGAATGCTAGCCACAAGGTTTTTTGTGCAAGGGTGGCCTTGACATTTTGAGGTCTCCAAAAGAGGACATACTTATCTCCCTATTTTCCTTGTGGACCTGTTCTGAAAATTACAGACAGCCTTGACTTGTCCCTAAGTAACAAACCAGCCAATTTTCAGAAGGGCAGGTGCAGCAGTCCATGTGGAAGGGGTGTTCTCCACTTTGGGGGAGGGAGTGATTGGCTTTCCCTTCCCTTCACCCCTTCCCCATTAGTTTTTGGATAAATTGGTATGAAAATGCACAGGTCGTTAGAAGTGTCGGTCAGGCAAGAAACCTGCAAAGTTTCTGAAGGATATACATTCATGCAAATTTATAATGACTAGAATTTATTTACATTTCACCAATGATAGCAGCAGGGGAACATGGGTAGGAAGGTGCTATTGCATTCATGTTCTGCTTGTGGGTTTCCTGTGGACATCTGGTTGGCCACTCTGTGAACAGAATGCTGGACTAGATGAACCTTGGTCTGATGCAGCGCAGCTCTTCTTATATTCTTAGAGTGCCTCTGAGCATATGCTTTTTTGTTTTAGTCTTTGAAAAAAGGAAACTTTACACAAAGGCCATTGGACCTAACTGTCTGAACTTTGGCAGGCTCAGTCAACTCCATAGTGGCTGCCAGGTCTCCAATTTTCATGCACATATGTGGAAGCACTATCTCTGTCTATCTATCTATCTATCTATCTATCTATCTATCTATCTATCTATCTATAAATCTATCGCTCTTTGCTTTGACAGAGTTTCTTGAAAACAGCAAAATTTACCTGTAACTAGCACAAAAGCCACTGGACCTAACTGACTGACATTGGGCAGGTTCAATTAGGTCCATGGGGGCTACCGGATATCCAAATTCCATGCATTTATCATGCAAACTAAAAAGGTTATGGCCATTTCTGTTTTCCAATGCAAGTCAAAGGTAGGGGTGTCAGAGAATTTCGCCACGAATCTCGGGGAGGCTGAATGCCAGCGCATTCGGCCTCCCTAAATCAGTGGTGAAATGGTCTGCCATCCCCCCGCCCCCCCTGGGACGGGACTTACCTTGGGCGAATCTCCCTGGCGGCAGCGGCTCCGGCGGCGGTGCGGCAGCGGTGCGGCGGCAGCCAGTCTTCCAACCGGCTGCCACCGCCGCCATTTCCAGTAAAAAAAAAAAGTGATAGGCTACGTAAAGATTTACGTATTTACGTAGCCTGAGTAAAAAAAACAAAACCGCGCGTATGCAAATTGCGGCGCCCATGGGCGCTGCCATTTGCCTTCCTTATTTTGGCACGTCTAGTCTACGTAAACATTTACGTAGACTAAGGTGAAAATAAGGGGAATGCAAATAGCGTAGAAGCTACGCTATTTGTGTTCCCCTTATTTTCGCCATAGTCTACGTAAACATTTACGTAGACTAGACGTGCCAAAATAAGGAACGCAAATGGCGGTGCCCATGGGCGCCGCCATTTGCGTATGTGCAGTTTTTTGGTTCTTGTTTTTACTCAGCCATGATAGGCTACGTAAACATTTACGTAGCCTATCATGGCTGACTGCAGGGACGCAAACGGGGACGCATTTGCATTCCCAGCCGGCCAGGATTCGCGGCAGGTGATACGGGGTGCCTCCCCCCTGGCCAGAATTTCGGTGGGAGGGACGGAGCCCCTCCCCCCCACCGCAAATCAATTTCGTCATAAGGTAAGTGACTTTTGTACATCCCTAAATTAGGGAAAATGTAAAAAAACAAAAAGGCAATAAGGACAGGTCAAAAGATCCAGGTCCCAGCGCAAAAAAGAGCCAGGGCCCATGCACAGCTGGGCCTAATGACGCCCTTGCTTGCCACACAGGAAATATCACGAGATAATGAATGGAAAGTATTTATAGAGAACAGTAGATACACAAGATTCGGTGGCCTTGTAGGCCCCTTCCAACCCTACTATTCTATTCTAAGAATATTACATACAGAAATAAAACCCGAAACATGTGATTACAGAGAAATTACAATTGGATAACAACAAGGCAGGATGACAGTTACATACAAAGGTTACACCATGAAAATTCTTGTGGAAACCTACTGAAACACAAATACTAAATCAGTATTGGAACATCAAATGAAATAGTTGTGACATACAGCAGTTATGGTAGGCAAAATTAGCAGCACTTTGAACTGTTACTTAGGTGTGTTACCAACTCACTGGTAGGTGTGTTACCAACACACCTACCAGTCCAGAAAGGGTAAATAATGGAGCTCATGAAGTTTCCAGATATATAAACAGTTTAATGCTGAAGACTGAGGGAAAGGGGAGGGAAAATGCAAAGGGAAATTATAGCTACCCATCCCAAGCAGAGATCTTAGGATCATGCTCATGTGAGCCCAGATGAAGATCAGAAGGGATAAGACTTAGGGTTGGTGGTATAGGACCCATCAATGTCCAGATAGTGAAAGAAATAGTGCAGATAAAATGTGAAGAAATGTTTTAAAAGGGAAAAAAGGGTGGTGAAGTCTGACCTTACCAGTGACTAAAATAAATCAAAATTGTAGGGGATGAGGCAAAGGAATTTGTTCTAAACTATTCAGAAGCCAAGCATCCACCCCCAAAATGCTAGCTCAGAAAAGCTGGCAAGGAGCAGCTTCACAAACTGAAGGAGAGACATGGCCAAACTAAGAAATCCCTTCTTCTCAAAGAAGACAAAGAGCAAGCGATGGCCCCAGAGGACCCAAAACAAGCAAAACACAGTGAAATAGGGAAGCCAAGCAAAGAGTGAAGCTAAGTAAAAGGGGGGAAATACAAGTAAAACAAACAAAAAAGAAGTGAAGTGAAACCCATCTTCTAGGGTGCTTTTTGATCGACTGGCAGTGGCAGCCCTAATTTTGGGGGAATCTGACTGGCATTATCCTTCTCCTCATTCGAATTCTGTTCTAAATTAGTGCAAGGGAACATTCCAGACTTATAGAGGTGTGTGTCATAGGCAGTAACAAATGTAAATTTTCCTCATACTGGATTATTTTTCCATGGCTTGATCACAGCTTTGTCAGCATGGTTCTCTTTTCTGGCATCATTTGAACCAATTTATGTTTCCAAATAGTCCTCAATAGCAGACCCGTGTAGAGTGAATTAGACTAAACACAATGTTACCACCAGGACATGGCTGAGCATGGCAACAATCCTTTTAAGGAAATGTGGGACCAGCTCTGCTTTTTTTTTCTCTGTATAGAATCTGTGGCAAACCTACGTCCATTAAATTGGCTTGCTTTTCATGTTAGATTCAAACATCCAAAGGATTCTACAACATCAGGAGAGCTATATGTAAAAAGCTTGAAGCTTTCCACTCTTATGAAGCATCATAACTGTGTTTGATGCCTGAGTTCCAGTTGCTTTCTACTCTCTTCCTCTTCCTTGAAAACCCTCTGGAGTATGACCTTCATGCTCTCCCTGGACCGAGTTCTCTTGTTTCTTCCCACAAGGACATAAATCAGTGGGTTCACACTACTATTTAGGGAGGCCAACAAAATGCCAAAATCTAACAAATAGAGATATTTAAATGGGAGAAAAAGCAGCATACAGTAAATGACAGTCAATGGAAAAGCCAAGAACAGGAAGAAGAAGAGTGTGAACAAGATGACCATTAAAAGCTCTCCTCGCCTTTTTTGTTGTATCTTAAAGAAGATTTTGATGAACAGGGTCACACTGGAGACAAGCATGAGCGGGAGGCAAAGTAGGGCAGTTATGATAAGTAGATAATGTAGGGGAACAATTTCAGAGGCCGTTGCAATGATGACAGTGAAGTGAATTCCACAGAGGAGGAAGGAGAGGACCCATATGAGGACACACAGAGTGGTGGACAAGTGTGGTGGGCGATGGCACCGATGCCAAATGGGGAAGAGAATAGCTACACACCTGTCTGTGCTGATGGCTGTCAGAAGAAGTTGGCCAGTGGAGTATAGCAACGTAAAGAGGTCTTGAAGTATAGTATTATAAAGAAGAGGCATGAAATTACTCTCAGAAAATTCTTGAAGAATACTCTCTATGCCAATTGAGATTAAGACAGTGAGGACTCCGAAGTCAGCAACAGCCAGATTCAGGATATAGGTGGTGAAAGAGTTCCTCTTAATGGAGAAGCCAAGAAACCAAATGACAGTTCCATTCCCCACCAATCCCAAAATACAGGTAATTATCATTAAGTCAATAATAATTAGTTTGTAAGGTAGTACTTCAAAAGCTGAGCTTGTATTATATCTGTCATCAAAGTCAAAGTACTCAGTATAGTTGTATGTGAAATTTTCCAGACTAAAATTTAGTTGTTCAGGGAACATGGATGTCAAATTGAAATTGGTCCTCATATTTAAATTTGCTTTGCGGGTTCTTGTTCCTGCTTCTTGTAGAGCTCTTCTTCTGCTCTTCTTCAGTATTTGCTCTGTATCTAGTACGAATGTCAATTCTTGATATAATTAGTTAAGATTACATGCTTGTTGTTGTTGTTTCAGTTTTCCAACATAAATTTCTGGAATTGTGTGAAATTTCCCATCAAGACTTTATTCCTAAAGTGTAAGATCAAATTATTTCCCCATAATTTTCTCATGGATTACTGGTCAAGAAGAAAAACATCTGCATGCAACAACAACAACAACAGCAACAACGAGCCTGTGTGGAAAAATCGCATTTTTAGACCCATTTCATGCAGTATGGACTCAGGGCTGCTCAGACAATAGGAAATCCGCAACAGTAGCCGTCAGCTTGTTCTCATGCACCCAGAGTCATTGCTGTGCACCAAAATGCTGTAGGACAGAATGGATTATATTAGTTTCGTTCTGTTATTAATGTGCAGATCCTTTATGTTATGGATTCCACTCCAATTCTCTTACGATAGCAGAATTTCAGAACATTGAAAATAGATATATTCCTTTGGGATCTATAGCTGTTTTCTTTTTAGGAATAATTAAAAATGGCATCCCAAAAGTAACATATGTATGTATTTTTGCTGTCTTTTCAGAGGAACAGACCATCTCTTCACCCTATGATCTCTGTCTGGATACATTAGCGGTGTGCACCAATCACAAAATTAAGTTTGGATACCACCTTGGCGATTTGGAAAACAAAGCAGTTCGGCGCTGAATGATTTGGAGGCTTTCTCATATGACCAGGGTCAGAATCTGAGTCTCGATTTGGAAATACAGAGTTTTGTGTGACCCCTTGACTATCACTGGAAATCAACAAAGGATAACAAGGGTTTCTCTCTCTCTCTCTCTCTCTCTCTCTCTCTCTCTCTCTCTCTCTTTGTCAGGTGTGGGTAAAATTCATGGGCAAATTAGTATAGACAAATTTGTACAAGATTTTTTCTGCTATGCACCTTCCAAGGGATATGTAAGATACATAGATGGATAGATGAGAGAGAGATAGAGAGAGAGAGACCGACAGACAGGCAGACAGGAAGGCAGGCAGGCAGGCAGGCAGGCAGGCAGACACAGAGAGACAGAGACGGGGGGGCTGAGAGAGAGAGAGATAAAAATAGGGAACTACAAATAACGTGCTTTTCTTGTTGGCCAGATTAGATGGAATTTGTAGAGCGAGTTGCCCCTTCTGAGGGAATCAAACCTACAAAGTTGCAGAGGGATATGTAGGGATGTACGAAATGTACCTTTTGATGAAATGTGATTCGAGGAGGGGGGAGGTGCCCCATCCCTCCCCCCCTGAAATTCTGGCCAGGGGGGAGGCGCCCCATCCCTCCCACTGCGAATCCTGGCCGGCCGGGTCTGCAAATGCATTTGCGTCCCTGCAGTCAGCCGTGATAGGCTACGTAAATGTTTACGTAGCCTATCATGGCTGAGTAAAAAAAAGCACAACCAAACCGCGCATATGCAAATGGTGGTGCCCATGGGCGCCGCCATTTGCGTTCCTTATTTTGGCATGTCTAGTCTATGTAAACATTTACGTAGACTATGGCGAAAATAAGGGGAACACAAATATCATAGACGCTATGTTATTTGCGTTCCCCTTATTTTCACCATAGTCTACGTAAATGTTTACATAGACTAGACATGCCAAAATAAGAAACGCAAATGGCGGTGCCCATGGGCGCCGCCATTTGTGTATGTGCGGTTTTGTTTTGGTTTTTTTACTCAGCCATGATAGGCTACGTAAAGATTTACATAGCCTATCACGGTATTTTTTAAAAAAATCTAGCCGTGATAGGCTACGTAAATCTTTACGTAGCCTATCACGTTGTTGTTGTTGTTGTTTACTGGAAATGGCGGCGGCGGCGGCCGGTCAGAAGACCGGCCACCGCCGCTGCACCACCGCCGCACCGCCACCAGAGCCGCCACCACCAGGGAGATTCGCCCAAAGTAAGTCCTGTCCCGGGAGGTCGGGGGGGCAGACCGTTTCGCCACCGATTTCGGCCTCCCTGAGATTCATGGCAAAATTCTCTGACATCCCTAGATATGTGCAGAGAGTTTTGTGTAACAGCAGCATTTACAACGTAGCAGTTTCCAAAACAGGATGCACTCATCCCCCTGCAGTTTGGGGGCATTTCTTCTTTGAAAATGGCATACAGCATAGAGGTGGCCCTAGTTAAGAAACCTGCAACATTTAAAAAGGATATGTGAAACGCTTTTTGCATGGAAAGAGAGTATTCCGTTGGGGCAAGGTGATTCACTTTCCCTTAGCTCCCTCCATGGGACAAGTGCAGGGGCTAGGGAATTGTGCTGAATCAAAGACAGGTTAAGATTTTTGTCCTGATTAATTGGGACCAAAGTCAGAGAAAGCACCAAAGGACAGGCCTAACTGATGGATATGAAGTATACAGTAGCAAAGTGATTTGATGGTCAGCATTTCTTAAACAAGCACTCAGCACTACACCCTCCCAGGTCCCACAGACTCCACAAAGAACATTCCTGTTCTTGGGAGAGAGAACAAGTCAGGTGCTGTTTTCCACATATGGAGAGCTTGGGGAGAAATGCATCAATTAATGGCCACACTCCATCTGTATCTCTATGTCCCTTCAAATTAAACAAAAAAGTAATACAGAATTTTCAGGATTATTCAGATTTGAATTTGTTCGAGTTCAGAGGAGCCCTGCTTAAATTCAGACAGCTCCTGAATCTGTCTGACTCAGATTCACAAGCACCCCCTCTCTCTGTGTGCTTGTGTGTGTGTGTGCACAAAAGACAGAATATTTTTTTTGGGGGGTATTTAATGACCTCTATAATATAGAGTTGTCTATAATATAAAGAACTCAGTTTTCTATGATAGAAGGGTTTGGAAAATGGGATGTTAAGAAAGTTTGTGTAGGATCATCGGAGAGGCAAAGATAGATGAGTGAGAAAGCAAGTATACCTCTAGTTAAATTGTTCATGTTGCTCTCATGATAACGGCACTCCCTGTGTTGCAAACTGCAGAGGGGTCACGAAGAGTTGGACACAACTTAACGATTGAACAACAACAGCAACAAGTAGGCCGGCATAGAGAACTACAATTGTTTACATGCCTGTGAGTGAGTAATTGCAGATTGGCATTCATCAGATGAAGGAGCTGGAAGACCACAGTAGTCCTGACCATGTGATACGTGCTGCCATGGCAGGTGATGAGGTGACTAGCAGAGAATATCTTGAATCCTCCAAGTTCACTGGAAAAAATAAGATGTCTCATCAAACTCACAGAAACACATACAGGAGGTTCAACCATTATCTTCATTGAATCAGATTGTCAACATCATATAACCAGAAGATGCTTTTTTATCGGCTGGCAAGATATTAATAAGTGAAGTTGGAAGGAGGAGACTTTTGCCATATAAGGTTCTACAAACATAAAATACACCCTTCCCAAGAACATATTTGGCATACAGTAGGTAAGAAAAAGGAAAGTACCCACAACACTGCAACTCCTCGGCTGAAAGAGCAATGTACACAATCTTAGGCAATTTTCCAATACGCTATTTATTATTTCCTCTTTATTTGATGTGGTTACACAAAAAGGAAAATTCTGGTAAATCACTTCAGCAGCTTCAAATGGCACTCTTTCTTTCCAATTTTTCATTTATTGTTTCAAATGTGCCCCTGTTGAGGAAGGATTGCCTTTACTTTGGAACCTGATTACGACACAATCCTATGCAAGCTGGCTATGGCATACTGGGAGTCTTAGGACTTCTTTTCAGTCTAAACATGCCTAGAATTGTACCCTCAATGTCTTACACAATTGAAGGAGGGGCATAATGATAAGCTGCTTTCATATAGACTTTTTTTTTTTTTGCTGCAGATGATTCTGCTAACCTCTCTCCTTGGCAGAGCCATATGGAGAATGTCTGACATGGCAGGAATTGGCAGAAGCACCTGATTGCTCGTGGGTGCGACCTTCATGTGAGTGAGTGACACATGAAGGGGACTTGAACTGATTTTGTTTGTCCTCAGTGATGTCTGCACATAGCCCGAATTGAATTGCTACATCGGATCAACACTTAAACTGGATTATTTCATGGTTCTCTGAATGTCTTGATTGTCCTTCTGATTAAACCAGCAAGAGGAAGATAGAGTCATTTATAGGGAACAAATTGTGTTAATGGGGCAAACAATAGCCCGATCTTAAAGTTGTAAACATTGTCACAATTGAGATTTTAAAAAGATGTCCCCCCCCCCTTTTTCCTTGTGTATCAGGCCTTTTTAGATGGTAAGTTTGTGGGCAGGACAGGTCAGCTTTCTGACTGAGTATTAGCCTCATAGGGAGCTTTTTTTGACTGAGGAGAGAATAAGTAAATACATATAGGTATAGTCTTCTTGAAACATAATAACGTTCAATAAACAAAACAAAACACACAAAATAGTTTGTGTTAAGTGATGTTCACGCGGGCTCCAAAATGCTGAGAAATTATGTCAATTAAGAGCCACATCCTTAACGGATGTATGATTTAGGCAATAATCATATGGTATGGAAACCTATGCACTGGTTATTCCATCTTCACCTTGGAGCTGGATGGTGGTCAGTGGCAGAAAGTCAGACCTAAGTCCCAGGTTTCTCCATTTCCTGGAATAGACACATGGGCCCCTGTCACATGTAGCCACACATGTTCCAAGTACCCACCTGGCAACCAACACCATTCATGTAGAAAGATAGAGAAGGAAGGGGTTTGGAGGTCATCTAGTCCAACCCCTTCCACACTTCCTTCATGATGTGGAATGGTAGGTTCAGTTGTATGATAGCTTCAGTTCCATAGGCTCCATTCACGTATTCTACACAGACAAATCTGTTAATGTTAGATGTAATAATGTTTTCTACCAATTTATTTGGAACATATGTTAAGTTAATCACTCTGTATTTCCCTCAGAGTCCTGTTGGTGGATCCCTTAAAAAATGTTATTACATTGGCCACTTTCCATTCTGGCATACATTACATATTTCTGTTAGAAGGTCAGCAATTTTACATTTGAGTTCGTTGAGAATTGTCCGATCAATATAATCCTGACCCAGGAATTTGTTTGTTTCCAATTTGTCAATAACGTCAAGGAAAGGAGTTGACACCCTGCAACTCAGAGGGTGCATATGGCCCTCCAAGACATTTACAGTGGTCCCCTGACACACCCACACCAATTTCCCCACCGCCTCTACTCTCCAGTCCTTCCCACAGACACTCTGATAGACATCACTCTTTCCCTGTCACTTCTAGCTGTGAGGAAAGAGTAGGCAAGAACAGTCTGTACAAGGATAATTGATGTGTGTGTGTGTGGGGGGAGTATCTGTAGGTATGTGTGCATACGTGTGCATGCAGCCCCTGACTCCTGAGCCACCATCACATGTGTCCCTTGGAGCCAAAAACGTTGTGCACCCCTGGTCTAGAATGTCATCCCTTAGCAGTTCTCTGCCATTTCACTATCAGTTTCCTGATCAATGCCTCCATTTCTCATGCTCCTCTCCTAAAAAACTATCAGTTTAGGGAAGTGTTTACCCAGCATCTTCTGTAGTGAAGACAGAGACAAATAATGTTAACAGCTTCTGTGTTTGCCTTTGAGATGATTCTGTTTGCAGCAGGACAGCCAGAGAGTTCGGATAGTTATATCAGCCATCTGATACGAAGCCCCGAGCATGTACACATGCTGGGCAAAGGCTCATGGCAGATAAGTGGCAGGAAGCTGTTATCTATCAACACACAGAAATCTTGCTCACCATGCCCATGAGCTAGTGAGGCATTTCCTGTAATGAATTTTGATAAAGAAGGAAAGATACAAGAATGGAACACAGCTCATGTCATGGGGCTTGGCAGAAAATGGACTTCTTAGTAAGAAGTGCCAATTGAGGGGGGAGGCATCCCCTTCTTTCTTTCATGACTGTATCTCATGGGGAGGTGGTTAACCCTTATCCTCACATGCCATGGTCCCAAAGAAAATCTGCACCCCCACTCTGAAGCTCCTGTTAGTCCAGGAAGGAATCTTCCACTTGTACTCATAGCAGCTTCTGTCTTGTGTTTCCATGAAGGGGGTAATTTTCATCAAGGCCATAGGGTAGGGGTGGGCAGAAGAGATCAACCCCCACCTGCATGTACCACAGCCCTGATCACCCCTTCTCCTCCCCCATTGCTTTTGTTTGTTTGGTTTAAAGATAAGAAAATTGCATCCATACATTCCGCATATCATCTAGTTTGACTCCAAGCAACTGCACAAGCTAGATAATGAGGGTAGAGAAGGAAGAGAAGGAAACAAAGGTGAATGTAGAAGCATCTTAATAGGCCTTCTGATCCCAGCACCATTCAGGATGGAGGTGGATGGAGGTATCAGACTAGCAGAAGGAGATGAATAGCCAAAAGGGGAGCTTTCCAAAATGGTCTTGAGCACCTAACCCAGGGTTGGCAATATACAGTCCACAGGCCAAATACATCCAACCTGTGTGCCCCCACCCCCCAATTGGGGAACCCCAATCTAAACAACAACAGCAACAACCTACTTTTTGGAAAACAAAATGGTGTCAGTAGTAGCCACCCACTGCTCAAAGGGTCAAAATTAGGGTAATGTTCAGGAGCCCTCATGGTATCTTGTGCTGGGAACTTTGAGGATAAAATTGGTTGCATCCATCCATCATGACATAGATATACAGCCAGTGGTAATATGTCTACTGTACCATCTCTAGGGATGCACGAAAGTCACTTACCTGGTCTCGCAGCTTGCTTCGCGGTGGGGGGGAGGCGCTTCGCTGCTCCCCCCGAAGTTCAGGCCGGGGGGGGAGGCTTCCCTCCTCTCCTGGCCGAAATTCAGGCCAGGGGGGAGGCTTCCTGCCTCGCCCGGACAAAATTCAGGCCGGGGAAAAGCGCCCCGTCTCCCCGGCCGCGAACTTCAAAAGAAAAAAAAATGCCCCTGTGATAGGCTTAGGGTTGGCGGAGAATTTCTCCCCGAAACTTCGAGGGGCCGAGCGCCAACATGTTCGGCCCCCCGAACAAGTTTCGGGGATAAATTCTCTGCCCCCCCGCCCCCTGCCCCCCCCCCCCGGGATGGGACTTACCTTTGCTGAATGTCCTTCCCGGCGGCGGGTCCGGCTGGCGGTTCAGTGGGTGTTCGTCCGAGGCGGGAGCGGCAGCTGGTCTTTCGACCGGCTGCCAACCCCGCCATTCCAATAAAAAAAAAACAAAAACACCCCCGTGATAGGCTACATGACGATTAACGTAGCCTATCATGGCTAGGTCTGCAAAGTCAGCCGTGATAGGCTACGTAAATCGTCACGTAGCCTATCATGGGTGACTTTTAAAAAAAAAAAAAGTGCGTACGGATAATGGTGGCCCCCATAGGGAGCCGCCATTCCCGTTCCTTATTTGGTCGCTGTAGTCTACGTAAAGATCACGGGGGCATTTTTTTTTTTAAACTTTGGAGTTCGTGGCCGGGCGAGGCGAGGCGCCTCCTCCCCGGCCTGAATTTCAGCCGGGCGAGGCGGGAAGCCTCCCCCCCGGCCTGAACTTCACGGGGGGAGCAGCGAAGCGCCTCCCCCCCACCGCGAACAAGCTTCAAGGACAGGTAAGTGACTTTCGTCCACCCCTAGATAGGCTACGTAACGATTAACGTAGCCTATCGCGGCTAGATTTGCAAAGTCAGCCATGATAGGCTACGTTAATCATCACGTAGCCTATCACGGGTGACTTTAAAAAAAAAAAAGCACGTACGGATAATGGCAGCCCCCATAGGGAGCCGCCATTCGCGTTCCTTATTTGGTCCCTGTAGTCTACGTAAAGATTTACGTAGACTACGGCGAAAATAAGGGCAACGCTATTTGGCAGTGAGGGGAATTGCCTTGTTCTGCTGACACAGCTGCTTCTGCCACCTGAACAACTGAGTTGGGTTCATCCCAGGGTATGCAGTTGAACCAGGTTGTGAAGAGCAGTGAGATCTGACCTTGCATGTCCAAGCCCATGTTCTCCGCCCAAGGATCAAGATTCTGTCCAGCCCTAACTTTTTGATTATCTTCTCAGATCTAGGCAAGCTTCCAAAATACTTGGAGAGAAGGACTCTTGGACAAACCTTTGCGAGGGTTTCTTCAAATTGGACCCCATTTATATGGATTCAGTCCAACTGATGCCATAAAAACCAATGATATGGATTCCTTAATGCATTGCCATTTTTATCTATTAAAAATTAAACTTTATGGAAATGGCATTTTACATTAGGCTTTTTTGCCATTGGATGTAGAAATACAATAATGTAAAAAGCCTAATTTGTATCTTTTTCTAAGAATGGCAAATGAGTGATATTTGAGCTCACTGAGGTTCTCCTTTTTCTACCTCAGTGCTTGTTTCTCCTTTTTCTTGGTGCCAAGCTTCAGCATGTGGGAATTTCTCAAACAGGAACAGTGCACATTTTCATTTTCACAAAAGGAGAAATGCACATTTTTTGAAGCTCACACCCAAATGTACACATCTGTAGGGATGTCAGAGAATTCCGTGACGGATCTCGGTGAGGCCGAATGCCAGTGCATTTGGCCCCCCGAAACCCATCGCGGAACGAAGCCCCCGCCCCCCAACCAACGGAAGGCATGCGAAACGGAGCACCTACCTGCTCCCGTCCGCGCTGCTGTGTGAATGGCGGCCGTTCTGCAGCTGACATTCACTTCCTCCTTCTTCAGCGGTGATAGGCTACGTAAATACTTATGTAGCCTATCACGGCCAATGCAGGGACACCATTTGTGTCCCTGCAGAGGCCGTGATAGGCTACGCAAGTATTTATGTAGCCTATCACAGCGGGGGGGGGGGAAACCCGAGCGTACGCAAATGGCGGCAGCTACCATTTTTTAGATAAATTTTTACGTAGCCTATCACGGTGAAAGAAAGGGATGCAAATGACAACGGCTATGACAGCCACCATTTGCGTCCCTGCAGGGCTGCCCAGCAGCCAGATGTCCGGCTGCGGGCCTCCACGGCTTGGCCGCAGAGCAGAGCTGGCCAGCCAGGATTCCGGGGGCAGGGACAGAGTGCCTCCCCCCCCAGCGGAACCCGGAGGAGCCAGGTAACTGGGGTTTCGTACACCCCTACATTTGTTGAAAGCATGAAAACCTGTCCTTTTTTGTAAAATATGCAGTGCATTTTGCAAATGCAATCACCTTTTCTGAAAAAAGCGCACAAATCCTTGAGCTTGTGATCACGTTCACAAAATAAAAAAGAAAAGGTGAAAATTTGCCACACAGGAAATATCGTGCTGTATTGAATGGAAATGATTTATAGAGAAAAGTAGATGCAACATTACATGCAGAAATAAAATTAGAAATATATAATGATTACAGAAAAATGACAATTAGATAACTACAAGGCAGGGTGATGGTTACATACAAAGATTACAATATGCAAAATCTTTTTGAAACCTACTAGTAAACAAATACTAAATCTGTATTAAAGCATCAAATGAAATATCTGTGACATACAGAAGTTATGGTAGGCAAAATCAGCAGTACTTTGAACTGTTACTTACCTCCACCAAAACACCTACCAGTCCAGAATAGGTAAATGCAGCTCATAAAGTTTCCAACTATGTAACAGTTTAATTCTAAGATGGAGGAAAAGGAGAGGGAAAATGCAAAAGGGAAATTATAGCTACCCATAAGCAGAGATCTGAGGAACATGCTCATGTATACCCAATTGAAGATCAGAAGGGATCATTCTAAAGGTCCATGGTATAGCACCCAGAAACATCCAGATAGTGAAAAAAAATAATGCAGACAGGATGTGAAAATCATTTGAAAAGGAGAAAGGGTGGTGAAGTCTGACCTCATCAGTGAGTAAAAGAAATCAAAATTGCAGGGGATGGGGCAAATGAATTTGTTATAAGCTATTCAGGAGCCATGGGGGGAGGGATTAGGACAGGGGTTAAAATGCAAAAAAAAAGAGAGATTTTTTGGGAAATTGGGGGAATTTTTTGTCTTTTTTCCCTGAATTGTTCCATCTTTTCCAGATATTTACATCTCTCAGCCTGCTTGCGAGCCAAGGTTTTACTCTCATTCCATTTGGTGCCTGCTTCATAAGCTTTCTGCCCTCAAAGCCCCCAAGAGAACTGGTGTAAATATTTACATAGGCTAGAACGACGAAAAATAAAGGAACACAAATAGCGCCCACCACGCGAAAAATAGGGAATAATTGTAGCCTATCATGGCAAAAGGCAGGGATGCAAATGGCGTCCCTGGGTTAGCCGTGATAGCTAAAATATCATGGCTAAAGTACAGAGGAAATGGTGGCCGCAGACTGGGGCAGTCATTTGCAGGGCAGCAGACCGCCGACAAAGGTAGGCTCCATCCCGGGGGGATTCCGCAGGGTGGTGGTGGGGATTGCTCCATTCCACCACGGACTCTGGGGGGGCGGATTCTAAAGAATCCGGCCTCACTGGAGTCCATGGTGGAATTTTCTAACATCCCTAAACACGGGGGAATTTCCTCCATGGTCAGGAGGGCACGTGGCTCAGGGTAAGAGGGCAGGCCTTGTGGGTAAGACCCAGGCCTCATCCTCAAAAGGCAAGGAAGGAAGAATATTCTTTTTGAGGTGGTGACCAGAACAGCATGCGCTAATTTTAGTGTCCTTGCCCCATAAGGCTAAATAAATAGGTGTTCAATGTCCCACTGAAAGCTCCATGATTCAAGGTAGTTGTAGCTTGCTTGTTCTATGAATATCATGGCCGCCTTCCATCTGTGTGAGGCTCAGGGATGGGAGAATAGGCCTGTGAGTAAGACCCAGCTCCCATCCTCAAAAGACCCAGTCTATATAACCAGCCCCTATCCCTTCCAACATAATTTGAGAAAGGGCACATTTAGGGATTGTGTGGGCACCGTATTCCATCTGGGAATCCTGCGGATCCCCTCTGCCCATACCCAGAGTTGTGCTCGCTGAGCTCCTACCCCCGCCTGCCCCCTGCCTTCACTTGCCGAGCTGCCTGTACTCGCCTGGGCAGCCTCATCGAGCTCCGCGATCGCTATTTTTTGGAAAATAAAATGGTGACCACGAAATTGTACATATTTGTATATGTGCAAATATGTGCAAATCTGCACATTTTTGCAATTGCCATTGTATTTTCTACAAAATAGTGATTGAGGAGCTTGACGAGGCTGCCTGGGTGAATGCAGGTGGCTTGTTGAACAATGGGGAGCTCTAGCACAGGTCCAGGTACATGCAAGTGGGGCAGGGGCTGGGAGGGTGAAAGAGTTCCTTTTAATAGAGAAGCCAAGAAGCCAGATGACAATTCCATTCCCCACCACTCTCAAATTACAGAAAACAATCATTAAGACAATAATAATTAATTTGAAAGGTGGTACATCAAAAGTTGAGCCAGTAGTATAACTGTCACCATAGTTAAAGTCTTCAGGATAATTGTATGTGAAATAATTGTACGTTTCCAGAGTAACATTTAGCTTTTCAGGGAACATAGTTGTCAGATTGAGATTGCTCCTCATATTTCAACTATGATTTTGGGGTTCTTGTTCCTGCTTTTTGTATAGCTCCTCTTCTGCTCTTCTTCAGGATTTGCTCTGAATCGGGTAGTAATGTCCACTCTTGATATAATTACTTAAGATTAAATACTTGTTTCAGTTTTCCAACATACATTGATACTGTTGTCTGAAATTTCACATAAAGCTTTTATTATTACAGCTTAAGTTTAAATTATTTTCTTGTGATTTTCTCATGGATTAATGATCAAGAAAAAAACAAAACAAAAATGAGCTGTGTAGAAAAATTGCATTCTTAGACTGATTTAGACAGGTTAAGATTTTTTTCCTATGCTCAGTAGGGACCAAAGTCACAGAAAGTACCAAAGGACAGGCCTAAATGATGGATATGAAGCATACAGTAGCAAAGCAATTTGATGGTCAGCATTTTTTAAACAAGCACCCAGTGCTACAGTTGCCCAGGTCCCACAGATTCCACAAAGAACATTTACATTCCTGTTCTTGGGGGAGAGAACAAGTCAAGAGCTGTTTTCCACATATGGAGAGCTTGGGGAGAAATTCATCAATTAATGTCCACATTCTGTCTGTATCTCTATGTCCCTTCTACTAAAAACAGACAAACAAACAAACAGAAATCAAAATGAATTGTCAGGATTACTCAGATTTGAATTTGTTTGAATTCAGAGGAGCCTTGCTTAAATTCAGACATCTCCTGAATCTGTCTGAATTAATCCAGTTCATTTCTGGATTCAGGATTTGGCTGAATACAAAGTCACCCCCAAGCACTCTCTCATGCTTCCTCTCACTCTGTGAGTGTGTGTGTGTACAAAAGACAGAAGAAAAACATTTCATGATCTCTATAATATAGAGTTGTTTATAATATAAATAACTGAGTTTGCTATTAGAGAAGGGACTGGGAAATGGGATTTTAAGAAAGTTTGTGTATAATCATTGAAGGGGCCAAGAAAGATGAGCAAGAAAGCAGGTATACATCTAGCTTAATTGTTCATATTCCTCTCATGATAACTCCCTCCCTCTATTGCAAATTGTAGAGTTTGGGGTCTTCTACTAGGCCTCCGTAGATAACTACAATTGTTTACATACCTGTGAGTGAGTAATTGCAGATCAGCAGTCTCCAGATGGAGAAGCTGGAAGACAACAGTAGTCCTGACGATGTGGCATAGGTCCTCTGTGCTGGAATGGCAGGTGATGGGGTGACCGGCAGGGAAAACCTTGGAGACTCCAAGTCAAAGGAAAAAGTAAGATGTCTCACTAAACGCACAGAAATATATACAGGAGATACAACCCTTATCTTCACTGAAACAGCTTGTTAACGTTATATAACCAGAAGATACTCTTTTATTGGCTATCAAGATAGTACTAAATTCAGAAGGAGGAGACTTTTGCCATATAAGGTTCTATAGCCATAAAATACACCCTTCACGAAAGTAGATTTGGTAAAATGTAGGGATGTATGAAAGTGACTTACCTTTCGCGGATTATGTTGATGGTGGGGGGGGAGGCGTTCCGTCCCTTCCCCCGGAATCCTCAACAGGGGGGAGGTGCTCTGTTCCTCCCCCCTGGAATCCTCGATGGCCAGCTGTGCTCCACGGCAGCTCCGCGGAGCAGCCGGCCAGGTCCAGCCCAGCCCAGAGCTGTCCGCAGCTGGATTTCCGGCTGCGGAGGGCTCTGGGGAAAACAAAAAACAAAAAACCCGCATACGCAAATGGCGGCGGCTATGGCCGCCGCCATTTGCGTTCCTTATTTTTGGCCATCTGAATCTCCATAAATATTTATGTAGACCATGACGGCAAAAATAAAGAGGAACACAAATAGAGTAGTGGGCGCTATTTGCATCCCTTTTTGATTCACCGTTTTAGCCTATGTAAATCTTTTTTTTTTTAAGTCACCCGTGATAGGCTACGTGACGATTGACGTAGCCTATCACGGCTGACTTTGCAAATCTAGCCGTGATAGGCTACGTTAATCGTCACGTAGCCTATCAGGGGGCGTTTTTTTTTTTTCTTTTATTGCAAAGTCAGCTTCAGTACTGCAGTGGACCTTGTAGGTTATAGCCAGTATTTGACTAGAAGTAGCCTGGAAGGGCTTGGGCCTATTCAGCCTCTGGAATGTCAAGAGTCTGTGGGAGCTTGTCTCTGTCAATGTTCTCAGAGCAGAGCCAGGAGACGCCCAACTCCCTGTCCACCTGCTGGTCTGGCCTTGGCAGGCAGGGAGGCTGGAAGCTGCCCGTGAGGACCTGACAGAGTTTGGTTGTGGTTTGCAGAAAGGTCACCCAGGTTGAAGTGTCACTGCTGGAGGGCCAAGCAGTGCCACCCTGTTTAGACAGGGACCTTGCTGAAAGGCTAAAGGCCTCTGTATGTCAAGGGATCAGGAGGGCATGTCTTACAGTCACACCTTCCCTTTTAAGCTGATGCAAAGGGGAAGAGCCTTTGCTAGGAACATCTCATCTTCATTGCCTGAAGCCTTCTCTGTTTGGATCCATCATCGCCTGGGCTTTTGGAGGCACTCTGCACATGGACTGGAACTTTGGATTGTTAAGGATTTGCCATGAAAAGTACTGTGAGGCTTTTCATAGACTTGAACTCTCGTTGCTGTGGATTGTGTGTGTGCGTTTGTAGTCAGCTCAGTGTATGGCAGGCTGGGTTTAATCTATGGCTTTTGGACTTCCCTCTGCCAGAACTCATGCAGCGTGGAGTTGCCAATGTGAAAGCGGTGGCCTGGAATGCCTTGCATGTGTAACCATTAAGCACAGTGTAACCATTAAGCTTTTGTCCTGGGATTCTCTGCAATAAAGTAGGCATAGCGGAGAATTCTGCCACAGATCTCAGTGAGGCCAAATGCCAGTGCATTCGGCCCCCAAAAATCCATGGCAGAATGAAGCCCCCCCACCCCCCTGCAAAATGGGCCCGGAACAGAGCACCTACCTGCTGCTGTCCGCGCTGCATTGCAAATTCGCTTCTTCCATATGGCCGTGATAGGCTACGTAAATACTTACGTAGCCTATCACAGCTAACGCAGGGACGCCAATTGTGTCCCTGTGGAAGCTGTGATAGGCTACGTAAGTATTTATGTAGCCTATCATGGCAAAACTAAGGGAACGCAAATGGTGGTGGCTACGGCGGCCGCCATTTACATTCCCTTCTTTTCTGCTATGATAGGCTACGTAAATATTTACGTAGCCTATCACGGCAAAACAGATGGGTGCAAATGGCGTAGTGGCCGCCATTTGCACCCCTCTGTTTTGCCGTAATGTTGTTCAGTCGTTAAGTCATGTCTGACTCTTCATGACCCCATGGACCATAGCATGCCAGGCCTTCCTGTCCTCTGCTCTCTCCCGGAGCATGCTCCAGTTCATATTCATTGCATCCGTGATGCTATCTAGCCATCTCATCCTCTGCCGTCCCCTTCTCCTTTTGCCTTCAGTCTTTCCCAGCATCAGGGTCTTTTCCAGGGAGTTTTCTCTTTGCATTAGGTGGCCAAAATATTTGAGCTTCAGCTTCAGTATCTGTCCTTCCAATGAGCACTCAGGGTTGATTTCCTTTAGGATGGATTGATTTGACCTCCTTGCAGTCCAGGGGACTCTTAAGAGTCTTTTCCAGCACCACAGTTCGAAGGCATCAATTCTTCGGCGTTCAGCCTTCCTTATGGTCCAGCTCTCGCAGCCATAGGTTGTTATGGGGAATACCATTGCTTTAACTATGCAGACCTTTGTTGTCAGTGTGATGTCTCTGCTCTTAACTATTTTATCAAGATTTGTCATTGCTGTTCTCCCAAGAAGTAAACGTCTTCTGATTTCCTGGCTGCAGTCAGCGTCTGCATTAATCTTTGTCACTGCCTCCACGTTTTTCCCTCTATTTGTCAGTGATAAATCAAGCTGGTTGCCATAATCTTGGTTTTTTTGAGGTTTAACTGCAACCCAGCTTTTGCACTTTCTTCTTTCACCTTCGTCATAAGGTTCCTCAGCTCCTCCTCACTTTCAGCCATCACAGTGGTATCATCTGCATATCTGAGATGGTTAATGTTTCTTCCAGCGATTTTAACTCCAGCCTTGGATTCATCAAGCTCAGCACATCGCATGATGTGTTGTGCATACAGGTTGAATAGGCAAGGTGAGAGTATACAACCCTTCCATACTCCTTTTCCAATCTTCCATTTAGTTTTCATGGCAAGAATACTGGGGTGGGTTGCTGTTACCTTCCCCAGGGACCTTATTTAGTCTCACCTCTCTGCTATGACTTTCCCATCTTGGGTGTCCCTTCATGGTTTAGCTCATGGCATCATTGAGGTGTTCAAGCTCCAGCACCACAACAAGGTAACAATCTCCTTTGCTGGAGAATATCATACTGCCCCTATACAAATCTATGGTGCAGCTACACTTGGAATGCTGTGTACAGTTCTGGTCTTCACACCTAAAAAAGGATATTGTCGAGCTGGAAAAAGTGCAGAAAAGGGCAACTAGAATTATCAAGGGGCTGGAGCATCTTCCATGTGAGAGAAGGTTACAAGAGCTGGGATTGTTTACCTTGGAAAAAAGAAGGGTAAGGGAAGGCTTGACAAAGGTGTACAAAATTATGGATGGTGTGAAGAAAGTGGATAGGGAGACATTTTTCTCCCTCTCTCAAATACTAGAATCTGGGGTCATTCCATGAAGCTGACCGGTGGGAGATTCAGGGCAGATAAAAGGAAGTACTTCTTCACCCAGCACATAGTTAAACTACAGAAATTGCTACCACAAGATGTAGTGATGGCCACCAATTTGGATGACTTTAAAGGAGCATGAGATAAATTCTTGAAGGACAAGGCTGTCAATGGCTACTAGTCCTTATGCCTCTGTGCTACCTCCAGTATCAGAGGCAGTATGCCTATGTACCCCAGTTGCTGGGGAACATGAGCAGGAGGGTGACGTTGCACTCATGTCTTGCTTGTCCCATGAGCAGCTGTTTGGCCCCTGTGTGAACAGAATGCTGGACTAGATGGACTCTTGGTCTGATCCAGCATGGTTCTTCATATGTTCTTCTGTTAACTCTTCTCCTCCAGCTCCACCACCTTCATCTGACTGGAGTTCACCTGCTTTCTTAAGCAACTCTGCCCATTCTCCCTTACTATACGGCATCCACCAGTCAAATCTTTCCTCAGCATCCACTTTTCCTACATAGTCTTTGGCTTTCCCAGTTGTAACAAAGGCTTAAATACACATAACATGATTTTACCAGGTTCATCTCTTGCTACCTTTCTTTTTCCTGTCCCTCCCTCTGTTGTTTCCCCTTTAGCCTACTTTACACTATAAGCTCCTTTCGGGAAAGCAGCTGTCTGTTTTTACCAATATAATTCTGGAAGATGCATGTACACTGGTGGGTATATGTGTTTCTGGTTGTATGTGCTGTTGTTCCCTGCATTCCAGCTATCTCAGAACTGATGCTTTTGAAATGGAACATGTGCAGAAGGTGACTCTTAGATTCCCTGCAAAGTCCATGATTGTTTGACACCACTGCAAAATCTGCACAAGAGGTGTGAGGCAACTGATACGTGTGTATGGAGTTCTAGCAGTGGAAGATTCCTCACCGTTCGCAGCTCTGCTCTCTCATCGCACGGAGCTTTTATCCTGCTATTGAGATGGCTCTGTCACGGAAGTTTGCAGACTATTTAGATGATGCCGTTACCCTCCAGGGAGTCTCCTACCATTTCCCCCAGCCTATCCCGGGTTTTCCCCAAATGCAAAAAAATGTAGTATTTTTCCCAGCCCATGGAACAGGAGTGCCATGACCTCCACATGAAATTCGACCATAGCAGAAGAAACCACTCTGTCTGCCTACTGGGGGCATTTGTTTTTTGTTGCTGGGGGCATGGTCAGGATGGCAAAGGCACTGAGGATGGGAGCGGGGTTGCAGGGAAGGAGATCCAAGCAGATTTGACAGGCGCGAGGGCAAGGATCACCTGCTGATTGCATCTCCTGCCTCCACATTTCTCAATTGGAGGGAGAAGAGGATAAAATGCCTCCCTGCAATGAAGGGAGACACATCTGATCCCCCACCCCACTAAGCTCAGAACCAACGTCTTCAGTCGTTTCAGAACACCCTATTAAGTTCAATGGGGCTTACTCCCAAGTAAGTACGCGGAGGGTTGCAGACTTACAGAGTGATCTTATGTCTACTCAGAAGTAAGTCCCATTGAGTTCAATGCTGCTCACTCCCAAGCAAGTGTGCCCAGGATTGTAGACTTAGACCGTGGTGTAATCTCTATTCAGAAGTAAGTCAGAGGTTTCCTGGGGACTGTGAGAAAACAGTACAGCTAGGGATGTATGAAACTGACTCACCATTTCATCCGGGGTCATTCGCGGTGGGAAGGAGGCACTCCGTTCCTTCCCCCGAAATTCTCCCCAGCCGCAGCCAGACATCCTGCCACTGGGCTGGGCAGGGACGCAAATGGCAGCCGCCATAGCCGCCGCCATTTGCATCCCTGTCTTTTGCTGTGATAGGCTACATATATATTTACGTAGCCTATCATGGCAAAAGACAGGGATGCAAATGGTGGTGGCTACAGCAGCTGCCATTTGTGTTCCTGCCTATCACGGCCTCCGCAGGGACACAAATGGCGTCCCTGCATTAGCCGTGATAGGCTATGTAAATAATTATGTAGCCTATCACGGCCATTCAAGGAGCACAGGAACGGCCAACAAAGGTAGGATCTGTTCTGGGCCCATTTCGCAGAGTGGTGGGGCAGGTGGCTTCATTCCGCCATGGATTCTGAGGGGGCGAGTGCGCTAGCATTCGGCCTCCCTGGAATCTGGCAAAATTCTCCAACATCCCTAACTACAGCAGACGTTAAACTATGAAAACAAGACTCCCCCCTCCTTTGCACACATGCCAGGGAGGGAGGGAGGCACTCCCTCAGTTCAAACAACATGTCTGCCATGTAAAGGAGACCTTCCTAATCCTGCAAAGAAACTGAATGCAAGAATCTCTGTAAAGGATATGTTTTCTGCAGGTTTTTTGCTTAATGTAGGAACACCCCTAGTGTGCAAAGCTGGAAGGTGTATATTGCTGACACATGCACTTTCATTAAAAGTTCAGAATGAAAGAGTACTTCCAAGTTTTTTACGTGACCCTTTGTGGTCAGGTAACCCCAAACCCCACCCAAAAGTCATTGTACACCACAATCCAGATTTTCCAACACTTCTGTCTTGTCTGGATTAATTTTTAGCTTGTTTGCCCTCACCCACCCCCAAATTGCTCCCAGACACTGGTTCAGGGTTTCCTTCAGTACAGCAGTGTGTCACCTGCATATTGGTGGCACTTTAGCTCATACCTCCAAATGACCAGATCCAGTGTTCATGTAAATTTTAAAAAGCATAGAGGACAGAACCCTGGCACCCCAAAAGTCAATGTAGACCCAAAGTCCCCTAGCACCACCCTCTGGGCCATACACACCAACTAGGACCAAAGCCATGATAAGGCAGTGCCCTCAAGTCCCAACCCAAAAGAAGAAGATCAAGATGGATACTTTGGTCCAGGAAAACCAACACAGTTGTGCTTCCCCATCCATTCCCCAGTGGAAGTCATTCACCAAGGCTGGAAGCCAGTTTGGAATGGTTCTAGGCATCGTCCATGTTAACAGCTGCAGCCAAAATGTCACCAAAAGCATGTGGTTAATTTCAAAGGAGGGCAAAATAAGTTCAGATAAATTTTTCAGAGAGGTTCTGCACATCCATGGGCTTTTTTTGCCAAAGTGAAGTTAAAGCAAGTTTGGTGGTTCTTTTTAGATAGAATTTTAAGGAGAGCTTGATAAAACAAGGGGATTTTCCCCAGAGGGCTTTTCTGATCACTGTCCATATGTTATATTATCGGCAATTCATGTTTCAGGAATCATTTTTAAGCACTGAAAAGGTATTTATGTATTTATTTACCAAACGTATATCCCGTCATTCCACCAAAATAGCGCCCAGGGTGACTAACAATAAAATGCAGATAGAATAACAAAGTTATATTTACAAGATTCCGATGGATCAATTAAAAACACATCTAATAAAATCAGGTACAATAAAACACACCCAATAAATAATAATATTTTAAAACTCATCAATAAGAAAGACATAACAGCATCCATCATATTAAAAAGCCAGTTCAGCTGGAATTAGCTTAGATGACAAAGGTCTGTCTAAATACAAATGTCTTTGCCTTTCCAGTGGAAGGAAAATGGAGATAAACAAACCTGGCCTCTCTTGGGAAGGAGTTCCAAAGCCTGGGCACAGCCACTGAGAACACCCTAGTGAAAAGTTATTATTCATGAAAGTTACAGGACATCACTTTGGTTTCAGTTGCTTTGGTATCTGTCTTCACCAACACCAACACTTCAGCTCTCATCTGCATATGGCCAAGCAAAACCGCTATGATGATAGATCATAATCTCCTGGCATTTAACTGCCAAGAGCACATACCCGGTATTATCTACATGCTGGGATGTATATCTATGAAGTCTTTGAATGTGTCTTGTTCTGCTTTCCCAGGGGCATGCTTTCTGTTGGAACTTGGAACCACCCAGGAAAAATGGTCCTTTGAACAAGATGTCTCCCTCATTTAGTAGCTTTCCACCTCCCAGTTCACTGAATCTTGGGTGAGAGCAGCTTTCTCCAATGCGGTGCCCTCCAGACACTTTGGACTTTAATTCCCATCACCCTGGATCATTGCCCATGCTGGCTGAGACTAATGAGAGATGCATTTTCAAAACATCTGGCAGGCAACAGGTTAGGAAGGCCGACCTACGGCATTCCCTAGTAGGTACAACAGTGAGCAAATTGCTCTCTTAAGATCTGAGACATTCCTTGTGGTAATGAGCCAGGCCACATTCTATGGACCAAGTTTTGTTCCACAATTATAATTCTCTGCATGCAGCTGAAGGCTGAAATTCTGTGCACGTGTGGAAATCAGTAATTCATGATGAATGCAACTAAAAAAGCAATGCAACACAATCTCATTCATGTTTACTTGGAAGAAACTAGAATGTCTCATCAGACCGAGAATGAAAAACAGTGGTAAGATTTCATATCTTGGAGCCATCAGAGTTTACTTTCAGAGGTCTCCATATCTGCTGAACAGGTTTCATCCTCCTTGAAAACTTTCTGGAGTATGTCTTTCATGCTCCTCTTCGTGCCCCCCTTCCTCTGTCTCCCAACCAAAAAATAGATCAGTGGGTTAATGCTGCTGTTTATACAGGCACATAAGTAGCCATAATGTACAAGATTGGGATGTATATTACGGACCAAATAAATAGTAAAGTAAAAAGCATTCAGTGGAAAAGCCAAGATCAAGAAGAAGAGGAGAGTAAGCAAGATGGCTACTAAAAGCTTCCCCCGCATCTTCTGCTTGGATATAAAGTAGACTTTGATGAACAGGGTCAGACTGGAAATAGTCATGAGTGGCAGGCAAAGCACAGCATTTACAATAAACTGGTACATCAGGGGAGCATTTCCAAAGCCCGTCGTAAGGATGAGAGTGAAGTGAATTCCACAGATTAGGAAGGAGAGGACCCATATTACGGCACACACAGTGGTGAACCAGTGAGATGGTCGGTGGCATCGATACCAAATTGGGAAGAGGACGGAGACACACCTGTCAATGCTGATGACTGTCAGGAGAAATTGGCCAGCGCTGTACATAAAGAGAAAGATGCCTTGAAATAATTCATAGGGGAAATCACAGTACAAGTGTACGAAAAGCCAATGTATTTCTATTGTCAGTTCAGCTGTGACCAAACCAAAGTCGGCAATGGACAGGTTTAGAATGTAAAAGGCAAAAGTATTTCTCTTAATGCCAAAGCCAAGCAGCCGGATGACAACTCCATTTCCCAAAATCCCCAAAATGCAAAAAAGCATGGTGAAGATAGCAAAAATAAGCACTTCTTCATCCAGTCCTGGATCATAACAAGTCGTTTGCTTCTTTGGTGCACTTTCATTATGTGTTCCATTATATCTCTTTACAGCATCAACAAGGGGGAGGAGTGTCAAGCTGAAATTGGCCATTCTGCTCAATTGTTCCTTTGTGCTTCTTCTGGTGTAGATATAACCCTGCTGGATGAAAAGAGACAGAGGGGGAATTAGTCTTTGCTATGTAGCTGAGCCATAAGAATATAAGAAGAGACATAATGGATCAAGCCAAGGGTCCATCTAGACCAGTGCTCTGTTTACACAGTGGCCAATCAGCTGCCTATTGGGAGCCCACAAGCAGGACATGTGCAATATCACTCTCCCACCCCTGTTCCCCAGCAACTGGTGTACATAGGCATACTGCCTCTGGTACATGAGGTAACATATAGGCATCAGGACCAGTAGCCACTGATGGCCTTTTCCTCTGGGAATTTGTCCAGCCCCCCTTTAAAGCCATCCAAATTGGTGGCCATCACTACATCCTGTAGTAGCAAATTCCATAGTTTAACTATGTGCTGTGTGAAGAAGTCCTTCCTTTGATCTGTCCTGAATTTCCCACCAATCAGCTTCATGGGATGACCCTAGATTCTAGTATTAAGGGAGAGGGAGAAAAATGTATCCCCACCCACATTCTCCACAGCATGCATAATTTTGTACCTATCTATCATGTCTCCCCTCACTCACTTTTTCCTCTAAGCTAAACAGTCCCAGATGTTGTAACTTTTCCTCATAGGGGGAATGCTGGCTGGGGAATGCTGGTCGTAGGACTTTGCATAGGATTGCACCTTTTGTTGCTCTTTTCTGCCCTTTTTCAAACTCTACAATGCAGATTTGTAGGTGTGGTGGCCAGAACTGTACACAGTAAAGATGCAGCGAAAGCTTTCAGCTTAGTATTTCTTGCCTTATTCCTTGAATGAAGCTGAGAGTCTATTACAGATATAAGTTAACTTGAGGCAGTTGTGGGGAAAGTGTGGCCCTCCAGAACTTGCTGGACTGCAATTCCCATTGGGGGTAGCCACTATAGTCCATGGTAAGGGATGTCGGCAGCTGCTGTCCAGCAACATCTGCCCACACATTCTCCATTCCTGGCTCTTCCAGTTTCATATTTTCCTTGAGGCTGATCCATGTTACATTTGCATTTAAAAGGACAGGTGGGGCTTAAAAAAATACAGGAAGATATGTGAGGTTTAACAAGAAGTCCCCGTGATGCCAGCCTTTTTAACAAGCTCTGAGTTTCCATGCCATAATCCACCTGTAACCAAACCAGCCTATGTTTAGCTGTAATAATCAACCATTCTTTCCCTATTTACCCCTGTGTGAAGGAATGAAACCTGTTCAGCCACTTTGTGTTGGTTTTTAGTTACAAAATGGGTGCCTCCTTTTTAAACACTGAGTTCTTTGGAGTGCAGAGGTGTTTCTTGCAAAGGGTTTTGAAAAGCCAGTCCAGGAAACAAACTTAATGAGGGTGGCAGTGGGCAGGTAAGGAAGAAAATGAATTATTATGAGAAACAGAAACTTTAACTCTGCTGCCATTCTGGCTGGTTATGATGTTTAGAGGGGAAATTTGAACAGGGCATATAAGCAAAGGTGACATGGAGAAAAAAGAGCTAGAAAACAGAGGAAAGAAGCCAGGACAGATAGTGGTGCAGTAGGACCATATTCCAGGGACAAAGGCAGCCCTCCTATGCTTCAGGTGAGTTGTGAGTGCTCCTATCCCTTTTTAGGGGCAGAAGAATGAGATGCTGATGCAAGTGTGTCACATCAACTAAACAGGAGACAGGCAGCCTTAAGGACTCTGTTGCCTCTCCTTTGCACATTCCCTGTGCAGCTACCTATCTAATCCCCTCCTTAGAATTTGCAGCATGGGATAAGCCTATCACCATTTGTGGGGCCAAGTAAGAATTTCTGGGATACCCTCACAACTGGCAAAATTACAAACACTTTTTTTTTTGTCTATTTCACACTGTAGTAGTTATGGGGTGTGGGAGAGCGAGGTAATTTAGCTGATTTGCTGCAATGCTAATTTGAGACAGCTTGCTGGTGCAGTGTGGGAATGGAGGGAGTTCAACAGAGGAGAGCCTCATGAGCACCATGGACCATCTTTATGGCTCATCCCACTGACCCCTCATGGCCAACTGCTGAGAGAGATGTGGAAGGACAGCTATCCTTCAGTCCATCAAATCTCATAGTATCTATGGCTCATCACATCTACTGATTTCCACCCATAATGGCATGGGGCTATTGGGTGCCTCCTCAGAATGCTTTCTAGGTGAGTGGAAAGGGCAAGCACAGATAAGTCAGCTGATTGGCTTGGAGCCAGGGTGAAATTGGCCATGCCAGATAGACAACAGGAGAGATACTCTCCTATCTCTAACCTGAAGTTCAGGAGTGCACACCAAGCAGTTGTTAAATTGTTGCTAGTGCTGTTACCCATTTATCCCATTTTATGCCTTGCAAGGAGGTAAAAAAAAAAAACTGTGCTGGAAGTGGAAGCAAAGATGCTGGAAGATGCGCTGGCAAAAGATCAGGATGAGCTGAAAAAACTTTCTTTATTGCTAGGACTTGGCTTAAGTAAAACAATCTAAACAAATGTTCAATTGATGATTTTTCCATGTTGTATTCATATCCTAACTGCATGTATAGTTAACCTCTAATATATATTTTTTTAAATATATATCGCAAACTGCTGATTTGCTACCTGCCTAAAGAGTAGGATGTGTTGGGGAAGCCTCCTCTTCCTCCTCAGCTCAATACTTCCTTTGGAGCATTAGCACATTCCTTATGGTGAGAATGCTATTTGCCTCAGTAGTCACCTCAAATAGGGCAGCATGGCAGGGGGATGGAGGGCTGTATATTGGAGCTTTGTAACTGTTTTCATTTGTTCTGAGAACCTGAAGTTGGGAATAAAAATAAAACTGAGCTCAGGGAGCAAGAAAGAGATCTTTTAAAAAGGCTGACCTAATCAATACAATCATCCAACAATCACCTTTGTGTATATGATGCTTGATAGAGTAACAGTAACAGAACCAAAATGGATAGGTTGCTATCTGAAGTAATGTAACATTTAAATGTCAAGTATAGGGGACACAACAGAGATAGTGGAAAGGGAGAGATGACAGATTAACATGAAGAAAGGCAGTTAGAAATATTTGGCTTCATTTTGGTTACGATAAGTTCTGCCAAAGGCTTTAGGGGAAGGGCTGTCTTGGAGGAGAGACGAGAAGCAAGAGAGAGGGAGAATGAACCACAACAGAGGAGAATTTGGCATCAGGGGAAGGTTTCATGGACAGAATGACCTACCTTCTTCCAATCACATCCGTTTGCTCACAAATAGGAGCAGACAAGTTTGAAATGTTCTCCTTCTAGAATTTCAGGATCTCAGCCAGTCCTGTTCTCTTCTTTGCTTTCAAAAGAATTAAGTCTATTGAGAACTAAACAAACGATCCTGAGCATAGAATGCCAGAGATGTGTTTTATGCTTGTCCAGAGACAGATATGTCACTTAAAAAGTGGAAGTAGACAACACCCCCTGTTAGGAAATGTCGTCAACTTTTTTTTTTTCAAAATTTCCCAACCAGGAAATGAGCAACTGTTTTGACAGTAAGGTCCAGAGTCACCGTGTACCATAAGTAAGGGTGTCATAATTCAAACATGGGAAGACTTCAGGCTTCTAGGATGTACTTTCACTTTTACTAGACCTCAGAGGTCCATCAGTGAGAGTGAGGTGCACAATGGTAATTTAGAGGTGGAGTCAGATGAAATACAGTCAGGACCAGAAATATTGGAACAAGGATAACTGTTTTGGCAGTTGGCCTCAGTACACCACCACACTGAAGTTGAAAGGAAACACACCCAGATGGGAGCTAAGTCAGGACTTTCAGCTGTAATTCAAGGGGTTTGACAAAAGTGGGGCACTAACCATTCAGGACCCCTTCATGGATCACTGCCTTGTTGTGGCGAAGGGGCTTGCATAACTCACTGAAGCCATAAGCTATGCCATGCAGGGCCACCCAAGACAGACAGGTCATGGTGGAGAGTTCTGACAAAATGTGGTCCACTGCAGAAGGAAATGGCAACCCACTCCAGTATTCTTGCCAAGAAAAACCCATGGAACGCATCATAAGGCTAAAAGATATGATGCCGGAAGATGAGCCCTTCAGGTCAGAAGGTGTCCATATACTACTGGGGAAGAGCAGAGGGAATTTCAAAGTAGTGCCAGAAAGAGTGAAGCGGCTGGGCCAAAGCCAAAAGAACTTTGTGGATGTGTCTGGTGGTGAAAAGAAAGTCTGATGCTGTAAAGAACAATATTGTTTAGGAACCTGGAATGTCAGATCAATGAATCAAGGTAAGCTGGAGGTGGTCAAACATGAGATGGCAAGACTGAACATCGACATCTTCGGAATCAGCAAACTAAAATGGACAACATGGGTGAATTTAATTCAGGTGACCATTATATCTACTACTGTGGGCAAGAATCCCATGGAAGAAATGGAGTAGCACTCATAGTCAACAAAAGGGTGGGAAAAGCAGTACTGGGGTACAATCTCAAAAAGATTCACTTTTAAAAGTTTTAAAAGTTTAAAAACAAACAAAAAACAAAAAAACCCACCGTGATAGGCTATGTAAAGATTTACATAGCCTATCACGGCTAGGTTTTAAAAAAAAAACCGTGATAGGCTACGTAAATGTTTACGTAGCCTATCACGGCTGACTTTTTTTAAAAAAACAAAAAAACACGTGTACGCAAATGGCAGCGGCCACTGCCGTGGCCACCACCATTTGCGTACATGCATTTTTTTTTTTAAGTCAGCTGTGATAGGCTACGTAAACATTTACGTAGCCTATCACGGCTGACTGCAGGGACGCAAACAGTGGCGACTACGGCTGCCGCCATTTGTGTCCCTGCTAGCCAGCGACCGGATGTCCGGCTGCTGACGGAGCCAGCCGGCGGCTCCGCAGAATTCCTGCGGAGCACAGCCGGCCGGCCATGATTCCGGGGGGGGAGGAACAGAGCACCTCCCCCCCTGGCGTGGATTCCGGGGGGAGGGATGGAACGCCTCCCCCCAACCATAAATATAATCCACAAATTTATGTGCCTTTCTTACATCCCTATTCCTAAGGGCCACTTGACTTCACTCTCAAGGATGTCCAGCTCAAGTTCTTGTCTCTCCTTGCTATTCTCTGGAATTCTGCTTCAGTTGGGTATATCTTCCCCTTTCTCCCTTGCTTTTCGCTTCCCTTCTTTCCTCAGCTACTTGCAAAGCCTCATCAGACAGCCACTTGGCTTTCTTGCATTTCTTTTTCTTTGGGATGGATTGAGTTGCTGCCTTCTTAACAATGTGACGGACCTCCATCCATAGTTCCTCAGGCACTCTGTCTATCAGGTCTAATCCCTGAAATCTATTCCTCACCTCCACTGTATATTCATCAGGGATATGATTTAGGTCATACCTGAATGGTTTAGTGGTTTTCCCTACGTTCTTCAATTTAAGCTGAAATTTTGCAACAAGAAGCTCATGATCTGAGCCACAGTCAGCTCCAGGTCTTGTTTTTACTGACTGTACGGAGCTTCTCCATCTTTGACTGCAAAGTAGGGTTGGCGGAGAATTTCTCCCCGAAACTTCGGGGGGCCAAGCGCCAACGTGTTCGGCCCCCCGAAGAAGTTTCGGGGAGAAATTCTCCGTACCCCCCCGCCCCCCGCACGCCCCCCGGGACGGGACTTACCTTTCCCAAATGTCCCTCCCGGCGGCGGTTCGTCGGGTCTTCGTCAGAGGCGGGGGCGGCAGCCGATCTTTTGACCGGCTGCCGCCGCCGCCATTCCAATAAAACTAAAAAAAAAAACCCGCCCCCGTGATAGGCTACGTGACGATGAACGTAGCCTATCACGGCTAGATTTGCAAAGTCAGCCGTGATAGGCTACGTCAATCGTCACGTAGCCTATTACGGGTGACTTAAAAAAAAAAAAAGCCCGTACGGCTAATGGCAGCCCCCATAGGGAGCCGCCATTCATGTTCCTTATTTGGTCGCTGTAGTCTACGTAAAGATTACATAGACTACGGCGAAAATAAGGGCAATGCTATTTGCGTTGCCCTTATTTTCGCCGTAGTCTACGTAAATCTTTACGTAGACTATAGCGACCAAATAAGGAATGCGAATGGCGGCTCCCTATGGGGGCCGCCATTTGCGTACGCGCTTTTTTTTTTAAGTCACCCGTGATAGGCTACGTGACGATTGACGTAGGCTATCACGGCTGACTTTGCAGATCTAGCCGTGATAGGCTACATTCATTGTCACGTAGCCTATCACGGGGGCGTTTTTTTTTTTACTTTTTATTTTGTGGCCGGGCGAGGCGAGACGCCTCCTCCCCGGCCTGAATTTCGGCTGGGCAAGGCGGGAAGCCTCCCCCCCGGCCTGAATTTCAGCCGGGCGAGGCGGGAAGCCTCCCCCCCCGGCCTGAACTTCGGGGGGAGAGCAGCGAAGCACTTCCCCCCCACCGCGAAAAGCTGCGAGACCAGGTAAGTGGCTTTCGTGTACCCCTACTGCAAAGGACATAATCAATCTGATTTCGATATTGACCATCTGGTGATGTCCATGTGTAGAGTCACCTCTTCTGCAGTTGGAAAAGAGTGCTATGATCAGCGTGTTCTCCTGGCAAAACTCTATTAGCTTTTGTCCTGCTTCATTTTGTACATCAAGGCCATGCCTGCCTGTTATCCCGGTGATTTCTTGACTTCCTACTTTAGTATTCCAATCCCCTATGATGAAGAGGACATCTTTTTTTGGTGTTAGTTCTAGAAGGTGTTGTAGGTCTTCATAGAACCGATCAACCCCAGCTTCTTCAGCATCAGTGGTTGGGGCATAGACTTGAATTACTGTGATGTTGAATGGTTTGCCTTGGATTCGTACTGAGATCATTCTATCGTTTTTAAGATTGTACCCCAGTACTGCTTTTCCCACCCTTTTGTTGACTATGAGTGCTACTCCATTTCTTCTAAGGGATTCTTGCCCACAGTAGTAGATATGATGGTCACCTGAATTAAATTTGCCCATGCCTGTCCATTTTAGTTCGCTGATTCCCAAGATATCGATGTTCAATCTTGCCATCTCATGTTTGACCACCTCTAACTTACCTTGATTCATTGATCTTACATTCCAGGTTCCTAAACAATATTGTTCTTTACAGCATTGGATTTTCTTTTACCACCAGACACATCCACAGCTGACTGTCCTTTCGGCTTTGGCCCAGCCGCTTCACTCTTTCTGGTGCTACTTGGAAATACCCTCTGCTCTTCCCCAGTAGTATATTGGACACCTTCCGACCTGAGGGGCTCATCTTCTGGCGTCATATCTTTTAGCCTTGTGATACGTTCCATGGGGTTTTCCCTTCGCCACAACAAGGCAATGATCCATGAAGGGGGGGGGAGAAATATGCATGTGTGCAAATGCACATTTTCAGAAGTGCACACTTGTGTAGATGTGCACTTTCAAATGCAAGTTCAGGAAATTTGCCAAGAATTGCACTCCTGCTCACATTTATGTTTGGGGTTGCGAACAGGATATGTTCATGTGATTTGCAAAATTCTTGCACATCCCTATTCCAGCAGGCTGTATTTAAGGAGTTGAGAGACTGGGAAATGCTGCCATTGCACCAGCCCTACTGGAAGACTATTTTTCCCCCCTCTTCCCTCCCCATTCACTTGTCTTTGTGAATCATGGATTTTACTGATTATATGTAAGCTGCCCTGGAGGCGTGGGATAAAAACACTGTATATTCATATATTAATACTGGGGATTGCTTGGGCTGGAGTTTAGGGAAATTTGGCCTGAGGGAAAAGCCACTGAGACTGAACTGGGGAAGATTATTTATTTGTTTATTTATTGCATTTATATCCCACCATTTTTTCTCATGCAAGGAAGGTGGCTTACATTATTCTCTCAGTTTTATCCTCACAACAACAACCCTGTGAGGTAGGCTGGGCTGAGAGTCTGTGACAGGCCCAAAGTCACCCAGTGAGCTTCTATGGCTGAGTGGAGACTAGAACCCAGATCTCCCAGCTCCCAGCCCATCACTCTCACCACTACACCACCCTGGCTCTCCATTATCTATTAGGAATGGTAACCAATAGGTTGAGATTGCTTCAATGCACATCGATTACTTATATCTATGTGCACTGAAGCAAGCTCAATCTATTAATTAAAAAGTGACAGTTTATTCCCTTCTGTGAATAATTTCCTCAATAAATATCTTAGTTTTGTCCATATCATTTCCCATGCTTATGACATAGGAACCTGGTTGCTGCTTCCGATAAGATACATTTTGATGGCAGCAGCTATAGGCTGAGACAGCCTTGTGACAGGTAGTTCCATAGACTCAAGGTCCAATGGTTTAATAACAAACAAAGGAAACAAAGATGGTGGGAAAATCTCCATTTTTTTTTCACAGAGCCAAACAATCTTGCCCTAATCTTGAGTTATGTGACAGCGAGTCTGTTCAGGCAGAATCCAGAGAGAGAGAGAGAGAGAGAGAGAGAGATGCAAATGCCCTGACTCAAAGGCAGTTATAGATTCAAATGAAGATGTACAAAGGGATCAGTGCTTCTGAGGCTGGACTCAGGATGGTGCAGAATAAAAGCATCAGTAGGAGAATGAAACAAGACCTCACGGAGGTTGCTTTGTATTTGACTTTAAGAAGGATGCAGACAAGCTGGAGAGGGTTCAAAGGAGGGCAACAAAGATGACCAGGGGACTGGAAACAAAGCCCTCTGAAGAGAGACTGAAAGAACTGGGCATGTTTAGCCTTGAGAAGCAAAGACTGGGGGGAGATAGGATAGCGCTCTTCAAGTCCTTGAAAGGTTGTCACAGAGAGGAAGGCCAGGATCTCTTCTTGATCATCCCAGAGTGCAGGACACGGAATAATGGGCTCCAGTGACAGGAAGCCAGATTTCGGCTGAACACTAGGAAAAACCTCCTGACTGTTAGAGCAGTACAACAATGGGACCCATGACCTAGGGAGGCAGTGGGCTCTCCCACACTGAAGGTGTTCAAGACGAAGCTGGACAGCCATCTGTCAGGGATGCTTTGACTTGGATTCCTGCATTGAACAGGGGGTTGAACTCAGTGGTCTTATAGGCCCCTTCCAGCCCCACTATTCTATTATTCTGTGATTGAGTTAAGGCTATCTGACCAAGCATTACAAAAGCCATGCATCTGGGAGACCTTTAAGAGAGTGGGCACAGAACAAAAAGCAGCAGAAGGAGTGCTTAGGTGGTCTATCTTGAGGTAAGGATGCTTCATGATTGGACCATGGTTCTCGCTAAGACTCTGAACTGACAGATTTAAATTAAAGGTACCCTCATGGTTTGTCTGGCCCGGGGTGGTGACTTAGGAATCAAGTAGGAATTTGCAAGTATCTGCAGTTCCATGAGACCACCTCCTTTTAATTTAATCAGTAGAGGACACATATAGACACTAATTTTATTCCTGCCCCACCACCACCACCACCATCATTCAGGGCTCTCTCATTTTGGCCACCTTCAAGCCTCTGCCTCTCGCTGCCTTTCTCAGAAGAAAATAGATTCTTTAGCCAAGCTATCAGGATGAAGTCCACCAAAAATAAAAAATACACAAGGCATGTGTACAGGAAACCATCAGGCTAAGCTTCGCTGTGACATGGATGGACAAGGGGAAACCAACGTCCTTTTTCCTTTCAAGAGTGATTTTTGAAATCTCTCTCCAGTGGTTGGTTGACAGGGTCTTCTCCAAGGGAAGGGAGGAAATGTAACCAGAGATGAATACGAGCAGATGCTGTTCTCTGACCTTAGGCCTCTTTTCTCCTGAGGATGCAGATTAAATGGTTAAACCAAAGGATTAATGGAAAAGGTGAGCTCTGTGTATGTGAGAACAACAGCTTAAATAAGCAATAAACAACCTATTGCTTATTTGAAATCACTGGGGGCTTAAAAACATGGACTGGAGCTAAGGCTGGGGGTGCAATTGTCCCTGTTTTCTGGTCTATCTAGATGAGGTTGGGGAAACTACTTTTAGCCCAAGGGCTGCATTGGCTGCAGGCAAGTACATCAAGTGGTGCATTCCAGCAGTGTGTGGGACCACTCCCACTGCTGGTATATGTCCCCCAAGGTTCTTGTCCAAACATATACACTCTTCACACATATGCACCATTCACACACATTCACAGCCAGGGCAGTTTCTTCTTTGCCACTGCTGTAGTAAAGCACAGTTTCAAGTCACTTCTGGTGCCTTGAAGCTGTGGCCTCCAAAGAAGCCAGCTTTGTGAACAGCAACAAGGCCTGGCCATTAGGTCTAACAAGAGAGGTAGAACTCAACTGGCCTCTTGAGTTAGATGCATTATCAGGTCCACTTCGCTGTTGTTTCTCAGTATTTAGACGGCGTGTCCACAAAATCATGTGTCAACCTGCAGCTGAAATCCTCTGTTCTTTCCCTGGCTCTCTTCACCTTGGGCAGGGTTATTATTTATTGATTATTATTTATTACATTTCTATACCACCCAATAGCTGGAGCTCTCTGGGAGGTTTACAAAGATTAAATATAGAATAATATTTAAATATGGTTAATTAAATATGGTTAATATGGAAGATAAGATTATCTGCTCAGCTTGAAGTCCACTGCTAGGCTCTGCTTTCCAGGCAACACAGAAAAGGCTCAGATACAATCATAACAGGATTCTTTACACAAGAAAACACTAACATCCAAGGAGCCTCATGGCACATAGTCTAAGGCCTGCACTCAGAAATAGAGGGGGTGGGGGGAATGGACCCCACCCAGACCTCCAGGAGACAGACTATAGCTTACAGGCTTTCTTAAAGCTATATAAACTCATTGGATACCACTTATGAATTGCCAAAGAAGAGGAAACATCTCCCACAAAAGATAACCCCAATTTGCATAACATGTACATATGCTAATTTATATATCTAGATGCAAACTTAGAAATAATTATTATAATTTTAAATAGAATTATAATTTAAACAGAACTGTGTTGATTTCGGGATCCTGATTTACTTAGGTCCCAATTAAACCAAATTCAGGTATGCCAAAGTGAGACAGAAATCACAATTTGGCTACCTGAATCTTGTTTAATCTTTGTGTAATCCATAAACAGTTAAACTGATCCAAGTGACACAGAAATCACAAATGGATCAGTTTAACAGTTTATGGATTACACAGGGATTATATATGGAAGCAGAATGAATATACAAAGAAAGCTCATGTCCCTTCAGTTGACAAGAACAGTCCTCTGTCACAGCTGATCATGTGCTGCTGGAGTCCCCAAGGCACATGAGATGCCACCCCATGTACTAGCAAGTTTCTCCAGACTGGTAGCATGCCTCTTCCCCCTTGGAGCGAGACCAAAGTGATTTGCTTTGTTCTAAGCTTATATAATTCCCTCCCTCCTTCACAAAGGTGCTTGAAGCTTTGCAGGGTGGGAAATCGATCACCCTTTCCCTGAGAAAAGGGCCCCAACATTCCATCATGGGAGTTTCTCAGCTCCTCCATGAGAATCAAGGCAAGTCACATTCAGCTTTAGAAGGATGGGCCAGTGTGGTGAGAGCCGGTGTGGTGTAGTGGCAAGAGTGTTGGACTAGGAGCCGGGAGATCCGGGTTCTAGTCCCCACTCGGCCATGGAAGCTCACTGGGTGACTTTGGGCCAGTCACACACTCTCAGCCCAACCCACCTCACAGGGCTGTCGTGAGGCTAAAATGGAGAGGAGGAGGGTAATGTAAGCCGCCTTGGGTTCCTTGCAAGAGAAAAAAAGGCAGGGTATAAATGCAATAAATAATAAATAATAATAATGGGGTAGTTTGGCATAGGCCGTGCAGCTGTGAGGTTTGTTTACCTATGAAGCTGTACTTGCTTGGTACCAGTTAGCTTACACAAGGGGCCAGCTACAAGCTGCCCATTATTTGAGAGGCCTACTTTGGTTAGCTGAAGCCTGTGAAAATCTACACATTATATTAAGCTACAGAAGTCCCTATGCATTCAAACAGCATATAGGACCCTGTCTCACTTCAAATCTGTGTCCTCGGCAGTTCTTCCGGTGTCAAAACCACTACAGAACTATAGGAAATCTCTCCGTAATGTGGAAGACTGTGACCAGGTGACCTGTGTGCCTGCTCAGTCTGATGTCCAGGTGCACACTGTGAATGGGCGACTTCAAGGTCTTGGAACTCATCTCCTTCAGGTTCTTCCCCTTTAAGCCAGACGTGGACTGGACACCCCTTCCAAAAGAGGATGCCTTTGAACTAGAGGACACTCCTTCAGCAGACCTTCAATCAGAGGGCGGTCCTCTCTAAAAGAGGACACAGGGCCACCCTAACACATACATATATATATATATATATATATATATATCACAATCTCCTCTAGCCCTTAATAAATTGTACCGCTGCTACGATCCACTTCATAGCCCCACCCCTACTGCATTCCTCTAAAAGACACACCTAGGAACTAGATTACAACACTGGACTACACTCCAGGGTTATCATACACTCTCCTAACTTCCCCTCTGTTCCCCTCAGCAAAGTGGCTATAGCCATACTTGGCAGGACTGCTGTAACCCACATTCTTTCAGTCAAAGCCCTATCTCCTGCAATAAGGGCATAATAGTGAAGGACCTTACCTCTATTGCATTGGCAGGGTAATTTTTCAATGTTTACAAAGTGGAAACAGTCTTGCCTATGTGTCAGAGTTAGAAAGATTATGAACTCCTGTCTTTGCTGCCATCTTTTGTTTTGTGAGGACACACTACTGCCCAATTACAACTACACTAAAATCTTGGATTTCTGATTTTATTTTTTTTTTTAAGGGGCAGCAATCCCTTCCAACCAGAAATTCCACCCCCTTCAAAGTGTAAATATTAACCGGGACGTTTCTTCCCCTGTGAGTGGATGTGTCAATCACTGCTGTGACTTCTTTCATTAAACTGGAAGATATGCGGAAAGGGGAAATGAAACCTTGACAGGAAAATAACAGCACTTTATGGGAAGGGGTGTGTGTGAGAGAATATATTTTATTTTTCAGAGGGAGATTAGTTTTTTCATAGTAGTACTTAAGTTGTAAACTCAGGGCTGGCAAGGAACACACCTGCCTAGAATAAAGGATGCAATCCTTTCTGCACTGAATGGGTAATTCCCATTAATCTCAGCTGGGCTTACTTCTGAGTAGGCTTACATGGCATCTGATACATTCCCTGTAACCTGAAAGGTCCTACCCCTACCCTAGACATTGGATGGGGAGTTTTCTGGAATTTAAAAATTAGGGCTGTGCAGGGACCCCCCGATCCAACTCGGAAGCTGCAACGCGGAGGGCCCAATCCAGCTCAGGCAGATTGGAGTGGGCAACCTGCCTCGGCCTCTAACCCAAAGTGGGTCCCCCCCAATGCCCCCCCCAGCTCCTTACTAGGGATGTACGGATCCCCACCATCCATTCCAGTGGGGGGAGGCAATCCGTTCCTCCCCCCGGAATCCTCGTGGAGTGGCTCCACCCTGCGAGGATTTGGCAGAGCCGAGGGCCGCCCCATTCCACCATCTGCATGCCCCAGATTCCCCTGTTTTTTTCTGGCTCCCCGAACTTACATAAATAATTCCGTAAGTACCTCTGAAAAAATCCTTTCCGCATGCCCGCCGTCGGTCTCCGTAAGCCTCAGGTCATAGGGAAAATGCCTATTTATTTTTGTAAAAAGAAAAAAGCCCTTTGCAGGGATTCCCCATGTAACTTCTGGTCACCTGACCTCATCTGACCTCACCAGACCTGTCCTGACCTCACCTCACCTGACCTCACCTCACCTGACCTCACTTCCACAGACAACAAACAGAAAAGATGGAGGATTTCCATGTACTTCGCGACTCAGCCCCAGTGAAAGAAAGCCTCGGGTCACAGGGAAAATGCCTATTTATTATCGTAAAAAGGGTAAAGCCATTCGCGTTCTTCTTCCATTTCCAATTTACGGATTTCTTTTCAGGATTATTTTCATAAAATCCGCCATTTGGCAGACAAGAAATAAAAGGGTCTGCGTGAGCTCCAGTCTGGGTCGACCAGGCCGCCCCATTCCTGGATTCTGCAGACCGGATTTGTCAGAATTCAATCCCATTTAAAATTTGTGCGCAATTCTCTGACATCCCTACTCCTTACCTGGGCCACTGCCTCCTCTGCTGCTGCCATCACCTTCTCTGTTGCGCCAGGAGGTTGCCATTTTTAAAATGGTGACTCCAGGCAAGAAGACTCACCTCGGAAGGGGCACAAAGTGGCCTCAAGCAGCCCACTTCAACTCGGGGTTCAGGCCTCGGGCCGAAGTGGTGCACAGCCCTAATTCAAACAACAACGGCAACACCCCACTACACATTTGGACATGTTTTTCCTTCCTCCCCATGTCCACCCTATGCAATAGTTTACCTGGTTAACGGCGAAAAAGCACAATTGACTAGAATGGGGCTTACTTCTGAGTAAACACAGTAGAGGAGATTAAGCAAGGTGACCATTAAATGTTTCCCCTAGCCTTTGCTGGGCCCCATCTACATCAGCCATTTGCTCCAGTGCCACTTGGAAGGGAAGATCTTTGCAACAGATGACGCAGCCCCCATTTGCAGCCCAATCGTGGTTTTCACGGAGAATTTATTGTTTATTTATTGTATTTTTATCCTGCTCCTCAGCCAAAAAAGGCTCCCAGAGCAGCTTACAATCAACGAACCAAGAATACCTGCCCCCAGGCGTACAATCTAAAAAAGACACGACACACAAGGAAAAAGCAATGGGGAGGGGAGGAAAAAAAGAATTAGGTACAATCCAGGTTTTCTCAGAGTCCATTTGCTGAGAAGGTCTCACTTGCTTTGGGTTTACTGTGGAAGGTCGAGCTGTCTGACCCTTCCTCAGATTGGAATCGCAGTGTTGTTAGTGATGTCCCTCCTGTTTCTCCTTCAGAGCTCTGCACGTAAAGAGGCATGAAGAAGCGGGCTGGTGGAAGCCGCGCTGATTGGTGGAAGGGAAAGTATCCGGGGGCGAGGGGAGAGCAGAGGGGCAAACATCTCTACTGGGAAGTAACACTTTTCCTTCAGTTCCATGTCACTGCCTCTCTCACTTCCAGCATAGAGCCTGAGAGCAGAGACGTTGAGCTACAAAGGAACTCGGCTGAGAAACTCCGGATGCTGGCGGATTCGGAGCTGCGCAGTTGAGAAAGGGTGGACGCCAGGGCGGATGATTGTGTCATAAACATGTACGCTGAAGCACTTCATTGAGCCTGTGTTGCATGGGTGGGGGGGGTGACTGGGCACTTAAGAGACTACATCCTACTCGCTCTCTCCTCCTCCCCAGCTCCACGCTCTCTGCTCTCAGTACCGGCTCCATGTCCGGGAGGCAGGGGATGCCTGCTTGCCGGCCTGCCTCAGAAATCTGTAGGGATGTACGAAAGTCACTTACCTTTTTGCAGGGGTGATTCACAGTGGGGGGGGAGGCGCTCCACCCCCCCCCACCAAATCCTAACCCAGCCGGCTCCACTCTGCGGCAACTCCACGGAGCCACTGTCTAGGTGCATTCGCAGGCGTGTGGAACTTGCGGACGCAAATGGCGGCGGCTATGGTGGCTGCCATTTGTGTTCCTGTTTTTGGCTGTGATAGGCTACGTAAATATTTACGGAGCCTATCACGGCAAAAGACAGGGGTGCAAATGGTGGCCGGTATGCCATTTGTGCCTTTTTTTCTTTTCTTTTTTTACCGTGACAGGCTACGTAAATATTTACGTAGCCTATCACAGCAAAAAAACAGGAACGCAAATGGCGGCCGCCGTAGCTGCTGCCATTTGCGTTCCCTTTTTTGCCGTGATAGGAAATGTAAATATTTATGTAGCCTATCACGGTAAAAAAAAAGGGGCACAAATGGCGTAGCGGCCACCATTTGCACCCCTGTCTTTCGCCGTGATAGCCAACGTAAATATCCATTCACTTCCCCATTTAGGCCGTGATAGACTACGTAAATATTTATGTAGCCTATCACGTCCTCCGCAAGGACGCAAATGGCGTCCCTGCATTAGCCATGATAGGCTACTAGGGATGTCAGAGAATTCTGCCACGAATCTCAGGGAGGCCGAACGCCAGCATATTTGGCCCCCAAAATCGGTGGTGGAACGGTCTGCCCCTCCGCCCTCCCCGGGATGGGACTTACCTTGGGTGGATCTTCCTGGCGGCGGCGGCTCCGGTGGCGGTTCGGTGGCGGTTCGGCAGCGGCAACTGCTGCAGAGCTGCCGTGGAGCACAACCGGCCGTCGAGGATTCCGGGGGGGAGGAACGGATTGCCTCTCCCCCCATTGAGGATTCCGGGGGGAGGGATGGAACGCCTCCCCCCCCCATGAACATATTCCGCGGAAAGGTAAGTGGCTTTCGTACATCCCTAGCGATGAGCAGGAATGGAGATAGCCAGGAGCAGCAAGAAGGATATGGCTCCATTTGAGGGCACACGGAGTGGTAGAAATGTGTGGGAAGAGGACAGCCACACACCTGTCAATGGTGATGACAGTCAATAGAAGTTGACTGGTGCTGTACCTGAAAAAGAGGACATCCAAAGCTATCCAAGAAGAAAAACTATAATGATCTTTACCAGTGATCTTTACCACCAGATCCAATGTGGTGTGGTGGTAAGAGTGTTGGACTGGGAGCTGGAAGATCAGGGTTCTAGTCCCCACTTAGCCATGGAAGCCTACTGGGACACTTTGGGCCAGTCACAGACTCCCAACCCAACCTACCTCACAAAGTTTTTGTTGTGAAGATAAAATGGAGAGGAGGAGGAGGAGGGTAATGTAAGTCGCCATGGGTTCCTTGCAAGAGGAAAAAGGGTGGGATATAAATGCAATAAATAAACAAATAAATAAACAAACAAATAAACAAAATTGACAAGTTCATGATCTACGTGGTAAAAGGTTTCCTTCTGAAAGTCACGAATGCAGATGACAATTCAATTCCTACCCTTTATTTATTTATTTGTTTATTTATTAGATTTATATACCATTGCCCATACTTAAAAATATCTCTAAATGGTTTACGAGAAAATCAAAAGCATTAAAAATACATCATGATCTGTATTAAATCACATAATAAATGCAAAAGTGTTTATATAAATCATGAATAAAAATTAAACCACTACAAAACAAAATTGCAAACAAAGTAAATGGGCAGCACCGTCACTCAGGGAAGGCCTCGGTAAAGAACTGGGTCTTTAACTGATGCCTAAAACTTGCTTTAGTTGGCACCTCCCAGAGGCACCAGCTATAACACGGTGAGTGCCACCACAGGAAAGGCCCTGCTTCCTTGTTGCTGTAAGATGGCAGTCTGCACAGGTCGTGGTACTATCAGCAAGACTTCCTCCAATGATCTTAATGATCAGACAGGTCTGTACGGGGGAAGGTGATTATTGCCTGACTAGCAGCGGTTTTCCAAGGTTTATACAGAATCTTTCCCAGCCCTGTGATCTGAGATCACAGATGACCTCTGGAAACTCCAGAGGCTGAATTTTGGACCTTCTACAAATGAAGTATGTGCTTTACCATTGAACTAAAGTATGTTCCAGACCTGAAGTTGAGATTTACATATGTGTTAGTATGTATCAGTAGTCTTCAGATATGCTGGTGGGAAGGTGTCCATCTGCAACATGTTCCACGCCTCAGTCCCCAGGGAGAAATTTGCTCAAGCAGTCCTACTCACTCCGTGTCATTTCTTATTCAGTTTTCCATCCTCGTATGACAAGAAGAAACTGTTCTTGGAAGTAAAGATAATAATCAGCAAACCCAGGAAGAGGAGACTGTTATTGTGTAAACTTTTTCGTCCTAAGGCAATTTTGAGGAATGTAGTTTGCAACTGGTAAGGGAAGGGGAACTAATCCATGAAGCACAACTCTTGTCAATTGGTTTATTAGTATGTATTCTGAGATTCTTATTCAGCCTCTCCATTTACAAGGCAACTGAGGGTGCAATCCTGTGCATGTTTAGACAGAAAAAGCTCCCACAACTCCCAGCATCCCTTCAGACAGCCATGCTGGCTGCGGCATGTTGGGAATTATAAGACTTTTTTCTGTCTAAACATTCATAGGATTAAGGATGTTGCAAGTGCCCAGTGAGGGGGGTGGAGTCCAATGGACTCCCCCCTTCTCACCCCCCGGACCCAGCTCACTGGGCCATCACGATTTTCTGGACCCTGTCTATGAGCACACGGCCCCACACTTCCTCCCTGAGCCACCATTTTACGCAAAAAATGGTGGCTCGGGTATTTCCATAAATCTAATGGGCATAAAGGGGCCATTTCCACAACTTTACCAGCAGCGGTGGGACAAGAGGAGGATGAGAGAGAAACCCAGCCCCCCTCATCCTCTTTCTGCCCTCCTGTTGCTGCTGCCACTGCAGTAGCTGAGATGGCTACTCTAGTCCTCCTCCTGTCGAGCTGCTGCAGCTGTGTTAGCCGGGATGGGAGGAGGAGAAGGGAGCTCTCATCCTTTCTCTCCTCCCTTCTCCTCTATGCTGGCTACTGCAGCAGCAACAGTGGTGTTGGGGCAGGAGGAGGACAAGTGGGGCTTCCCTCTATTCCTCCTCCTGTCAAGCTCCCTTCTCCTCCTCCCATCTGGACCACCACAGCAGCAGCAGCACTGGCAGGGCAGGATGAGGACAAGAGGGGCTGGGCTTCCCTCTCATCCTCCCCCTGTCCCGCCTCTGCCTGTAATGTTGCAGAAATGGCCTCTTTATGGTCACCATTTCTGCAGCATTAGATTTATGGAAATACCCAAGACACCATTTTTACTCAACATGCTGGCTTGGTGAGGAAGTGGGAGGCTGCTGGACCCCCTTGTCGGGCATGCAGGTGCTCGGGTCCAGCTGAGTACAGCAGCTCAATGAGAAGGTCTGGGGTGCATGAGCGGCGGGGGGAGGTGAGACCATCCATCCCTACACAGGATTGCACCCTTAAAAAAATCACAATTACGCATCATGTGGAAAATAAAAACCCCTCCCTGTATACACGCACAACACTGGTCCTGCCCCCAGCATTGTGTGGCTTCCTCAGCACCACCCTTCCCATTGTCCATTTTTTTGGGTGTAGTCATCTTAGGGATGTACGAAAATCACTTACCTTTCGGGGATTATGCTGATGGTGTGGGGGGAAGGTGTTTCCTCCCTCCCACCGGAATCCTCGCCGGGGGAGGAGCCGCCGGCCGGCTCTGCCAGCAGCCAGACATCTGGCCACTGGCTAGCAGGGATGCAAATGGCAGCGGCCGTAGCCGCCGCCGTTTGCATCCCTGCAGTCCGCCGTGATAGGCTACGTAAATGTTTACGTAGCCTATCACGGCTGATTTAAAAAAAAAAACACGCGTACGCAAATGGCGTCACCCATGGCCGCCACCATTTGCGTTCCTTATTTTTGCACGTCTTAGTCTACGTAAATATTTATGTAGACTAAGACGGCGAAAATAAAGGGAACGCAAATAGCATAGCGTCTACGCTATTTGCGTTCCTTATTTTGGCACGTCTTAGTCTACGTAAATGTTTACGTAGACTAAGACGTGCCAAAATAAAGAACGCAAATGGCGGTGGCCATGGGTGCCTCCATTTGCGTACGCACATTTTTTTTATTTTTTCTTTAGTCAGCCATGATAGGCTACGTAAACATTTACGTAGCCTATCATGGTGTTTTTTTTAAATCTTTATGTAGCCTATAACGTTTTTTTTAAAACCTGAAAATGGCGGCGGCGACAGCCAGTCGGAAGACCAGCCGCCCCAGCTGCCGCCGCCGAACCACTGCCGCAGCTGCCGCTGGAGCCTCCACCAGAGCCGCTGCTGGAGCCGCCGCCGCCAGGAAGATCCGCCCCAGGTAAGTCCCATCCCGGGGGGGTGGCGGGCCGTTCTGCCACTGATTTTGGGGGGCCGAATGCGCTGGTATTCGGCCTCCCTGAGATCTGTGGCGGAACTTTTGTACATCCCTAAGACATCTGCAAAATGGAAGCCTATGCACAGAGAATTCTATGGGAACAGAAACTCAAATTGTACAGGGTTCATGATTAAATGGAAGGCTATACATGGAGATAGGGATGTACAAATCCCTTACCTTGTTCCGGTGGCAGCGTCCACTGGAGGGGGGGAGGTGCTCCATCCCTCCCCCCAGAATCCTCGACAGGGGGGGAGGTGATCCGGTCCTCCCTCCCAGAATCCTCGATGGCTGGCTCTGCTCCGCGGCAGCTCCCCGGAGCAGCTGGCCAGGCCAGGGCCGTCTGCAGCCGGATTTCTGGCCGCGGTGGCTGCTGGGTTAAAAAAAAAAAGATGTACACAAATGCGTACAAATGCGTAAATGAAAAATTTGCGTTCCTTATTTTTCACCGTCTTAGTCTACATAAATATTTACATAGACCATTATGACGAAAAGAAAGGGGAACGCAAATAGCGTAGTGGGCGCTATTTGCGTCCCTTTTTGATTTGCCATTTTAGCCTATGTAACTATTTAAAAAGGCTGAGACTAGGGACCGGCAACCTCACTGTAGCTCACCCCGTATGCAGCTCGCCATCCCCCCACCAGCCATCCAGCCTGCTTGCTGTGCAGTCCATGGGCACCTGGTGAGTGGTGTACAACAGCCCGCTCCCTCGCCAAGCTTCCATTTTGCATAAAAGCGGCAGCTTGACCTTCGTCATAAAGGGCCATTTATGCAACATTACAGGTGTAAATGGTCCATTTAACCTGTAATGTTGCACAAATGGCCACTTTACGGCCACCACTTATGTCAAATCTGCCTTTCTGGAAAAGGCCGAACCTCCATTCTGCACTGTGGGGCCTGCCATGTTTGCCCAACTGGGCATGCGCTGAGTTGGGCAAGTGCGGTGGTCTGTGAACTGGCATCCAGGGGGCCAGGCCAGCAAGAAATCATAATGCTTCAAGCCCGAACCCGACACCTACGCCATCCCTAGCTGAGACCCCTACTCATGGCTAAGAACATTCTATGTATGGCATGGTAGAGGTGGCCTGAAAGACGGGAGTCAAGGAATTGATGGAGGACAGAGACTTGTGGCCCTGCCTCTCCCCTTTCCCAGGGTTTCCCACTGGGCATAGTTCCCAAGAAGGCAGTGGGGGAATTCCGATTGATTCATCACTTATCCTATCCCATGGGGGAAACAGTTAATGACGCTATTCCTGCCCACCTGTGTACAGGACATTTTTTGATTATACTGTCTAAAAGGTTCAGTAGCATGGGAAGAGGGTGCTGTAAGGTAAATGTGACATCAAATCAGCATGGGCCTCTTTCCTGTCCATTTGAGATGTATAGGCATCTCTGTGTCATGTGCCATCTTAATGAAGTTCAGTACAATGTGGGACTGAGCTTTGAGGAGGCAAACGGATCCTGTTAATACAGTCCATTAGTGGGACAATTTCTTATTTGGTGGGCCTAAAGATGTAGGGCTGCACTAGGCATTCATGCAGGAATTCAAAGAATTAGCCTCTAAGTTGGGTAATCCCCCGGTTGAGGAATAAACTAGGGATGTCAGAGAATTCCACGATGGATCTCAGTGAGGCCAAATGCCAGTGCATTCGGCCACCCGAAATCCATTGCGGAATGGCCTGCCACCCCCCCATCCCCCGCGGATCCCCCCCGGGACGAGACTTACCTGGGGCGGATGTTCCGGACAGCAGCGGCTCCAGCGGCGGCTGCGGCAGGGGCACCTGATCTTCCAAACGGCTGCTGCCGCCGCCATTTGCAATCTGTGTCTTCTTCTTTTTTTCCCCCCATAGACGTAATAGGCTACGTAAAGACTTACGTAGCCTATCACATCTGGGTTAAAAAAAAAACACGCGTATGCAAATGGCGGCGTCTACAGCCGCCGCCATTTTGTTCCTTATTTTTCGCCATCTTAGTCTACGTCAATGTTTATGTAGACTTAAGACGAATAAAAGAAAGGGGAACGTAAATAGTGCCCACTACGCTATTTGCGTCCCCCTTACTTTTCTTCGTCTTAGTCTACATTAATATTGACATAGACTAAGATGGCAAAAAATAAGGAATGCAAATGGTGGCAGCCGTAGCCGCCACCATTTGCGTACACTTTTGTTGTTGTTGTTGTTACCCAGAGTGCTCCGCGGCCAGAAATCCGGCTGCAGACGGCCCTGGCCTGGGCCTGGCCGGCTGCTCCGTGGAGCTGCCGCGGAGCACAGCTGGCCATCAAGGATTCCGGGGGGGAGGACCGGATTGCCTCCCCCCCATCGAGGATTCCGGGGGGAGGGACGGAACGCCTCCCCCCCATGAACAGAATTCACGAAAAGGTAAGTCACTTTCGTACATCCCTAGAATAAACCGAACAGGGCTCCTCGCTCAGTCTCACTGTCTTGGGAATTGAAATCACGACTGAATCGCCGTTCTTTCAGCTCCCAGAAGATAGGGATGTCAGAGAATTCCACCACGGATCTCGGTGAGGCCAAATGCCAGTGCATTCGGCCCCCCAAACTCCATGACGGAACAGCCAGCCCCCCCATGGATCCCCCCAGGATGAGACTTACCTGGGGCGGATGTTCCAGGCGGCGGCTGCAGTGGTGGCGGCAGCGGCAGCTGGTCTTCTGACTGGCTGCTGCCGCCGCCATTTGCAGTCTTGTCTTTTAAAAGAAAAAAAATGACGTGATAGGCTACGTAAAGATTTACGTAGCCTATCATGGCTGGGTTTAAAAAAAATGCATATGCAAATGGCGGCGGCTGCGGCCGCCACCATTTGTGTTTCTTATTTTTGGCCATCTTAGTCTATGTAAATATTTACATAGGCTAAAACGGTGAATCAAAAAGGGATGCAAATAGCTCCCGCTACGCTATTTGCATTCCCCTTTATTTTCGACGTCATAGTCTACGTAAATATTTACGTAGACCAAGATGGCCAAAAATAAGGAACGCAAATGGTGGCGGCCATTTGTTTTTTTACCCAGAGCCCTCCGCAGCCAGAAATCCGGCTGCAGATGGCTCTGGCCTGGCTGGGCCTGGCCAGCTGCTCCGCGGAGCTGCCATGGAGCACAGCTGGCCATGGAGGATTCCGGGGGGAAGGAACAGATTACCTCTCCCCCCGTCGAGGATTCCGGGGGGAGGGACGGAATGCCTCCCCCTCCCATCATCAACATAATCCGCAGAAAGGTAAGTGACCTTTGTACATCCCTACCGGAAGAACAAAACCATCGGCTTATGTGCAGGATGCAGGAGTTTTTGGTATCATGTGAAGTAAGGCTGTGAAACCTACAGGACCTGGTGAGGATTCTAAATTTGGCCGCAGAGCAATAGCAGGCAACAAAGATTGAATTTAATATAACAGGGTATTGTTTTGCAGGGAGGACTTGAAGACTGAGGCTGAATTGCAAGGGCACTTTGATATAGCAGGGGTGCACAGCTTCAGTTTCTATTTTCAGTTTGGAGTGATAGATTGATTCTTCTATATTGGGATCCCCAACCCCTGGGCTGCAGACCAGTACCGGTCTGTGGCCTGTTAGGTACCGGGCCATAGGGGTGTGCGAAACCCCCTTACCTTGGGTCTGCAGGGATCCGCAGGGGGGGAGGCGATCCATCCCTCTCCCCCTGGAATCCTTGCTGGCCCTGGCCAGCTCCGCTCCACGGAGAGTCCACAGAGCTACTGGCCGCCTCCAGCCTCTGGCAGACTTCTGGCTGCTGGGCCACAAATGGCATCTGTGTAGCTATTTGTGTCCCTGTTCTTCAAGTAATAGGCTACATAAATCTTTACGTAGCCTACTACTGCAAAGAACAGGGACGCAAATGGATATAAAGCTGAAAATGTTGAAATCGTGAAGTCTGTATGAGACATCTGTTTGGTTTATAATTCAATAATAAATTCAATTAATTTGACTTCCCAAACTAATAGGTTAACCAGTATGCAATTATCTGTCAGCGTTTTGCACTTCTCCAAATTTTTCAAAACAGTTCTCAGATTAAAATAAAAAAAGTGCACCAATTGCATACTTTAGGAGAAATGCATACAAAAGTGCATATATTAGCAAAAATTCACATATAAGTGCACAAATTTGGGAAAATGTGTACAAAAATAGAAAACAAAACAAACAGATTTGTCCATTTGTACATGAAACAGAGGTGTCATGTAGGTTTCAGTCTACACCTGGAAGTGTTGGGACAAACAAACACACGATGGATAATTCTCCTGTTTTTGTAAACATACAAATGAGTTATTACTCAGATTTCTCTCCGATCTTAGGTTAAACACGCAGGTTATTTTCTCCTGCCTTCTGAGTATTGTGCTTTATTCTTTGAGGAATTCCTTTCCTCCTACCACTGGGTAACACCACTAGGGATATATGACAATTTTGCTTCAATTCACAAATCACTCCAAAATGCCCCATTTGCAAACCTAAATGTTAACACGAATGCATGCTGTCCGAAAATGTTCGTGAAATCCTGAATGTGTGTTCACTTTAGCAAAATATGAACTTAAAAAATTTACAGCTTTTGAAAATGCACAACAATAGAAATGCACAACATTTGAAAACTGCACAACTTAAAAAAATTCAAAACTTGAGAAAGGCACAAATGGAGAAACATACATCTTTTGACGAATGCACACTTTTCCCATATGAATGAACCAAAACACAGCTTGCAGCTAGGGATGTACGAAACTCACTTACCTTTGCTCCGTCCCTCCCCCCGGAATCCTCGATGGGGGGGAGGCGATCCGGTCCTCCCCCCCGGAATCCTCGCTGGCCGTAGTGGCTGCCATTTGCATCCAGCCAAACAGCTGTGATAGGCGACGTAAGAATTTGTGTAGCCTATCACGGCTAACCTCAAAAAACCCCTAAAAACCCCGCAGCATACGCAAATGGCATATAATTAGGGATGTCAGAGAATTTCTCCATGAATCTCAGGGAGGCCGAATGCCAGCGCATTCAGCCCCCAGAAATTGGTGGTGAAACGGTCTGCCCCCCCGTCCCCCCCAGGATGGGACTTACCTTGGTTGAATCCTCCTGGCGGCGGTTCGGTGGCGGTTCTTCCGACCGGCTGCCACCGCCGCCATTTCCAGTAAAAAAAAAAAGAAAAAGTGATAGGCTACGTAAAGATTTACGTAGCCTATCACAGCTAGATTTTTAAAAAATACCATGATAGGTTACGTAGATGTTTACGTAGCCTATCACGGCTGAGTAAAAAAAAAAACCAAAAAACCGCGTATACGCAAATGGCAGCGCCCATGGGCGCCGCCATTTGTGTTCCTTATTTTGGCACGTATAGTCTATGTAAACATTTACGTAGACTACGGCGAAAATAAGGGGAACGCAAATAGCGTAGCGTCTACGCTATTTGCGTTCCCGTTATTTTCGCCACAGTCTACGTAAATGTTTACATAGACTACATGTGCCAAAATAAGGAACGCAAATGGCGGTGCCCACGGGCACCGCCATTTGCATACGACTGGGTTTTTTTTTTTTTACTCAGCCGTGATACGCTACGTAAGCATTTACGTAGCCTATCTCGGCTGACTGCAGGGACGCGAACGGCGGCAGCTACGACCACCACCATTTGTGGCCCGGCCGGCCAGGATTCGGGGGTGGAGGGACGGAGCGCCTCCCCCCCAGCCAGAATTTTGGGGGGAGGGACGGAGCGCCTCCCCCCCACCGCGAATCAAATTTTGTTCAAGGTAAGTGACTTCCGTACAACCCTACATATATATTTATATTAATATATAAAATCTATATTTTATGTACGTAAATATTTACGTAAGATAAATCGCGAAAAATAGGGAACGCAAATAGCATAGTGGACGCTATTTGCGTTCCTTTATTTTTCGCTGGTCTAGCCTACGTAAATATCTAAAGAATCCGGCCTCACTGGAATCCATGGTGGAATTCTCTGCCATCCCTACTTGCAGCTGAGAACAGGAGTGTCAAGGGCTCCTTGGAGGCCTCTCTCAGTCTAATCCAGTGGCCAAGTCCAGACACAGACAAAGGGATTCCTTTCAAAGCTTTATTCTTCTTTTACAACTTAACAACTCTACCATTTGCAACTAGATCTGAGCAGCAGAGTACCTATGCCCTAAGTTGGAACAGTTGGTCCCCGTCTGAAAGGGAATTACTGGCCAACCCCTGAACTTAAGGACTAGGGAGAGTCCCTCCCCTTTTCCCTTGGATCCTCTAGGCGCAGCAGTTGTTTGTGCGCCAACCGGGCACTACGCCTCCTTTCTGCGCCCTCCATTTGGCGCCGCTCTCTGCGTCGGCGTCGCGCGTCCACCACATCTGCTTCCCTCACTCTGTCACTCCCTGGACTGCTATCTAAGCTAGGAATGCTGGTGGGAGGAATCTCCATCAGCTGTTGGACCTGGGAAAGAGGAGTGCGCTCCTCTCCCAGGACCGACTGCTCTTCCTCAGAATCAGAACTACCCTGGGATTCTATGGGCTCAGTGTCCACCCTGACAAGGAGTGAGCTGAAACGAGCTTTGAAAATGCAGAGCTATGAAAAGAAAGCCCAGCCCTCTAAGAAAGACTAGATGAAACAGCACTTTTGTATCTTGTTTTCTTACAAATATGAGATATCAGGTGTAGTTTAACTGAGAACTTCATTAAGAAATAACTCCTTCCCTGCATCCTCCATTCTCTCTAGTCTCTGGTCAGTCCACCCCCTTTTCTACTGCTTCCTTTTCTTGAAAAGCCTCTAGACAATTGAATGGATTGACTGCCAGGATTCCCAATACTCACCCCTCAGCTGCCTCATACCTCCACAGAGGGATCAGGCTTTTCGGCCACCTGCAAATGGAGGTGAGTATGCAAGGACCTGATATGTGAAGACACACAGAATTCTGGCATTGGGGGCATGGCTATGTGTGCTATTTAAGCCTGGCCCCACATTCCCTTCACTGCACTTGCTGTTTGGTTAGCATCAGGGGCCAATCTGGAGTAGGGATATCAGAGAATTTCGCCACGAATCTCGGGGAGGCCAAATGCCAGTGCATTCGGCCCCCCAAAATTGGTGGAGAAACGGTCCGCCCCCCCGCCCCCCCTGGGACGGGACTTACCTTGTGCGAATGTCCCTGACGGCGGCATCTCCGGTGGAGGTTCGGCAGCAGTGGCTGCGGCGGCCAGTCTTCCAACCAGCTGCCGCCACCACCATTTCCAAGTTAAAAAAAAAACGTGATAGGCTACATAAAGATTTACGTAGCCTATCATGGCTAGATTTTTAAAAAACACCGTGATAGGCTATGTAAATGTTTATGTAGCCTATCACAGCTGAGTGAGAAAAAAAAAACCACGGGTACACAAATGGTGGCACCCATGGGCGCCTCCATTTGTATACATGTGGGTTTTTTTCTTTTTTCACTCAACTGTGATAGGCTAAGTAAACATTTACATAGCCTATCACAGCTGACTGCAGGGATGCAAACGGCTATGGCCGCTGTCATTTGTGTCCCGGCAGAACAAGATTCGCAGCGGGAGGGACGGGGCGCCTCCCCCCCGGCCAGAATTTCGGGGGGGAAGGACGGGGTGCCTCCCCCCGGCCAGAATTTCAGGGGGAGGGACGGAGCACCTCCCCCCCACCATGAATCAACTTTCGGGTTCAGGTAAGGGACTTTCGTACATCCCTAATCTGGAGAAGGGTGCTCAGGTGAAATGCAAGGCCTGAGGCCTAGTAGTTTGTTGACTTCTGGTTGAGTGATCTATGGTCCTGAAAGGCTGTTAGCAGAGAGGAGGAGCAGGCACCAGGCCTCATGCCAGGCCATGAAAACAGAAAGTGGTGGGCCTTTATTTTCAGCTCAGATAGCCCCAGGAGTGGAAAAGAAATATGCACTGAATACAATCTTAGCTTGATCAGATGCACTGGAGAAGGCCAAAGAGCTGGAAAATCCAAACCAACAGAACAATCTATCTCTGCTGCCTTGGTGAAGAAGGTTGGAGAACAAGAAATGGAGCCAGCAAACCAAAATAATAGGCCATCAAAGAGAAAACACCTACAATAAAGTGATAAAGTGAGAGTTAGGCAGCTTATTCTGGAGGGAAGAGGAATGGGAATTAAAGATGCTAAACACAGCCTGGGCGGAGAAGGGGAGAAGAATCCAAAGCAGGCATTCCTACTTTTCACTTTTCTCAGGACTCCCAAGCAACTTTACAGTATGTTTTAGACATGAGACAACACCTACAGGACATTGAACCATATGCTGGAGTCAACTTACAGCAAGCCCAATGAAAACAGGAAAGGCATTATAATCAACAGCTGAGGCCTAGAGAGTTCCAACCAGTGAGAGAGTTTCACTACTGTTCCCACAGGTAGGGAGAAAATTGTTTGCACAATGGCAAGGGCCTTATGAAGGCAAGGGCCTTGGAAAAAGATATCCCACCCTGGTTCCTAAGCCAGATGGCAGTATTTGTTTCTGAATTGACTTCTGTAAGGTCAATTCAGTATTAAAGTTTAACACTTATCCCATTCCCAGAGCGTATGACAGGTTGGAACGGTTGGAGGCAGCCACTTACTGAACTACTTTAGTTCTTACTAAGGTTTATTTGTGAATCCCTTTAGCCCCTCTTCAAAAGAGCATACTGCTTTTCCCACCCCTATGGGATTGTTTCATTTGTAGATATGCCATTTGGACTACATGAGGTGGCCACAACCTTATAGAGACTAATGGATAAGATATTAGCATGATGATGCTGTGGCATATATTGCTGGTAATATTTTAATTTTCAGTCGCACTTGGCCAGATCATTTAAGATACATCTTGCAAGTGCTTTTGGCTTTACATCAGCACCTCCCACACAAATGTTTTATAGCATGCAAACAAGTCCAATATTTATGATTCATAGTTGGTGATGGCACCATACAACCAGTTCCTGATAAGATCATCTTCCTTAGTGTTTGGAAGACTCCCCCAAAAAACAACAACAAAGGATTGGACTGTTGTTAATGCAGGTTCATTGCTCATTTCTCCTCCTAAGTCACTCATAGGAACATAGGAAGCTGCCTTATACTTAGTCATACCATTGGTTAGGGATGGGAGGATTCCCTACCTGCTGGTCCGAGTGGGAATCCGCCTGTGGGGGGAGGCGATCTGTCCCTACCCCTGGAATCCGTTGGAATCTGCAGTGATCCCATGGAGCTGGCTGCTGGCTCTGCAGGATCACTGCGCGGAGGAGCCAGCTCAGACCGGATTCCGGAGGGAGGCGGAGGTAAGTGCTCCATTCTGCTATCAACTCCAGAGGCCGGATTCTTTGGAATCTGGCCTCATTGGGGTCCATGGCAGAATTCTCCACCATCCCTACCATCAGTACATCTAGTCCAATATTGCAGACACTGACTGGCAATGGCTCTCCAGGGTTTCCAGCAGGAGTTTTTTCTGCCTTACCTGGAGATGCCAGGGATTGAACTTGGGACCTTCTGCATGCAAAGCAGGTGCTTTACCCTCTGAGCTACAGACCTTTGACTGTCCTAATTACCTTGAAAGGTCAACTGGTCACTGCAAGCTGAAAAGACTTTCCAAGTCCTCTGATCTTGTCTATGTCACCAGCCTGTGTTAACGTTCACCAGATTTTTCAAAACTATTACTATTCCAAATAGATGCATCAGCTGTTAATTCAGGGGCAGTTTTAGCCCAGGGAAAAGCGGATTCTCTTAAATTTGATTCCTTATAATGTCTGTGGTTTTCTAGTTGCAAAAGTTGTAATAGTTTCTATATACTCATTTATAATATTGTAAACATGTAATTTAAAGCTCAATAAAATGATATTTTAAAAGGGGGGAGAAAAAAGTTGATGGAGTGAGAACAGAAATATGCTACAACTGTTAAAGGGCAAATCCTCAATTTATGACGCCATTTGTGGTGGGGCACCTTTTATCCAGAGAACAGATCATGCTCCTTTATGATGGTTACATCAGATGAAGGATTCCAGCTCCAGATTGACATGCTGGTATGTCACTTTCCAGCCTGATTCTTCCATAGTACAGCACAGACATAGCCATCAACATACTAATATAGACTTTTTCTCTCAACAGGGACCTTAGAGAACATCTTTAGCATTTTAGCTTTCTAAATTTTTAGCTTTGCTGTTTTAAATCTGTATTTTAAACTCCTGCACTGCTGCTAGGTTTTATGGTGGTTGTATTATTATAATGTGGTTTTAATGTTCTATATATTTTAAATTGTTTTATTGTGTGTTGTTTGGTTTTCATTTTTGTGAACCGCCCAGCGAGCTTCGGCTATTGAGCGGTATAGAAATGGAATAAATAAATAAATAAATAAAATCTTCTAGGTATTCCCTCTTTGGCTGGGGAGTATGTAAGTAGTCATCAGGGATCACAGCCCCTTACCCCTTACTACTTGGCTTTATATAAGAGCCCTCAGTAAAGATGGGCTGCTTGGAGCAGCACAGAAGAATCAGCTGTGCTATTGCCAAGGGCAATTGGGAGGCTCAAACCCTAAACACAAGAAGCCAATGCCTGCTTGCTGAGTAATTGGGAAACCCCAGAAATACCACTGAGCAGCCTTAGGCAATCAGGAGGAGTATTAGGGCAGCAGGAAAATACTGACAGGATTGATGGGAAGGGGAGGGAGTTAAAAAGGGCGAAGAAAGCAAAGGGGAAATGGCAAATCCATTTCCCTTTTGAAAATGAGGAAATCAGAAGAAAATAGAAACCCAAGAAGGAAAGAGGAAAGGAGCCAGCAGATTGCAATAATACGTTCTGAGAAAGAAAATTCCCCCAGCAAAGAGAAGTTAGCGGGAAGTCCTAACTAGATGGGAGTGGTAGTTACTTATACGTTTAGCTTTATTGAAATAGATATCCAGTACTGTAAGTGGTTAAGTTTATGGTTAATCAGTGCTATAACTGGTTAAGTCTGAACATGGAAGATATGGATCAGAGTGGGTTTGATGTTCCGCTCCCTGTAGACCAAATGGGAACGGATCGTCACTGAGCTCCTGCTCAGTGCCAATAATACAAAAAGGGGATTCCTGTGATTTTCCTGCCAGAGCTGCAGGGAAAGGAAACCCTTTGGGGCCCAAGTGGATCACATATTTAGAGTTATGGCTCAGGAGGACACCCCTCAACACAAAAAGTATGGTCACACTATTCCACCAGTCCTGCTGAAGACCATTTCCATGAAGGCTTCTCCTCCCTCACCTGTCACCACCAGCAGCCATTCCAGCAGCCTGAGCTGAGGGAGTGGGAAGTAGGACCATTCTATCAGTCCTGCTGGAAGTCTTAATTTTCCCTACTTCCTTCCCCATTCCTTTTTCCTGTTTGTGTCTTTTTTATATTGTAATCCTGTGGGCAGGGGCTGTCTTGTTTTAATGATTATACGTAGGTTGTTACAGGAACCTCTTTGGCCGAGGAGTGGCATAAAAATATTTTTAAACAATAAATACATGCTGTGAACTTGTCCATAACAGGAAGCCAAGGAACCACAGAACAAGGTGTAGCCAGTAGATTAGGGAACATGGAGGAAACCCTGGAAACCTTACTATCTTTCATTAAACTTGTACTGCAACTGCTTACTGGTACAGACTTGCAGAATGGCCACCATCTTAGGCAAATCCATAAAAGGGATAAAGAAGAAAGAGGAATATGCCCTTTGTTGGGAACTTGTTCATAGACAATGTAATCCTAGAACAAGTTTCTCTGTCTGTCCCAATGTTCCTCTTTAACACACACACTCATACAGATTTTGAAGGGTGTCTTCAAGGTAGCAAAGCCAGGCTCTTTCCCTCAAAACAAGCATCAGCTGCACTTTCCTTGCTGTGGAATTGTGCCAAAGAACTTCAGCTTAGTGAGACTGTGCTCTTATCAATTTGCTGCAGAAGAAAGTAGGAGCAACCAAGAAACATGTCATGTAAAAGCTGAAAGAGGACATTTTTTTAATTAAATTCCCACTGTAGAAACCCCAAGCATGGGGAGACTGTTGGATCTATATAAGCTAGCAAAGTTTATAATCAAGAGTAGGGATGTCAGAGAAATCTGCTGTGGATTCAAATGAGGCCAGATTCTTTGGAATTTGGCCTCAGGAAGCTGCAGTGGATCGGGACCACTTGCCTCCGCTCCAGGAGGACTGGAGGCGGAACGGCACTCAGCTGCTTCTTGCCAGCCAGAGCCGTTCGTCACCTCCCTGTCCCTGCTAATTGCCATGTCTTTTTTTAAAAAAAAAGGGCGATTGAGAGGATGTGCCCATAGACTTAAACACAAATAGAGCAATGAATCTTGCATATAAGTCTAAGTGTCCATAGGCTTATACAGAAGATTCATGGCTCCATTTGCGTCTAAGTCTATGGGCACATCCTCCTGATCAGCATTTTTTTTTTTTTTAAAGACATGGCAATCGGCAGGGACAGGGAGGAGGCAAACGGCTCCGGCTGGCAGGAGGGAAGGTAAGCGGCCCCCAAGCCAGTTCCCCCCCCCTCTGGAATCCAAGCAGAGTGGAGCTGCTCTGGAGGATTCTGGGAGGGGGGAGGAACAGATCACCTCCCCCCCCGCCACGGATTCCCCACCGGAACAGACCGTGGGGAATCTGTACACCCCCAATCAAGAGCCCAGAAATGTCATTATTTTCAACCCAAAGGAGCAGCACTATCTTCCCACTCCTTGGAATTGTTTTCATACACTCAGAAAGCAATCCTGTAGTCCTGTGGAATATATCTCAGGAGCCACAGGATCATGTGGATGTTTCTCTCCAAAGATGGAGACAGATCTCCACCCCTGGAGAGGAAAAGCTGAGCATGGATCTCCACTCCCAGCCAGCGTGGAAGCCCCCGTGGTGGCTTCCTCCCCAAGGTCGTTGGGGGTGTGCCAGTGGGAGAAGGGAGAGGCAGTCACAGGGAATATTTCAGCATCTCATCTGCACATCTCTTGGATGAAAAATACTATGGTAATAAATTGGGACTAGGACAACATTGGGCATCATTCCTGGCCCCAGGCACTCTATCCTCCCCATCTGGATTAGGGCCTGAAAGACCAAGGAAAAGTGTGGATGTGTGCAGTTTAAGTTGCAGGCAAGCACAATTTCTGACACTGTACAACATCATCTGTAACCACAGGGCACATCAGTTAAAGCATGAGCTCTGGCTTCCAGTTTCCTGGTGTGCTTAAGTCAACATGAGATAACCTTGTTGTTGTTGTTGTTCAGTCGTTAAGTCATGTCCGACTCTTTGTAACCCCATGGACCATAGCACGCCAGGCCTTGCTGTCCTCTGCTCTCTCCCGGAGTGTGCTCAAGTTCACTGTTTTTCAGATTGTACCCCAGTACTGCTTTTCCCACCCTTTTGTTGACTATGAGTGCTACTCCATTTTAGGGATGTCAGAGAATTTCGCCATGAATCTCGGGGAGGCCGAATGCCAGCGCATTCGGCCCCCCGAAATCGGTGGCGGAACAGTCTGCCACCCCCCCTCCCCCTCCCCGGGACAGGACTTACCTTGGGCGGATCTTCCTGGCAGCTCCGGTGACGGTTCGGCGGCGGTTCGGTGGCAGCGGCTGCGGCGGCCAGTCTTCTGACCGGCTGCCGCTGCTGTCATTTCCAGTCTTGTTAAAAAAAAAAAAAAATGTGATAGGCTACGTAAAGATTTACGTAGCCTATCACGGCTAGATTTTCTAAAAAACACTGTGATAGGCTACGTGAATGTTTATGTAGCCTATCACGGCTGATTTAAAAGAAAAAAAAACGCGCGTACGCAAATGGCGGTGCCATGGGCACCGCCATTTGCGTTCCTTATTTTGGCATATCTTAGTCTACGTAAACATTTACGTAGATCAAGATGGCGAAAATAAGGGGAATGCAAATAGCATAGACGCTACGCTATTTGCGTTCCCCTTATTTTCGCCGTCTTAGTCTACGTAAACATTTACGTTCCCCTTATTTTCGCCGTCTTAGTCTATGTAAATGTTTACATAGACTAAGACATGCCAAAATAAGGAACACAAATGGCGGCGCCCATGGGCGCCGCCATTTGCATACGCGCGTTGTTGTTTTTTTCTTTTAAATCAGCCGTGATAGGCTACGTAAACATTTGCGTAGTCTATCACGGCTGACTGCAGGGACGCAAACGGTGGCGGCTATGGCTGCCGCCATTTGCGTCCCTGCTAGCCAGTGGCTGGATGTCCAGCCAGTGGCTGGATGTCCGGCCGCTGGCGGAGCCAGCTGGCGGCTCCGCAGAATCCCTGCAGAGCGGAGCCGGCCGGCCAGAATTTCGGGGGGGAGGGACGGAGCGCCTCCCCCCCCGGCCAGAATTTCAGGGGGAGGGACAGAGCGCCTCCCCCCACCACGAATGTCATCCTTCGAAAAGGTAAGTGACTTTCGTACATCCCTACTCCATTTCTTCTAAGGGATTCTTGCCCACAGTAGTAGATATAATGGTCACCTGAATTAAATTCGCCCATACCTATCCATTTTAGTTCGCTGATTCCTAAGATGTTGATGTTCAATCTTGCCATCTCATGTTTGACCACCTCCAGCTTACCTTGATTCATTGACCTTACATTCCAGGTTCCTAAACAATATTGGTCTTTACAGCATCGGATTTTCTTTTCACCACCAGATACATCCACAGCTGAGTGTCCTTTCGGCTTTGGCCCAGCTGCTTCACTCTTTCTGGCGCTACTTGGAAATTCCCTCTGCTCTTCCCCAGTTGTATATTGGACACCTTCTGACCTGAAGGGCTCATCTTCCGGCATCAGAGATAACCTTAACTCTGGCCTTAAACTGGCAGGTTGCTGTTGTTTTTTAATCATGGATAACAACTAGCTTCCTCACATTTAGCTGCCAATATGTGTATACATCTCAGATTGCTGCCTCACATCATCAGCTGGGTTGTGTTCGGTCTTCTCTGGCATCCACAATTAAAAAGGAACAGCTGCAGCAATTGAATCCCCAACATGTTTCAACACAGATCTTTATCAAGTAAGTGAAAAACTCTTAAGAAACTTTTCTGGAGGATTCCCTCTCCTTTACTTCTTCCAAAGAAGACTGAAATTTATTCTACCTTTCAAGACATATACCTTTCAGTCTTCTTCACACTCCTCAAACATATGAAAATGTCTGGACTATACATTTAGGCCTAGCATTGCACTAAGCTGATTTGTTGGTTCTACTTTGGCAGGTTTTTTGGTATGTGAAGTGGGGACCAAGCACAGTCACCACCAATACAACCCAAGCCCATGCTAAAGTATTTAGTGCTTTGGGCTCCCTCAGCCAAGTTAGATCTTGCCTCCAGTGTGAAGTAAAGGATTAGTAAAATCAACTACACTCCTTCACCATGCCAGAGGCCTTTAGAACTAAGATGTAAGGTCTTTCATTTTCAGAGCTAGAGATGTCTTTTTGCCAAGTCGAGGCCTTTGTGTACATGGAGATTTCTGGTACAGACAGTGATGCCACTGACACGCCACCGCAAAAACCATCATGGGTGGGGCTGTGGTGTGTTTGTTTGTTTGTTTGTTTATTTGCCACCCATCTGGCCGGCTACCTGGCCTCTCTAGGCAGCGCACAATACTAATAACATGAAATACAACGAATTTACATGGTTGAGGAATAAGAAGTGACTGTATAATAGGGGGCAGAGAAGACATATTTGGAAGACTGAGGACCAACAAGAATGGAGATTTCATGAAAAAAATGCTTTTCAACTGTTGTGCTTTTGTTGGATCTGTTGAATCTGCTTGATCACTCAAGTAGTGCATAGCACTGGATCAACTGTTCAGCTGGGTATATCAGAACCTCATGGAATCTAGTGATCATAACTGCAGCCAGGACAGAATCCAGTGGATCAATGAAGAGCCAGTGCAGCAGCTGATGAGTTATGGGCATTTTTTTATTGATCGATTGATAGCAAGTATTGCTAATCCACCTTTCAAGACCATACAAAAACACTTGCAAATATAACAATGTTTTTAAACCACAAATTACCATTGTTGATAAAACAACCAGTTGTAAGATATGCTGCCAATGGTATAATACCATTTAAAATACAGCTCAGCTCAGAAAAGTCAAATAAGGCCAAGATGAGGAGCAGCATATACAATAAATAAAGACAACGAAGATATTTTTAAAGCCAAGGCTGATGGGGCCATCTCTCAGGAAGGAATTCCAAAAAACATTGAGGAAGTTCTTTCTCTACTGCCTGCCAACCATACTGAGCTTGAATGCCAGTGGGCCGGTGAGTAGAGTCTACAAGGGAAAGGCAGAATTCTAGTTGAAGCCATAGGACACAGTCACCCAATCAAAACATGTATGGGAGTGTAGGACTTAGTTCTTTATTTCTCTATGGGTTCATAATTCAAATGTATATAGCCAGTAATATTTTTGTTACCTGTATTCTTTTTGAAATGGGTCAATTTTTTAATCTCACCTTGCTAAATGGATTGTGCCTCCATAACTTTTAGAGTCTTTAACTCAGGACTTTGATAGGACTTCTTGAGAGGCATAACTTTCAACTTCAACATATGGATTCTGTCTGAAAGCAATTAATTTCCATGTTGCAGTAACTTTGTCCTTCCCCTCTCAGTGCCACCGCCATCATCGTCATCATCATGTATAAGGGCAATGAAGGATGATTTCTACTTCCTAGATGTAGAATCTGTGGTAATCCTCATAGAATAGTAGGGTTGGAAGTAGGGATGGGGGAGAATTTCTCCCCGAAACTTTGGGGGGCCGAGTGCCAACGCATTCGGTGCTCCGAAGGTTCGGGGAGAAATTCTCCGTCCCCCCCCCCCGGGATGGGACTTACCTTTCACGAATGTCGCTCCCGGAGGCAGGTCCCGGCGGCGGTTCGGCAGGTCTTCATCAGGGGCGGGGTTGCCCTTATTTTCTCCGTAGTCTATGTAAATCTTTACATAGACTACAGGGACCAAATAAGGAATGCAAATGGCAGCTCCCTATGGGGGCCGCCATTTGCGTACGTGCTTTTTTTTTTTTTTTCAAAGTCACCCGTGATAGGCTACGTGACGATTAACGTAGCCTATCACGGCTGACTTTGCAGATCTAGCCGTGATAGGCTACATAAATCGTTACGTAGCCTCTCACTGGGCTTTTTTTTTTTCTTTTTTTTTTCTTTTGAAGTTCGCAGCTGGGGAGACAGGGCGCTTCTCCCCGGCCTGAATTTCAGCCGGGCGAGGTGGGAAGCCTCCCCCCGGCCTGAATTTCGGCCGGGCGAGGCGGGAAGCCTCCCCCCCTGGCCTGAACTTCGCGGGGAGAAGCGAAGCGCCTCCCCCCACCGCAAAGCAAGCTGCGAGACCAGGTAAGTGACTTTCGTACATCCCTAGTTGGAAGGGGGCTACAAGCCATTGTGGGCTTTTAAATTAATCCTGTGGGCTTTTAAGTTAACCCAGGCTTTTCTAGAATGCTTGGATAGAAAGTATAAAGGAACCTGCATCATTAGAACTATAATGACAAAGCTATAAGCTTTATGCTGTTATGGGAGCATCATAGTTGGGCATGAACAGGGAATTCTGGTTCCTCTGCATTGTCTTCCTCCTCCTTAAAAACTTTCTCCAGTATAATCTTCATTGTCTCCCTAGATCGACTTCTGTCTTCCCACCAGGAAATAGATGACTGGGTTAACTGCTGTTTAGAGCAGCACACATGTAGGCATATTCATAGAAATAGGGATTATCAAAATGGGAAATATGTAGGGAGAGATATTGAATGGCATTCACTGGAAAAGCACACAGCAGGAAGAAGACGAGTAGTGTAAGCAAGACGGATGATAAAAGCTTTTCCCACTTACGCTGTGGTGATATTAAGCAGACTTTAATGAACAGGGTTACAGTGGAGATACACATGATCCATGTGAAAAACAGAGCATTCAGAAGAAACGGGTAGAATCATAGGTTACAATAATGGTTAGGAAGAGAATGACATGAAGAGGAGAAAGAAGGAAGATGGAGATCCAAATTATGGCACATATAACGGTGGACAAATGTGGTAGGCTGGTGGCTGGTGGCATTGATACCAAAGTGGGAAGAAGAGTGACACACACCTGTCGATGCTGATGACTGTCAGGAGAAGTTGACTACAGCTGTATGTGAATAGGGAGAGAGTGTGAAACAGAGACTTAAGGGGATCTTCATACTGGATATAATCCAATTTGGCTACAAGCCAATAAGTATCGATCACAATTACACCTGTGGCCACATGGAAGTCAGCTATGGCGAGGTTCAAGAAGTAGGTGGTCATAGGCGTATATTTTATTTATTTATTTATTTATTTATTTATTTCTATACTGCCCAATAGCCAAAGCTCCCTGGGTGGTTCAAAAAAATTAAAACCAAAGAGCACACAGTAAAACATTTAAATATAAAAACATTAAAACCACAATATAACTATACAACCAGAATAAAACCTAGCATCAATGCAGAGATTTAAAATATAGTTTTAAAACAGCAAAGCTAAAAATCTAGAAAGCTAAAATGCTAAAATGCCTGGGAAAATAAAAAAAAAATGTCTTCACCTGGTAGGTGGCAGGCGAACCTCACTAGGGAGCTCATTTCACAGTCAGGGTGCCACAGCAGAAAAAGCCCTCCTCCTGGTAGCCACCCGCTTCACTTCCTTTGGCAGGGGCTCACGGAGAAGGGCTGCTGAGGATGATCTTAAGGTCCGGGCAGGCACATATGGGAGGAGGCGATCCTTCAGGTAACCTGGCCCCAAGCCATTAAGGGCTTTAAATGTTAATACCAGCACTTTGAATTGGGCCCGGAAATGGACTGGCAGCCAGTGCAGCTGGAAAAGTACTGGTGTAATATGAGCTCGCAGGCCAGTCCCTGTTAACAATCTTGCTGCCCTATTTTGGACCAGCTGAAGATTCCGGACTGTTTTCAAAGGCAGCCCCACGTATAACACATTGCAGTAATCCAGACGAGAAGTTATCAGAGCATGGATAACTGTACCTAGGCTATCTCTGTCCAGATAAGGGCATGGTTGGTATACCAGCCTAAGCTGATAAAAAGTGCTCTGTGCCACTGAGTTCACCTCTGCCTCAAGTGACAGTTCTGGGTCCAAGAGCACCCCCAAACTATGAATGTGATCCTTTAGGGGAAGTGTAACCCCCTCCAGAACAGGTAGAATATCACCTAGCCGGGCAGGCGAACCACCCACTGATGGTACCTCTGTCTTGTCTGGATTGAGTTTCAATTTATTGGCCCTTATCCAGTCCATTACTATGCCCAGACACTGATTCAGAACCGGCTCTGTTTTTCACATCACCTGGGTTTGATGAGAAAGAGAGGTAGAGATGGGTCTCATCCTCATACTGATGGCACCTCATCCCACACCTCCAGATAACCTCCCCCAGTGGTTTCATTTAGATGTTAAACAGCATGGGGGATAAAATAGAGCCCTGTGGAACCCCATGGCATAATTGCCATGGCACAGAGCAATAATCCCCCAGCACCACCTTCTGGAATCAGCCATCCAAGTAGGAGATGCAGTACCTCCGACTCCCAACCCTGACAATCTGTCCAGAAGGATAGCATGATGGATGGTATCGAAAGCTGCTGAGAGGTCCAGGATAATCAGTAGGGTCACACTCCCCCTGTCCCTCTCCCAGAGTCCCAGCAAAGGTCATCCCACAGGGCGACCAAGGCTGTTTCTGTTCCAAAACCAGGCCTGAAGCCCAATTGAAATGAATCTAGATAATCCGTTTCATTCAAGACTGCCTGGAGCTGTCCTGCAACCACCTGCTTAAGCACCTTGCCCAGGAAGGGGAAGTTGGCCACTGGCCTATAATTGTTAGCGTCCTCCAGGTCCAGGTTAGGCCTTTTCAGGAGTGGTCTAATTACTGCCTCTTAAAGAGGCTGGCACCATTCCCCCTCTCAAGGAGGAATTTACAACCACCTGGACCCAGCTGGACATCCCCTCCTTCTTTGATGTAATAAGCCATGAAGGGCAAGGGTCAAGCACACAAGTGGTCAGTTGGATTTGGCCAAGCACCTTGTCTGCATCCTCAGGCCTCAGTAACTGAAACTCATCCAATCAAACTGGACCAGACGGTGCTCTGAATGCCTCTACCAATGGAACTGCATTAATTGTAGTGTCCAATTCATGATGAATCTGAGCGACTTTATCTTCAAAGTGTCGTGCAAACTCATCACAGCATGCAGCCGAGGGTTCCACAGTCTCTCTCCCTGGCTCAGAATGTAACAGGCCGCAAACCACTCAGAAAAGCTCTGCTGGATGACACTGAGAAGATGCAATGCTGGTGGAAAAGAACTGTCTCTTCGCCACTGTCACTGCCACAGAGTAGGCTCGATAATGAGCTCTAACTTGTGTTTGGTCAGACTCAGCATGAGTTTTCTTCCACCTGTGTTCTAGCTGTCTCCCCTCCTGCTCCATTGCCCTCAGCTTGGGTTTATACCAAAGAGCTGGCTGGGCTCTGCTCAGTGGGAGAGGGCACTTGAGCACGATTGTGTCAACCGCCTGAGTCATCTCTTCATTCCAAATTCCCCCAGAGCCCTCTGGAATCCATCAGAATCCATTAGCCTCCGGGGGCGGACCATTTTAATAGGTCCCCCACCCTTGCAGAGGGGAAAGGCTGCCAAGAGTCTAAACCTCAGCAGGAAGTGATCTGACTATGACAAAGGGACAGACGTTAACTCCTCCAGTTTCAGCTCACCATCGGGCTGATGACATGTTGGGACAGCCCGATGGTTGTCATGGCGGCCATGAAGTCCTGAGCCGCCCTGAATACAGGGGCTTGGCATGGAAATTGAGATCCCCCAGCACCATCATCCTAGGGGTCCTCAACACCAATTCCTTTTCATGCGGAAGCAAAGAAGCCAGGTGACAATTCCATCCCCCCCAAATACAAGAAGGCAGATATGAAGAGTGAAGGTGATCATTGAAAGTATTGCTGAATCACTACTGTTCTGATCTTTTTGAACATAGCCGCAATTTTCTGCAGCAGAGCCATTGTTTGTTAGGGAGACAGATATGGAAGGCTGAAATTTAAGAATTTCTGTTTTGGACTTAGGGATGTACAAAACGACTTACCTGTTTCGTTTCGTACATCCGCGGTGGGGGGGAGGCGCTCCGTCCCTCCCCCCGAAATCCTCAATGGCCGGCTCCACTCTGCGGTGACTCTGACAAGCCACCGGCCAGGGCAGCCCGCAGTGACATCTGGCTGCTACTGGGCTGCGCAGTGACACAAATGGCGGCCGCCGTAGCCACCACCATTTGCGTCCCTTTTTTTGCATCCCAAATACTTACGTAGCCTATCACGGCTAATGCAGGGACGCCATTTGCATCCCTGCGGAGGCGGTGATAGGCTATGTAAATATTTACATAGCCTATAACGGCCAAAAAAAATAAAAGGGAACGCAAATAGTGGCGGCTACGGCGGCCGCCACTTGCGTTCCCTTTTTTAGCCGTGATAGGCTACATAAATATTTACGTAGACTATCACGGCCAAAACAAAAAAAAAGGAACGCAAATGGCGGCCACCGTAGCTGCTGCCATTTGCATTACCCCTTTTTTTTTTTTTGCCGTGATAGGCTATGTAAATATTTATGTAGCCTATCACCACCTCCGCAGGGATGCAAATGGCGTCCTTGTGTTAGCCGTGAAAGGCTATGTAAGTATTTACGTAGCCTATGACGGCTAAAATGGTGAAGCGAATGGTGGCCGCAGGTGCGGCCGCCAATCGCAGAGCAGCACGAATGGCAGCAGGTGAGTGCTCCATTTCGGGCGCCGTTCGCGGGGTGGGGGGGCGGGGGCTTCATTCCACCATGGGTTTCAGGGGGCCGAGATCTGTGGCAGAATTCCCCGCCATCCCTAGTTTAGGTGCTTCTTCTTCTGTAGACAGAGGAGGATTCACTTCCCTGCCATTGAATTGAATAAGGATGCAACAGATGTTTTCAGCCTAGGGATGGCGGAGAATTTCTCCCCAAATCTTCAGGGGGCCGAGCGCCAATGCATTTGGCCCCCCAAAATCAGCGGTGAAATTCTCCACCACCCCCTGCCACCCCCCCCCCGGGATGGGACTTACTGTAGCCGAATGTCCCTCCCAGCGGCGGTTCGGCGGGCTTTCGGCGGGGGCGGGGGCGGCAGCCGGTCTTTCAACCGGCTGCCGCCGCCGCCATTACAGCTGAAGTAAAAAAACAAACAAACCCGTGATAGGCTACGTAACGATTAACGTAGCCTATCACGGCTAGATCTTCAAAGTCAGCCGTGATAGGCTATGTTAATCATTACGTAGCCTATCACGGGTGACTTCGGGAAAAAAAAAAGCGCATACGCAAATGGCGGCCCCCATGGGGGCCGCCATTTGCGTACGCGCTTTTTTTTTTCAAAGTCACCCGTGATAGGCTACATGATGATTTACATAGCCTATCACAGCTGACTTTGGAAATCTAGCCGGGATAGGCTACGTAAATCGTCACGTAGCCTATCACAGGGTCTTTTTTTGTTTGTTTTGCGGCCGGGGAGACGGGGTGCTTCTCCCCGGCCTGAATTTCGGCCGGGCGAGACAGGGCGCCTCCCCCCCCGGCCTGAATTTTGGCCGGGCGAGGTGGGACGCCTCCCCCCCTCGCCTGAACTTCGGGGGGAGAAGCGAAGCGCCTCCCCCCCACCACGAAGCCAAGCTGCAAAAAGGTAAGTGACTTTCGTACATCCCTATTTCAGCCTGGTCTTGCTTGGTTAATAGAAAGAAGCAATTTGAAAGTTCATTTAGAGTTGGACAGATCAGTCTATTTCCAATCTATGTCACTTTAACATGTATGTATAGGCCTGTCCTATCCCATTTCCATATCTGCAGTAGAATTTTTTTTGTAATTGTGGGCAATCTTTCAAAATCCCCAGATGTCTTCATCAAGTAAGATGTTGCAAAAAGCGGGGGGGGGGGAGATTGAGAGAGAGAGAGAGAGAGAGAGAGAGAGAGAGAGAGAGAGAGAAGAGAGAAGAGAAGAGAATAAAGAAGGGTGGCTTCATGTTGAAATAATTAAGTCTGCATTAGGGGTGTACAAAACCCCACTTACCTTGCTCCGCTGGGATCCACGGGGGGGGGGAGGCAATCTGTTCCTCCCCCTGGAATCCTCCCCAGCCAGCTCCACTCCACAGCGTGTCCGTAGAGCTGCTGGCCATGCCGATCCACAGCCGGGCTGCTGCAGACGCAAATGGTGTCCTGCGTAGGGGACGCCATTAGCGTCGCTGCTGTAGCCGTGATAGGCTACATAAATATTTATGTAACCTATCACGGGTAAAGCAGTGATGCAAATGGCATCCCCTATGCAAGTCATCATTCATGGCCGCACACTGGAGCATCGGCCAGCAGCGGCCGGATCCGGACCTCTGGAGGCAGGTAGCATCCAGTCCATGGGGACTTCATGGGGTGGTGGGGGGGATTGTAAAGAATCCGGCCTCACTGGAGTCTGTGGCGGAATTCTCCACCATCCCTAATCTGCATGGTCAAAGTTTTACGATGAAATACAGGAAGGGGCACAGATATAAATGGACTCTGCTAGGTAGGTTTCAGGGTGCATCTAGGGCTGTTGGGAGAAACAAGCACATAATGGCTGGTATCTTACTTCCGAAAATAGAAAATCAAATTGTTACTCAAAAGTTGTTTCTAATTTTTTGGCAAAACACACAGGTTCCTCCTTCCTCCTGAATATGGGACTTTACTCTATGAGAGTTTCCTTCCTTCCAGCCAGTAGGTAACAGCACTTAATATGGGTCCTATTGTGGCAGACACAGTTCGGGGGTCGCGGGCGGGGGTTGTGCGATGAATTTAGTGTTGAACCATAACCTGCTGTGCTAGTAGTTTACTTCCCGAAGGCAATGAAGCAGAGACAATTGCTCGATTTGTGCAGGCGGAAGAAACACACCCATATAGTAGATGCCCAAAGGCCTGGCCTACTGAGTGAGATGTAGGGAAGTACGAAAGTAACTTACCTTTCCGCGGATTATGTTGATGGTGGGGGGGGAGGCATTCTGTCCCTCCCCCCGGAATCCTGGCCGGGGGGGGAGGCGCTCCGTTCCTCCCCCCCGGAATCGTGGCCGGCCGGCTGTGCTCCGCAGCAATTCTGCGGAGCCGCCTGCCAGCTCCACCAGCAGCCGGACATCCGGCCTCTGGCTAGCAGGGATGCAAATGGCGGCGGCCGTGGCCGCCGCCGTTTGCATCTCTGCAGTCAGCTGTGATAGGCTACGTAAATGTTTACGTAGCCTATCACGGCTGATTTAAAACACACACACGCGTACGCAAATGGCGGTGGCCATGGCCGCCGCCATTTGTGTTCTTTATTTTGGCACGTCTTAGTCTATGTAAACATTTACGTAGACTAAGACGGCGAAAATAAGGGGAACGCAAATAGTGTAGCATCTTCGCTATTTGTGTTCCCCTTATTTTCGCTGTCTTAGTCTACATAAATGTTTACATAGACTAAGACGTCTGCCGCCATTTGCGTATGCGCGTTTTTTGTTTGTTTGTTTTTTTAAGTCAGCCGTGATAGGCTACGTAAAGATTTACATAGCCTATCATGGTGTTTTTTTAAAATCTAGTCGTGATAGGCTATGTAAATCTTTACGTAGCCTATCACTTTTTTTGTTTTTGTTTTAACCTGGAAATGGCGACAGTGGCAGCCAGTCAGAAGACCAGCCGCCGCAGCTGAACCGCCGCCGCAGCCGCCGCTGGAGCCGCCGCTGGAGCCGCCACCGCCAGGAAGATCCGCCCAAGGTAAGTCTCGTCCCGAGGGGGGGGGCGGGCTGTTCCGCTGATTTTGGGGGGCTGAATGTGCTGGCATTCGGCCTCCCCGAGATCAGTGGCAGAACTTTCGTACATCTGTAGCAGCCATATCGGGGGTCAGACTAAGTAGCCTCATGCAGTCTCATGCTTCATATTCTTGCTGAGCTCTTTCTCCCTTGAATATATTGTTGTAAGCTGACGAGACACAGGAATTCCTTGTCTTGTCAAAGGTCATACAATTGTATATCTTGTTCTCTGCTGTTCTCTTCTGTTGTCTCCTTATCATGGCTACCCTATAACCCAGTTCTTGTATTATAAACAATGGTGCTAGGAGAAGAAATGTTGAGGACTGCAACCCCACATGGGAGGGGGAGGAGGAGCCGTTTCATATGTGTCACAATGTCTATAAAAACAATGTGCTGATGTATTTCGGGGCTTCTGGCTCTTTGGAAATGATTCCAGCCTTAAGCCCGCGCGTTAAATAAAGAATCTCTTTTTCCTTCACTCCGTGGTCTCTCTGACTCTGGGTTCTGCAACACATCCCTATATATGCGCCGAACCCTCCAATAAATGACAGGAGAACGAGTGATGTTCAAATTCCATGTCAAAGCTCAGTTTGCCCAACTCGTTTTTGTTTATGACTTGTTTTTCTTCTCATTCACATTTGAATGGGGAAAGCATGCATCTCTGCATCCGGTTTTCAAACACGTGCACTTTTTCCACATTGACTAAAGCATGAAGATGTGTATTTTATTTTTTAATATGATTTTAAAGTATGCATTAAAAAGTACACAGTTTCCAAACACAACCACAAGGTCTAGAATGTGCAATATCCCTCCCCACCAAATGCGCTCATGCTCATGTTTAGGGTTGGAAAAAGGACAAGTTCAGATGGTTTCTGATTTGAAATGCATGTTTTTCCTGCTTGGGTTAGCCCATAAAATAATTATTATGTCGCAAATAAATTTAAATGAAAATTTCCTATGTATTTTAATTGATATAAGTTATTTTAAAATACTGATGATACTATATTTTAAAGGATCTTAATAGACTTAAAGTCTGTTGAGAGGTGGTAAACCCTCCATGTTAAGTACAATTTGCACTGATGTTTTCCTGGTATCATCTTAAGCAGTTTTAGATTGGATTCACAGACTTAGCTCTTCTAAAAGGAGCAGGGTGGGTGGGGAGAAGCAAATGATTTTTAGTTGGCATCATGACCTGGAATATTTACTTTTTAAAAACTCACACATGATCTTCAAGAACAATGAGCAACCCAAGCAGCAGAAATTGCAGTTGGAATTCAATACAGCCATTTGGTAGCTTGGAATCAGGAAGACTAACTAGCTCAGCCTAGGGCTGGATGCTCCCAATCTCATCTGATGTCAGAAGCTAAGGATCAGCCCTGGTTAGTACTACTTGGATGGGGAACTAGGGATGTCAGAGAATTCCGCCACAGATCTCGGTGAGGCCGAATGCCAGTGCATTTGGCCCCCCAAACTCCGTGGTGGAACGGCCTGCCCCCTGCCCCCCCCCCGCGGATCCCCCCCGATATGAGACTTACCTGGGGTGGATGTTCTGGGCGGCGGCGGCAGCGGCTGTTCTTCCGACCGGCTGCCGCCGCCATTTGCAGTCTGTTTTGTTTTTTGTTTTCCCCATTCGTGATAGGCTACGTAAAGACTTATGTAGCCTATCACGTCTTGGTTAACAAAAAAAAAGCATACGTAAATGGCGGCAGCTACGGCCACCACCATTTGAGTTCCTTATTTTTGGCCGTCTTAGTCTACATAAATATTTACGTAGACTAAGACAGCGAAAATAAGGGGGAACGCAAATAGTGTAGCGGACGCTATTTGCGTTCCCCCTTATTTTCGCCGTCTTAGTCTACGTAAATATTTATGTAGACTAAGACGGTGAAAATAAAGGGGAACGCAAATAGCATCCACTATGCTATTTGCGTTCCCCCTTCTTGTCTTTGTCTTAGTCTACGTAAATATTTACGTAGACTAAGACAGCCAAAAATAAGGAACGCAAATGGTGGCGGCCGTAGCTGCCGCCATTTGCGTACGAGTTTTGTTTTTGTTTGTTTTTTAACCCAGACGTGATAGGCTACGTAAGTCTTTATGTAGCCTATCACGGCTGAATTCAGGGACGCAAACGGCGGTGGCTACGGCCACCACCATTTGCGTCCCTGCTAGCCAGCAGCCGGATGTCCGGCTGTTGGCGGAGCCGGCCAGCAGCTCCGCAGAATCCCCGCAGAGCGGAGCCGGCCAGCCAGGATTCCGGGGGGAGGGACAGAGTGCCTCACCCCCCCAGTGGAACCCGGCAGAGCCAGGTAAGCAGGGTTTCGTACACCCCTATGGGGAACTGCCTAGGGATGTCAGTAGGGATGTCAGAGAATTCCGCCATGGATTCCAATGAGTCCGTGGCAGAATCTGTGGCGGAACGGCCCCCTGCCACCCCATGGAATCCCCCCAGGATGGAACTTATCTGGGGCAGATGCGGTGGTGGCTCCGGTGGCAGCTCCGGTGGCGGTAGCGGTTCCAGCTGGTCTCCCGGCCGGCTGCGGCTGGTTGCTGCGGCCGTCATTTGCGTTCTTGCAGCCATGATAGGCTACATAAGTATTTACATAGCCTATCACAGCATAGAGCAGGGACGCAAATGGCGGCCACTACGTAAATACTTACGTAGCCTACCACAGCAAAAGGCAACCACGCAAATGGCATAGCGGCCGCCATTTGCGCTGCCTTTGGCCATGATAGGCTATGTAAATACTTACGTAGCCTATCATGGCTTACTGCAAGGATGCAAATGGCAGCTGCTATGACAGCTGCCATTTGCGGCTGCAGCAGCCTGGCAGCGGCCGGAACACCGGCTGTGGCCGGCCCCAGCCAGCAGCTCTGTGGAGCCGCCGCAGAGCGGAGCCGACCAGGGAGGATTCTGGGGGGAGGTATGGAGCTCCTCCCCCCCACCACAGATTGCCCGGCACAGAGCAAGGTAGGGGTTTCGTACATCCCTAGAACTGCCTGGGAATCAGGCTTCCTGCACTGAGCAGGGAGTTAGACTCAATGGTCTTGTAGGCCCCTTCCAACCCTATGATTCTATGATTCTCCAAGCTGTTGTACTCCAGGTGTTTTGAACTACAATTTCCAGCATTCCTTATCTTTCGCCATGTTGGCTGGACTGATGGGAACTGAAGTCCAAAACAACCGGAGGGCACTGGGCTGGGGAAGGCTGGACTAGCAGGTTGCTGCAGCCATGCTAAACTGGTGGCTTCTCACCCTTCTACCTCACCTTTCCATCTTTCCACCCTTTACCCTTCTCTGTCCCATATCGCCAGTCTCCCCAAACTCTTCCCCTCAACCAATTCCAGAGTGGCTGGGTGACCAGTCAGATGGGCGATTAATAAATTTAATAAATAAATAATTAAATAAAAATTCCTACTCCTCTCCCCACCCCTCAGTGCCTACCTTTTACCCAAAGTAGCCCTTTCACCCAATGTAACCCTTTCACCCAAACTAACCTGTCTCTTCTTCCCTTGCTCAAGTTAGTCACCCCAACAAACAGGAAGGAAATTTCTTACTGCAAATCAAGCCTGCCTTGAACACAGAAAGCCAGCTGACTGCAAGCCATCCCTTGACCTCTCTGACCTCTCCAGTAACTCTTCCCGTACTCTTAGGGAATTCTCCTTGAATGACTCTGGGGCCTGAACAATTCTAATCCCCCCAGCCTCCCTCCTCCTGTCTCTGGGTTCTGTGAGTTTGGCTTATCAGGCAAAGACAGAGTCTGGCTTATCACTCTTGGCAGGCAAAGAACTGCTTGAGTTTATCCTTACTTCTCCAGCCACTGCTCAACAATGCCCTGCACCCACCCCCTCCCTTTACAAGCCACAGTTTTAAAATGCAATTTCCCCCTTCTGCTTGAGAAACATGCATATGCAGCCACACAGTGCTGACAATGTTAACCTTTTGCTTAAGAAATGTTAAGTCACATGGGGGGGCAGGCGGTGGTGGTGGCATTCTCCCTCTTTCATAAATAGCACAAACTCTCCTCAGGTTTGGACTTTTATCTTTTCTCTACTTTCTATTATTACCTCTGATACAAAATAAGAACCTGGTTCCAATCCCATGTCTTCCTCACACATAATCAGAACCAGTTTCACTTCTTGAGTCATTTGATTCTAGATTGGTTCCCTCTCTTCTCCTGTCCTTCCACCAGCAAAGACATTTTTATATTCAATCAGGCCATTGGCATATAAGCCAATGAGTCTGTTGGGCTGGAATGCTATTTTTCTTTTTATTGATGTGCTTTTAATTGCATTTGTTTTATAACTATTTTAACTAAGTTTTTATTTTCGTTTTGGTTCTTATTACTGTTAACCATTTGGAGCACCATTTCTTTGTTGGAAAGGCAGGGTATAAATCAAATACATAAAATAAATTTAAGAAATGTATTTTATTCATTTAACAGCAATCTGACATAGGTTGGTGCATATCTTTTCCTCCCTAGCTCCCTAGACAGAACTATAACCTCAGTGGAAGGAATTTGATCTTGGAGATACCCCACCCCACCTCTCCCCCTGCCAGCCCCTGTGGAAATCTGCAGCCTCAGAAGAGATGTTGGAGAGGGAGAAAAGGGGGTGAGATGGTGGGTAGGAAGGGGTGTTCAGGAAAGGCCTGGATCCACTTTACCCTCTCTATCACCAACCTTGAGTGCACCCTGGTATGCATAAATATTTGATACTCAGCATCAGGATTTCATATCCAATGTCTCTTTGTATTCATTTGTTTATTTAATTATTTACTAGCCACCAGCATTAGGCATGAAGCAATCAGCATTCCACAGTATCTGCCTGTGGACATGCAACATATACGTATATTTTGTAATAAATTTATTAGTTAATCTTATATATCTATTAACGCTGCATTCCTATGCAAGATGTTTAAGATAAACAAGATTTCATGTAGGATAAGGCTATTAGTGTCTGCTAGTCATGATGGATATATACTACCTCCAGTACTGTAGCAGCCATATCAGGGGTCAGACTAAGTAGCCTCATGCAGTCTCATGCTTCATGTTCTTGCTGAGCTCTTTCTCTCTTAAATATATTGTTGTAAGCTGACGAGACACAGGAATTTCTTATCTTGTCAACAAAAGGCTGAGGTCATAGTGATATGTATATCATGTTCCTGTTCTTTGCTTATTGCATACCATGTTCTCTGCTGTTCTCTCCTTATCATGGCTACCCTATAACCCAGTTCTTGTATTATAAACAATGGTGCTAGGAGAAGAAATGTTGAGGACTGCAACCCCATATGGGAGGGAAAGGAGGAGCCATTTCCTATGTGTCACAATATCTATAAAAACAATGTGCTGATGTAAATCGGGGCTTCTGGCTCTTTGGAAATGATTCCAGCCTTAAGCCCGTGCGTTAAATAAAGAATCTCTTTTTCCTTCACTCCGTGGTCTCTCTGACTCTGGGTTCTGCAACAGTACCAGATGCCAGATGCCTCTCAATATCAGTTGCTGGGGAACACAACTGGGAAGGTGTCTTGCATTCATGCTCTGCTTGTGGGCTTCCTATTAGGGCATTAGGTTGGCTACTGTGGGAACAGGATGCTGGAACAGTTGGCCGTTGTTCTGATCCAGCATGGCTGCTCTTCGGTTCTTATGTAGCCTTCCCCAACCTTTGGCCCTATAGATGTTTTGGATTACATCTCCCTGCATTGATAACCATTGGCCATGCTTTCTGGGGCTAATAGGTGTTGAAGTCCAAAATATCTGGAGGGCATGAGGTTGGAGAAGAATGTTCTTATGGAAGTGAGTTCAATGGGGCTTATTCCCATGTTAGTGAGTATAGGATTGCTGACTTATTCATATAAATATGTTGAGGCCACCTTTCAGGCTGTAAGTCTCCCAAGGTAGCATACATGTAGTAGATATTTGCCTACATGAATGATCCATTTGCTCACACATTCTTGTGAAATGAGACGCCAAGATTGTATGATCATGAATGTCCTTTAAATGGGGTGGCATCACCAGCTAAACAAAGGGATCAGGTTATCATATACGCACATAAAATTGATTATGCCACCATATATAGGCATTGGAGGTCAGCCATGCTCCGTCATTCCAGGCTTTTAAGAAGGCCTTGAAAACATATTATTTTACCATGGCGTTCTCCTGATATGACTGCTGTTGCTGCTGTTGCTGCTGCTGTTGGTTTTATTGTCAGCTTTTATTGTTGCTTTTATAGCTATTTTATTGTGTTTATGTTTTTGTCACTTTTAATATTTTAACTGTTTTTTATATATTTTATTGCTGTGAGCCGCCTTGGGAGGGTTCTGCCCTGGAAGGCGGCCAAGATTTTTTTAAAAAAATATTAAATAAATTTTAGAGTGTTTAACATACCACATGGCTCCTACTTGTTATTACTCCTCAAGAGGCATGACTTTGGTCTTCAATGCGTGGATGTTGCCAAAAAGTAATAAATATCTGTGTTGCAGGAACTCTTTCCATCCCATCTGAAAGCCTGTACAGTGGCAATCTTCCTCTTGAAAGCCAAAAAGGGATCATTTTTATACTTAAACTGACTGGCTATGAAGCTAAAACATTCTTTTCTAATGGCTTTGAATAAGAATTGTAAAGGAATCTGCCTAATTAGAACTAGAATGGCTCTTATGGGAGCAACATATTTGGGTTTACTCAGGTGACGCCATTTCCTATCTATTGTCCACCTCTTCCTTGGAAACCATCTTGAGTATTATCTTCATTCTCTCCCCAAATAAACCCCTTTTCTCTCTCCCTACCAGGAAATAGATCACTGGGTTAACACTGCTGTTTAGAGAGTCACATATGTAGGCATATTGTACTATGTGGTACTTTTTGCCAGGTGAAGACCTTTTTTTTATTTTCCCAGGCATTTTGGCATTCCACTTTGTTTAGCTCTGCTGTTTTAATCTGCTATTGTGTTTTAAATATCTGCACTGCTGCTAGGTTTTACTCTGGTTGTATTTTTATTCTGTAGTTTTAATCTGTTATATTTTATATTGTATTTTCTGTTGTATTTTTGTGGTTTTAATTTTGTGAACTGGCCAAAGAGCTTTGGCTTATTGGGTGGTATAAAAATGAATCAAACAAATAAATAAATGTTCATCGACACAGGGATTATCGAAATGAGGAATATACAGGGAGCGATACTGAATGGCATTCATTGGTAAAGCAAAAAAGAGCAACAAGAGAATAAGCAAGATGGCTGTGAAAAACTTCCCCCCACTTACACTCTGGTGAAATTAAGCAGACTTTAATTTACAAGGCTTCAGGAGAGGGAGACATGACTGGAGTGCAAAGCAGGGCATTCAGGACAAACTGGTAGAACCTTAGTAAAAATATCCAGTAGTCAGCAATTAGGAAGTTGAACATCCATATTGGGGCACACACACTGGTGGTCAAATGTGCTGGCCGGCTGTATCGATACCAAACTGGGAAGCAGACTGACAGGTACCTGTCAGTGCTGATGACTGTCAGTAAAAATATACTAGTTCTGTATGTGAATAAGAAGAGAATGCAAAATATTGACTTCAGAGGATAGCATAGTCTATACAATCCAATTTAGCTCATATATATATATATATATATATATATATATCAATAGCAACTGCACCAGTAACGGCACCAAGGTTAGCAATGGAGAGGTTCAAGATATAGGTGGTGAAATGATTCCTCTTAATGTAGAAGCCAAGAAGCCAGATGACAATTCCATTCCCAACAAGGCCAAAAAGGGCAGATAAGGACAGTGAATGTGATCATTAGAAACATTTCTAAATTTTTAGTGTGATCTCCTGGAACAGAGTTTTAGGGAACCCAGTGCCATTGTGTGTTCTGTTACATTGCATTCCAGCATCCTGTGGGAACAACAGTAACAGGCCAAAATTGGTTGTTATGCTCAGTGTCTGCTCTGGCCGGGGCTTCTTCTCATGTGGACACTCTCCCTGGAAGCAAAGAGACAGAGGAGGATTCTGTTTCACTGACGGAGCTGGATGAATTTATGCTGCTAAAGTTTTCAATCCAATCTTCTTTGCCTCCTGCAATGAATCAGTATAATAGACATGCATTGATCAGCTAATAAAAATGAAACTGGGAGGGACTGTAAGGAGGAAATGGCTAACCACAGGAGGATTTGCATAATAGGGGGAGGAAGGGGTAGTGGGCTAATCAAAGTATGAGAGGTGAGACACAAAACACTCCTAGACTTGTGATGCTGCCTAAACTATTTGTTTATTGAGTACAATTTTTATGAATGACAGGGTACTACATAGTAACCAAGGCGCAGGCTGCCTCCCTCTCGAGCACACTCAGTAGACAATCTCGTAGTTCTAGCTGCTGCCGAAGCTGGTGTCGAGCATGTGTCCCTTGTCGGTGACGGTGAAGTACTTGGGCCCCCCAATGGGCGGAGTGTACCCATCCTTTTAACATCCTTTTAGGAATGGTGAATCAGTCTATTTTCAGTCTATGCCACTTTCATAGTTTATTATAAGTCCATTCCATCATGTTTGTACATTAATCCTGTAGTTTTTAAAAACATGCTTTAAGTTGCACATTTAAATATGCATTTAAATGCCTTTTCTTTCAAAATACCCATTTCAAGCTTTACTTTCTCTCAAAACAGAAATGTTTAACATATTTTTTTCCATATTTTAAAAACTGAGATCAGCATTGGAAAATGTTAGAAGTGTAAAAGACTGTTGACAACTGCATTGTAATCTGCACATAGGGATGTCGTTGGCACTCAGCTAGGTCCAGGAGTCCATTGGATTCCCTCCCATTCGTCCTCCAAACCCGGCTCAGCGAGCTGCCACCCTCACCCAATGAGCTGTGAGAGTGGCCAGAACTTAACAGACCTGTCTGCTTGTGCCTGGGAGCTGCCCGTCCTCCATGTGAGCTACCATTTTAACACAAGATGGGGTCTCTATTTTTTTCATATACCTAATGTTGCACACAATGGTGTCCATAAAGGACCATTTCCAGAACATTAGAGGCCTCTCTAATATTGAGGGAGTGACCTTTTACAGCTAACACAAACACCCACCAATCTTGGACTCAGGTGAGCCCTTCCATCCCTATCTGCACATTTGTTCAGGAATTGTGGATCAGATCAATTTGTCTCAAAATGTGCAAAATCAGATTCCTCATGTATCCCTCATAAATCCAGGGGTATGTTTCTTTATTTATCTGAAAAGATTTTAGTCTTCCTTTATGAGGATAATACTCTATCCATCAATCATTATGACCTATAGCCCACCCTTCAAGCACATTATAGTTAAAAACCTCCCCCAGCAATGCTCAAAGTGATTGCTGTCCTGGCATTGCTACTATAGGTAGCAATGCTACTATAGGTAGTTTTTCTTCCTATAATGGGTCAGAGAAAGTGGGAAGGCATTTTCTGATCAGCCCCAGACAGATCATTTAAATTTCAGAAGTGAGCAACGCAACAAATGTAGTGTAAAGGGGGCATCGAGGAGGTGAATACGAACAATGATATTTAGAGATGGCTGAGCATAATTTTGCTTAGAATGAGACTAAGCAGAGGAATGGGTGGAATAAGGGCTAAGAGAAAGAAGTAGGTGGACACCACAGAGGAGGAGGAGTTGTCATCAAAAGAAGGTTTCATGCATAGTATATCCCATCTTTCTTCAGCCACATCTGTGTGCTCACAAATGGGAGTAGAAAGGCTTGAGACATTCTCCTTCGAGAATTTTAGGATCTCAGTCAGTCTTCCATACTTTCAAAAGAACTTACCTATCCAGTATTGAGCACAAAAACTTGAGCAGAGAATGCCAGAGAGGCATTTTATGCTTGTCCAGCGAGCCTGGGGCACATGCTTATCATTGTGGTGGCACTTCCAACAATTCCATTAGTTAGTGGCTTGAAGTCAGGGTTTCTTTCTATGGATGCTTGAGAAATCTCCTGCATGCAGAAAAAATTGTTTCCCAACGTTTACATCTCAGGAGTAATTTGCATTTTACACTTGCAGGTGTTCAAAAGGATCATCCATCTGCCTTGTGGTGTGAAAACTGAGCTATCTATCTGTCTGTCTATCTATCTATCTATCTATCTATCTATCTATCTATCTATCTATCTATCTATCTATCTATCTACCTACCTACCTACCTACCTATCTATCTATCTATCTATCTATCTATCTATCTATCTATCTATCTAATTTCTATACCGCCCAATAGCCAAAGCTCTCTGGGCAGTTCACAAAAATTAAAATATTAAAGTTTGGACTTTGATCATCATGCACTACTAAGAGTATTTTGCTGTGTAGTATTCTATCATTTACACTTAGGGATGTACAAATCCCTTACCTGGCTCTGCAGTAGGGGATCCACGGTGGAGGAGAGGCGCTCCGTCCCTCCCCCCGGAATCCTCCCTGGCTGGCTCCACTCCACAGCATCTCTGCAGAGCCGCCGACCAGGGCCGTCCACAGCCGGTGTTCCGGCCGCAGCCTGGCTGCTGTGGCTGCAAATGGCGGCCGTCGTAGCGGCTGCCATTTGCATCCTGCCAGGCTGCCATGATAGGCTACGTAGGTATTTACGTAGCATATCACGGCAAAGAGCAGGGACGCAAACAGTGGCCTCTACACTGTTTGTGCCACTGCTCTTGCCGTGATAGGCTACGTAAGTATTTATGTAGCCTATCATGGTAAAGGCAGCCACACAAATGGCATAGTGGCTGCTGTTTGTGTGGCTGCCTTTACTGTAGGGATGTACAAAAGGGACTTACCTTGTCCCGCAGCTTTTTTCACGGTGGGGGGGAGGCGCTTCGCTTCTCCCCCCGAAGTTCATGCGAGCGGGGGGTGTCTTCCCACCTCGCCTGGCTGAAATTCAGGCTGGGGGGGAGGCTTCCCGCCTCTCCTCCAGCCGAAATTCAGGCCGGGGAGAAGCGCCCCGTCTCCCCGGCCGCGAACTTCAACAGAAAAGTAAAAAAAAAAAAAAACGCCCCGTGATAGGCTATGTAATGATTTACGTAGCCTATCACGGTTAGATCTGCAAAGTCAGCCGTGATAGGCTACATTAATCGTCATGTAGCCTATCACGGGTGACTTTAAAAAAAAAAAAAAGCGCGTATGCAAATGGCGGCCCCCATAGGGAGCCGCCATTCGCGTTCCTTATTTGGTCGCTGTAGTCTACGTAAAGATTTACGTAGACTACGGTGAAAATAAGGGCAACGCAAATAGCATTGCCCTTATTTTCACCGTAGCCTATGTAAACTTTACGTAGACTACAGCGACCAAATAAGGAACGCGAATGGTGGCTCCCTATGGGGGCTGCGATTAGCCGTACGCGCTTTTTTTTTTAAAGTCACCCGTGATAGGCTACGTGACGATTTACGTAGCCTATCATGGCTGACTTTGCAAACTAGCCATGATAGGCTACGTTAATCGTCATGTAGCCTATCACAGGGGCGTTTTTGTTTTTTTTACTTTTCTTGGAATGGCGGTGGCGGCAGCCGGTCAAAAGACTGGCTGCAGCCCCCGCCCCTGTTGAAGCCCTGCCGAACCGCCGCTGCGACCTGCCACCAGGAGCGACATTCGGGAAAGGTAAGTCCCATCCCGGGGGGGGCGGGGGGGAGAATACGTTGGCACTCGGCCCCCTGAAGTTTCGGTGAGAAATTCTCTGACACCCCTACTTTACCGTGGTAGGCTACGTACATAGCCTATCAAGGCAGCCTGGCAGGACACAAACGACGGCTGCTACGATGGCCACCATTTGTGGCCGAAGCTGCCGGCTGAGAGACCAGCCGCCACCGCCGCTGGAGCCGCCGCCGCCGCCGCCACTGGAGCTGCCATCACCGCCGGAGCATCCGCCCCAGGTAAGCTTCGTCCCGGGGGGATTCTGTGGGGTGGCGGGGGGTGGGAGGCTGTTTCACCACAGGTTTCAGGGGGGCGAATGCCAGTGCATTCGGCCTCACTGAAATCCGTGGCAGAATTCTCCGCCATCCCTATTTACACTTACTGTCTGATAGAACAGAATAGAGGTGGATCCCAAGCATGGCCACCAAGAGAAGTATACAAATGGAACAGCTGTTCTGGGCTCAGTTGTAATGGGGTAAGACTTGGTCACTGCCCACACAGCTCTTGGAGGATATAGTTCTCCCAAAGGTGGTTCCATTTGTAACAGCCATTGGGAAATCTACATCTCCCATGAACAGGTTAGCATGCTGGCTGGTATTTCAGAAAAGAGGGTGAGGGGACTCCTTCCCTCTTTTCACTGCCACTGTGAGTGGAATGTCTTTCTTGCTACACAGCAGGAGCTTTGAAAATGCTTTATATTAAAAGTTACATCAGACTGTTCTTGCTAGGGGTGTACGAAACCCCACTTACCTGGCTCCGCCGGGTTCCGCTGGGCGGGGAGGCACTCCGTCCCTCCCCCCAGAATCCTCACCGGGGGGGAGGCACTCTGCGCCTCCCCCCGGAATCCTGGCCAGCTGGCTCCGCTCCACAGGGATTCTGCAGAGCCACCGGCTGGCTCCGCCAGCAGCCGGACATCCGGCCACTGGCTAGCAGGGACACAAATGGCAGTGGCCATAGCCGCCACCATTTGCGTTCCTTATTTTTCTCTGTCTTAGTCTATGTAAATATTTACGTAGACTAAGACGAAGACAAGAAAGGGGAATGCAAATAGTGTAGCGGACACTATTTGTGTTCCTCTTTATTTTCACCATCTTACTCTACGTGAATATTTACGTAGACTAAGACAGCAAAAATAAGGGGGAACACAAATAGCGTCCACTACGATATTTGCGTTCCCCCTTATTTTCGCCGTCTTAGTCTATGTAAATATTTACATAGACTAAGATGGCCAAAGTAAGGAACGCAAATGGCGGCGGCCGTAGCTGCCGCCATTTGCGTACACGGTTTTTTTTTTTAACCCAGACGTGATAGGCTACGTAAGTCTTTACGTAGCCTATCACGAATGGGGGTGGGGGAAGACTGCAAATGGCGGCTTTCTTGCTACACAGCAGGAGCTTTGAAAATGCTTTAAATTAAAAGTTACATCAGACTATTCTTGCTAGGGGTGTACGAAACCCCGCTTACCTGGCTCCGCTGGGTTCCGCTGGGTGGGGAGGCACTCCATCCCTCCCCCCAGAATCCTCACTGGGGGGGAGGCGCTCTGTGCCTCCCCCCGGAATCCTGGCCAGCTGGCTCCGCTCCGTGGGGATTCCGCAGAGCCACCGGTTGGCTGCTCCAGCAGCCGGACATCCGGCCACTGGCTAGCAGGGACACAAATGGCAGCGGCCATAGCCACCACCATTTGCGTTCCTTATTTTTGGCTGTCTTAGTCTATGTAAATATTTATGTAGACTAAGACGAAGACAAGAAAGGGGAACGCAAATAGTGTTGCCCTTATTTTCGCCGTAGTCTACGTAATTCTTTACGTAGACTACAGTGACGAAATAAGGAACGCAAATGGCGGCTCCCTATGGGGGCTACGGCCGCCGCCATTTGAGTTCCCTATTTTGGGCCGTCTTAGTCTACGTAAATATTTACGTAGACTAAGACGGCGAAAATAAGGGGGAACGCAAATAACGTCTGCTACGCTATTTGCATTCCCCTTATTTTCGCCGTCTTAGTCTACGTAAATATTTACGTAGACTAAGACGGGCCAAAATAAGGAACGCAAATTTGCCGCCATTTGCGTATGCACTTTTTTTGTGTGTTTTTTAAAAGTCAGACATGATAGGCTACGTAAAGATTTACGTAGCCTATCACGGCTGACTACAGGGACGCAAACGGCAGCGGCTACGGCCACCGCCTTTTGCGTCCCTGCTAGCCAGCGGCCGGATGTCCAGCTGCTGGTGGAGCCGGCCGGAGGCTCCGCAGAATCCCCGTGGAGCGGAGCCGGCCAGCCAGGATTCCAGGTGGGAGGCGCAGAGCACCTCCCCCGACGAGGATTCCGTGGGGAGGGAAGGAGCGCCTCCCCCCCCAGCGGAACCCGGCGGAGCCAGGTAAGGCCAATTTCGTACATCCCTAGTAGTAATAGCCACCAGTTTCGATGGCTTTAAAAGAGGGTTGGTCAAATTCCTGGAGGAAAAGGCTATCAATGGCCAGTAGTCCTGATGCCTCTATGCTACCTCCAGTATCAGAGGCAGTATGCCTATGTATACCAGCTGCTGGGGAACATGGGTTGGAGGGTGCTGTTGTGCTCATGCCCTGCTTGTGGGCTTCCCGTGGGCAGCTGTGTGAACAGAATGCTGGACTAGATGGACCCTTGGTCTGATCCAGCATGGCTCTTCTTATGTTCTTATCCGCCTTCCAGAAGAAGAAGGACCTTCTATGAGAGGAAGAGCTCTGTTTGTAGAAGGTCCCTCCACCCCATTTTGGGGGATTTCCCCTCTTCCATTCAGAAGGGTCCCAGACTCTCAGTATCAGCATTTTCAGAGGGATGAAAGGCATGCAAGGTGCATACAAGGAGACGCAAGTGGGGAGCAGGTCTGTTGCCACCCCCTCCAACTTGCCCCTCTCAAAAGCTTCAGAATAGAGGTTTGAGCCAATCCAGGTGTATCACACAATTGCAGAACCAAAGTGGGCAACTTTGAAGAGGAAGTAATACAGTAACAGTATATAGCACAGAAAGAACTGGTCCAGCATCCAGCATTTTTTGCTAGTTCTGCCTCCCAGGAGCAGGAACATTTAACACTTTTGGATGGAGTCTGCAGAGGTACTTTTTGGCTTGCATATATCTTCCTATGCCTAATGCTTTCCTTCCATATCAAACCTTCCCTAAATCCTTTTTGAGTCCTGTCCTACGATCACTATTCCAAGCTTTTTAATTTATTCTTGCTCCTGTTTCTTTGAGTCTGTCTTGATTGTAGCACTGTGCCAGCAAATAGTTTTGTAGGTAAGTCATTTACCTTCACTGCCACCCACCCCTCGCAGTTTTGCTTTTGATTTAAGCTCAGCGTTCTCTGTTTGGGTCGCTGTCTGTGCGTGTCTGATCATAATGCTTTACTTTCTGTCAGGTTCTTAGTGCTGTCTGGTGAGCATGGTGTACTTAACAGTTACACACACACACACACACACACACACACACAGTGTAGATATATATCTGTGTGCACAAACACTTTCACGGATTTAGTAGTACAGTGCTGAAAGACAGGAGCAGGGCTGAAGGAGCTGTTACCTTGGAGGATCAGTGTCAGCAGTCCCCACCCCTACCCCTGCCCCGGGACTGTTGCAGGCAGTGGTAGTCAACCCTCCCCTACTGTGGGGAGGGTTGACTACCCTACAAGCAAAGAGGACTGTGTTTGTAAGGAGACTGCGGTTATTGTTGATGGGGTGGCAGTGGCAGCAGGAAGAGTAGTGTGGCACTGTCGGCTCCAGTGCTTCAAGCGGTGATGGGCGGAGGCATTTTGCTGGATATTGACTTGCTGTTGGTGAGGAGCTACCTATCATAGAATAGTAGGGTTGGAAGGGGCCTACAAGACCGTAGAGTCCAACCCCCTGATATGGCAGAGACTTTAATTCAGGAGGGACAGTGCTGTCCCCAGGTTTCTGAGGGCCCTTGGGCAAGACACCCTCCATGGGCCCCCTCCCTCAGCGAGTCTACATCCTCATTGCCATCGTCAGCAGCTACTCTTGCTCCTCCTCCGCTTCTCAGCATTGGTACCACTGCCTCGCTTGACAGGCAGAGAGCCAGGGAGCCAGTCGGCAGTGGCATCCACTGCCGCTCCTTCTCACCACCTGTCGGCAGAGGCAGGCGAGCAAGCAGGTTGCAATGCAATGGTGAAGAGAAGGAGCAAGTCCAGCAGGTTTTTTGGCAGAGGGCCCCTGCCGGAGTGTGGGCCCTCGGCAGGTGCCCTACCATGCCCGCCCTTGACGCCAGCCCTGAGGGGAGGCTCTCTTTGATAGCCAGCACAGTTCCCTCACAAATGGGAGCAGTGCTCTTGGTGAGCAGCACAGCCACCAGTGCTAACAGCCCCCCCCATGATGAACCCTTTGCTCCTGTGGTGCCCACCCTTGCTCAGCAGAGGCAAGAGTCTGGGGCATTATACCATGACCAGGGCATTCATCTATGCAGAGGGCGCTGCTGGGCCTGCACATTTCATTGGATTCTGTCAACGACAACAAATGCGAAACGTATATCTCTGGGTTGGACCTGAGCTGAAGCATGGGACCGCTGAAGTGGTCCAAACCAAATTGTCCACTTTCTGAAGTGCAACTTCGGATTTGAATTAAATCTTGTCTTCAGTGCACGCTCTCTTACTGCAGAATCTCACTGAAACTCTTCCTCTCTTTCACAACTTCCTTCTCACTGGCGCTGTGTTTGCTGACATTTCCCCTTATATGATGTGGTAATGAGTACGTGTGTGTGTGTGTGTGTGTAGCGTTCATGGGGCTGTCCAGGTGGAACTCACTTTCCAACTTAATCACATCCAGATGGGATGGTCTTTCAACACGAGGAGAAGAGGCTGGAGAGATGCTGTGTTTGATATTCTGGAAGGAGAGACTGCAGAGTTTCTTTATCATTATCATCTTGACCTTTAGAATCATAGAATTTCAGACACTTTCCCTCTACTTAAAGTTGATGGTTAACAGATTCTTACATTGTCCTGCTACTCCGAAGCCAAGTGGGTTTAATGAGCTGTGGGTGTAATGAACTGAGGTAGGGAAGGTGGAGAAATCTGCCAATGGACTCCCCCCGGAGTCCATGGTGGAATGGACTACTCCCGCCCTCCACCCCGCAAAATTCCCCCCAGACGGACCCTACCTGCTGCCAGCCGGTCCCGGTCTGTCTGCTACTGTCCGCTGCCCCAGTCTGCGGACGCAAATGACGTCCGGTGTAGCAGATGCCATTTGTGTCCCTGCTTTAGCCATGATAGGCTATGTAAATATTTATGTAGCCTATCACAGCAAAGAGCAGGGATGCAAATGGTGTCCACTACACCAGATGCCATTTGCAGATGCAGACTGAGAGCGGATGGAAGTCCAGCTGTGGACGGGCCTGGCTGGCAGCTCCACGGACTCGAAGCAGAGCAGAGCCCACTGGGGAGGATTCTGGGGGGAGGGACGGATCACCTCCCCCCCAAGGATCCCCAGGCGGAATGGTGAGTGGGGTTCACACACCCCTAAGCTGAGTAAAGCAGGACAGGAACCTAGGGAAAGAAAAAGGATTCAATATGATCTTGATAGGGTAGAGAAGGGGGGCAACACTAACAAATGACTTTCACCTGAGATAAAGGTAACATTCTGCACTAAGGCAGACAAAATATCAGATGCACAAATATAGCATTGATGACACCTGGCTTGATATGTGAAAAAGATCCTGGGGTTTTAGTAGACCACATGCTAAACATGAAGTAGAAGTGCAATGTGGGGGCAAAAAGGCTAATGCAATTCTAGTCTGCATCAACAAAAGGGTAATGCAATTCTAGGCTGCATTTGTGTCTGGATCATGAGAAATACTGGTACCACCTTATTCAGCACTAGACAGGCCCAATCTGGGACATTGTGTCCCACTCTGGACACCACAGGTTAGATGGATGTTAAGGTTAAGGTGGATATCAACAAACTGGATCATGTCCAGAGGAGGTTGACAAAGATGGTGAGGGCTCTGGAGACCATGTCCCATGGGGAAAGATAGAATAAGTTGGGTATGTTTAGCTTGGAAAACAGACAGTTAAGTGGCAATATGGTGACCATTTTCAAATATGTGAAGGTCTGTTACATGGATGATAGAACAAAAGGTTTTGTGTTGCTCCCGTGGGTATGTTTTGAACCAATGGTTTTAATTCACAAGAAAGGAGTTTCCAACATGACATTAGGAACAACATCCTGATGATACAAGCTGTTTGACAGTGTAGGACACGTCCTTTGAAGTTGATGGATTCTCCTTCATTAGAGGTTTTTAAGCAAAGGCTGGATGACCATCTATCACCAGGGATGCTGTAGCAGTGGATTCCCTGTGCAAGAGGTGGACTTGATGACCTTCAAGTTCACTTCCAACTATCAGATTTTATTACTCTTCCCTGACTTGCAGTACATGGTATTGTGGTTTGGTTTCACACTAGTAACCATATTAATGGTGGTGGTGGCAGGGGCGGGGGGACTTAGACATCACACAATGCTTCCTGCTCATGCTGCTGAGGCTGTGTTTGAAATATAGTGTTGGAAAAACATCTGGCATACTAAGTGCTCCCTTAAAAATCCTGTAATTCATCCATGAGGCATGGCAGCCCTCTTCAGATATTCAAGATTCTACACATTCATTCAATGCATGGAGGAGAGCTCAAACAACTGAAGATGGTTATCATCTCTCAGGGGTGTCCTGCCTGAACCAGTTTACCCCCAGCTCCTGACCTTTGCCCCAGAAACTTTCATAGCACACCACTTCTGAAACTTAGGAGAATTGGGTTCAGGTGATCAAAAGTGGGGAGAGATCACTGTACCCACCTGGCATGGCCTTTGCCATGTTTTTGCAACTAAGGTAGATCTCTGGACCCCTATTTTCATTTATATGTATTTATATGTTTATCCCACCTACTCCTTGGGCTCAGTGATAGTAATACCATTTTTACCAAAGGCACCACAAAGGGCACAAAGTAATTCTCATACATACAAATAGGCACTTGAAACTGGCACTAGCAAACAAAAGCTAAATTGGAAAGGCACATTATAAATCATACTTCATTTGCTGAGCAGGGTCAGCCCTGGTTAGTACTTGGGTGGGAGACCACCTGGGAATCAGGCTTCCTGCACTGAGCAGGGGGTTGGACTCGATGGCCTTGTAGGCCCCTTCCAACCCTATGAATTTATGATTCTATGATTCCCCTTACATTATCTCCTTTTTAAAAGGGACTCATAAAACATGACTGAGTCTATGACAATCAGAATTTGTCAGATTAGGTTTGAAGAGTGCAATCCTATATATACTTATCTAGGAGTAAGTCCCATTGAACCATATGGAAAGGGAGAGACTGTTGTCCTATAGGAAATGTTAAGAATGGAAGATAATAGAAAATGCTTGTCCAGGAAAAGATTCCAGATTCATTTCTGGGGATAGGGACTGGTCCATTCAAATCATATCAACAGCCATGCTTTGCATGCATAAAAAAAAATAAAGAAATAAAACAAATGAAATCATTTGGAGTTAATTCATATCACCTGCAGAATGTACAAAACCTGTTGAGATATGCATATTCCCCAAGGTCTGTTGGAGGGTATATAATGGAGAGTATATATATTAACTGGAAAATGTGCACAATTCCCTCTTCATTGACAGATTATATGCACATTCTCCATGAAACATTATGCACATTAGCTGTTCAACTCACATTATCCTTAATCAGAATAAAGCAGATATATATATAGACACACATACAGAGTGGCTTTATCATGAATTACACCATTAGTCAGTCTCATTCCTAGTATTGCTTACTCTGATGAGTAGCAGCTAATGGATGAAGAAAACAGAGGCTTTCAGAGCCCTACCATCTGAATGTCTTTCACATGGGAGAAGCCAAGATTGAACATGGCACTTATATGTAAATCATGTGTTCTGTTACAGCTGCATCACCAATTCTTCAAACTTGGATATTCTTACATATCTGAAAGTAAGTACTGATGAGGAATTTTCATATCTGGTGAGTGGAAGACAATACTATCACAGTGTGGTAGGTCACGGCAAAACATGTAGATTTACTTTTGCACTCACCCCTTTAATCCTGAGGGGGAAAATGATATCTTCCCCAATGTATTGCAAGTTGTATAGTAGATTCCACCCACTTTACAGTTTGGCTTGATCAGTTTGCCTTCATCATATGACAAGAACAATATGTTTGTTTGCTGTCTGTGAAGATAATTATCAGCAAATTTTGAAGGAGGAGACGCTATATACTCTTTTATGTTCTTGAAATGCACTCTTGAGAAAAAAGGCAGTTTCTCCCCGAAACATGTTGGTGCTCGGCCCCCCGAAGTTTCGGGGAGAAATTCTCCGCCAACCCTACTCCCAAAAGAGGTCCACGTGGCACTGACACTGTTATCTTTTTGGCACCAGACAAAGACCTGTCCTTCTCTCAGGCATTTTACAGACCTAGTTCTAGATTTTTATGCTTGTTTCATCAATTCCTGTGTTGTTTATTGTTTTGCATCATATTGTATTTTATTCTTTTAAATATTTGGATTGTATTTTATATTGTTAACTGTTTTATGGCATTTTCATTTTTTAACTGTTCTCACCCAGAGAACATGAGTTATTGGGAGGATTAGGAAAGTAATAAATAAATAAATAAATAAATAAATCTCCAAATTCAAGATGAAAAGAACATGACATTTTTAAAATAAAAATGACATTGGGAGAAATCAATATTATGTTTTCTTTATTTATTTATTTCTCACATTTATATCCCACCTTTTTTCCTCTTTGAGGAACCCAAGGTGGTGTACATAATCCTCCTCCTATGCATTTTGTCCTCACAACAACAACCCTGCGAGGTAGGTTGGGCTGAGAATCAATGACTGGCCCAAAGTCACCCAGTGAGCTTCCATGGCCGAGTGGGGACTAGAACCCCGATCTCCTGGCTCCCAGTCCAACACTCTAGCCACTACACTACACTGGTATATTTGTCCATCCAGACCCAGGGCTTGTGGTGCTGAATTAGGGTTGCCACCTCCTTATCTTTAGTAGCTATAGGACAGACATGTGCAGTATAATAATATTTTGTATACTGTTTTTAAGCTGTGGTTTTTTTATTACTGGATTTCTGAAAAACTTGTTTTTGTTCAAAGTTGTTTTTAGTTATATGTTGTTTGTATATACTGCCCATGTGCTTTTATGTAAATAATTTTCAAGCATTGTATATTGTATTTTATGGAGCAATACTATGTGGATCGACGTTTGCCTCTGAGCCCAGGGGCGACCACCTATCCAGTGCAGGGCAGGAGGAGTGGTGAGGAGCAGATCTCCTCCCTACTCCCGCCACCCTGCTTTCGCGCCTAGACAGCCGATATTGGCTGTCTAGCCGCAGGACCTCGGAACGAGGGAAGTGGCGGCCAGACAACAAATAGGATGTGCCGTACCTACACTTATGACCTCCCTGCCCCACCCCGCCCCTGGGAACACCCTGTTTCCCCCACTCCACACTGCTCTTCCGAGCACGGAGCATGGGACTGATCCATGCTGTCTACAAGGCAGCGCAGGAGGGGGTGGAGGTCGGTTCTCTGGGAACCAACCTAGCCTATGGCCATCTCGCCGCTGACTAGCAGCCATAGGATTGAGCCCTTAATGTTTTAATTTTTGTAAACCAGCACTCAGAGAGCTTCAGCTATGGGGTGGTATAGAAATGCAATATATAATAAAATAATAACAACATGGCCATCCCGATGCTTGGAATGGCTGTCCCTACTAAATTGGGCTGGTGCAGATGGTTGAGAATGTCACTTGTTTTTTGTTTGTTTTTATAATAACTGACCAAAATTGGCAAGTTCCTTCACAAATGCGACAGAAAGAGCTTGAAATTCAACATATTCAGAAATGGGAGAAAGAGAAGCGGATGGTTTTCTACAAAGGAATGGACGGACCCACCTCCATCCGGGGCTGTTGAATGTTTGCTGAGCTGCTGCCTGCACCCACTTGTCACACTGCATGAGCCCCTCAACAGCTCAGTGAGCAGCAAACAAGCATCACAGACCTGCCCGCTCCTTTCCTGAACTGCTAATTTGTGCAACGGTGGTAGGGATGTACAGACTGTGTAAAATTTGCTCCGTCTACATTTCACGGATTGTCAGGTGCTTTTGTTCCATCGTCCACCCATAGACAGATGTGGATGATTGTTTTTTGTCATGCAGAAAAATCCGCAAATAATTATGTAAGTATTTACATAAGTATTTACATAATTTACCTCAGTACGTAACATTTAGCATATTGTCCCCCATTCCATTCAATGTTTCCTCAGCAGAAATTGACATATTTACCTACGAATATATACGCGTAAATTTCAGGAACGTAAAAAAATCATCTGAAAGTCCACAGACTCCATGCGACCTGAGGGAGTCACTCCCCAGCAGATTCTGCAGGTCGGATTCTTAGAAATCCTCCAAGCTCATTTTAGTCTGTCATGAATTTCTCCAGCATCTCTAAACGGTGGCAGCTTACTTACTAAGAATAACATATAAGGTCATACTTACTAGAGAGAAAAGTCTTCAGAATTTTTTCACAAAAGATTGTCTCAATCCACATTTTGGACTGACTTGCTAACAGCAGGGGGAAATGGAATGAAATCCATCTGAACCAAACTGGTAAAATCGATTGCGATTTCACTCCAAATTGGAATTCTCATCCATCCCTATATATCTACCTTATACTCAACCGTCTTCCAGAGGGAGGAGAGACAGCCAGACAAGGGAAGGGTGTTCTGGAAGGAAGTAAATGCCTGATTTCACTCTTACAATCACCTTGACCATTAGTATCCTATAATTGGGGTCAGGTGTTATCTTTATCTGTCATGTTCCTGGTAATCATCCTAGCCCTGGAAATTCATCTCCAAAGGAATCCATTTTTTTTTTTGCTTGTTTAAATGTTCCTCTTCTGGTGTGATCAGGTTCACAATGTTGTTGACCGATGCCAGTTCCTGGCAGGCTGCAAATCCTAATACCTGTTGTGCGGGAGTGTCAATTATGTAGAAATCAAGCTTGTGGACGCTGCCTTGCTGCATTTCCCTATCACTTTCAATGGATGTCCCCCATATCCAGTCAGTGAAGGAATTCCTTTTGTTTCCAGCTTTCCCTCTTTTGCATACATTTTCAAAAATATTCATGATGGTTTGCAATTTACTTGTGCCCCAGTGTCCATCTTGAACAACAAATTCTTTCTCAAGCTGCCCACTTTTATATTTATATACACTTTGTCTGCTCCTTTATCTTTGGCAGAAACTGTTGCTAGGAAAAGCTGCTCTTTGCAATTAGGTGTCATTGCATTGTCCTAAGTTTTATTTTATCAGATTTACCGAGAAAGGGGGGGGGGGTCTTTTGCTTTACACATTTTTGCAAAATGGTTTTTCTTTTTGCAATAATTGTATGTTTTACCCCATGCAGTACATGCTGTTGCTCCATGGTGGCCTTCCCCACTCTGACATATTCCTATCTTGCTTTTTAATACATTGTTTCTATACAGGTTTTTATGTTTTGTTTTGTTTTTTGCGTTTTGCAATGTTGGTTCTTTGCTGAATGCGCCCTTTTTGCAAACTGTGTACTTCCCCTGGTTTGTTTTGCAAGACTTACATCTGTGCTCTTGCCATTTCATGAGCTCTTGTAATTTTTACTGCAATTTCCAAAGTTAAGTTGTCTTTCTATAACAACTTCTCCTGTATTTCTTTGGAGTTTGATCTAGGGATGGCGAAGAATTTCTCCCCGAAACTTCGAGGGGCCGAGCGCCAATGTGTTCGGCCCCCCGAACAAGTTTCGGGGAGAAATCCTCCGAACCCACCCGCCCCCCACACCCCCCCCCGGGACGGGACTTACCTTCGCCGAATGTCCCTCCCGGCGGTGGGTCCGGCCGGCGGTTTGGCAGGTGTTCGAGCGGGGCGGGAGCTATTTGCCTTGCCCTTATTTTCGCCGTAGTCTACGTAAATCTTTATGTAGACTACAGCGACCAAATAAGGAACGCGAATGGCGGCTCCCTATGGGGGCCGCCATTAGCGTTCGCGCTTTTTTTAAAAAAAAAGTCACCCGTGATAGGCTACGTGACGATTGACGTAGCCTATCACAGCTGACTTTGCAAATCTAGCCGTGATAGGCTACGTTAATTGTCATGTAGCCTATCAGGGTTTTGTTTTGTTTTTTAACTTTCGCGTTCGCGGCCGGGCGAGGCGGGAAGCCTCCTCCCCGGCCTGAATTTCGGCCGTGGCGAGGCGGGAAGCCTCCCCCCCGGCCTGAACTTCGCAGGGGGAGCAGCGAAGCGCCTCCCCCCCACTGCGAACAAGCTTCAGCGAAAGGTAAGGGACTTTCGTCCACCCCTAGTTTGATCCCAGCAGGATTCTGTCTTTAATCATATCGTCTGCATCATGAAATGCATAGTCTTTTGCTATTAGGCACAGCTGTGTTACACACTCATCTATGGATTCAGCCTGTCCTTGATGCCTTTCGTAGAAGAGTTTTCTCTGCTTAGACACATTTTTGCTTGGAGTACAATATGCTTCCAACTTTGCAAATAATGCCACCATCTTTTTTCTGTCCTCAGGGAATAACTGGCCACTTGCAATTCATGATCTACAAATGTCCCTTCCTGGTAGGGATGTACGAAAGGTACTTACCTTTCGGGGATTATGCTGATGGTGCAGGGGGAGGCGTTCTGTCCCTCCCTTCGGAATCCTCCCCGGGGGGGAGGCGCTCCATTCCTCCCCACCCCCCCGGAATCCTGGCCAGCCGGCTGTGCTCCTCAGCGATTCTGCGGAGCTGCCAGCCGGCTCCACCAGCAGCCGGACATCCGGCCACTGGCTAGCAGGGACACAAATGGCGGCGGCTGTAGCCACCGCCGTTTGCGTCCCTGCAGTCAGCCGTGATAGGCTACGTAAATCTTTACATAGCCTGTCACGGCTGATTTAAAAACAAAAACAAAAACGCGCGTACGCAAATGGTGGCGGCCATGGCCACCGCCATTTGCGTTCCTTATTTTGGCATGTCTTAGTCTATGTAAACATTTGTGTAGACTAAGACGGCAAAAATAAGGGGAACGCAAATAGCGTAGCATCTACGCTATTTGCATTCCCCTTATTTTCGCCGTCCTAGTCTACGTAAATGTTTAGGTAGACTAAGACGTGCCAAAATAAGGAACGCAAATGGCGGCGGCCATGGCCGCTGCCATTTGCATACGCGCATATTTGTTTGTTTGTTTTTAAGTCAGCCGCGATAGGATACATAAAGATTTACGTAGCCTATCACAGTGTTTTTTTAAAATCTAGCCGTGATAGGCTACGTAAATCTTTACGTAGCCTATCACGTTTTTTTGTTCTTGTTTTTTTAAAAACCTGGAAATGGCAGCAGCGGCAGCCAGTCGGAAGATCGGCCGCCACAGCCACCGCCGCCGGAGCCACCGCCACCGCCAGGAAGATCCGCCCCAGGTAAGTCCAGTCCTGGGGGGGGTGGCAGGGGGGTGGCGGGCCGTTCCGCCACCGATTTCGGGGGGCCAAATGCGCTGGCATTTGGCCTCCCCGAGATCCGTGGCAGAACATTCGTACATCCCTACTTCCTGGCCTTTTGCTCTTCAGACCATTTGTCTGCTTCAGGGCCTGCATACGCCAGCTCCATAATATCCCTCCATTGCAACCAGTTTTCTGCAACATATCCAGGATCAAAATTCAGGAGCTGTACTTGCCTTGGACTTGAAGCCATTCTTTCTATTGTTTATTTATTACATTTATACCCCACCTTTCTTCCATCATGGAACTCCAGATGGCTACATGTGGTTTCTAGGTGGCCTTCCTTCCAAACACTGACCAGACCCAAAACTGCTTAGCTGCAAGGTTTGCTTAGCTTCAGCAACCAATTACCTAGGGAGGTGGTGGGCTCTCCTACACTGGAGGCATTCAAGACGAGGCTGGACAGCCATCTGTCAGGGATGCTCTGACTTGGATTCCTGCACTGAGCAGGGGATTGGACTTGGTGGTCTTGTAGGCCCCTTCCAACCCTACTATTATATGATTCTATGAAGGTGGCTGCCTCATATGCCTTCCGACTATACCCTGGGGCTGAGTCTGGATCCCTCTTCTGACACTGTGTGATGTCTCGTACTGATCAGGGTAAAGAAGACTCATACACTAGCTTGCAGGGTGAGCTAACAATGAAACTTTACTCTCCCAGTAGGGAAATATATCCCCTTCATGGATCACTGCCTTGTTGTGGCGAAGGGGCTTGCGTAACTCAGTGAAGCCATAAGCTATGCCGTGCAGGGCCACCCAAGACGGACAGGTCATGGCAGAGGGTTCTGACAAAATGTGGTCCACTGGAGAAGGAAATGGCAACCCACTCCAGTATTCTTGCCAAGAAAACCCCATGGAACGTATCACAAGGCTAAAAGATATGACGCCGGAAGATGAGCCCCTCAGGTCGGAAGGTGTCCAATATGCTACTGGGGAAGAGCAGAGGGTATTTCCAAGTAGCGCCAGAAAGAGTGAAGCGGCTGGGCCAAACCCGAAAGGACACTCAGCTGTGGATGTGTCTGGCGGTGAAAAGAAAATCCGATGCTGTAAAGAACAATATTGTTTAGGAACCTGGAATGTCAGATCAATGAATCAAGGTAAGCTGGAGGTGGTCAAACATGAGATGGCAAGATTGAACATCGACATCTTGGGAATCAGCGAACTGAAATGGACAGGCATGGGCGAATTTAATTCAGGTGACCATCATATCTACTATTGTGGGCAAGAATCCATTAGAAGAAATGGAGTAGCACTCATAGTCAACAAAAGGGTGGGAAAAGCAGTCCTGGGGTACAATCTTAAAAATGATAGAATGATCTCAGTACGAATCCAAGGCAAACCATTCAACATCACAGTAATTCAAGTCTATGCCCCAACCACTGAGGCCGAAGAAGCTGAGGTTGATCGGTTCTATGAAGACCTACAACACCTTCTAGAACTAACACCAAAAAAAGATGTCCTCTTCATCATAGGGGATTGGAATGCTAAAGTAGGAAGTCAAGAAATCACCGGGATAACAGGCAGGCATGGCCTTGGTGTACAAAATGAAGCACGACAAAAGCTAATAGAGTTTTGCCAAGAGAACATGCTGATCATAGCAAACACTCTTTTCCAACAGCACAAGAGGCGACTCTACACATGGACGTCACCAGATGGTCAATATCGAAATCAGATTGATTATGTCCTTTGCAGCCAAAGATGGAGAAGCTCCATACAGTCAGTAAAAACAAGACCTGGAGCTGACTGTGGCTCAGATCATGAGCTGCTTCTTGCAAAATTTCGGCTTAAATTGAAGAACATCGGGAAAACCACTAAACCGTTCAGGTATGACCTCAGTCATATCCCTTCTGAATATACAGTGGAGGTGAGGAATAGATTTCAGGGATTAGACCTGATAGACAGAGTGCCTGAGGAACTATGGACGGAGGTCCGTAACATTGTTCAGGAGGCAGCAACTCTATCCATCCCAAAGAAAAAGAAATGCAAGAAAGCCAAGTGGCTGTCTGATGAGGCTTTACAAGTAGCTCACGAAAGAAGGGAAGCGAAAAGCAAGGGAGAAAGGGGAAGATATACCCAACTGAATGCAGAGTTCCAGAGAATAGCAAGGAGAGACAAGAAGGCCTTCTTAAATGAACAATGCAAAGAAATCGAGGAAAACAACAGAATGGGAAAGACTAGAGATCTCTTCAAGAAAATTGGAGATCTCAAGGGAACGTTTTGTGCAAAGACGGGCATGATAAAGGACAAAGAAGGCAGGGACCTAACAGAAGCAGATGAGATTAAGAAGAGGTGGCAAGAATACACAGAAGAACTATACAGGAAAGATCTGAATGTCCCTGATAGCCATGATAGTGCGGTCACTGAACTTGAGCCGGACATCCTCGAGAGTGAAGTCAAGTGGGCCTTAGGAAGCATTAGTAACAACAAAGCTAGCGGAGATGACAGTATTCCAGCCGAGCTATTTAAAATCCTAAAAGATGATGGTGTTAAAGTGCTGCATTCAATATGCCAACAAATCTGGAACACTCAACAGTGGCCACAAGACTGGAAAAGGTCAGTTTACATTCCAATTCCAAAGAAGGGCAACGCCAAAGAGTGTTCAAACTACCGCACCATTGCGCTCATTTCACATGCCAGCAAGGTGATGCTCAAAATCCTACAAGCTAGGCTTCAGCAGTATGTGAACCGAGAACTACCGGAAGTACAAGCTGGGTTTCGAAGAGGCAGAGGAACTAGAGATCAAATCGCCAACATTCGCTGCATCATGGAGAAAGCAAGAGAATTCCAGAAAAACGTCTATTTCTGCTTCATTGACTACGCTAAAGCCTTTGATTGTGTGGATCACAACAAACTGTGGCAAATTCTGAAAGTGATGGGAGTACCAGACCACCTTACCCGTCTCCTGAGAAACCTGTACGAGGGTCAAGAAGCAACAGTAAGAACCAGACATGGAACAACCGATTGGTTCAAAATTGGGAAAGGAGTACGACAAGGCTGCATATTGTCACCCTGCTTATTTAACTTATATGCAGAGTACATCATGAGAAATGCCGGGTTGGATGAATCAGAGGTCGGAATTAAGATTGCCGGGAGAATTATCAACAACCTCCGATATGCAGACGATACCACCCTAATGGCAGAAAGCGAAGAGGATCTCAAGAGCCTCTTGTTGAGGGTGAAAGAGGAGAGTGCAAAAGCTGGTTTGAAACTCAACATTAAAAAAACTAAGATCATGTCATCTGGCCCTATCACTTCCTGGCATATAGAAGGGGAAGAAATGGAAGCAGTGACAGATTTTACTTTCTTGGGCTCCAAGATCACCGCAGACGGTGACTGTAGCCATGAAATTAAAAGACGCTTGCTCCTTGGGAGGAAAGCTATGGCAAACCTAGACAGCATAGTCAGAAGCAGAGACATCACCTTGCCGACAAAGGTCCGTCTAATCAAAGCTATGGTTTTCCCAGTAGTAATGTCTGGCTGTGAGAGCTGGACTATAAGGAAGGCTGAGCGCCGAAGAATTGATGCTTTCGAACTGTGGTGCTGGAGAAGACTCTTACGAGTGCCCTGGACTGCAAGGAGGTCAAATCAGTCCATCCTAAAGGAAATCAACCCTGAGTGCTCATTGGAAGGACAGATAATGAAGCTGAAGCTGAAATATTTTGGCCACCTAATGCGAAGAGAAAACTCCCTGGAAAAGACCCTGATGCTGGGAAAGACTGAAGGCAAAAGGAGAAGGGGACGGCAGAGGATGAGATGGCTAGATAGCATCACGGATGCAATGAATATGAACTTGAGCACGCTCCGGGAGAGAGCGCAGGACAGGAAGGCCTGGCGTGCTATGGTCCATGGGGTCACGAAGAGTCGGACACGACTGAACGACTGAACAACAACAAAGGGAAATATATACACAGCCACTACCACGGCTATCTGTGGTACACTAACTACACTAATTTTGCATACATTATATGGTAAAAATTAAAATACTTTCCTAAAAACCAACTGTGATGAAAAAGTCCTAGCCATGTGAAGAGTACATGACCAGATAACTAAGCACCTCGTGCACAATGCCTGATCATTACCTAATGGGCAAGTTGTTAGCTAGAAAAGGAAAAAGGATCTCCTTACACGGCAGCTACTCCTAGCCTGACCGATCAGAAGTTAGCACATAGCTACATAATTGTAAATCAGAGGTATAAGTGTACTGAACAAAGAACTGCTTTTTGTCAGCGTTGCTTTGAGCAGGAGCTCCTCCGCTGATCTGTTTTGCAAAACAACAAAACTGAGTTGTACCTTTCGTGCTGTGTGTTGGTTCCCTTCTTGAGAGGTGAATTAACCAGTCCTCCAGGAAGAATGATTTAGAGCGTCTCATTTACGCAACAATTTCACACTCCAGATGGGACAATCCTGGACCACCCCAGGGTTGAACAGCAAGACCGGAATGCAGTCCGTGTGAAGTGCGCACCAGACCACTTTTGAAGTCTGTCACGGGACCCCAAAACGTGAGCTGGGACACCTGGGAGGTTACGGGATGCCCCATCACCTAGGAACCAACCCACGGAGGTTTTAGAAGACACGTCGGGGACTTGGATGGAGTGAGTATTCATTTGCCTTGTACTGTGTTTTGAACTGGAGTGGCAGGACGTGAGTAGGAAACCTTGCCAAGATGCCCCGAGAATTGGTGCAAAGGGAGCCCTCATGACCACCTTTCTCTCAAAAGCAAGTGGGCTTGTCCATTTGTAGGTCAGCCCAGGTTGGATTTTTTGATACGTAGCACAGAGGACTCAGTCACGCACAGTCAGAATGGGACCGAGTAGCTCCCAAGAAGAAAACTCTGCAACCCCATTAGGATGCATGCTTAGGAATTTTAAGTTGTTTAACCTGGATTATGGTGTTAAAATGACAAAAGAAGAGCTCATAAAATTTTGTAATAAATAATGGGTAACTTTTAGTGTCGGCTGGCTGACTAAGAAAAGTGGGAAACAATATTGTTATTGCCAAGGTTTATGTTAAAGTAATTACTGACAGTCACTGAGACCAATTTTTTGTATTGATGCTTGGCAAACATAGATGTTGAAAAATCCTAATTGGATTTTAAAAAAAAAGTGAAGGTCAATATTGTAAAGTCATGATGGTACACTCCAAGGTGAAGCCCAAAGCCCCTGTTCTCCCCAATTCAAGCCCCACAAAAGAAACTTGGAGATTAGGAGACCCTGCCCAAAGTGCCCTGAGCTCCCCCCCCCCATTTTATTCCATCTGTTAGGTTGGGAGGAGAGGTTGTTGGGGAAGAGAGGGCCCCCCCCAGAGACAGTTCATCTACCACCGTATCCAAGTTTTAGAAGAAGCAAAAGCAGTTGAGAAAGTTGCAATTTCTGAAGAAAGATATTTATTTGAAGCCTTAAAGACTGTGGCAAAATCAAAGAACAAAGACAGAGCAAGTTTTTAAAACTTGCCCAGAGTCTGTGTGAGCTTATCTCTGTCAGTCTGCTCAGAGCAGAGCTGGCAGGGGAGGGTTACCTAATGCCCTCGCCACCTTTGGTTTGGCCTTGGCAAGCAGAGAGGCTGGAAGATGTCTGTGAGAACCTGACAGAGACAGAGAGCTTTTGCTAAAAACGTCCTGTCTTTATGGCCCAAAGCCTTCTTTGTTTGGATCTATCTTTGTTTAGACTTTTGAGAGGCACTCTGCACATGGACTTGAACTTTAGACCATTAAAGACTTGCTGTGAAAAGTACTGTGGGGCTTGTCATAGCCTTAGACTCTCATTGCTGTAGACTGTGTTTGTGTTTGTGGTCAGCTCAGTGTACGGCAGGCTGAGTTTGATTTGTAACTTCAACACTCAGGTAAGAGGCTGCATTTCCAAGGATTTGATTCCATTTACCCTAATGAAGCATACAGATGCAAATCGCTAGAGATTCACAGACTACAAAGGAAACAGCCTTCAAAAAGTTCAAAGAGAAACTACAAAAGTTAGTTTCCGTTTAGAAAAAGGGGGCAGCAAATTCTCTTAAGAGGTGAGAGGGGAAGATCTCCCCCCTCCCATGACACCTCTAAGCCCAGCTGTGCTTCTGAAGCCTGAGAAAGTTCCTGCCCCACGTGTTCCAGCTCTTTCTCAAAATCTGAACTGTTCTGACATTCTATATGCTCAGAGGCAAGCCTGACACCCTGCCAGAACTCATGCAGCGTGGAATTGCCGATGCGAAAAAATGGTGGCTTAGAACTCTTTGCATGTCTGAGAATGCCCTTCCCTTGATCTTGATGAGCCGTGACCATGCAGCTGGAGGAGCAGTACGATTGCTAGATCTGCTCCACCATGCCCTACGAATACGATGCAAGAAATGTTTTCCAGCCATGGTGTTAGATTTCAATGTTGTGAAGCAGACAAGGCAGAAGAAGGAAGTAGATAAAAAGACTAGACAGAATGTAGCTTTGATTGCAGTGGCAGTCACAAGACAAATCCCTAATTAGGTAGATAAATCCCTAATTAGGTAGATCCATTTCAGTCGGGCTTCAGGACTGGGCATGAGACAGAAACGGCCTTTGTCACCTTGGTGGATGATATGAGGAGGTCTGGATAGGGGCGAATGCTCCTTCCTTGTTCTCCTCCACCCCTCAGCGGCTTTTGATACCGTTGACTGCGGTATCCTCCTGGACCGCCGGGGGGGGGGGGGTTGGGCATTGGAGACACCATATTATGGTGGTTCCGGTCCTACCTCTCTGGCAGGTACCAGAGGGTAGCACTGGGAGAGGAGGTTTTGGACCCATGGACACTCACTTGTGGGGTGCCACAGGGTTCCATCCTCTCCCCAATGCTATTTAACATCTATGTGAAGACGCTGGGGGCTATCATCAGGAGGTTTGGGTTGTGGTGTCATCAGTATGCTGATGACATGCAGCTCTACCTCTTGTTCAAATCTTCACCAAGGTTGGCCGGAGAATCCCTGTCCAAATGTCTGGAGACGGTGAGAGGTTGGATGGGGAGGAACAAGCTGAGGCTGAACCCTGACAAGACCAAGGTACTTTTGGTGGGAGACAAGAGGAGGTTGGGAGATGCTGACCTGCTGTTGAATGGGGTACCGTTACCCTTGAAAGACGCAGCCTGGGGGTCATCTTAGACTCCCAGCTGTCCATGGAGGCTCAGGTGTCAGCTGTGAGCCGGACAGCGTTGTACCAACTCCATCTGATACGGCGGCTGCGCCCCTACCTTCCCGACCATCTGCTCCCATCAGTAGTACATGCCCTGGTCTCCTCTCGTTTAGACTGCTGTAATGCACTCTACGTGGGGTTACCCTTGAAGACGGTTCAGAAGCTGCAGCTGCTACAGAACACGGTGGCTCACCTGATTAAAGGCAGCCGCCGGCGAGATCACATCACTCCAGTGCTGAAGGAGTTGCACTGGCTACCAGTTGTTTTCTGGGCCAAATTCAAGGTGCTGGTTTTGACATTTAAAACCCTATACAGTTCTGGCCCAGCCTATCTCAAGAAGTGCCTCCAGCAACACCAGATAGGCCGCTCAACAAGATCAGCCTCGGATGGCCTTCTCTCTGTCCCATCAGCCAGGACAGCTAGGCTGGTGAGGACAAGGGAGATGGCCTTCTCTGTGGAACTCTGTGGAACTCCCTACCTAGGGAACTCCACCATGGCCCCTTTTTAATGAGTTTCTGACATGCATTGAAAACATGGTTGTTCAGGCAGGCATTTGGGGAGGGCAGGGGTAATTGCAGAAATGTGATGCTTTTAATGTTGAATTTTATTGTATGAACTGTTTTTATTGTTGTACATCGAACTAACACCAAAAAAAGATGTCCTCTTCATCATAGGGGATTGGAATGCTAAAGTAGGAAGTCAAGAAATCACCGGGATAACAGGCAGGCATGGCCTTGGTGTACAAAATGAAGCAGGACAAAGGCTAATAGAGTTTTGCCAAGAGAACACGCTGATCATAGCAAACACTCTTTTCCAACAGCACAAGAAACAACTCTACACATGGACATCAGCAGATGGTCAATATCGAAATCAGATTGATTATGTCCTTTGCAGCCAAAGATGGAGAAGCTCTATATGGTCAGTAAAACCAAGACCTGGAGCTGACTGTGGCTCAGATCGTGAGATTCTTGTTGCAAAATTTCGGCTTAAATTGAAGAACGTAGGGAAAACCACTAAACCATTCAGGTATGACCTAAATCATATCCCTTATGAATATACAGTGGAGGTGAGGAATAGATTTCAGGGATTAGACCTGATAGACAAAGTGCCTGAGGAACTATGGACGGAGGTCCGTAACATTGTTCAGGAGGCAGCAACGAAATCCATCCCAAAGAAAAAGAAGTGCAAGAAAGCCAAGTGGCTGTCTGATGAGGCTTTACAAGTAGCTGAGGAAAGAAGGGAAGCGAAAAGCATGGGAGAAAGGAGAAGATATATCCAACTGAATGCAGAGTTCCAGAGAATAGCAAGGAGAGACAAGAAGGCCTTCTTAAATGAACAATGCAAAGAAATCGAGGAAAAAAACAGAATGGGAAAGACTAGAGATCTCGTCAAGAAAATTGGAGATCTCAAGGGAACGTTTGGTGCAAAGACGGGCATGATAAAGGACAAAGAAGGCAGGGACCTAACAGAAGCAGATGAGATTAAGAAGAGGTGGAAAGAATACACAGAAGAACTATACAGGAAAGATCTGAATGCCCCTGATAGCCATGATAGTGCGGTCACTGAAGTTGAGCCAGACATCCTAGAGAGTGAAGTCAAGTGGGCCTTAGGAAGCATTAGTAACAACAAAGCTAACAGAGAGGACAGTATTCCAGCTGAGCTATTTAAACTCCTAAAAGATGATGCTGTTAAAGTGCTGCACTCCATATGCCAACAAATCTGGAACACTCAACAATGGCCGCAAGACTGGAAAAGGTCAGTTTACATTCCAATTCCAAAGAAGGGCAATGCCAAAGAGTGTTCAAACTACCGCACAATTGCACTCATTTCACATACCAGCAAGGTGATGCTCAAAATCCTACAAGCTAGGCTTATGCGAACCGAGAACTACCGGAAGTACAAGCTGGGTTTCGAAGAGGCAGAGGAATTAGAGATCAAATCGCCAACATTCCCTGGATCATGGAGAAAGCAAGAGAATTCCAGAAAAACATCTATTTCTGCTTCATTGACTACACTAAAGCCTTTGATTGTGTGGATCACAACAAACTGTGGCAAATTCTTAATGTGATGGGAGTACCAGACCACCTTACCTGTCTCCTGAAAAACCTGTACAAGGGTCAAGAAGCAACAGTAAGAACCAGACATGGAACAACCAAGTGGTTCAAAATTGGGAAAGGAGTATGGCAAGGCTGCATATTGTCACCCTGCTTATTTAACTTATATGCAGAGTACATCATGAGAAACGCCTGGTTGGATGAATCACAGGCCGGAATTAAGATTGCTGGGAGAATTATCAACAACCTCAGATATGCAGATGATACCACCCTGATGGCAGAAAGTGAAGAGGATCTAAAGAGCCTCTTGTTGAGGTGAAAGAGGAGAGTGCAAAAGCTGGTTTGAAACTCAACATTAAAAAAACAAAGATCATGGCATCTGGCCCCATCACTTCCTGGCATCTAGAAGGGGAAGAAATGGAAGCAGTGACAGATTTTACTTTCTTGGGCTCCAAGATCACCGCAGACGGTGACTGTAGCCATGAAATTAAAAGACACTTGCTCCTTGGGAGGAAAGCTATGGCAAACCTAGACAGCATAGTAAGAAGCAGAGACATCACCTTGCCGACAAAGGTCCGTCTAATCAAAGCTATGGTTTTCCCAGTAGTAATGTATGGCTGTGAGAGCTGGACTATAATAGGGGTGCACGAAAGTCCCTCACCTGTCCTTGAAGCTTTTCGCGGTGGGGGGGAGGCGCTTCGCTGCTCCCCCTGCAAAGATCAGGCCGGGGGGGGAGGCTTCCCGCCTCGCCCGGCCGAAATTCAGGCCGGGGAGGAGGCGCCTCGCCTCGCCCGGCCGCGAACTAAAAAGTTAAAAAAAAAACGCCCCCATGATAGGCTACATGACGATTAACGTATCCTATCATGGCTAGATTTGCAAAGTCAGCCATGATAGGCTACGTAAATCATCACGTAGCCTATCACGGGTGACTTGAAAAAAAAAAAAAGAGCGTACGCAAATGGCATCCCCCATAGGGAGCTGCCATTCGCGTTCCTTATTTGGTCGCTGTAGTCTACGTAAATCTTTACGTAGACTACGGCGAAAATAAGGGCAACGCAAATAGCGTTGCCCTTATTTTCACCGTAGTCTACGTAATCTTTACGTAGACTACAGCGACCAAATAAGGAACGGGAATGGCGGCTCCCTATGGGGGCCACCATCATCCGTACGCGCTTTTTTTTTTTTTTAAGTCACCCGTGATAGGCGACGTGACGATTTACGTAGCCTATCATGGCTGACTTTGCAAATCTAGCCATGATAGGATACGTTAATCGTCATGTAGGCTATCACGGGGGCATTTTTTTTTTCTTTTATTGGAATGGCGGTGGCGGGCTTCCGCTCTCGCCCCGGACGAAGACCCGCCGAACCGCCAGCCGGACCCGCTGCCGGGAGGGACATTCGCCAAAGGTAAGTCCCATCCCGGGGGGGGGGCGGGGGGTGGATAATTTCTCCCCAAAACTTGTTCAGGGGGCCGAACACGTTGGCGCTCAGCCCCCCGAAGTTTCGGGGAGAAATTCTCCGCCAACCCTAAGGAAGGCTGAGCGCTGAAGAATTGATGCTTTTGAACTGTGGTGCTGGAGAAGACCCTTACGAGTTCCCTGGACTGCAAGGAGGTCAAATCAGTCCATCCTAAAGGAAATCAACCCTGAGTGCTCATTGGAAGGACAGATACTGAAGCTGAAGCTCAAATATTTTGGCCACCTAATGCGAAGAGAAAACTCTCTGGAAAAGACCCTGATGTTGGGAAAGGTTGAAGGCAAAAGGAGAAGGGGATGGCAGAGGATGAGATGGATAGATAGTATCACCGATGCAATGAATATGAGCTTGAGCACGCTCCAGGAGAGAGCGCAGGACAGGAGGGCCTGGCATGCTGTGGTCCATGGGGTCACGAAGAGTCGGACACAAGTGAACGACTGAACAACATCGCCCAGAGTGGCTTGGTGACTGGCCAGATGGGCGATTAATAAAATAAATAAATAAATAAATAAATAAATAATGCTTGAAGAAGGATTTTCAAACACAGAGAAAGAACATTTGCAGACAAAAAGTGTGGCCATGGTTGCCTCCAGGATGAATTGGAAGCAGCTGATGCCTAGAGCCCATCACTTAGAATTGAAGTAGCCACAATAATGTAAGAGTTCTTTAAGACGAGAAAATGTGACTAGAAAGAAAAGGAAGCTTATCCCAAAGGTATGTCCTTGAGATTAATAAGAAGGTTTAAGTAAGTCATGCCGGCCACATGACCACAGAAGCGTCTTCAGACAGTGCTGGCTCTTCGGCTTAGAAATGGAGATGAGCACCACACCCTAGAGTCGGACACAACCTTTACCTTACCTTTTACCTTTTTAAGTAAGTTTCTGCAGAGATAATGGCAAACAGCCTAACTTGCAGAGAAGACAAGTAAAGAGTTAAAGCTGGTGCATGTCACAGAGAGTCTGAAACATAATCTGCAGATCAGGCAAGCCAGAAAGATAAATGTGCTTATTGTAAAAAGAAAAAGATATTGGCGAAAAGACTGCCCGGAGCTGTGGGGGGCAAAACAGGGGGGCCATGGTAGCCATAACAGGAGAAAAACCAGACTGATGAAGATCAGGGTTCGACTTGGCTCTAAAACCCCCTTTAGTTACAATAAGAGTAAAAAGAAAAGAAATAATGAGACTAATTGACACAAGAGCAACCTATTGCATGAATTTGTTGTGTCTAAAAGGTGGCCAGTTGCACTACTCAGCCGAGATTTGTTAACAAAAATTACAAGTAGAGATTTTCTTTCAAGACAATAAGATGGTTATCAAATTGCCAAACTTGGAAAAGAACAATACCCTTTGTTATTAGAAGTTAAAAAGAGACTGAAACCTTTGATTAACCTGATTATAAAAAGGGAAGGCGAAGTCGCTGTATGAAGCGTTGACAAAAATATTACACAGTAGAAGTGGACAATTGAAATAAAAAGGCTTTTCTTAAATTGAAGCAGGCCTTGATATCACCACCTGCTTTAGCCTTATCAGACCCCAGATCATGAAATTCTTAGATGCCTTGATGAAGCCAAAAGAAGTAGCTGTGATGCACGTGAGAGCACATAGAAAGAGTGCCATTCCTGAAAAAAGAAAAGGCAATGCTTTGGCAGATAAGGCTGCAAAAGTAGCAGCATAGATAAGAAGTGAAGAGGTACATTATGAAGGAGCCCTAATCTAGGGATGATGGAGAATTCCGCCACGGATTTCAGTGAGGCTGAATGCATTCAGCCCTCTGAAATCCATGGCAGAATGGCCTCCCCCCCGCCCCCCCGTGGATTCCCACCCAGGACGAAGCTTACCTGGGGCGGATATTCCAGTGGCGGTGGCTCCAGCAGCAGCTCCGGCAGCGGCGGCGGCTGGTCTTTCGACCGCCTGCCGCAGCCGCCATTTGCATCTGGTGTTTGCCGTAATAGGCTACATAAGTATTTACGTAGCCTATCGCAGCAGGAAAAAAAAAACAGCATACGCAAATGGCAACGGCTACAGTGGCCACCATTTGCATTCCCTTTTTTAGCCATGATAGGCTACGGAAATATTTACATAGCCTATCACGGCAAAAAAGAGGGACGCAAATGGTGGCGGCTATGGCAGCCGCCATTTGTGTCCCTGCACAGCCCAGCAGCGGCCAGATGTCGCTGCGGGCTGCCCCGGCCGGCGGCTCCATGGAGTCACCATGGAGCGGAGCCAGCCATCGAGAATTTCGGGGGGAGGGATGGAGTGCCTCCCCCCCACCGTGGATGTACGAAATTAAACAGGTAAGTCGTTTCGTACATCCCTAGTGCTTTCTAGCTTATGCAAAACCTTCAAACCAGCAAAGGCCCCTTGTCTTTATGCAAAACCAAGCTTGCCTTGAGCATGCAGAGTTCAAGATGGGGACACCAGAGATTCACTTAATCAAATAGGCCCTTTGGCTGTGAACACCAAGGCAGGCTGCACAAAAGTGAATGAAGCTCCAACCATAGACAAGTTAAAGATTGGAGCTGAATTACTAAAACACACACACAAAAACACTTACAGAGAAAGTGAGGACAGGGGACCTTTCCTTGGATTGAAATGAGCCTGGTCCTACAGACAGCATACTCAGGACTGTGCAAAGTCTGGGTTGAGGCAGCATAGGAAAAATGTGTCTCTATTAAAAATAAAGTTTCTGTCTCCTGCAAGAGGCACAGACTGTCAAGCCAAGCTACTATTAGACTGGTGAGTAAAAATCTGCAAGGGCTAGATGGACAGAACCACAGTATCCAGTACCCTTGCCAAGGCTCCCTAGCTGGGTTTCTCCAAGGGTAGATGGATAGTGGCTTTCCCTTTCTCCCTAGGAGATTGGCCTCTTTTTTTTCCTTTTTCTTTTTTGGCTGTGTTTTATCCCTTTGTCGGTGCTTTCCCATCTCAGTCGAGGTCAGGGGTGAAAACACCAAGCTTACTGTTCTCTCTCGAAGACGGAGTCTTAAAACTGGTTATTCACATCATGGGGAATGCATCTGTTTTTGTTAGCTTTTTTTTTGTTTTTGACTAGCAGCTCCATGAGGCTGGAGTATTCCTGTGTACCCTGATAAGACCTAGGGTAACATCAGCTCCCTAAAACTATAGAAAACTGTTTTTGAAGGTTTCTGCCCACCCAATATGTCTTTCACCAATCCAGAACCAGATTTGTAGTTACTAACTGGAGAAAGGCCAATCAGAAGGCAGAAAAGTTTAGGGGAGTCAGTGAATCAAAAAGCAACTGTACCCTAGGAGAAATAATTTCTTTCTTTTTCTTTTTGCATAGAACCAGTTTTTGCTAACAGATTTTTGCTAGTTTGAGGGCTGTTTGGGCCATAGTTGCATATTTGACTTTTTTCTAAGAGAACATGGAATTTCTTACTTTTACCATGGGCTTCTTCACATGGGGCTTTTATCCTGATATGGAGACTGCTTATTCACAGACGTTTGTGGGTCCTGTATCATATATACAAAATACAATTGTCCTAATATGGTTTTTCTAACAGCTCTCAACAAGAGTCAAACTATAGTTTACTTTACTTTGAATGTAGTCATCTTTGATGGAACAGTCACACGGCTTTCTGGATCATGGTTACAATTGTATTTTCTCTGTAATCATTGCATGTTTCACATTTTACTGCTGGATGTGATGTTCTTTTGTATTTACTTCTTTTCTATAAATCATTCACATCTTAATACCTCTTGTGTGGCATGTTTTCATTGTCTAACAAGTTGAAGGGCATTCACTATTACCCTGTTTAAGTTTCAAAATATATTTTCAAACATACTGAACATTTAGGGTGCAATTCTATGCTGTTGTGTGTAAGCCTCTGAACTCAGAGGTTTATAGGCATCCAATGGAGAGCAGGAGGGGCAGCAGAGGTGATTTTTGCCTCCAGGCTCTTCAGGCTCTGCAATTTGGCTATACAGGCTTTTTTGCCCTTCTAGCTGGGGCTTATCAGAGCACAAGGGAAGGGGGCTGGGGAGGCCATGGGTTACATCAAATCCTTCCTTCCCCAGTCCCCTCCTCACCCACTCTTTACACCTTCTCTGAAGTCACCTTTGCGATCTTGGAGAGGCAGCCGGCATGGTTCTCTCTACGTTGGCTGCAAGGGGAAGGGGCAGGGAGCATGGATTCCTGGCTCTGAGGTCGAAGGACTGTCTCCAACCCTGGAGCCAGGAATCCCCCCCCCCCCGCTGTTTAGCGGCCATGGGATTGCTCCCTTAAATAGCCTAGTGCCAACTTTGGTTACACTTTCTCGCCTAGGGATGTTACGGACTGTGTAAAATCCACAGTAAAAACAGTCTGCATTTTGCAGATTGTCAGGTGCCTTTCATTCCATCATCTGCCCACAGATGGATGCGAATTTTTTTAATCGTGCAGAAAAATACGGAAATATTTACGTAAGTATTTACGTAAGTATTTACGTAAGTATTTACATAATTCACCCCAGTATGTAACATTTAGTGTATTGTCCCTTATTCCATTCTACATTTCCTCAGCAGAAACCTATGTATTTTTCTATGGATTTATATGTGTAAATTTTGGGAAAGTAAAAAAATCATCCAAAAGTCCACGGACTCCGCAGGGCCTGAGGGGGTCGCCCTGCAGTGGATTCCACTGGTCGGATTCTTAGAAATCCGAGCTCATTTTAATCTGTCTCGAATTTCTCCAGCATCCCTACTCTCACCCACTGGGGCAAAGACAGAACCCCATTTTCACTTGGTATGTTACATTTGAAATATAAATACATAATAATTAACTTAAAAAATCCTTGTAGTGAGTCAAATAGTTATGAATCCCTGGACATATCTTTGAACCCAGGCATGCTCATTTGGCAAGGCATTTGGCAGTATATAGAAGGATGTTAGCATTGTAATAGTGAAGCCAAAAATATGCACTCACATGGCAGAATATTATATACAGTTGTTGTTGTTGTTGTTGTTTTGGATCCAGACTTAGAGTAGACCCAGTCACAACTAAAGGAAGTTCCACAGTGGTCTATTCTAAGCATGACTGGATCCAACACATTATGTATGATATTGTCAAAATGCATGGCACTTTTCAGAGGAACACAAGCAGAAGAATTTGGGTACTTTCTCCAATTGCTTACAATCTAAAGTGGGTGGATACAACAAAGGAACATGAGGAACAAAATGGAGCAGCAAAAGTCACTAACAATGCTGACACTGTAACAGTTAAGCCAAGAATATTTAGTCACGCTGATGAAATAGTACATCTAGTCATAATCATCATTACCATTGTTACCATTATTTTAGCAGTCAGAAATTATATAGGATTATCAGTGCACAGGAACTTTACAGAGAAACACAAGCCAAAAACACCCACAGTCCTTGCCCCAGAAGCTTACCATCTAAATTCTTGAAATGGGAGATGACCAAGGGGAAAGAGGGAGGCAAGGGAGTGTCCAAGAGAAACTAACAAATACTTGGGTGTGCTTTTAGGATCCATTTCAGCTGGGGATGGGGGATAAGTGTTAAGTCAAAGGCTTCATGGAACACATGATTTTGAGAAGAACCTTGTGGTATCTGGGAAGGTTGTGTCTTCCCAATTTAGCACTTCCGGGGCAACCCAAAATGAGTGAAAATGCTCGTTTCTGGAAGGAGGCTTTTCATTGGAGCTCACATATGGGAGCTCTGCCAACTTGTCTTCTTCCTTAAATGAGTGTTTCCACTAATTTTGGTGCTTTCCCTAGGAAGTGCTAAATCTCCCTTGCGTAAGCTGAGGGTCCCGCCTTTCCAAAAAGTTGGTGGGGCCCACTGCTTGCAGAAGGGAATCAATGAGGTGGAAGGGAATCGGCGAGGGCATAAGCACCCCATTGGATCCTGCCCCCAAACTACTAGAATGGGGGGGTGTCCACATTTTGGAGGCATTTGTGTAGGGTTTGCCATGGTATGTGCCTGCATTTCAAAATGTATCACTACACCACTGGCGGCAAGAGAAGACAGAATGAAAGGAGACAAAAGTAGGCTTTAGGATTTCTTTATGAATTCTGAAAGAGTAGATGTGTCACCCCCTCATACCAAAGAGAACAAAGATCTTAATAATTATTACTCCTTAGGAAAGTACATAGACCCAACCCATGGGAGCTAGTATAGCTCTCTACTCTGTAAATGGGCTGTTGCTATATTGCCAAGAAGGCAGGGATGTGGCCAAGCCATACATTCCCAAGGGCCCAGGGCATAAATGGCTCTAGAGGAAAACAGCAGTAAAGCTCCATACAGGTGACGTGGGGAAAAATAAGCTGCTGGATGCTCCAGGCTGGGTATTTGGAAGGACCTTGGGAGAACCATTTTGCTGAGATGTCATCTGCCTGGTTATGGAAGGGCTGCCCAGCAAGAGAAGGACAGACTATAATGGTTGCTATAAATCTGGTTCTGCCAGCTGCTCTGTGCAAATGGGTCAGCTGGACTTGCACCCAGTTACTGTTTATTGTCGCCCATTAGAGACGAGTCAAGTTATTTTGACCAGTCTATAACAGTGATCTTGTTGACTCCCTTGTGAGCCTCTCTGATTTCTGTGCTTTTGAACTTCACTTTTCAAAACAACATCAACCACAATGCAAATGGCTGCAATCCTAATTGCTAGAGAAGACAACTAGACTTCCTCCATGTAAACATGCGTAGGATTGCATCATTAGTCTTTGAAATGAGTAAGGGCCACACAACTCTGCATTATTGATACTTCTTCATTTGGGGGGGGGCTTCAGGGGGGTGTTTTGGGGAGAGGAATTCCTTAGGTCTGTTGCTACTTTCCCAACCTTAGCTCATTGCATACAGCAGTCGCATTATCCTTCTTCAAATGATGGATCATTACTGTACCTTCCTAGCTCTGCAATCTGTAGCACGTTGACAACCCTTCATCCTGATTGTAAAGTCTAAATGAATCTGCAGCATTAGAACTACACTGACAAGGCAAGAATATCCCAAGGGATAGTCTGAAGGCACATGAGGCAGCCACCTTGCTGAAGCTAAGCAGCTTTGGGTCTGGTCAGTGCTTGGAGGGGAGACCACCTGGGACAACATGTAGCCACCTTGAGTTCCATGATGGAAGAAAGCTGGGATATACATGTAATAGATAAATAAATGTTTAAGTTTTTATGTAGGCATCATAACTGGTTTGAACTAGGGGGGTCCAGATCCTCTCCACAGCCTTCTTCATCTTTGAAAAGCCTCTGGAGTATGGCCTTCATGTTCTCCTTAACTCGACCCCTTTTGCGTCTCCCAACTAGGAAATAAATCAGTGGGTTAACACAGCTGTTCAGGGAAACACATAACAATCCTAATTCAATTAGATAGGGATGTGGACCATAAATGGAATAGACAATGCAAAAGGCATTAAGTGGAAAAGCAAAAAGGAGGAAGAAGAGGAGTGCCGTCAGAATAGCTGTTAAAAGCTTTCCCCTCTGATGCCGTTGTAATTTAAAGCACATGTTAATGAACAGGGTGAAAGTGGAAAGAGTGATGAGTGGAAGGCAAAACAGGGTATTTATAAGAAACTGAACATACATTAGATGATAAAATGCAGAGCTCTCAGTAACAAGGAGAATGAACTCTGTTCCACATATCAGGAAGGAGAGGACCCATATTAGAGAGCACATGATAGTGGACAAGTGCAGTGGCCGGTGGAGCCGATGCCAAATTGGGAAGAGAACAGACATGCATCGGCCAGTGCTGATGGCTGTCAGGATAAACTGGCTGGTGTTGTACATGAACAGGAAGAGCTCCAAAACTACCACACCAACCCAAAAAAGATCCAAAGGATAGCTGTCTTGATTTACTGTTTGTAGAATTAAAACTATAACTATAAGAAGTAGGGATATGAGGACCCCGACGTCGGCGACAGCCAAGTTCAGGATGTAGGTGGTAAAAGGATTTCTTTTAATGTGGAAACCAAGAAGGTGGATGACAGTTCCATTCCCCAGAAGTCCCAAAAGGCAGATAACTAAAATAAGGGAAATGAAACTCATTGTTTCTAAAGTTGGATCGATGCGTGCTTCTGTAGGAATGTTTGGGAAGCACGTGCTGTTACATAATGTCCCATAATCTTCCAGGGGAGACATGGTTGTCTGGTTGAAATTGGTCATTGAGCTCAGTCTCTGATTTAAGGTTTCTTGTCTCCTCTTCCTGCATAGATACTCCTGACAGAAGAGAGACAGGAATAGATTCAGTTCTTATGTGTTTATTAAAACATTGATTGGCCACCTTTCAGGGCAGAAGGCCTCCCAAGGTGGCTTACAGCTATAAAATACATAAAAACAGCTAAAATATTAAAAGCGATAAAAACATAAAAACAATAAAAACAACAATTAAAGCCAAGAATAAAACCAGCAACATTGACAACAGCAGTAACAGCAATAATAGCTGTCATATCAAGAGAAGGCCACAGTAAAAAAATGTTTTCAAGGCCTTCTTAATAGCCTGCGATGATGCAACATGGTAGACCTCTGATGGCAACTTGTTCCAAAGGTGTGGGGCCACTGCAGAGAAGGCCCTCTCCCATGTGATGGCATTCTTGTTATGGAGCTGAACAAATTATGTTGCTGTTTTTTCAAGCCTGACATTGCCAACCTCAAGCACTGAACCCATTTGAAAATCCATTATTTATATGATGAAATTATTACAATGAAATGGCTATTGCTGTTACCTTTTCTTTTTTTCTTTTTTTCCCAAATGGATGACCAAACTTTCATTTGATGGATAGTTAAAAGACAGATAAGGCTTACGTAGACACATGGAGAAATGTGAAATTTCCCACAAAGGCTTTATTCTAAATCCTCATGTAACAAAACATAGCAGATACACACTTAGGCTAATACCCAGGCCAAATCTGTGGTGGTAAAGTTGTCTAGCTCTGGGAAAGGAATATGACACACCTTAATTCTAACATCTTCTTCCATTTCCTGCAAAGACTTAAGCATCCTCTAAAAACAAAAACAAAACAACAACAACCCCCCCCCCCCAAGGTGATGTTTTTATCCCATCTCACAGGAACCCATGAGGAAGGAGGCGGGGAAGAATCCTTTTCAATTTTCCCTGATCCTTCCCTGATCCTTGTGAGTAACAAATACTAACTACCTAGGAATGGGCAGATATTTCAAGTCTGTTTCTGCAGATGTCTTCCTTTGCCCCTGCAGCAGCTCTGCTCTGTACTGTGTGGAAGGGTTTTTTTATGGATCCATATCTATGTGGATATTCTAGCTTTTAAAAAAATAAATAAATCACATTTTGAGTACATTTTCAAATTGTACACATTTTTGGATGCACCAACCCATTGACTGAAGTGTTCTTGTGCTTATTTGTTTTTAAAGTGTGACACTTTTCAAATGTGTGCATTTTTTTATCAGACTTTTTGTGTTGTTTTTGTTTTTTTAATCAGACATGATCCATGGAATGCATTGCAAGTCTGGAAATGTATGGGTGTTTGGATGGAAATTGTGTCCTGTCTGCATCTGTTTGGGGGCGGCGCAAGTTGAAGAAATCTGCAAATTAATCTGATGGTGTGTATTTCTTACACGTACGTATATTCCAGCAAACAGACAAATCTGTAACTTAGGTCCACCACTCTGCCACTGACAGGCATCCATCTCCAAGGCAGTGGTGAAGCAAGAACTCACCACAGCATAGGACACCATACCAGATGCATATTGCTGAAACAGTGCATCTGCTAAGGGCATGGTCCTTAACAACTGCAATTTCTCAGAATTTTAGAGCTTGAGTGAACATGGAAAGCCCTAATATGTTGTGTTATTAGAGTAAAATATTTTTTGGTCATTGATATACCCAATATGCCTTGTAGAGTACCTGCTTGTAGAGTACCTAGTAGAGTACCTGCTCCATTGTTACCACTAAATAAATGTTCACCTGACCAGAATGGATATCTCCACATTACAAACATGCAGATTTCAACACCAGTTTAATAGCTGCAGAGCATCAAAGCATCAAAGGATTTTGGGAATTGTAGTTTTGAGAGTGTCCTGAGATTTCTGCTATAGAGTCCTCACAGAACTACAGTTCCCTGGCTTTGCTTAGGCAAGAGAATTATGGTTAATCCAGTATGGGTCCCTTGTGTAGGAACACCCAAATTTAAAAATGAAGAGAACTACCAAGAGAGAAAGCCATTCATCCAGTCCACCATATCTACTAGCTGCAGATCTGTGTTGGTCCTATTGTTGTTATCTCCCTTCACTGTACCTTGTTCTTCATATAGTAGCATAAGCTAAAAGAAATAGTTTCCTGCCCCGAGAAATATACAATCTAAAAGGTCAAAAGTGGTAAACACAACAAAGGCAGAGGCAAGGTTTACAAATGACTGAGAGAAGCAGTGGTAGCAAAGACTGAATCTGAGCAAATGCATTTAAAGATGGTTAGATAATTTGTGTTGGCGCATAATGTAAGACTGTATAAGAAAGGTAGCTTTTAAGGAGAGATGTGAAGGAAAAGAAAGAGAGAAAGAAGTGACATGAGAAAAAAAGGAGAATTTGCTTGACAACAAGAAGAATATCATGCAGAGAACATTCTACCTTCTTCCAATACTCAGCTTGGAGCAACTGCCTTGAGCAAATGGTCCTTCCAGAATTTCAGGATCTCAGTACTTTCTGCTATCAAAAGAATGTCTCCATCCAGCTTTGACCTCCCAACCCTAGGCAGAGAATGGCTGAGGGATGCTTTTTCTTGGTTCAGTAGGGGTGGGGCACAGACTCCATAGTGTGATGACATTTCTTATTAATCCATTAGCTGTTATCCCATTAGCCATGAGCAGGGTAGTATTACTCTCCAGGTCTATTTTAGCAACCTCATAAGTGAGGAGAAAATTGCTTTGGACACTCCCCATACACTTTATAATTGTAAACTCCTGTAGGTGTTTCCAAGGCATCATTTTGCACCATGGTGCAGTTTCAAAGATGTGTGGGTTTAGGGCCTGGATTTCATTTTCCATGCTCTACAAAGCATAATTTGGTGCTTATTTCTCTATTGTTATGCTAATGCATATTTTAACTCTGATATTGTTGACTGTCCATCACTACTAGTTGCAGGATAACAGTGATCTTGGAAGCCAGGGAGCAGGGTTTTCCCCACCCCCCTGTAGCCCATGTGCTAACTCCATTAGCCATAGATTACATTTGGTCATGTGCGCGCGCTCTCTCTCTCTTTCTCTCTCTCTCTCTGGCTGCCTTGGCAGCTGCTTTGGCAAAGCTTTGGCAGCAAATTTGCACTTTATGAGCATCTCTACACCAGCCTAAAATCCCACATTTAAAACTGGGCTTTCTGCTTCCATTTTAAATGCAGAATCACAACAGACTCCCTTTACACGGGCTTCCTTCTCCCTTTTCCCAGCCTTTCTTCCATATGTTTCATTATACAGCCACTAGATGGCACTGTGGTCTAGCTCCTCTTATTCTGGGTTTTCCTTTTTTACTAAGGAACTTGAGCACTGTAATTTCATAGCTCATTATCTCTGATCTTTTAAAAAATGGAATAAAGGTCATTTAGTGCAGGAGACGCCCTGGAACTTGATGACGTCATCTAACGGACCCACAAACTTCTGTGAATAACCAATCTCCATAAAGGATAAAAGCTCTGTGTGAAGTAGCCCTGAGTGTGAAGACCATCATCCAGTGTTTCCAAGGGATAGTCCAGCATTCTGACACAGCTTGAACCTTGAGCTCTCAGCACTTAGATGTTGTTTTTCCATGCTTCTAAAGCCATGTTCCGCTTCATGTTTTACATATGACAGCACAACGTTAGGATGTAAATGGTTCGATTGTAGAATTTTAGTTAATTGTTATATTGTATTATATTGTGGGCTGCTTAAGGACTTTAATATATTAAGCAGTATAAAAGTAGTGTATATAAATAAATATTTCTGGTCTCCTTCCTGAGGGGTCAAAAGCAGAAATGGGTGAGAATTCCATTCACTTCCTTTTTTATATATAAGAAAATGCTAAAATTTGCAAATTGCTTCATATTTAGGCAGACATATGAGAATACACACACACACACACACACACACACACACATAAATCTGAGTGTCAGAGAAAGCAAAATGTTCGGCATCCAGCTAGAGGGGTTTGAGTGCTCTCCTCTTAGAAAGAGATTGAATCCCTCTGTATTTAGCTCTGTTTGAGAAGCTGAATTAGGGGTCCCATCTCTTTTTTTTATGATGGGTTCCTCGTTTTTGACAATTTCATGGCTGGAGAGTAGAGCATGGAGAAGTACAATGTGGTCTTTTCCATGCTGGAAATAGCTGCACCTATTCAACTTAGCTGGTACAGCTGAGTAACAATGTTGTTCAGTTCATTTTCTTGGTCCAGCCTTCAGACTTCCAGTATCTTAGCCATAAAGTCTTATATGGATGGAAAAGTATTTAGCCTTCCAATTCTCAGTCAGTGCCAATCCTTCACAGATACTGTAAAGTCAAAATTATCATGTTTTGATTTGAGCAAGGGTGAGTTTTGTAAAGAATATTCCTTGATAATATAATGAGAATCCATTAGCTGTTGTTCTGCTAGCCATGAGCAGGGTTTTGGTGTTGTTCCCAATTGCCTCTCACCCTCCTAAGTTTAGAGGAAATTGGTTTCCAAAGATCAAGCCTCAAGAGAAATTTGCACTTAAAACTCTTTTATTGTATATTCAGTCACTATTATGGAGTTTGAAAATGAAGCTCTTGTTACTTGTATGATTCCCCCCCATCCTAGGCATTCTTTCTTGTATGTTTCTCTACCATATATTTTAATAATAATAATAATAATAATAATAATAATAATAATACTTTTTTATTATTATTATATGGTCAACTTGAGTAATCAATGGATACGGTCTGTAAAAGTAGATGTCAAATAAGGCTATACCATTATGAATAGAGTTGAAAGAGAAGGGTTTTTTTTATCTTCACCTCTTATAATTCAGTTTGGGGGGGAGGGGAGATGTCACCCAGAGAACATGACTGATAGATAGGTTTATGGGAGACAACAGGATGAACTTAGTCACAAAATGCAAAATTGTGGTTGGAACGTATTGCTACAAAGTATGATGACATATGTATGTATGTATGCATGTATATGTTTGTTTGTTTATTTACATATGTTTTATTTATTCATTTATTTAATTATTTATTTGTAATGCTTATATACTGCTTATAACAAAATCCCTAAGGAGTTCACATGTAAATTGATTATCTCTACCAATCTGACAATTAAGTTCTTTTAAAGATTGAGACGTAGGGGTATACAGAATACTCATCCCGTTCCTGTGGGGCCGTCCCACCCCCTCCCCCCTGGAATCCTTCCCAGCTGGCTCCGCTCTGCGGCAAGCCCATGGAGCCGCCGGCTGGGCCCACCTGCTGCCGGACTTCCATCCGCTGCCGGGCTGTGGCTGCAAATAGCGGCCACCATAGCGGTCACCACTTGTGTCCCTGCGTTAGCCATGATAGGCTACGTATATATTTATGCAGCCTATCACAGCAAAAGGCAGGGATGCAAATGGCATAGCAGACGCTATTTGTGTCCCTGCTCTTTGCCGTGATAGGCTATGTAAATACTTATGTAGCTTATCACAGCTAAAGTAGGGAGGCAAATGGTGGCTGCAGACCAGGACAGCCATTTGTGGCCACAGACCGGGGCAGCAGACGGACCGGACGGCTGACAAAAAATAGGGTCCATCCCAGAGAAATTTCACGGGGTGGCAGGGGGATTGCTCCATTCTGCCACGGACTCCAGGGGGCCGGATTCTAAAGAATCCGGCCTCATTGGACTCCATGGCAGAATTCTCTAACATCCCTATTGAGATGACCATTCTGAACATGGGATCATCTACATGCAAAGCATCTGCTCTGTCACTGAGCATTGGCATTAGCCATGCTTCAACTGGACATATTTACATACCTGTGAGTCAGTACAGGTCAGCAGTCTTCAGAAGTGCTGAGTGGAAGACAATAGTTGCACAGTATCCTCTGCTGAAATGGCAGCTGATGTGGAAATATGAGGCACTCCTCAAATCTCTAGGAAAGATTTGGTAAAGTCTTACCAATAACACTGCATGATGGACACATGCTGCTCTTTGTCTTGGCTTACTCTGTTTGCCAGCCCCATATGATCAGATATTATTTCATTGGATGGGAAGGTGATAATCCCTGATCTTAAAAGGAGGAGTCTCTTGCTATTTAACAATCTGTATTCTAAGGTGGCACAGTTAAAACCAGGCTTGTACTTGATATGAAAAGGCAAACCAAGCCATCTTTCATGTGCTTCTTTATCCATATGCACAGTCGAAGGAAATATATCAACACTTCATCCTCACATGCCAAGGCAATATTGCTACGATGACAGATAACAAATAACAATGGCTTTTAGTGTCCAAAAGCATTCACCTGGTTGGTATCTCTATTTGGGGGTGTACATCAGAGTGAAAATGTGACTATCCAGACTCTCTGGCTGTGTCTTGTTCCCTGCCCACCACCTTTCTGAGTCAAAGCATATGGCTGACCAGGTTCATGTTTCTGTTGATAATTTTGAGAAGACATGTTGGCCTCATGAGTGCAACCCACTTAGTAGGGAAATTAGCTCCACTGAATTTTTTTAATGGATACCCAATTGGCACCCCCTGGAATGGAGCAGAGAAACTGACATCATTTGCGATCGGAAGTCTATATATTTGCAGGCTTGTGATGCTTTCCATGAAATGCAGGATAGGCCCCTGTTGACCCCTCCCCGTCCCTAGTCAGCCCATACGACCAGATGAAAATGTAATTTTATTAGTTAGGAAGATAGTAATAAGTACAGCAGCAGCACTGACAAACAGAAAGGGCTGGTTCTGCTAGCATCCCTCTGAAGCTGGTGTTCTTTGATGGCATCAGCCAAGAAGGAATCTTGGAAGCATCAACTTTGAAGGTGTCAACAGACAGTGGACCTGTTCCTGTTGCTGGCCCCTGGTGTTATCCTTTGTCAGCAAGAGTGGTGATAAATCGGAAGAGAACAACATAACTGGGAGCATTCAGCTTGCCTATCCCTCATGCAAAGCACAGTTTATGTCGACTGTACAGTCTGATTCAAAATATATATTGTGCTTTAAAGTATCCAGAAAGGATTGCAACTGCAAAGGTAGCAAAATATCTATCTATCTATCTATCTATCCATCCATCCATCCATCCATCTACCAGTCATCTGTCTATCTATCTATCTATCTATCTATCTATCTATCTATCTATCATCTATCTATCTATCTATCTATCTATCTATCATCATCATCTTCCATATACATGCCATTTTGTTTTTGTGGGGTTTTTTTTAGTTTTATTCTGCTGCATATTTTATATTTATATATTTTAACTTCACTAGAATGAAATAGCATTCACCTTTTGTCACAAAGTATGAATGTATTGGCATTCTTGATAAGAATTCATTGTACTTCATAGGAGTGCTGTTCATAATACCCTGTATATGCTAACTGTAAATGATTATTTATTTAGGTATTGCATTTATATCCCATCTTTTTTCCACCAAGGAACCCAAGGTGGCATCCACAATCCTCCTTCTCTCCATTTTATCCTCACAACAACCCTCTGAGGAAGTCGGTGAGTGGCCCAAAGTTACCTGGATCTCCTGGGTCCCAGTCCAACACTCTAACCACTACACCACACTGTCTTTATGAACAAGTTGAAAAGCACTGAACATAAGAACATAGGAAGAGCCATGCTGGATCAGACCAAGGGTCCATCTAGTCCAGCATTCTGTTTACACAGTGGCCAACCAGCAGTTGACCAGGAAACACAAGCAGGGCATAAGCTCAACAGCTCCCTCCCACCCATGTTCCTAGGGATGTACGAATCCTTTACCTCCCAGTCCAGGGGGGGGGGGAGGTCCACAGGGAGGGGAGGCAATCCATTTCTCCCTCCGGAATCCTTTTCACCCGGCTCCACTCTGCGGCAATTCCGCGGAGCCACCAGCTGGCTCCAAAGTGCCAGCGATACAGCCGCCATGCTGTATTGCTGGCTGAAGGGGACTATCGACTGCAGCCGCAAATGGCATCCGGGACGCCATTTGTGGCTGCATTTACCTTAAACTAAGGCCTTTATGCCTGCAAATGGCGTCCCAGATGCCATTTGCACCCGCAGTCAGTCCCCTTCAGCCAGCGATACAGCATGGTGGCCATATCGCTGGTAATCCAGAGCCAGAGGATCCGGCCAAAGAGGATTCTGTGCAGAGGCGGGGGTAAGTCTTCTGTTCCACCACAGACTTCGGAGTTCTCCACCATCCCTACATGTTCCCCAACAACTGGTGTACATAGGCTCACTGCCTCTGTAGCACATAGCCATCAAGACTAAGTAGCCCTCGATAGCCTTCTCTTCCAGGAATTTGTCCAATCCCCTTTTAAAGCCATCCAAAGTGGTGGCCATCACTACTTCCTGTGGTAGCAAATTCCATAATTTAACTAAGTGCTGTGTGAAGAGGTCCTTCCTTTGATCTGTCCTGAATCTCCCCCAATCAGCTTCATAGGATGACCCCAAGTTCTAGTTTTTGATAGGGATGTCAGAGAATTTCGCCACGGATCCCAGGGAGGACGAATTCCAGTGAATTCAGCCCCCCAGAATCTGCGGCGTAACCCCCCCCCCCGCCACCCTGCAAAATGGGCCTGGAATGGATCCTACCTTGTGTCAGCCATCCAGTGCTCCACGAATGGAGGCCACATCTGCGGCCGCCATTCGCATTCCATCGAATGGCCATGATAGGCTACGTAAGTATTTATGTAGCCTATCACGGCTAACGCAGGGACGCCATTTACGTCCCTGCTGAGACTGTGATAGGCTACATGAATATATATGTAGCCTATCACTGCAATAGGCAGGAACGCAAATGGCAGCCACCATAGCTGCCGCCATTTGTGCCCCTGTCTTTTGCCATGGTAGGCTACGTAAATATATACATAGCCTATCACTGCAAAAGACAGGGGCACAAATGGCGGCGGCTACAGCGGCCGCCATCTGCGTCCCTGTGCAGCCCAGCGGCTGGATGTCTGGCTGCAGAGCCGGCCGGGGAGAATTTTGGGGGGAGGAACGGCACGCTTCCCTCCCCACTGCAAATGACCCCACGTGGAATGAAGTAAGGGATTCGTACATCCCTAGTTTTTTAGAGAGGGAGAAAAATGTCTCCCTATCCACATTCTCCACACCATGCATAATTTTGTAGACCTCTATCATATCTTCCCTTACCCTCCTTTTTTCCAAGCTAAACAATCCCAGCGGTTGCAACCTTCCCTTTTAGGGTGTTGCTCGAGCCCCTTGATCAGTCTAGTTGCCCCTTTCTGCACTTTTTTCCAGCTCTACAATGGTCACAGTACAGATCCCTGCTATCTAAAAAGCTATCTAAAAGTAGGGATGGCAGAGAATTCCACCACAGATTCCATTGAGGCCAGATTCTTTAGAATACGCCCCCCCCCGGAGTCCGTGGCGGAATGGCCTCCTGCCCCCCCCACGGAATCCCCCCGGGACAGCACTTACCTGGGGCGGATGCAGCAGATTTGGCAGCTCCAGTGGTGGCTCCGGTGGCTGGTCTCCTGGCCAGCCGTGGCCGGGCTGCTGCCGCCGCCATTGCCATCCTTGCAGCCGTGATAGGCTACGTAAGAATTTAAGTAACCTATCATGGCTAACACACACCCCCAAAAAACCCCAGCATACACAAATGGCGGCAGCTATGGAGCCATTTGGATTCCCCGGAGTCCGTGGCGGAACAGCACCACTCACCTCTGCCTCCCTGAGGAGCCATCTGGAGCCGGATCCTCCTCATGGTGATCCTGTGGAGCTGCCAGCTGGCTCCGGAATGCCAGCGATACGGCCGCCATTGCCATGTATTTGCATAGCCTGTCATGTGAAAAAGCAGGGATGCAAATGGCGTCCACGACGCCATTTACGGCTGCAGAGATCTTAGTTTAAGCTAAATGCAACCATTTACAGCTGCATTTACCTTAATCTAAGGCCTTTATGGCTGCAAATGGCATACTGGACGCCATTTGCATCCAGAGACAGTCCCCCTCAGGCAGCGATACGGCAATGGCGGCTGTATCGCTGGCACTCTGGAGCCAGCCGGGTAGGATTCCGGGGGGAGGGACGGATCGCCTCCCCTCCTGTGGACCCCTTGCCCCAGACCTGGAGGTAAGTATTTCAATGTGTTCTGTAGGCTTATCAAGAGGCTTTTACACTCATATCCGTTCCTTTCTCCTGTCCTGCGCAGATGGCCCCCCTCCACAGGTACACCGAACACATGCAAGGGGAAGCTGGACCATAGTTTCTGGCCCTTCTGGAAACGTTTCATGCACTTGGTTTACAGCCCTCAGTATTCATGTGTTGAACTTTAATACAAATGAGAAGTATGTTCATAGAGCTGTACACATGAAAAGCTCCTCCACACCTTGGGGACCTTCATGTTCTCAGTCAGTAAATAATTGAAATGAAGTCTGAGGAGAAACACCAAAAGCTTTCCTTGAGTATCCCTACCTGTTGGCTATGCATAATTAATAAAACTAATGAGAAGCCATTAGGAGACAGTGAAACATTTTCAAACAAGTTTGTGTTAACAATGTTGGCATATATTTTAATACAGGCATGTCTGTGTGACAAAGCATTCCATGGTGAAATACATAGAAAGAAGCTAGAATTGTAATCGATATGCAAAGGAAGTGTGACCAGGTTTTGATGAAATATTTTGGCTTGCCTGGAAATGTAAGGGTAATATAATATCTTATCCCTCAGTTAAACTCATAGTTCAAACTTCAAAGATGCTGTTATAGAGAGAGAGATGGAAAGGAGAGATGCTAGAAAAAAATGTAGATAATAGCTTCGTGGTCTCCTAATGTTGGTCTTAGAGAAGAGGGGATATTATAAACCCAGAATCCTTCTCCAACTTGCATTGAAATTATCCACTCACCTGTCTGGGATTAGGTAATAGAGATTGTAGTCCCCCAAAATACCTGAGGAAGAGACCCAGCACACACACACACACACACACACACACACTGAAGGATATCTTTAGGCTTGTCCAATATGTGATCCCACAATTCACCACATGAGGGTGCAATGAGGGAGGGAGGGGATGGAGAGGCACAAATATGCAAGGAGATTTGGGGGAGGGAAGGCTGTGCATTGGCCTTGTGAATCTAGTTTGCCAAGCAGCAGCTTCCTATGCCTTATCTGTCGGAGGATTGGAAGTGATATTCTTAGCTGGTTGCCTAGACAGCAAGATCACAGGCTTTGCTACAGGGTAGCTGTTGGGAGGCAACCAGTAGCTGGCTGGTGGGTCCCGTTTCCTACCTCATGAAAGGTTCTAACACTATTGTTTACACTACATTAGAATTGTGGGAGGGGGCGGGGTTCACCTGTAAATAAATATCCTTCGTTACTGCTTTTAATAACAACAAAAACAGAAGCTATGAATGAGAATTGCTCACAGCTAATCGAACGCTTCTTTGATGGTTTCACAGGGGAGAGGTCAAGAGCATTTATGGAAAATGCTGTGAAAAAGGCAAACTCCATGTTAGGCATAATTAGAAAAGGAATTGAAAATAAAACTGCTAATAGCATACTGCCCTTATACAGGTTTATGGTGTGATCACATTTAGAATATTGTGTACAGTTCTCATCACCGCACCTAAAAAAAAGGGTATTGTAGAGTTGGAGAAAGTGCAGAAAAGTGCAACTAGGGATGTACAAAAGTCACTTACCTTTTTGCAGCTTTGATTTGCAGCGGGAGAGAGGCGCTCTGTCCTTCCATGGGCCGGCTCTGCTCTGCGGCAGCTCCACAGAGCCACCGGCCAGGGCCATCCGCAGCTGGAGTTCCGGCCACGGTGGGCTGCTGCGGCCGCAAATGGTGGCCACCGTAGCGGTCGCCATTTGCGTCCTGCCAGGCTGATGTAATAGGCTACGTAAGTATTTATGTAGCTGATCAGGGCAAAGAGCAGGGGCACAAACGGCGGCCACTATGCCGTTTGCGCCGCTGCTCTTTTTGTGATAGGCTACGTATACGCAAATGGTGTAGTGGCCGCCATTTGCATGGCCGCCTTTACTGGCATAGGCTACGTAAATACTTATGTAGCCTATCACAGAAAGAGCGGGGGCGCAAACGGCGTAGCGGCCGCCGTTTGTGCTCCTGCTCTTTGCTGTGATAGGCTTAGGGATGTACAAAAATGACTTACCTTTTGCGGATTATGTTGATGGTGGTGGGGGAGGCGTTCTGTCCCTCCCCCCGGAATCCTGGCTGTGGGGGGAGGCGCTCCATTCCTCCCCCCAGAATCCTCAAACGGCCGGCTGTGCTCCGCAGCAGCTCCGCGGAGCAGCCGGCCAGGCCCGGCCAGGCCAGAGCCGTCCGCAGTCCGCGGAGTGCCCTGGGTAGGCAAAAACAACAACAACAACCCACGTATGCAAATGGCGGCGGCTACAGCCGCCGCCATTTGCGTTCCTTCTTTTTGGCCATCTTAATCTACATAAATATTTATGTAGACTGTGACGGCAAAAATAAAGGGGAACGCAAATAAAGTAGCAGGAGCTATTTGCGTCCCTTTTTCATTTACCATTTTAGCCAACGTAAATCTTTATGTAGGCTAAAACAGTGAATCAAAAGGGGATGCAAATAGCGCCCCTATGCTATTTGCGTTCCCCTTGATTTTCGCCGTCATAGTCTACATAAATATTTACGTAGATTAAGACGGTAAAAAAAAAGGAACTCAAATGGCGGCGGCCATAGCCGCTACCATTTGCGTACGTGGGTTTTTTGTTTTTTTTTTACTTACCCAACCATGATAGGCTACATAAAGATTTACGCAGCCTATCATGTCTTTTTTTAAAAAAAACCTAGCCATGATAGGCTACGTAAATCTTTATGTATCACGTCTTTTTTTTTTTTTTACACAAGCCTGGAAATGGTGGTGGCGGTGGCAGCCGGTCGGAAGACCAGCCGCCGCCGCTGAAGCCGCCGCCGGAGCCGCTGCCACCCGGAAGATCCGCCCCAGGTGAGTCTCGTCCTGGGGGGGATCCGTGGGTGGGCGGGGGGGTCACAGGCCATTCCACCACAGAGTTCGGGGGGCCGAATGCACTGGCATTCGGCCTCACCGAGATCCATGGTGGAATTCTCTGACTTCCCTAGATAGGCTACGTAAATACTTACATAGCCCATCACGGCAGCCTGGCAGGATGCAAATGGTGGCTGCAATGGTGGCCGCCATTTGCGGCTGCAGAAGCCGGCCGAGAGACCAGCTGCCACCACTGGCGCTGGATCCGCCTCCGGAGCTGCCGCCGCTGGAACATCCGCCCCAGGTAAGCTTTGTCCCGGGGGGGGGATTCCGTGGGGTGGTGGTGGGGGAGGCCGTTCTGCCACGGGTTTCAGCCTCACTGAAATCTGTGGCGGAATTCTCCACCATCCCTAAGTGCAACTAAAATGAGCAAGGGGCAAGAGCAACTCCCTGATGAGGAAAAATTACAACATTTGGGATTGTTTATCTTAGAAATAAGGTGAGTAAGGGGAGACATGATAGAGGTGTACAAAATTATTCATGATGTGGAGTGAAAATGGATAGGGAGACATCTTTCTCCATCTCTCATAATGCTAGAACCCAGGGTCATCCATGAAGTTGATTGGTTGGAGATTCAAGGAAGATAAAAGGAAGTACCTCTTCACTCACACATACTTAGTGATGGCCAGGAATACCTTTAAAAGGGGAGTGGACAAATTCATGGAGGAGAAGCCTATCAATGGCTACTAGTCCAGATAGCTATATGCTACCTCCAGTGCCAGAGACAGTGAGCCTATCTACACCAGCTGCTGGGGAACATGGGTGGGAGGGTGCTGTTGCACTCATGACCTGCTTGTGGGTTTCCCATGGACAGCTGGATGGCTACTTTATGAACAGAATGCTGGACTATATGGACCCTTGGTCTGATCCAGCATGGCTCTTCTTATGTCTATGCCTGGTTTCACAGAGGAATGAATTCAAGGGGAAGCTACTCCTCCTTCTCATCTGCAGGCAGAGCTAGCCTGGGAAGGATTGCCTGCATCACTGCAGGCTGAGGAACATTCTTTGATAAGTTGCCAACAATTAAACTCAGGCAAGGAGGGGACGCATCTAAAGCGAGCTCTGAGACAATGTTGACAGTTGAAAAGGCGAAAGGAAAAACAAGAAATTAGGTGGAGTTTTTTTATTGTAGGCTAAGTTTTCCCATAGGGCTGGATGGACAAATGAGGCTCTGGTCACACTGTGCCTGCATAAAAGTGGGCAGACTTACAAAAGAGAATTGTGGGTACAGTATCAGAACCAGTATGGTGTAGTGGCTAGAGTGCTGGACTGGGAGTCAGGAGATCTGGGGTCTAGTCCTCACTGGGCCATGGAAGCTCACTGGGTGACTTTGGGCCAGTCACAGACCCTCAGCCCAACCCACCTCACAGGGTTGTTGTTGTGAGGATGAAATGGAGAGGAGGAGGATTGTGTATGCCGCCTTGGGTCCCTTAAGGAGGAAAAAAGGCAGGATAGAAATGTAATAAATAATAAATGAAAGAATGAATGAATGAATGAATGAATATGTCACTGGCACCGGACACTTTGTTAATTGGACTGCTCTTGAATCCTGAACATCTGGAATCCTGTGCCTTGGGTTCCTGTCTTGGATTATACTGCTGGAGTTTAAGACCCTGTTTCTGGCTTCTGTTTGGATTATCTCAATTTATTTGAACCTGGGCTCCCTAATGAGTATAATAAGGCTGTAATAAAGAAGTTCACTCTTTGGTTGCTGAGGCTGCAAGGGAGCTGGGCATGCATGGCATAGTATTGCACTGTAAGAGACCAGTCGGAAATGTCAGAAAATCCTGACATATACCACGAAGTCTCAACACCAGCCAAGTGATTTTATTGTTGTCTTCATTTTGCTCATGTATTACTAATTGGCATTGTTTATATGGTAGATTTGAAATATTTCTTGATAATATAATGAGAATCCATTAGCCATTGTTCCACTAGCTATTATCAGGATTTTGTTCCCTGTTGCCTCACAATCATTTTGCCTGAACAAAATTGGTTTCCAAAAATTAAGTCTCAAGAGAATTTTGCACTTTATGCTTTAAAACTGTTGATGGACTTCTCCCCCCAACCCGATAGACTTTCTTTCTTTCATGTTTCTCTACCATATATTTATTATCATTATATTTTATTGTTATATTGTTGTTGTTGTTGTTATATGGTCACTTTGTGTAACTTACGGATTTTAAAAGAGGACATTGAATAAGACTATACAATTATGAATGTGGTTGAAAGAGTGTTTTTTTTTCTCTCCATCTATCATAATTCTTTTCTTTTTTTCTCCCCTTGGTGGGGGGTGGGGGGACGTCACCCAAAAAACCTGGCTGACACAGTAAGTTTATGGGAGACAAAAAGATGAACTTAGTCACACATTTTAAAATTGTAGGTGGAATTCACGGCTATTTATTTACTTGATTTATACCCTGCCTTTTACCAAAAAATGGTACTCAAAACAGCTTGCAAAAACAATGTAAAATAAATTAAAACAATAATAGACATCAAAATGCAATAAAAATATAACAATTACAGAATAAAAGCAGTCTCCAACCCATAACCCCACTTAAAGGTCAAAGGCCTTCTTGAGTAAAGTGATTGTTGCCTGCTGTTGGATGGATAGCTGAGAGGGAGCAAACCTAGCCACCCTTTTGAGGAAGTTCCACAGCCCAGGAACAGCCACTGAAAAGACCCTCTCTCATGTTGCTACCAAACACTCCTCTGATGGTGGTGGTCACAAAAGAAGGGTCTCTCTAGAAGATCTGAGAGAGAAACCTGTTCAGTCCAGGGTCATGGACAGAATTTCAAAGGAAGTTTTGCAGGCAAAGGCAGGGGGTGAGGTCAAAGCAGTCTGGAGGTCACCTCACAAGTGCCAGTTTTATCAAGCACCAAGGCCAGTCAGGGGGTGTCCAAAAGTGTCATGCAAGCAAGTTGCCAAGGGTCTACGAGCCTGTCAGTTCTGGTGTGTTATACAATGCTGAGATTAAGGCACAGCAGAGAGCTGGCATCGGTTGGACTGATGTATAGCTGGTCATTAATCAGCACAGCTGGCTAATTAAGTCAGCATGTTGCTTTTAATAGAGGCCCCACACCCTGACTTCCTTTTGTTCTTTTGCTGCTTGTGTCTGATTCTACGCCGTTCAGAGGGATGGATTATCTCAGACTCTGCTTCCAGTGTTTGGGGGAATTCAGGAACTGTTTGAGAGAGTCAGGCCAGGCTGCTCCTTTAATGTTTCCAGGGGAGGACTGTCAGACAAGGCCTCCTGTCTCTTGCTTAGCTCTGGCTAAGGCCCCTTTGCTGGTGGCCCCCCTCTTCTTCTTCCTCAGACGAATCCTCCTCCAGGTAGGGCATGACATAACCAGCCCCAGTCAACAGCTGTTTTGACACAAACATATTCTGGCAAGATGATACAAAACACCAGGAACAGTGAGAACTCTGACTGGTAGCAAAATCAGGGTTCATAGATGACCTTCTGAAGTCTCATGGCAAAAATTTAACGGTTGCACCTCTCCAGAAATCATATAGCTGATGGTAATTAACTAGAGGCTCATTACTTAGGTCAAAGAACAGTAAAAAGCTAATAACTATAACCTAGGGATGTCCATCGTTGGGAAATCTGGCCCTTATGGGTCTCACCAGATTTCTGTGGTACCCCTAGGGATGGCGGAGAATTTCTCCTCGAAACTTCGGGGGGCCGAGCGCCAACGTGTTCGGCCCTCCGAACAAGTTTCGGGGAGAAATCCTCCGCCCCCCCCTGCCCCCCCCCGGGACGGGACTTACCTTCCCTGAATGTCCCTCCCGGCGGCGGGTCCGGCTGGCGGTTCGTCCGGTGTTCGAGCGGGGCGGGAGCGGCAGCCGGTCTTTCGACCGGCTGCCGCCCTCGCCATTGCAATGAAAGAAAGAAAAAAAAAACGTCCCCTGATAGGCTACGTGACGATTCACGTAGCCTATCACGGCAAGATTTGCAAAGTCAGCCGTGATAGGCTACGTGAATCGTCACGTAGCCTATCACGGGTGACCTTAAAAAAAAAAAAAAAAGTGTGTACGGATAATGGCGGCCCCCATAGGGATCCGCCATTCCCCTTCCTTATTTGGTCGCTGTAGTCTACGTCAATGTTTACATAGACTACGGCAAAAATAAGGGCAACGCTATTTGCGTTGCCCTTATTTTCACCGTAGTCTATGTAAAGATTTACGTAGACTACAGCGACCAAATAAGGAACGCGAATGGCGGCTCCCTATGTGGGCCACCATTTGCGTATGCGTTTTTTTTTTTTAAGTCACCCGTGATAGGCTACATGACAATTAACATAGCCTATCACAGCTGACTTTGCAGATCTAGCCGTGATAGGCTACGTTAATCGTCACGTAGCCTATCACAGGGCGTTTTTGTTTGTTTTTACTTTTCTGTTGAAGTTTGCGGCCGGGGAGACAGGGCGCTTCTCCCCGGCCTGAATTTCGGCCGGGGGCGAGGCGGAAAGCCTCCCCCCCGGCCTGAATTTCAGCCGGGCGAGGCAGGAAGACACCCCCTGCTTGCATTAACTTCGGGGGGAGAAGCGAAGCGCCTCCCCCCCACCGCGAAAAAAGCTGCGGGACAAGTAAGTCCCTTTCGTACATCCCTAGTATAACCATGTCATAGATCAATACATCTTGGCTTCCCTGTTGCAATCTACATTCAGAGTAAAGGGCAAGGGACTTGAATGTTTTCTGGTGTAAACCACCCCAGGCAATCAAAGACAAGGGTTCTGGGAAAAGACCTAGATATAACCACACATGCAGAGATGTTGTCCAACCTTGAATTCTTCATTGGTACCTCCACACTACATGGGTCAAGGCCTATCAAATCCAAGAGTCAGAACATAGGTTCATGAGTAAGTCAAAAGTAAATCCACATACACAGAGATTTAGATGACCATAGCTTCCTCTTTGGTATGCTACAAGGGGCAAGGCATAGAAAAATCCAAGAGTTATGATCAGTTCAAGCCAGCAGGCCCTTTGGGGGTAGGGAATTTTTTGAGCAACCCCTGCCTGTGACCCCCAAACTGCGCCCGCTGAGACACTGTCCTTGTCCCCTCTGCTCGTGCCCGCTCATGCTCCAAAGTACTCACCGTGAACCCGTTCAGTGACCGCCGCCATTTTCGGACCTTTGCTTTCAAGGAAAAACAGGAAGTTCTAAAAATGCGCATATTTAAATATGCACAGTTTGGAGCTGGGAAAGCTAAATAAGTGCCATATCAGAGGTATAATCCCTCTTATATTGTACTTATTTAGCTTTCCCAGCTCCAAACTGCGCATATTTGAATATGCGCATTTTTAAAACTTCCTGTTTAAAATTTTTTTAAACTTTCCTGTTTTTCCTAGAAAGCAAAGGCGTGAAAATGGCGGCACTCACCGAACAGGTTCACGGTGAGTGCTGGGGAATTCACCTAACTCGTGAGTGGCTTGAGCACAGGTTCGGGGGGGAAGCGAGCAGGGACACTGCTTCGGCAACTGCACGGAGAACCGAACCAGGGTGAGTTATTACATCCCTATTTGGAGGTATCAAGGATGAAGATACACAACCCATAGAAAAGAAGAATTGAGGGTCTATGAAATAACATTAGTGCTGTGCCAAATATTTAGAATTCTTCCATTTTTGACATTGTGGTGGGGGTGAAATGAAAACTTGGTGAAAGAGGTGTGTGAGAGAGAGAATTTTGAATAACATCCTCCTTGGGGAAGAGGACAGGATTTCCGTTTAACTTTTTAAGTGTAGGTGGTGGCAAAGGGGTCTTCTTTCTATTTTTTTCTTTAAAAACACCCCCTGCACTTGCAGCAACCCAGGACTCTTTAGAGAGAGGTTTCTCCAGCTTTTTCTGAACTCCCATGAGACCACGCCTGCTCTCATAGGCATTCAGGAAGCACTCCTGGACTGCAGAAACCTCTCTGCAAAGCAACAACAAATGGGGCTTTTAGAGCTTTAGAAATCTCTGTTCTTCCTTGCAACAACACAGACCTCTTTGCAGAGAGGCTTTCTGCAGAGAGGCATTCAGGAACTTGCACTGGGCTGCAAGCATCTCTGCAAAGAGATCTGTCCTGCAAGCAAGAAAAGAGTTTTTCTGACGCTCCAGAAGTCCCATTTCTCCTTGCTTGCAGCAGCTAGGGATGTCAGAGAATTCCTCCACGGATCTCGGTGAGGCCAAATGCCAGTGCATTCGGGCCCCCGAACTCTGTGGTGGAAAGGTCTGCCACCCCCCAACCCCCCCACAGATCCCCCCCGGGACGAGACTTACCTGGGGCGGATCTTCCGGGTGCTGGCAGCTCCGGCGGTGGCTTCTGCGGCGGCAGCTGCGGTGGCTGGTCTTCCGACCGGCTGCGGCCGCCGCCATTTCCAGTCTTGTTAAAAAAAAAAAAAAAGACGTGATAGGCTACGTAATTCTTTACGTAGCCTATCATGGCTGGGTGGGTTGAAAAAAAACAACAACCTGCATACGCAAATGGCGGTGGCTACGGCCGCTGCCATTTGCGTTCCTTATTTTGGGCCATCTTAGTCTATGTAAATATTTATGTAGACTAAGACGGCGAAAATAAGGGGAATGCAAATGGTGGCAGCCATAGCCGCCGCCATTTGTGTACGCGGTTTCCCCCCCCCCAGAGCCCTCCGCGGCCAGAAATCTGACTGAGGACGGCTCTGGCCTGGCCAGCTGCTCCGCGGAGCTGCCACAGAGCACAGCCAGCCGCGGAGGATTCCGGGGGGGAGGAACGGAGCGCCTTCCCCCCTGTCGAGGATTCTGGGGGGAGGGACAGAACGCCTCTCCCCCCCACCATCAACATAATCCGCGAACAGGTAAGTGACTTTCGTTCATCCCTAGGTTGGAGAAGCCTGTCTGAAAAGAGTCCCATACTGCTGCAAGTGCAAAGGGCATTTTTCAAGTTTAAAAAAGAAAGACGTTTCTTCAGCTACCTCCCAAACATAAAAAGGTATGTGGAAATGCTGTGCCCCTCCCCAAGGGAAATATATATATTCCCCCTCCCTGCAAAAGAGACAGCAAAAACAATGCCTATTTCACAGGGAGAGAGAGAAAAAATCCTGAAATAGGGAGCAGGATATGGCATAGCACTAATAATAATACAACCCATGGCAGGTTCTTAATGATTCACAGTTCAAACAGACAGTGTTCTGGGATTTACAGACAATTCAGGTGAAACAGACCAAAGTCCAGGTAAGAAGTGTTTCTTGCAGCTCAGACAGAGGGCAGTCCCTGACATGAAGGGCTACAGGCAGTAAACGATGGACACTAATGATAGACAATAAAAGATGGACAGTAAAGACATAATTTACTCTGTAAAGACCATGTTCCTACCAAAGGCTCCCAGCCCGCTTAAAGGCAAAGTTGGGGCTGCGATAACCTCCTTACAATCTAATTGACAGGGAATTGAAGCCCATAAACAAGCCCAAACAAGGCATAGGGTCCACCTCTTCTACTTGTGGGCCAGAGGACAACAGGCCTCTGACCACCTAAAGCCCTGCTGGTTGACTCTGAGCAGATGCAATCGTAGCAGAGAAGTGTGATACCTTCACTGCCCTCATTGCCATGGAGTTGGCTTTCAAATGAGTAAGGTTGTTAGAGAATTCCACCACGGATCTCGGTGAGGCCAAACGCCAGTGCATTTGGCCCCCGAAATCCATGGCAGAACGAAGCCCCCGCCCCCCAACCCACGAAAGGCACGCGAAACGGAGCACTTAGTTGCTGCCATCCATGCTGACTTCTTCATCATAGCCATGATAGGCTACGTAAGTATTTACGTAGCCTATCACAGCAAGCCAAAACAAAACAAACAAACAAAAACAGCAAACACAAATGGCAGCGGCTACGGCGGCCGCCATTTGCGTTCCCTATTTTTAGCCATTTTAGCCTACATAAATACTTACGTAGCCTATCACGGCAGCTTTGCTGGATGCAAATGGTGGCTGGTACGGTGGCCACCATTTGTGTCTGCAGCAGCCCATCCACGGCCGGAACTCCGGCTGTGGACGGCCCTGGCCGGCAGCTCCATGGAGCCGCCGCCGAGCTGAGCCGGCCGGGCAGGATTCCGGGGGGGAGGAACAGATCACCTCCCCCCCTCGAGGATTTCGGGGGGGGAGGGACGGAGCACCTCCCCCCCACCGCGGATGTCCCTGGTAAGTGTTTCGTACATCCCTACAAATGAGCCCTAAACCCAAGTCATTAGGTCCAGCTGGACTGCAGTGTTACAGAGTGTCCACTAGATGGGAGTATCTGTCCTTGGAAATGGCTCTTGACCCATCCACACTATTATGGTCTGCTCCTGAACAGATGTAGCCCACTGTCCTTCCTGCATCTCCAGGAGTGCCCTTTCTTGGCTCAGGACATGGGGCCCTGGTGAGAGAAGGGTCTCTTTCTGCTGCTTGAGAGAGGGCTCTTTCCACTGCCTTTCACACTGCCCCCCCACCACTTTTTTTTTTTGCTGTGATGTGGATGATGAGGTACCCTTTTCTCCCATCTTGTAGTATGAACTGTTTAGTGTATTGGTTGATGTGAATATAACAGTGCTATTATTGGTTCTGGATATTGTTAACTGACGTATTTGTCGTTCTTGTGCTTATTTACATTTTTGATATGTTTTAAATTGCCTGTAATTGAGTTAATGATGTATTATAATGTGTTATAATTATGGCTTTTGTACTTGTTTGTTTTTACAAACTGGTTTGAACACAATGTATTGTGGAAATGCAGAATATGCATAACTTGACTACGGCTTGTGTTTTAATCTTTCCGTCTTTGGATGTTTGGGCAATGCCTTTATTTATCTATCATCCACCATCCATCCATCCATCCATCTATTCATCAAATTGATATAACACCCAACTGGCAGATGCCCTTGGGGCAGTTTAAAAGCATAAACACAAAAACAAACCAACAATAGAATAGCGACCAAAATAAATACAATAATACAAATATTAAAACATTAAAACATTGCAAAATATTGAAGAGGCAGCATTAAAGTTAATAACCTGAGTGACAGATTAAAGGTTAAATGCCAGTTAGAAGGAGAAAGTCTTACGCTGGCATCTGAATATATACACTGAAGTAGGGATGCTGGAGGAATTCAAGACTAAATGAGCTTGGATTTCTAAGAATCCAACCTGCCGAATCTACTGCAGAGTGCCCCCCTCAAGCCACTAAGAGTCCATGGACTTTTTCTTTTTTTTTACTCTCCTGGCGTTTATGCATATTTATTTGTGGGAGAATATGCTTTTCCTGCTGAGGAAAAGTTGAATGGAATGGAAGACAATATGCTAAACGTAAATTACATAAATGGTTTCGAAACCTCTTAAGTAATTATTTGAGTATTTTTCCACATGACAAAAGAAAATAAAAATCTACATCCGTCTGTGTGAGCGGATAATGGAACAAAAGGCACCTGACAATCCATGAAACACAGATGGAGTATATTTTATACAGTCGGTTCATCCCTACACTGAAGATCTCTCTGGGAAGGGCATTCCGCCTGTGAAGATGATCTCAGCAATTGGGCAGGAGCATATGGGAGAGGGCAGACCTTCAGGAAGATGGGTTCTAAGCTGTTTAAGCCTTTGAAGGTCAACATGAGCAACCAGTGGAGTTGATGCAGCACTGGAGTGATATGTTCAAAATGGCCAGTCCTGGTAAGCAGCTTTGTGCTCCATTCTGGACTAACTGAAGTTCTCAGACCATCTTCAGAGGCAGCCCCACAGGTGACGCATTGCCATACTCCAGGAAGGAGGTTGCTGGTGCATGGATAACTGTAGCCAGCCTATCTCTGCCCAGGGAAGTATATCAGTATATCATAGTTAGTATATCAGCCAAAGCTGATGAAAGGCACTTCATGCCACTGAGGTAACTTGGGCCTTAAGGGACAGAGTTGGAGCTATAAGCACCCTCGGACTACAAACTTGCTCCTTCTGAGGGAGTGCAAAACTATTTAGAGCAGGTTGAATGCCACTTAACTGGACAAATGAACTTTACCAAAGAACTATTATGAGAAAGATTATGATCATTTGTTTGTTGTTGTTGTTTATTCATTCAGTCGCTTCTGACTCTTCGTGACTTCATGGACCAGCCCACGCCAGACCTTCCTGTCAGCCGTCACCACCCCCAGATCCCCCAAGGTCGAGTCCGTCACCTCCAGAATAAATGATCATAAAATATGATCATTTACTGATTTCTGTTTCTACTTCTTGCCCCTTCATGATTGTGTTTCATTCTTTTGTATGGCATTTCTTTTTTGTACTTACCGGCCAATGAAGAGTGAAATCATACATACACTTAAGCGTGAGTAAGGCCATTGAACATACTAGGACTTACTTCTGAGTAGATACGGAAACAGCGGCACTGTACTGGGAACCCTGACTATATCAATGATAACTGTGCTGCCTCAGCTGAAATAGTATCCATCAAGGTTATTGTTATAAGAATTCATATCGATGCTGAAGACATAATACAAGATAATAAATGCATTGTAAAATGGGTGTCATTCAAATCATGAAAGTGGAGTTAAGTATATTGTTGGCAATAAATCTCAACAGTTCGTCACGGCAATTTTATGAAGATTTTCCTCAGACATTCCTAGTAGCTGTTCCATTGTGGCAGGAGGATGTCCTTTGCTTGATCACCATTCAGGGCGTCAGCCAGGGCATCTTCTAGAATGGGTACAAAGTTTTCACAAGGTTTTTGTGGGCTAGTTCTTATCAACAGGGCCAAAGATGCTCACACATGTTACAGTGACACAACCATAAAAGATTAGTGCCAAGTTATGGCCAGCTACAATCCAGGAATAGGATTCTAATGAATGCTGTGCCAATTTTTTTTTTTATCATTCTCATTCAATTCGATAGCAAAGAAATGGCTTTCAGAAATAAATTCAAATGAGAAGAAATTTCAGAGAAATTCTCATGGGCTGAGTTCACATGCCTTGTGCTTACCTTACTTATGAGGTGGCCAAGGAGTGTGTATGAGTGTCCTGTCTTTCAATGTACAATCATCTCTCTGCACCTACATTAGAGACAAGGTTTATCCACAATCAACACTCAGAAATTTCATTTATTTGGAAGGTCCTTGGGAAGGTGCTGAACCCTAGAGCTGAGCCAACATTTCTCAGAAGATATTTTTCTCAGAAATGTTCTGAGATTTTTCTTTTCTTTCCCCACTAGAAAGAAAAGGCCACTTTGAAGAATTTATCCTAATTTTCTCCCTTGTTTTTCAGTGGGTTTCTTCCCCTCACCCCCCAATGCCCTGGAACAATGCTAGAATGGGAGCCAGGCTGCCAGAGCAGTTGCGGCTGTTGCCACGTGCACCAGCAGTGCAAACGCCCCCTCCCCAACCCTTACAAAAAAAGAAAGAAGCTGTTCTACAAGCCTTGTCAATGGCAAGCCCTTACCTGTGAGAAATGGTTGGAGAATTTCTCCTCCCACGGGAGAAATTTGGTGCAACTGTTTCCCCTCTGTACCCACAAATAGGGTGGAGAATTTCAAGAGGTTATTTGTGCACAGCTCTAATTCTAGTACCTTGCACTGATGCAAGGCAGCAACCTTTCCAAGTCGAACTGAGCTGCAAACCTCAAACATTTATGTTTTGACCATTCATTGGATAGGTGAGAGTGAAAGGAAAGCTTCCCAAAATATCATGGGTGGGAGAGGTTTCTCTGAAATTTTCAGAGGGGTTTGCTGCTTACTTTACTTAAACGTATGAGTAGTAGGGATATACTGATTTTGTAAAATTCATTCTGTGTTTCACAGATTGTCAGGTGTGTTTTGTTCCATCATTCACTCATTGGAGGAATCAGATTTTCCCCGAATTTGCACAAATTCACACTTGTGCAAATGTGCAAATCCCTCCCCCCCATGTGCATTTTCACATGCATTTTCACATTAGCCTACAGGCAATATGCATTTTGGCCAGGTTTTTTTTTTTAATGTATATTTCGATGACTAAATTTGCGTAAAATTCCAGAAAGGAAAAACAAACAAACTGGTCTTTCAATTAGGGATGGAAGGACCAGCCTGTGCCTGCCCCGTGCAGTGCTTGCCTAACCCCTAGCACTTACCAAACCCAGATGAGTGATGTGGGGCGAGCTGCTGGGCAGTTTGCGGGGTACTTGGCAGCAGTACAAAGGCGGCCACTCCCTTGTCAAGTGGCAAATGACTGCTCATTCTTTTCTTATTTCCAATAGATAGTAACCTATATTTGCAAATGGGGGCCTTAAAGGGGCAATGTCTGCAACATTTCAGGCATTCATGTAATTAGGGATGTATGAAACATCTACCTGGTTCCGTGCTGGGGCATCCGCGGTCAGGGGGAGGCGCTCCATCCCTCCCCCCGGAATCCTCCCTGCCTGGCTCCACTCTGCGGCAGGTCCGTGGAGCTGCCAGCTGTGGCAGCCACCGTTTGCATAGCCACCATTTGCATTAGCGGCCGCCATTTGTATAGCTGCCTTTACCGTGACAGGCTATGTAAATACTTACGTAGCCTATTATGGCAAAGAGCAGGGGCGCAAACAGCATAGCAGTCGCCATTTGCATCCCTGCTCTTTGCTGTGATAGGCTACGTAAATACCTCCATAGCCTATCATGGCAGTCTGTCAGGATGCAAATGGCGGCCACTATGACGGCCACCATTTGTGGCCGCAGCAGCTGGCCAAGAGACCAGCTGCCGCCGCCGGAGCCACTGCCGCCTCCGCATCCGCCCCAGGTAAGCTTCATCCCAGGGGGATTCCATGGGGTGGCGGGGGTTGGGAGGCTGTTCCGCTATGGGAGTGCATTTGGCCAGTGCATTTGGTCTCATGGAAATCCATGGCGGAATTCTCCACCGTCCCTACATGTAATACATTGCTTAGGTGGGATACTTTATGGAAAAGAACAAGCAGCCATTTGAGTGGCAAATGGTTGAGAGAGTGGATACCCACATGCTTTCCCAGCTCAGTGTGCACAGAGCTGAGCAGGTGCTGGGGTTTGTGGACTGGTGTTCTGGGGGCTGAGCTGGTGATTTCTTACTGGGCTTTGGGCCCCAGCCAGGCACCCATGCCATCATCCCTGCAGCCAGTCTGCGACTCGGGAAAAGCTGGTCCACTGCAGAAACCATGGGGTCAGATTAATAGAAACCTGAACTCATCTGACTCCATTGCAGATTTCTCCACCATCTCTACTTATGAGGTGACTTAAAAAAACCAAACGTTAAAAAGCCCATTGCACCACTCACGGTGGTTCAAGTCTCTTCCTGCAGCTTCCCACATGCTGCACATTCTGTAACGCTCTGAGAAATTTTGGAGAATTTTCTCTCCCCCACCCTGCACCACCCAAGAAAGCAGCAGAATATTGGCCTCCATTTTCATAGTGGTATAATGTTTTGGGCAAACTAGGTGAGGATTTCTGCCCAGATTTATTTTCAAGTATTTAGGCTTCTAAACTCATGAACTAAAGATCTATCCACCTTTCAAAATGGAAAACATTTAATAGAAATGTTTGTTGTCAAAATTGTGCTTGGAATGTCAGGTTTGTTGGACTGTACAGAAGCTGTCGACTCATTTGCCTGGATTTCCAATTCATATAAAACTATTTAAGAGACAATGATAATTCATTGGGGGAACGGGGCTTGGGAGATAAGTGTACACCAATCCCAGTTTGGGCAAAGAAGGGAGCCACCAAGAAGGCTAATCATTCATTATCACCCCTCGATCTCCTTTCTAGCATGTTCCATGTTTATAGAATAAGAAAAAAAGTGTTCATCCGTATCTTCTACAAGCTGTTGGCAATAATTAAATGCTGACTTGTTACTGTTATACAAGAGATAAAGGGAGGTATACCACAATTCATTCACTCAGCTCTGTCTGGTTAAAGATTACCAGAAGACAAAGAATATGAACTCTGTAAGGTATAAAACACTACCACAATACAGAAATGCTGAAAGATGGCACCAAAAATTCACGTCGTAGACCAGGCAAGGTCAACATGCACCTCATGCGCTGCATGTGGCCCTCCCACCCCCTGGAGTGCCCCCCCCCGCTGCTGCCTATGGCCACTGCACTGGTGAAATTCATAGCAGCTGCAACAAAATCTTTGGTTTATCACTACAGAGTGATAAATCTATCAAATTTAGCTTAAGAACAATATAAAATTCACCTATTTACTGCTTTGTAGTAGTTTGCCACTGATTTTTTTTTTTTTTGCCACTAAATTCAGTGGCATGGTGGCAGCGGGAGTGTGGCCATAGGAGGTCCAGAGGGGGGTGAAAATGCCCCCCCAACCCCCTTAAGTTGCCCACTCCTGTTGCAGACAATATCCTATTTCAATACCAATCTTTTCAAAACTATGTGCAGAGTCTTGAAATGCTCTCCCTCAAAAGTTTAGGATCTCAGCCACAATATTTTACCTACACTCTATGGGTACGCTTGGATCTCCACCAGCCCCCAACATGTTTTGTTGCAATTTTTCACCACGTGCTATAACTGTTGGCCATACATCATCCTGACATAAATTTTGGGAAAACAAAGTTGCAAGCAAATCCCTTCACTGGTGTTTGACTAAATAAATAGGATCCTATGCATGATCCTATGTAATCCTATGCATGTTTAGACAGAAAAAGATTTCTACAACTTCCAGCATGCTGGGAGTTATAGGACTTTTTTTCTGTCTAAACATGTACAGGATTGCTCCCTAAAATAACTAACGTACAACAATGTTGCATGTAGCAAGTCAAGACTGAAAATATTGCCTTAACAATAATGAAGACTTCAGATTTCCTTTTAACACTATACCTTATTGTATAATACTGTATATATGCTGCAAGAGTGACAAACAGAGAGATAAAAGCTCTATTTGGGTGTTCAACATAGTGCTGTACTGAAAATTTCTTCCACATTTTTTTCAACAATTCTCATTCAATTTTATGGAAAAGAAATCGCTTTCGAAAAGAAATTCAAAGGAGAAGAAATTTCAGGGACCTTCTCATGGGCTGGGTTCAGGGTTCTTGTGCTTACCTTACTTATGAGGTGGCTGACGAGTGTGTGCCAGCGTCCTGCCTTTCATCGTACAGTCATCTCTGTGGCAAACTGTAACCTCCTTGGCTTCCTGCACTTCACTTGAAGCCACCATGAGGAAGACATCATTCATGAGGCAGACATCATTCATGAGGCAATGAAAAAGCCATGAGGCTTTTTTAGTTCAGGAAATGCAGTTGGCCTGGGAGGCTGCAGAGCAATGAAAAGATGTGGAAGAGAGAGTGAAAACACAGCACCCTCGGCCACCTTGCAGGGATTAGGCAAGCTCAAAAATACCACCAAAAGAAATTCAAAATTCTGCCCCAGAAGAGTGGAAGCCTCAACACAGTCGATGCTGTTGTTGCTCCCTACATAAGCAGTGCAGTAAATCAAAAACCCTGAGGAGAAAAGAAAGAAGCTGTGCTACAACCCCTGCCAATAGCAAGAGCCGTATCTGTGAGAAACTGTTGGAGAATTTTTCCTCCCCTGGAGAAATTTGGTGAAACTGTCCCCCCAATTCCTCTGCCCTCATTCTCTGCTGGAGAATTTTGAGAAGGCATCTGTGCACAGCTCTTTCAACACCCCCAACCCAACTACACCCAACTTGTGGCTGGAGTGGGCATAGCTAGCGCACATTTTCAAGATGTAGGGGGTGTGGCCAGCAGGCACAATCTCTCTCCCCCTCAGGCATTCATGAATACATGAAAGGAGTCAAGTGAACCCCCTCATGCTGTCACTTAGTAAATATTTACAAGAAGTAGTGAGGGAAGGGGTGCTACAATGTATATTTGGGGGGCAATCAGGTTTGATGGCTTCAGCCGAGGAAGATAAACTTAGACCAGGAAAAGACCTACTCAATGCCTTTCATCTGAGAGCCGCAAGGCTTGACTAGTATAATAAAAGATGTCACATCCCCCTGCCGCTTGTTGAAACCTTGTAGGCAAACATTCAGCACCAGCTGAGACCTCCCTACCTCATAATAAATGCCTAGGATCAGTGTTTCCCAGTAGGCCTGTACAAAAATAATAACCTGGGATTTTTATGCAAGGGTGGAGTGGCTCCAGCTATCAAGCCACAGCTGAGCTACCTCCCAAAATATTCCAGCCAAGGGCCTTTTAATTTAGACCACAAGTGCGAGAACAATTTGGCAAGCATCTTTTCATCTTTCAAGGTAATGTTTTTCTCTCTAAATCAAGCAGGACTTATCCTGCCCCCTCGTTGTGTTCCTTATGCTTTAAGACACCACTCAGAGTATGTTAGTTCATCTATCCAAAGGGGATGGTGGGGTGGGTGGGTTGGTATTACAGTCTTAGTAGTAGTGTCATCTTTCTCTCCATCCCCTCTCCTCACAGTGAGTTATTTCAGAAGCAGCTATATAAAGAGACCAAAATACTTGGCCAAATGGGGCTAAAAATGGCCTGAGAGTCTCTGTTTCTCCTTCTCCTCCAATACTTTGCTTTAACAGTGAAACTCAAGTCTGTCTTTTATGCCTGCAGCATCTGTTTTATTTTCAACCTCCTCCTGATCTTGTCCTCATTCCACTCTTTTCACTTTTCTCTGAGTCAAGCCAACACCAGGAAATTCCTTCTCACAATGTTGTGAGAAAATGTATTTTACCTGGCTGGTGGGTTGTTCATCTGCTTGAGAAGGTGGTGATCAACCTGTTCTAACTTCTAGATGGGGACTATACTCCCCCTAAAGCAGGGGTGGGGAATATTTTTCAGCCTGAGGACTGGATTCCATTCAGATAAGCTGTCAAAGGGGGGGGGGGGACTCCAGTGGTGGGTGGGGCCACAGGCAAAAGTGAGGAGTGAAAAATCCACACCCACACAAAATCAATTGTTACCAATTTAATATAAGAACCAGAAGTAAGCAGGACTGAATCACTCAGCAGCACTTTCAAATCGCATTCCACATATCAATCCTATACATGTCTACTCAGAAGTATGCACGGTCAGCATGTTTACTCAAAAGTAAGCAGGGCAAGTGTCTGCAGTTAAAGGCTCAGAAGGAAGGAGGGCTGAATCACTAAGCAGCTTTCTCCCATGGCCCAGCCCCCTCTGACACTGAGGTGAAACCTCTTATCTCTGATCAGCAGCTGATTAGAGGTATCTGCTTTCCTCTGCTATGCACAGAGAAAGGAGGCCTTTTTCAGTGCTAAGCAGGGGGAAAGCTCTTATCTCCAATTTGCTGCTGTTTGGAGATAAGAGCTTTCTCCTCAGTCACAGAGGGGGCTGGGCTAGGGGAAGAAGCTGGTGGGCCTGATGGGGAACTTTTGCAGTCCAGGTTACCCATCCCTGCACTCTGTGGGATGCTCATAGATTTAACTTTGTCACTGGAGGTCCAATTGTCACTGATGGCATGGAGTGCCTTCTGCCGCTTTAAACGGATGTATCAGTGATTGATTGTTCCCTGGCAGGATAGCCTGGACATGGTTTTCCATGTCCTGGTAACTTTCAGCTTAGACTACTATAATGTGTTCTGCATGGGGCTGTCTTAGAAGACTTCTCAGTTAGTTGAAAATGCATCTGACTAGGCTGCTAACTGGGGCTAGCCATTGGGAATATATCTTGCCGCTGCTGACGCCACACTATTGTCTTCTGATCCATTTCCAAGCACTATTTATTTATTTATTTATTTATTGCCCATCTGGCTGGTCACCCAGCCACTCTGGGCGATGTACAACACCAAACAGTTCAAAACAATAAAATTCTACATTAAAAACATCACATTTCTAAAATTACCCTAACCCACCCCAAAAGCCTGCCTGAACAACCATGTTTTTCATGTGTGGTGGAAGCTCATTAAAGAGGGGGCATGGCGGAGTTCCCCAGGAGGGAGTTCTACAGAGTGGGGGCCACCACAGAGAAGGCCCTCTCCCTCATTCTCACCAGCCTAGCTGTCCTGGCTGATGGGACAGAGAGAAGGCCATCCGAGGCTGATCTTTTCAATGTGCTGGTGGTTCTCTTCAAAGTCCTATATGGACTTGGGAATGGAAAGAGTCCTCACACCCACACCAACCACTTGTGCACTGAGACCATCTTCAGAGACCCACTTCTGGGTTCCTCTGCCATTGGTGGTGAGGCAGGTGGCAACTGGAGAGAGGGGCATCTTGGCCGTGGTGCTCCATTGATGGAATGCTCTCCCCTAGGAGGCTCACCTTCTGTTTCCCTCATGCTAGTCTGATCCACAGGCGTACAACTCCTACTCACTCCCACAGTGACCAGCTACTGTTGGCACTGAAACCACAGGGTAGAATTCTCAAAAAGGCCAGAGAGGAGCAGGCGCTGGGCTTATAAGCCTTCCCTGTCCTAGCTCATGCCGGCTGACATGTGGTCAGAACGTGTGCCCATGAGATGGCTTCTTCTGTGTCCCACCCACCCCATGCCAAAGCCAGGCAAAATGCCACTCCCCCCCCCCAAATATACTGCTTTGAGGCTCCACAAAAGAACAGCATTCTCAGCAAACTACAGTCCCAAGGATTCTTTGGACAAAGGCATAATGGTTAGAATGGCTGGCATAAGAAAAGCGGTATAAGTTTGTAGTGTAATTAAAATATCAGAATGCTGTTAAGGTCTAGAACACAAAGCAGTGGTATCTATATCTTTCTTATCCTGAATATACATTTCCTCTTGTTTCTCCTTTAAAAACCAAAACTTTGTTTAACATAGAATCATAGAATCATTGCTGTGGGTGTTGTTATCCCCCCCCCCATCTCCCCTCTGCCACAGAAGCAAAACATTTAGATTCCAGCATGCCTAACACGTAATACTTGAGCTTTCCCCCTAGTCCACTCCTCCTGGTTAAATTGTTTCCTAGTTAAGTCCTTACACATCTCTTCTTATCTGCTTTTGCCTATCCCTGACCTCCCTGCCTGCTAATAACTTTTTTGCCACAATACCAAAATAACCTCCACATTCAACCCCTTCCTAAGTACACCCCAATACAAACCACCCCTCTCCTCTTCTTCTCCCCCCCGCCTTGTCTCCTAAACCATATCTCCATCACCTTCTTTCCTGACTACTCTGTCTCCTTTCTGTGCAGTCACATATTTACTCAAACATAAATCCCGTTGTGTTGCTCTCTCTGTGTTTAGTGATTGCAGCCTTAAAGTTGGAAAAAATTACCTACGTCCCTCCTCTCTCTCTCTCTCTCTCTCTCTCTCTCTTTCATCTCCTTAAGGTTCCCTCAGGCCTCCACTCCACCTCAGTTTACACACACCCTCATTTCCTCTATAGACCCCTCCCCAAACCACCTCCTCAGTTCCCTGCTCTTTTTTGCTTTCCATCCTTCCAAAGTTAGCCTCACTCTGACTAACAGGAGCATCGAGAACGCTGATCTGTTGCTGTTGCAGAAACTCTGGAGTTTAAGTATTGTTTTCCCCTTCTTCTCCCTCCCTCAAATATCAGACTTTTAAAAATGTCTCTAAGTTCTTCAAAGTAGGATGGAGAGAGATTTTTCCCCTCCTCCTTTTTCATTTTAAGGTTGCCCCCAAACACCCTGCTGTGGTTTGCTTTTCACTTTTGAGGGTGAGTTTCTGTTCTAGTTGGAAGGAACAAGTGCATCGTGGCTTAAGTGTTGGAAGTGATTTACTTCTTCAACAGCAGCTGGAAGCTCTCGACTGCCATTCCTCAACAGGTAAGAGAATTGTTGTAATTGCGGAAGCAAGGTGCTTAAAAACAAACAAACCAGAAGGCAAGCGTTGCTGGATTTTAGGCATCTCCTTTTAGGCATCTCCTTCAAGTTCATACTTAGGAAAGAAAGAACCTGAACTTTAAAGTATCTGAATGTAGGAGAAAGTGAAACTGACAGATTCACCCATTCCTTCTATCATTTGGGTACAATCCTATGCATGTTTAGACAGAACAGAGTCCTGCAACTCCTACCATTCCCCAGACACCATGTGGAGTCATACGACTTTTTTCTGTCTAAACATGCATAGGATTGCACCCTTAGGGTTCTTGCAGGTGGAGGGGTCTTAATGCTAACAATCAGATGGCAGTGGGTAACTATTCCTTCTTTTCTTCCATAATGGAATTTCCATGGTAAGAAAAAGAAATGAAGACGCAGTGGGAAAACATGGGAGGGTTAGGAATGGAAGATCATGTCTGGACACACCCCCCCCCCCAAATTCCATGAATGATGCAGAATGATGGTGAGATCAAAGCCTCATCTGGAAGCAACCTTAGTGGGAAAATAGCATGGAATTCCTTTCCACAATCGATATGAATCAAATATAGAGTGAGAGACTCCATGATAGAACCCGCACATGTTTGAGGTGCTGGAAGCAAGCTTTTCTTAATGTTTAGGGTATAAAAGTAGTATGTGTCCAAGCTAATATCAACCTAGTGAAGTTTAGTGACTTCTTTTCAACCAATGAGAAGAAATTCCCTTATGCAACACACATCAGTTGTTGATAGAATTGTATCTGGTTTAAGAATGCCCAGGAGTTTTCAAAGGTGTGTGTGTGTGTGAGTGTGTTGCAATATCCTGGTTGTTTTCAGTAGATTTTTGTACATTATTATACACTACTGATTCTCCCTTTCCCCATACTCAGCAGTTGTTTCTATGTTGCTAACTGTTCTGTGACCTATTTATTTCAGAGTAAACAAGCAGGAGAATAAATATATAACTCTACAGCAAGTTATATATGGATTCCAGCCTTGGTCTTGGATAATGCCACCAATTGAGCAAGTCGTGCTATATGGTTTTTGCTTGTTTTTGTTTGAAGGCTTAAAGTAGTATTCACCTGTCCCAATAATCTCTTAATGTAGTGTCCACATTCCCATAACCCCCCCCACACACACACACACAACCCTATCATGTCATACTTAAACCATGGCTCTGTTCTGTACACTCAACTGCCGTCTAATTATATGTTACCTTCTTTGGTTTCAACATGGGTGTAAGAATAGTACGCTAAAATGGGAAAACTCAGCCCTTTATGTAGGCAGGTGCTGCTGCTGCTGCCACTATTAGTACAATCTTCCATTACAAAGAAGGCTTTTTCCAGTGGTGTCACCTCCGTTGTGGAATTCCCTCCGCAAGGAGATCCATTATGCCAACACTACTGCAAGCTCAAGAAGCCTGCAGAAAATGTACTAAACAAAACTGTACTAACACAATTTTGCCATTCAGGTCAAAATTCTAGGCAGCCACTTCATCCCATCCCCCGCCCCCATTTGGGGGAGGGTGGATTTGCCCATGCCTACAGGTTTTCTGGGGAAACCTTCCATGTCAGCAAATGCTATTGGCATTGTGCTGCAAGTAGCTGACCCTAACACAACATAATTTACATTACTCTTAGTGCCAAATAGGATACTGCCCTATAGCTCAAGGAGCTCTTCCAGCAACACCAGACAGGCCACTCAACCAGATCAGCCTCGGATGGCCTTCTCTCTGTCCCATCAGCCAGGACAGCTAGGCTGGTGAGGACGAGGGAGAGGGCCTTTTCTGTGGTGGCCCCCATGCTGTGGAATTCCCTCCCTAGGGAACTCCGCCATACCCCCTCTTTAATGAGCTTCCGCCATGCGTTGAAAACTTGGTTGTTCAGGCAGGCATTTGGGGTGGGTTAGGGTATTTTTAGAATATGTTTTAATGTTTAATTTTACTGTTTTAGATTGTTTGTATTGCTGTACATGGCCCAGAGTGGCCGGGTGACCAGCCAGATGGGCAATTAAGAAAATAGATAGATAGATAGATAGATAGATAGATAGATAGATAGATAGATAGATAGATAGATAATTTCCTCATGCCTGTGGTCTTCTCCCATGTTGGATCATCATAACCTGTTAATAGGGATCAGAGAAATCCACAATGGAACCAAATTAGTTTAGGAATTCATGAATCTGACCCATGGATTCAGCAGTGGACCAGCTTATCCCCTGTTGGGTGGATTCCATGGACTTGTGGACCATTTTTCCAACCTTTGGGAATTTTGTGGAAATTTCATCATAGAAAAATACACCCCCACAAAAAAAGAAACCCAGCCAAAAATGAACATTTCCCGCCATAGGCTAAAGAGTGAAAATGTGAATTTGGAGGGAATTTGCACACTTTTGCACATGCAAATTTGTGCAGTTTTGGGAATTAAAATAACCCTGATTCCATCAATTGGCAGATGACAAATAAAAGGTGCCTGACAATCTGCAAAACACAGAGGGAATGTATTTTACACAATCCATACATCCCTACCTGTTAAAAAGTACTGATCATGCACCAGATCACCCAAGTACTTCTCACACAAATGCCACACCTCCATTAGGGATTCCAAGTGACCATTACCATCATACTGATGTACTGTGGGAACAGAGTGGCTTTCATCAAAAAGGGTGCAATCCTATGGCTGCTAGTCAGTGGCTAGATGGCCATAGGATAGGTCTGTTCCCAGGAACCAACCTTGGAGCCCGTACTCCAAGGTCGGTTCCCTGAGAACCAACCTCCGCCCCTCCTGAGCTACTTTGTAGGCAGCATGGATCATCCCCGCCCTCTTGCAAATTCAGAGCAGCAAATCCCCTCTGTGCCGCTTCTTCTGCCCTGCATTGGATAGACAGTTGCTTCCAAGTTCAGAGCCGGCTGCCTATCCCAATAGGATTGCACCCTAAATTCCTCTGTAGTGATTAGCTGTCAGAGTTTGTCACAGTATTTGTCTTAGTCCCTTGCTATTGGCTCTGCTGTTGAGGTGGAATGCTTCTGAATATTCCAGCTGCTCAGAAGTTATTTAGGAATAGACATGGCGGAGAATTCCACCACAGATCTCGGTGAGGCCGAATGCCAGCACATTCGGCCCCCTGAAATCCATGGCAGAATGAAGCCCCCGTCCTGCAAAATGGGCCTGGAACGGAGCCTACCTTTGATGGCCATTCCGGTGCACCTTGAATGGCGGCTGTCTCTGCAGCCACCATTCGCGTCTTTTGAATGGCCATGGTAGGCTACGTAAATACTTATGTAGCCTGTCATGGCTAATGCAGGGACGCCATTTGCGTCCCTGTGGAGGCTGTGATAGGCTACGTAAATATTTACTTAGCCTATCACGGCTAAAGCAGGAATGCAAACGGCGGCGACTACGGTGGCTGCCATTTGCGTTCCCTTTTTCACCATGATAGGCTATGTAAATATTTACGTAGCCTATCACAACTAAAAAAAAGGGAACGCAAATGGCGGCTGCCATAGCCACCACCATTTGCATTCCCTTCTTTTTTTCCCATGATAGGCTACGTAAATATTTACATAGCCTATCACGGCTAAAGCGGGAACGCAAATGGCGTAGGGGACGCCATTTGTGTCTTGCTTTAGCCGTGATAGGCTACGTAAATATTTATGTAGCCTATCACGGGCCGTCATAGGGACGCAAATGGCGTCCCCTACATAGGATCGCCTCCCCCCCATCGAGGATTCCAGGGGGAGGAATGGATTGCCTCCCCCCACCTGCAGAACCCAGCGGAGCCAGGTAAGCGAGGTTTTGTATGCCCTCATTTAGTTAATGAAGAAGAAAGAAATAGTTGAATGTAGGTGTAAAGGGGTCCAGATGCAGCTACTGGGAGGAAGGGATTAGGGATGGACAAAAGTCCCTTACCTGATCCCGCAGCTTGCTTCGCGGTGGGGGAGAGGCGCTCTGTCCCTCCCCCCGAAATTCTGGGCAGGGGGGGGGAGCGCCCTGCCTCTCCGACCGCGAAAGTTCTGCTCCTGCCAGGACGCAAATGGCGGCGGCTGTAGCCGCCGCCGTTTGCATCCCTGGCCTGCAGTCAGCTGTGATAGGCTACGTAAATGTTTACGTAGCCTATCACGGCTGACTTTGGCGAAAAAAAAAAGTGTGTACGCAAATGGCGGCGCCTATGGGCGCCGCCATTTGCGTGCCTTATTTTGGCACGGGTAGTCTACGTTAATATTTACGTAGACTATGGCGAAAATAAGGGCAACGCTATTTTCATTGCCCTTATGTTTGCCGTAGTCTACGTAAATATTTATGTAGACTACCCGTGCCAAAATAAGGAATGCAAATGGCGGTGCCCATGGGCGCCGCCATTTGCGTACGTGCTTTTTTTTTTTTTCAAAGTCAGCCATGATAGGCTACGTAAACATTTACGTAGCCTATCATGGTGCTTTTTTTTAAAATCTAGCCGTGATAGGCTACGTAAATCTTAATGTAGCCTATCACGTTTGTTGTTGTTGTTGTTTTACTTGGAAATGGTGGCGGCAGCAGCCGGTCGGAAGACCAGCCACCGCCGCCGCCGCACCGCCGCCGGGAGCCGCTGCCACGAGGGACATTCACACAAGGTAAGTCCCATCCCGGGGGGGCAGGGGGGCAGACCGTTTCTCCACCAATTTCGGGGAGCCGAATGCATTGGCATTCGGCTTCCCAGAGATTCGTGGAGAAATTCTCTGACATGCCTAGAAGGGATACACAGTTACAACTAGGGATGGCGGAGAATTTCTCCATGAATCTCCGGGAGGCCGAATGCCAACGCATTCAGCCCCCCAAAATTGTTGGTGAAATTCTCCGCCAGCCCCCTGCCCCCCCCCCAGGGTGGGACTTACCTCGTGGGAATGTCCCTCTCGGCGGCGGGTCCTGGCGGCGGGTCGGCAGCGGTTCGGCAGGGGCGGTGGCGGCTGGTCTTCTGACTGGCTGCCGCTGCCGCCATTGCAAAATAAAAAAGGAAAGTAAAAAAAAAACAACCACACACACCCGTGATAGGCTACGTAATGATTTACGTAGCCTATCATGGCTAGATTTCCAAAGTCAGCCATGATAGGCTACGTAAATCGTCATGTAGCCTATCACGGGTGACTTTGAAAAAAAAAGCCTGTACGCAAATGGCGGCGCCCATGGGGCACCGCCATTTGCATTCCTTTGTTTGGCATGTCTAGTCTACGTAAAGATTTACGTAGACTACAGTGAAAATAAGGGCAACGCAAATAGCGTTCCCTTATTTTCGCCGTAGTCTACGTAAATCTTTACGTAGACTAGACGTGCCAAACTAAGGAATGCAAATGGCAGTGCCCCATGGGCGCCGCCATTTGCGTATGCGCTTTTTTTCCCCCAAAGTCACCCGTGTTAGGCTATGTGACGATTTACATAGCCTATCACGGCTGACTTTGGAAATCTAGCCGTGATAGGCTACCTAAATCGTTACGTAGCCTATCAAGGGTGTGTGTGTGAGTGTGTTTTTACTTTACTTTTTTTTTTCATGGCCGGGTAGACGGGGCGCTCCTCCCCGGCCTAAATTTCAGCAGCGAAGGATGGGGCGCCTCCCCCCCGGCCTGAATTTTGGGGCGCCTCCCCCCCCTCGCCTGAACTGCGGGCGGAGAACCGAAGCGCCTCCCCCCCACCGCGAAGCAAGCTGCGGGACCAGTTAAGTCCCTTTTGTCCATCCCTAGTTACAACCGTATTTATTTTGTTTATTATAAGCATGTGGGTTAAACTTATAATAACACCTTCTGATCACCAGGGTGGTCAGTAATCACGTGTGTGTGTGTGTGGGGGGGGTGCACATGTATGTATGTATGTATGTGTGTATTTATCCTACCTTCTAGCCAAAAAGTCTCCCAAGGTGGCTTACAAAGATCAGAAATAAGACAGTACCTGCCTGCAGGTTTGCAATCTAAATGACATGACAGAAAAGGAAAGAGGGTTGAGAGGGAGGAGGAAAAAAAGCGAATTCAGGCACAATATTCTCAGCTGCAAAGTTCAGCAGGTCATGACATGCACAGTGGAAGGACTGCTGCTTCGTCTCCCTCTGATGACCTCAACAGTGAGAGTGGATAGCGGGGGGGGGGGGCCTTTCAGCCAGAGCTGTATCCAGGCATAAAGCGTGAAAGAGAGTGGTACATGAAAGGTATGTGGCAGTATGAATGAAACAGAGGATGTGTACGTGAGAGACTGAATGGGAAATGGATACAGGAGCTATTATGAACCAAGGAAGTGCCAGTTCCAGGTTTTAGAGTGTGCTGGGCAAACTACCAGGAGCATGAGCCTCGACCGGTACAGAGGCCCCCCCAGCACTCGCCACCACTTTCTGGTGGCACTGGTATGTAGTTATGTTGGCCCCACCCTCAATATGCATGCATGATACAGATGCAGTGCCAGTGAGCACAGGGTGGGCATGTCGGCTTGGAATGTTGTGTAGTGCTGCGCCCAAGTCTTGGGAAGCAGCCCAGTGGTGGCAATAAGCAGAGCTCCTGGCCCGCACTTCAGCCTTGTACCGGTTGGTGTTGCCGTGTGAATTACACCCCCTCTGCTGTGCACATGTTGGGAGTGGGGCTGGCATAATATGGCAGCAAGGGCCTCACTCCCAACCTGAAGCCAGCCCTGCCCTCCACCACGCAGCTGAGCTGTCTGCATTAGTTTTGTCATTTAATGTATTTATTTTATTTATATCCCTCCTTTCTGCCAAAGAATGGTGCTCAAGGCAGCTACAGATTAAAAACAAAACCTTGATTAAAACATGGCAATGATGTCTTTGCTGTCACCCAACAACGCTTTGTAAATGGCAACCGTTAGGATAACATTCACTGTCTGTACTTTTTTTTGCTTTTCAGGTTTGCATTTCAGTATGTCAGTGGGCTCATCCTTGCAATGGCATCTGTGTTACCCTTACAGTGATGTCTGTGTTTCCGCTCAGCAACGTTTAGTGAATGGCAACAGTTAAACTAATTATCACTGTCTGTACTTCTTTTGCTTTTGAATCCCCTCTGGCATCACTGTTCCTATCTCTTCCTCCACTGCCGCCTGTGTACGTATATAGATGGGCTAGTTTGAGGTTGATACTTCATGCATCTGATGAAGTGGACAGTGTCCATGAAAGCTTATGCGGAAAAAAAGATATTTTTTAGTGTCTAGGGTGCCATGAGACTCGTTGTTGTTGTTGTTGTTGTTGTTTTAAAAAAGAAGAACCCAACAATAAGCAACACCGATCCGTTTAAGAACCCCTTCAGCAGCAGAGCAGACCAGTCTATACGCTAAAGGGTTAAAATATTTTTGCCTGCCAGCGGAATGACAACAGGGAGGGGGACAACCTGGCCCCACTTGGCAGGATGTTCCAGAGTGTGGGAGAAGCCACCAAGACTGCCCTCTCTTATGTCCTCACCAAACACACTCCTGAAGGTGGCAGTGCCAGGAGAATAGCCTCCGTTGAAGATCTTGGTTGTGGTGGTGGCATGTTGTGGCAGAGAAACTGCTGGAGGATTTCTTCTCCCCTAGTAGAAATTCAGTGAAATTGTCCCCCCAGTTTCTCTGCTGAAAAATAGGCTGGAGAATATTGAGAGGCTCTTTGCGCACAGCTCTAAATAAAAGTGACATTCTTTCAGTTCATGGCGTTGCATTTGCAGTGCAACTTGCCAACGTTTGCCCCATCATACTGGCAGTCTGGCACTGGGCATGATCCAAGATATACCTGAGAATTGTTGTTGGTCAGACTTCCATGTTTCTGGGTTAGTAGATATGTACAGACAAATTCCTTTTTGACTCCTCCTCTTGCTAACACCGATCGTTTCAGGGCACTCATTTCTGTGCTGCGTGTCTGAGCTAGCTTTTGATACAAGAAAGTTGTTGGTATTTCCAGAGATGCTCATAGCTTTACCTCTAGTGTGTGCTGGAAAACTCCTCCTTAGATATTTCTTGTGGAATGTTTTATATAGACACATTTTTTCATCCCCTCTCTGCCCCCAGTGTCACATTCTAATGTTATTATTTTCCCTTCAGGCAAATACTGCATTCATATATTTAATCACTCTTAAATCTTCCCTCTCATGCACCCCTGTTAAGGAAAGAGAATGAAAACCCCCTGCTTCCATCCCAGAATTGGCAGGGTAAATCATGCAGGTAATTTTATGTTATTCTTGCTATGTGGGATATGCTCTGAATCACACTCATTTGTCCTCTAAACACACTGGGCCAGTTTGCACAAGATGACAGCCCATCATGGGTTAATTTACTCTCGAGGAGCTGCAGCATGTGCCAGCCACCATTGTAAATAGGCAGGCCCCAACCAGGGGTTGTCGGGGTTGTCACGTCATGCAAACCCAGACAGCAGCAGTTATTGGAGGGCTAACAACCCTCACCTAACTCACGGGTTGTTTATCAAGAGTTGTTTATCCTGCATTGAGCAGGGGGTTGGACTCAATGGTCTTATAGGCCCCTTCTAACCCTACTATTCTATGATTCTATGATGCTGTGATTCTACCCTCAAATAACCCCCACTGGCCAGGTTCACACAACATGACAACTAGGGATGTTGGAGAATTCCGCCACGGACCCCAAGGAGGCCAGATTCCAAGGAACTGGCCCCACTGGGGTCCATGGCGGAACGCCGCACTCACCTCCGCGCCCCTCTGGAATCCATCCAGGCCGGCTTCTCCACATGTTGATCCTGCGGAGCTGGCCACCATTACCGTGCCGTATCGCTGTGCTAAGTCCGGATGCAAATGGCGTCCACTACGCCATTTACATCCCTGTTTTTTTCATGCGATAGGCTATGCAAATATCTATGTAAATATAATTTGCGTAGCCTATAGCGGATGCCATTTGTGCCTGTACTTAGCACAGCGATATGCCACGGTAATGGCGGCCAGCCGTATTGGCAGCACTGCGGAGCTGGTGGCCAGCTCTGCAGGATCACCGTGGAGCGGGGCCAGCCTGGACAGATTCTGGGGGGAAGTAACGGATTGCCTCCCCCCCCATGGACCCCCCCCCAGCCAGAACAGGATAAGTGATCTGCCCATCCCTAATGGCAACCCCCATTCGGGGTACATAATGGTGGCTGACACACACCACAGCTCTTCGAGGGTTAAATAACCAACAACGGGTTGCTGTGTCATCTGAGCTGGGTCAACGCCTGGGAGGATTTGTCAAAAGGTTCAGCTCACACATCACATCAGACTAATCAGGCATTTGCCTTTGGTCCTAGGCCTGAGCCTCCGTGTTACTGCTTCCTTGCCGCTATTCATTAAGCTTGTATCCCTACCCTTCCTCCTCCAAATAACTCAGGGCAACATACACAGATTTGTCCCATTTCTTCTTCACAACAGAAAACTTGTGTAGCAGGTTAGGCTGATAGCAACTGGCCCAGTGAGCTTCATGGCTCACCCGACCCAGGATTTTGACCTGTGGTCTCCTTGGTCCAAGTTGAATGCTCTAACCACTACCGTAGCTATAGCTTGCCATGTGTTTACTCACTGGAGAGTTAATTCTTCTGTCCACTTCTGGGGTATATAGTTAGTGACACCTTTACTTCCTCACTGGCCCTTGCCATTAAGGGACTGAGACAGTACAGAGCAGCATTCTCCAACCTGGTGCCCTCCAAGTCTCCTGGACCACAACTCACAGAATTTCTGACCATTGGCCATGCTAGTTGGGGTTGATGGGAGTTGAAGTCCAAAACATCTGTAGGGACACCAGGGTGGGGAAGGCTCATATAGAGCAACTCACAGTTTGCAGGAACATCTGAGGCCATTTGGTAGGGGCGTCAGGGAACCTATACAATGTCTTACCCTTCCTCTCCTTCTTCAGAGCAAAATGGCTCGGGTGAGTAGCAACATGGTAGAGAGGGAGTCGGTGGTAAGAGCTGGCCAATAGCTGTGTGTATATGTATGTGTAGATTGGGGGGATGAACTGCATTTGAACAAAAGAACATCAAGAGGGCTATGCTGGGTCAGACCAAGGGTCCACCTAGTCCAGCCTTCTGTTCAGCAGTGGCCAGCCAGCTGGCCAGTTTGCTGTCTCCCTTTCCCTTACCATTCCAGTGCATATAGATCTGCTCAGATGACAAAGGAATTACAAATACTGCAGCTTGCTTATCAGCAGGATCATCATCCATGGAATCATCAGGCCGGAAGGTGTGGAGGTGCTTCAGGTAGTCTTAAGGAGGAATTTTGAAGAGAGATTTAAGGTGCAATGGCTGGGAAATGCTGGGAGTTGTAGGACTTTTTTCTGTCTAAACATGCGTAGGGTTGTGCCCGTAGAGAGAGAGGAATGGGCTTCACCAATCAACCACCATCCAGTTATTCTAAATGCTTATGGGATGGATGAAACATCTAGTTCTGTGGCATTTTTAAAGACCTTTCTTTTACATAATGGAGACATCACTTGGGATCTCGTCATTCCTGTGAGAATTTCACTGAGGATGGCATGAGTTTGAAATTATCCCAAGTTAACATCTGTCTGACTATTATTTATGGCAGAGGTGGGAAACTTCAGACCCATAGGCAAACTCTGGCCTTCCTTGGGTCCAAATCTGGCCCTCCAGCTTTCCTCAGATGGTCATATACCTTCCCTCCCCCCAACCACCAATATTTGGTGGTTTTTTGGCTTTTGTGTAGTTCTTCCCCCAATTCTAAAACATCAAAATGTCTCCTATGGCTTAATTACTTAGATTAAGTAATTAAGGAGATTAATTAATCTCCTGAGCCTTAATTACTGTCAGGAAGAGCTTCAAGCTGGCTGTTGTTTTTGTTTGTTGGTTTTGTTTTGCCTTTGGGCCCATCCACCATTTGGAATGCAGCCCCAAAGAGCTTCTCCAAAATTGATTTTGGATCTTGGGCTGAAAGAGGCTTCCCACCCCTGAGTTATGGAGATATGTCAATCTAACCCTCTTTATAGCCATCATTAGGGTATTGCTTAGGTTATGACCCTGTACGACTTACACTGTTGCAGAGGGGCAAGAAACACCATCCCATACTGCATGAACCTGCCTTGCCCAACCTGGTGCCCTCCAGAAGTATTGGACTGCAAGTCCCATCATTCCAAGCCATCATAGAGATGGACCACTTTCCCTCCTTGATCCCCCCCCAATCCTTAGAACATCCTAAACTTCCTGTGTAGCTCAAAGTGTATGATGCTCCCAATGATGTATCGATTGGTGGAGGGCTGACTCAGAAAAAAACTTGGATTATTCTTAGTACGACTAAATAGGCACGTTAAAATGCATCATCAGCTCCATCTTGTAAGAGATTTAGAAATTAAATTGCCATAATTGTTACAGTTAGCGACAAACTGCTAGGAAGTTTGTCTTCTTGTAGACTGCCCTTCATCCAGATGGCATGAGGACACTTGTTACAGTTGGCTCTCATGTTACATAACTAATGCTTGACTTGGTAATTTCTCTCCTTGGCTGGCTTTGCTGTTAATTACTCAGCTCCCTGCACATTAATTCTGGGACCTGTTTTTATGCCTTTTTACAGACTCTTCCCAGTTCTATGGGCAAACACTTTTTTTGTTCTGTTCATGAAATTAACACTGATTCACTTGGGCTTCAAGTAGTATCACCCTGTCTATTTCTTTCCTTTTGCTGTAATCCTAAGGAGCGATATTTTAAAAAGATGTCGATCCTTGTCTACTTTTGCAGCTCTTCACTCCCCTCATGCTTATCTGCTAAATACAGGAAACAAGCTAATGATAGCTAAGCCCATGTGCCGTTTGTTCCACGAAATCCTGGAGTGGTTTCCTCCCCTCCTAATAAATATATTTGGCCTGGCTTCCATTTTTAAGGTTCTTGCTAGGTCATCTCCAAGAAATGGACTGACGGGAGGTTTCAGATGTCCTTATTCCATGTTGAAAACTGAGGATAGGAGAATCAGGAAGACTTGAGCTCCTTGAGGTTCTCTGAGTTCCTCCTCGAAGTTAGGTTTTTGCCTCTTTCCTGAACATGAACATTTTGTTGCTGTTCAAACAGGAGTAGTGCTGCACATTTTCTAAAGTGGGCACCCAAACGCATACTTTCCCCCAAGTGCACATTTGAACACACTTTGCAAATGCTATCACAAGCTTAGGTTGCATTTGGGGTTGCGAATGGGGCAAGTTCTGATGTTTAACAACCGGAAACAAAACTCTTGTAGATCCCATTTGTAAACTTAGACCAACTGAATTGTTGATCCCAGACAGACCACAGTTTGGTGGCTGTTGGTTCTATGCCATGGGCTCACAGAATTCCCTCCTTTACTCCTCCTAGTTCCCTGCAACCATAATTTGCTTGATTCAGACATAATGAACAAATGATGATTGTTGCAAACTAGAAAGTAGGGTGGCCATGTATCCTACTTTGCTGATGACAGTTCTATCCTGGAAGGACTGTCCAGTCCAAGTCCATTTTAAAAATAAAGAACTTCTTCTCCTTAAGAAAGGAGAACAAGTTGCCCATCAACAATTAACATCTGGACAGCAGACTGAGCAGACACAGCAGGTCACCTTGTCACCATCTTCCCCACTAGGCTGAGATGGATTGTATTTCTATTTACATTATTGTAATTCTTTCTAAATTTGCATCTATAGCCCATTGAAATTCAGGATCCCAGTGAGATGGGTTGGCAGTTTGACAGTGGGATCCAAGGGGAGCAGTTGCACATGTCAGCCCTAGCATTAGGCAAGGTGAGCTGGTTGGTTCCGGTGGCACCTTCTTGCCCCTTCCCCTGTGCCACTTTGTTCTCACCATGTCAATGATACAGCTTCTTCTTGCATGCTACACACATGGCATAGAATGCTATGGCTGTCAGAGGAGGCAGGCAGAGGCGGCAGCAAACAGTTTCTTTGCCAGAGGGATTCTGGCTGCTTAAATGTCAGCTGAGGCAGAATGTGGCCACCGGAGCATTGGTTGGGGTGAGACGATTAGATCATATAATGCCTGTTCTGCACCAGCTGCATGGGTTTTTCTGAGCCCAATTTAAAGGGCTGGTTAGATTTTTACAGCTTTAAACAGTTTGGGGCCAAATTACATGAAGAACCACCTTCGCACTTACCAGTCTGCCCACACTTTAAGATCATCAAGAGATGCCGAGGGATGTTGTGAGAGTCTGCAGGGTGGGGTGGGGCGGGGATGCAGTCCGGCGGACTCCCCCTCGCCCACCCACCTGGACCCTGCTTGCCGAACCACAGGATGGTTGTGGACAGACCGGCAGCTGCTCAGCAAGCACCCCACAGCTCGGTAAACACCCGGCAGCTGCCCCATCCTCCTAGCAAGCCTCCATTTTATGCAACAATGATGGCTTGGGTGCTTCTGGATAGGTAATATTGCATACTTGGCAGCTATAAAGGCCATATTTCTGCAACATTACAGGTGTAAACAGAGCATTCACACCTGTTGTTGTTGTTCAGTCGTTCAGTCGTGTCCGACTCTTCGTGACCCCATGGACCATAGCACTCCAGGCCTTCCTGTCCTGCGCTCTCTCCCGGAGCATGCTCAAGTTCATATTCATTGCATCGGTGATGCTATCTAGCCATCTCATCCTCTGCCGTCCCCTTCTCCTTTTGCCTTCAGTCTTTCCCAGCATCAGGGTCTTAGAATCATAGAATCATAGAATCATAGAATAGTAGGGTTGGAAGGGGCCTACAAGGCCATCTTGTAGAGTCCAACCCCCTGCTCAATGCAGGAATAAAGTCTTTTCCAGAGAGTTTTCTCTTCACATTAGGTGGCCAAAATATTTGAGCTTCAGCTTCCGGATCTGTCCTTCCAATGAGCACTCAGGGTTGATTTCCTTTAGGATGGACTGATTTGACCTCCTTGCAGTCCAGGGGACTCGTAAGAGTCCTCTCCAGCACCACAGTTCGAAAGCATCAATTCTTCAGCGCTCAGCTTTCCTTATAGTCCAGCTCTCACAGCCATACATTACTACTGGGAAAACCATAGCTTTGATTAGACGGACCTTTGTCGGCAAGGTGATGTCTCTGCTTCTTACGATGCTGTCTAGGTTTCCCATAGCTTTCCTCCCAAGGAGCAAGCGTCTTTTAATTTCATGGCTACAGTCACCGTCTGCAGTGATCTTGGAGCCCAAGAAAGTAAAATCTGTCACTGCTTCCATTTCTTCCCCTTCTATATGCCAGGAAGTGATGGGGCCAGATGCCATGATCTTCGTTTTTTTAATGTTGAGTTTCAAACCAGCTTTTGCACTTTCCTCTTTCACCCTCAACAAGAGGCTCTTTAGATCCTCTTCGCTTTCTGCCATTAGGGTGGTATCGTCTGCATATCTGAGGTTGTTGATAATTCTCCCGGCAACCTTAATTCCGACCTGTGATTCATCCAACCTGGCGTTTCTCATGATGTACTCTGCATATAAATAAGCAGGGTGACAATATGCAGCCTTGTCGTACTCCTTTCCCAATTTTGAACCAATCGGTTGTTCCATGTCTGGTTCTTACTGTTTCTTCTTGACCCTCGTACAGGTTTCTCAGGAGACAGGTAAGGTGGTCTGGTACTCCCATCTCTTTCAGAATTTGCCACAGTTTGTTGTGATCCACACAATCAAAGGCTTTAGCGTAGTCAATGAAGCAGAAATAGACGTTTTTCTGGAATTCTCTTGCTTTCTCCATGATCCAGCGAAAGTTGGTGATTTGATCTCTAGATTTATTGATCTTACATTCATTCACACCTGTAATGTTCCATAAATGGGCCCTTTATGGCCACCAAGTATGCAACATTACCTACGCTGAAACGCCCAAGCCGCCATTGTTGCATAACATGGCAGCTCGCTTGGAAGAGGGGTGGCCCTGCAGCTTTGCCGGGCACTTGCAGGGCTGTGGCAACATTTGTGTGGCACTGTGAGAAGGGATGGGTGACAGCAGCGGCTTGGTGAGCAACCAACAATGCCTGGTGCAGGTGAGTCTACCCATCCCTAGAGAAGCCCTTCTCATTTGTCCACCTCTGAGGGCAGGTAAGTGGGTGACTACATGAGAAAGGGCCTTTTCCACAGTGGCACCATACCTCTGGAATAAATTGCTATGGGGGGGTGTCCCATAACTGTAGGCTTTTAGGAAGGCCCTGAAGACTTACTACCTTACTCTGGACTTCCCCTGATTATGTTTTATTGGACTGGGTTGTAGCTGCTTTTTATTAGTTTTATCAGTTTTTTATTAGTTTTATCAGTTTTTTATTAGTTTTATCAGTTTTTATTATGTGAATTGTATAGTTGTACACTGCCTTGGGAGGGGTCTTGCCCTGAAAGTTGGGCAAGAAATATTTTAAATCAATAAATCAATTTGCTGCATGTTGGTGCATCAGAAAGCCTTCCTTGCTCCTCTTGTGTGCCTTTCCTCCCCTCCCTCCACATCTTCTTTTGCATCAGGACTTTCCTCATTTCTGTAACTTTCCATTGCTTTTTGTGTATTTACGTCGTTATTTTCCTCCCATTTCTTGCTTCCACCCCGCCTGTTATCTCTTCCTTTTCCTCTGCTTCTCTTCCTCCCCCTTCTCTGTTAATCCCCCATTTCTACTGCTGGCCTCATCTTTCTCCTCCTCCTCCAGGCATTGGATTTGCAGTCTGAATGGTGGAACAAGACTTTTGCAATTTGTTGGCCTGTGGTGGGCCTTTGGGCTTCACCTCGGGCAGCAAAATGTCTTGTGGCTGCACTGAATGAGAGACACGTGCTCATCTCCTGCTGGGGACCAAGCCTTGCATTGTGATTTTGGCTAGTGCCATTCCCGGGAACATGGTGGGATGATGATTTTGTCTGGGAAAAGAAATAATGCTGTATATGGGAACTAGCTCTGCCAGTTTTGGGACTACACTTTGCAATGCAAAGTGTGTGGGTGCCACACAACCCTTTTTGGGACATCCTTCCAGGAAGCTTGTTAGTCTATAAGGTATTGTGTTGGGTTTGCAGATATGCATTTGAGAATTTTAACTGGAACAGCTGGGCAGGGATAAAATACCTCTGTCAGAAACATGTGGCTGCAAATGAATGCATACTTATATGTGCCAAAATCCTCATTAAGATCATTAGAGCAAGGACTGAATTTGTGTAACGGTCAGATAACAACAGGAAAATAACAGGAAAACATCACCACCTGGTGTCTTTCCTTGTTATTTTTACATGATAAGCTTCTTTTTGAAGCTCAGCTCTACAGAGTGGATTTAAATTTGACCACATTTTGAAGTTGAAGGTAATTAAAACAGGCAGATCATATAAGGCGGGTCTTGGGAAGAAAGTGTACCCAAGAGAAATGACAGGGAAACAAAACTAACTGGTGAAACTCTCCTTGTAAGCATATGTGTACACTGGATTGCAACCCTGCATGGCTAATAGAAGGTTTTATGAGCAGGTGGGAGAATCCTTGTCCGTTATCATTTCCTACCTGTGGAAGTGACGGATAATTTATCCTCACATGCATCGCTTGCGAACTTCCCAGATGCATCTGTCGGCCCACTGTTAGATGAAGGGTACTGGAGTAGATGTTGCTTTGGCAGGCATCTACATATTTTATGCTTGCCACGAGCTCTGCCATTTCCTTAGTTAGGAGCCTGGTATGGGACTTCTTCATATGGAGCTTTTATCCTGCTGTTGAGATTGCTCACTCACAGACGTTTGCCGGTCCTTTTCATGACATCATCAATCTCCAGGGCACATCAAGAGGTATTTCCTGGTTATTCCATCTCAGAAAGATCCGGAAATAATGAACGATCTATTTAAGTCGGATGGTTATGCTATTAAAATAGCCACTAGGCAGTGCTGTTTCATGGATCTCTATGGAAGCTTGAAAATTAAAAACTTCCCCTCTCAGCAATCGTGTGATTGCAGTCTAGGAGCCCACCGTAGACGCAGAAAGGCTCCACAACAGGAGGACTGCAGGTTTTTTCTTTAATGTAAAGGCAGCCAGGGTCTCATTCATGACATCACTGTAAGCTTTGGAGGCATTTCCCAGTAGCTTGCTACTCTCTAAGTGTCTCTAAAGACCAGCTTCAAGAGAGGAGCTCTCCCCCATCCCACACCAGACAAAAAAAAAAATCACTCCCCACTGGCAAGCTGCTGCATGCTTTATTTATTTGTTTGTTACCTTTATATCCCACCTTTTTCTTCCTCCAAGGGCCAAAGGCAGCAAACATGATCCCCCTCCTATCCATTTTATCCTCACAACAACCCTGTGGGGTAGGTCAGGCTGAGAGTCAGTGACTGGCCCAGAGTTGCCCAGTGAGCTTCATGGCCTAGTGGGGACTAGAATCCAGGCCTCCCCACTCCCGGTCCAACACTCTAACCACTACACCACACTGGCTCTCATTTGTGACCCTCCTGATCCTTGGCTTGATCCAGCAAGGCAGTTCTCTTATATCTGTATTTTTTGTATTTGGTAACAGCCTACCCAACCAGTTGGCAATAAGAGATGAAAGTTGGGCCCAGTGAATATGAGGCCTGCAAGAGTTCCCCACCATTGGCTTCCCCCATTGCTTTGCAAGTGTAAGCTAAGCTTGCTTGGAGGGTAGTGTCAGGGAGGGCTGGGGGGAATCACTTTGGTAGTTGTTTCTTTTTTTCTGAGCTTTCTTGGAAAAGGCTTGGAAAGACCTGTTTCATTTTGTTTTTTCCTCAAGGCCTCTGAAAGACTAAATGCATTCCAATGTGATTGGAGGGATCTCAGCCACCATCACCATAGGGCCAGGCTCCCTGCTATATAGTTCCAAGATCTGCTGTGCGCGTCCTCAGTTTGGGCAACTGACCGCTATGTTCTTGCTCTGTACAGCCAGGCATTTTGCCTGATGGTCAGCCTCTCTCCTTCAAGTACTTGTTGCCTCTCCAGCGGTGGGACACTAGATCTCACCAGTATTTGGCCTTATTGCCTGATAGATAGTGGCATGTAAGTAAGTAAGTAAGTAAGTAAACAGTAAATCCTGGCTTTGCACTAGATATCACTACAGCAATGGTGGCATACGTTACTTACATGGCTTTGCACATCTGATCCTGCCAAAAGTTGGTGGTCAGTTTGCCTTTGAGGCCAAAATTCTATTTCTGAAAGTGGCCAGCACCTGAAGTTGTAGAGCAAGTATACAAGCAGCGCAGTGTAATAACACAGTTCTGAACTTCCTGCCTTCCCCTCCCAGCTTTCAGCAAACTTAACAACTGCATAACAGACCACATAATAACATACACTAGACCACTTGATGGCAGCCGTTAGAGAAAAGAACACCGTACCAAAATAGACTTATGTGAATTGAATTATTTCTGTGTGAAATGAAATATCTGGTGGCAGCCTCCAGGCTTCTTGAGAGAACTTTCCTAGGTACTATGGTACTATGTCAGTTTGCTTAGGTACTATGGCCCATTGCAGTCTTTCCCAAGCTGGTGCCCTCCAGGTTTGTTGGACTGCAACTCCTAGCATGCCCCAGTCAGCATGAATGCCTGGGGCATGCTGGGAGTTGTAGTCCAACATCTGGAGGGCCCCAGGTTGGAGACGACTGGCCCATTGTATGCATCAGATGGTCGGAGGCTTCAGGTGTGCTCCTATGGCCTTGCTTAAAGTCTTTCAGGGCGCAATCCTATGGGGTTAGTCGGCCGCCTCTGAACTTGAGGCAACTGACTATCCAATGCAGGACTGGCAGAGCACGGAGGGGGGGGGCTTCTCCTCTGTGCTCCAGCTGCCCTGCATTTGCGGCTAGATGGCAGATTTTGGCTGTCTAGCCGGGGTACCTCAGAGCAGGGAGGGGGGAGCCCGGATGGCACATAGGAAGTGTCATAACAGTGCTTCCGCTGTCTGCTCCCCTCCCCCAGGAACACCCCCTTTTCAGCCACTCTACACTGCAGTTACAAGTACAGGGCCAGGGACGAACCACACCACCTATGAGGGGGCCAGGAGTCAGTTTTCTGGGATCTTACCTTGGAGCACTGGCTCTGAGCTCAGTTCCCAGAAAGCAAAAAATCCTATGGCCGTCTAGATGCTGTCTAGCAGCCATAGGATTATGCCCTTCCTGTGTATCCTCATCTGTCCTCTTCCTGTCTCCTGCAGTGCAAAACTTAATTGTAAATTTGGAGAGTTGTCCTTGAAGTCTAAATTTACATGTCCACATAGGGAAACAGCTCGGGAAACCACAGGTAGGTGTAAGACAGCCCTGTGTGGGAGTAAAGGTGAGGACTGATGGTTTGGGGAAAGGAGTGCTATTGCATTCATGTCCTACTTTGTGGGCTTCCCACAGCCAGCTGATTGGCCGCTGTGTGAGCAGGATCCTGAACCATTTAGGCTTTTGGTTTGATTCAGCTGGGCTCTTCTTATGCTCTTACGAAGACGCAGAGAAGCTGTCTGAGATGGAAATGTCCTGACATGTCCCCAAGGGGAAATGCATGTGTATATAGTACAATATATTTTTAAACCATGGTTTAAAGAGGGTGGGGCTTACATTTTAATTACACATGAACACATCACCGTTACTGAACATTTCCTGTATCCAAATTGGCTCTTCTGTAATTTCATATCAGATACTTCTACACCAACAAGAGTGGCTAAAACTGGCAGTAGGACTGTATCTTTCATTATTGCAGGGTGAAAAAAAAAAATCCAGCATAATTCAGAAAACCAGTGTGGTATAGTGGTTAGAGTGTTGCATTAGGACTGGGGAGACCTCGGTTCAAATTGCGGCTCGCCTGAGAAGCTCACTAGGTGAATGACCTCAAGGACACAGACACAGGGTTGTTGTGATGATAAAATGGGAGTAATAGAACCATACATGCTGTTCTAGGCTTTCTTCCTTGGAAGAAGTGTGGAATATAAATCAGCTTTCCCCAGCTTGGTGCATTCCAGATGTTTGGGAGTACAACTATCATCATCCCTGGGCCTGAACATTGGCCATATTGGCTGGGTGTGATCCCCCAACTTAGTCCCATGCAGATAGTTGTAGTTCCAAACATCTGGAGGATGTTCATGTTCATGATGACATTATCCAAACTATAATCACAACATTTATTTTTCCCCTCAAAGTGTTTTTAAAGGGGTATTTCTTCAGCATTTCTATTCCCAGACATATCTCAAACCATCCCATTTTTCATGGTCACATCACTTGGATTGTATTAATTATATGAATTGTTCTATCCAAACTCAATGTGGAGAGAACAGTACGAATTCTTTGGACGCTGATTTTTCAAAATGTCCATCTCTTTTTTTTTTGATGTTATTGATTAGTTAAGGGCACAACCCTATGCAGGTTTAGACAGAGAAAAGTCCTATAATTCCCAGCATCCCCCTAGCTAGCCATGCTGACTGAGGCATGCCGAGAATTGTAGGACTTTTTTCTGTCTAAACATGCGTAGGGTTGCACCCTAAATGTGTATCCCACCTTCCCCCAACAAATGGTGCTCAAGGCAGCTGACAGCACCCGCCAGTTAAAACCTATTTTAGCAAACTGACAAGTCAGATTAAGGAGCCCCTCTGAAAAAGAATATAATTGCCTGCCAGCAGAAGGACATCGAAGATAGAGCTAGCCTAGCCTCCCTTGGGAGGGGGGCTGAATCTAATCTACACATAGCAGTTTTACCATTATCATGCTGCAATGATAACTAGTGGTGCACATGACACCAATGGGCACCAATAGTTATCACTGCAGTATGATAATGGTATAACTGGTATGGGTAGATTCAGCCCCAGAGACTAGGAGCAGCCAGCCATCGAGAAGGCCCTCTGAAACATGCCCCAATGATAGTGGTACAAAGAGAAGATCCTTTCCCCAGGATCTTAAAGTTGGGCAGACGCATATGAGAAAACACTGCCTTTCAGATTGTCTGATCCCAGTTCGGTTTTTAGAAGAATTTTCCAAAATTCACAGATAGAATCATCAGAATGGAAAGAACTTGAGATTTTTTAAAAAAATGAATGTGGGAGAATGGAAGACTGTCCATCCCTAATCTTCAGATGCAAACACTCAAGCTCAAAGGCTGCAGTCCCAGTCAGGGGCATAGAATCGTGATAGACCACTGCATCTGCACCTCGCCCTACTCTTGGTCTTGCCTTTGTTGTTGTTGTTCAGTCGTTCAGTCGTGTCCGACTCTTCGTGACCCCATGGACCATAGCACGCCAGGCCTTCCTGTCCTGCGCTCTCTCCCGGAGCGTGCTCAAGTTCATATTCATTGGTCTTGCCTGCTGCTGTGCAAAAAACCCAGGTGGGCAGAGATTCACATCCCCCCCCACACACACTCTCATCCAAGTTGAGAACTGGCTAAAAGTTTTGGTTTCAAATCTGGGTGTGTGTGTGTATGTGTGTGTGGTGGAGGGTGGTGTTGATAAGGCAAGATTCCAGGCAGCAATTACGGGTGTTGTCCCAGCAACACATTTGTAGCACACACCATGGAGAAATGCATCACCATCAGCTGAATGGGGACATTAAGTGTATCCCCAGGAGGGTTAGTTTATTTTTAAAGATCCTTAAGAAAACACAGTGATGTCCAAGAAAAACACAGGCAAGATTAGTTGCTGTGGTGATCAATGGAGAGTTATAAGGTATCTTCTTTTGCTTATTTTTTTAAAGCACACTTTGCATTTACTTATAAATGAGCAGGTTTTCCTCCCTCTTAACTGAAGAGCCCTCTTTACTTTGTGTCTAAGGCTGATGATCTGGCATTAGCAAAAAGCTTAGCGGTGTTCAAAGTCTCCTAGCCGACTTCATAAGAAGACTATGGTAGATCGTCCCTATTTCCACAGATATTTCTCTCTTGCTATATATGTATGTATGTATGTATGTATGTATATGTATATGTATGTATGTTTGGGTCATTTCCTGCATGTTTGGGTCTGAGAAGGAAAATAATTGTCTTCCATTTTTATATTTAGACTGGTTTTTGGATACTATGGGGTTAACTCTTGTGTGTGTGTGAGTGTGTATGCTGCCAGTTTTAACCAAAAGGTCAAACATTCTTTTCAAGATTATAGAAGCCAGCATGTTTGGAGAGGAAGAAAAAAAGAAGGGTTTGCATGAGGTTCAACAGAAGGTCAGGGAGTAGCTTAGGAGCATGAATTTAGGACAAAGATGAACAAGAAATTGTCCTCCTGAATGGTTGGAGGTGGGAGGGAATATAACTATAATGTTAAGATAAGGACCCAAGGAGAAAGAGAGAAGAAGAGAGAAGGAAGGAAAGTAGGTCCCAAAGAGGTAGAGCTGCTGAAACTGGAGAACTGGTTGAAAGAGTGCCCAACCTATGACAGTAAGATATTGTTTGGACAAAATACAGTCTTGTTAGGTTAGCCAGGTGTATTTATTCCTGGTTGTTTTATTACGTATCGTTTTTTGGTGTGTGTGTATTCAGATTTTAAAATGTTTTCTAATAGCAATTTTCTTCAGTAACACCTTTAACTTTGTTACTTGCAACATTGTGGTTTCAAATTGTGCTACCCACTCCACTTCTATTAGCCAACCCCCACACTATCTAAGGTAGAAGATACCTGAGACCCACAGAGTGTTAAGGCTGGTTTGGTAGAAGCAGCCAGGGGGTGGAAAAGATTTCCACATGGTAGCAGCAGAAAAGGCCACAGGAAGGGAAGGGCAAGAAGGAATGGGAACACACTATTGTGCCTGTTTTCCTTTCCACTCACAGAACAGGCTGTTGCCAATCTGTGGCAGGGTCATTTACTGAAAGAAGGGAACAAGGACTTTTTGAAAGGATAATGTTTTCCAAACTGGTTAGGCCATGTTCTTTTGCTATCTCAAAGCCAAAAGACCTGTGACTTGACATGACATGCACAGCCGTTACGTAAATCCAGTTGTGTCAAGCTACAAAGCTACAATGGCAAATTCTGAGGTAAGTTCTGCATGCAGAATGGTTTCAGTACTCGGAAACTTGTACCATATCCAGCCTCTATGACAGGAATGGGCAACTTGTGGCTCTCCAGATGTTTTGGCCTACAACTTCAAGCAGCCACAGCCCTAGCTAGCATAGCTAATGGTGAGGGACAGTGGGAGATGTAGGCCAAAACATTTGGAGGAGCACAATTTGCCTACCCCTGCTCTCAGATGAGCCCATTCCCTGATTGATTGTTCACTGTGCCAAGTAATTCTTTTAGTTGGCCAGTTTGTTTCAAGGGAAAAGTACTGAGAATACCCAGTTTAAGCTCCACCTCCTTCCGTTGTTTCAATTGCCCCTTCTCTTCCTCACTAACGTGAATTTCTTAACCCATGCCCTGTGTTGTTGAGCTGGTTTATGGCCCACAAAAACTATGCAATTTCTTCAGCTCTTTGTGTAAAGAAAAAAAAGAATGAGCAAGAGTCAGGGGGAGGAAGGAGGCTGGGGTAAAAAAAAAAAAATGGACAAAACCATAAAGCAGGTTGGTTTGAATTCCTTCCAGTGAATGTCAGGACTGTTGTTTGGTCCTTGCATCAACACCTGCCAAAGGTACGGGGGTAGGGGCAGGACATGGCCAAGAGGTTGTTCAGAGAATGAGTTGCAGTGACCCTCCTTTTGGCTCATGTGCTATAGAAGTCAGGCCTCTGCATGGCTACCAGCGTGAAAGACTCTTCCATGAATGGTATTTGTCCGGGAGCAAATGGACAGAGAACTCAGTGGAGGGTGTCATCTCTCTCTCTCTCTCCCTCCCCCCTCTCTCTCCCACCCCTCTCTCTCTGACACACACGCACTTCACCACAGATGTTTTCCTTAATCTCATTTTCCCTCTATCTTGTCTACAAATTCCAGACTGTTAGAAGAACCCAACGGTCTCCTTTTTTCCCGTGATAGACTGAGGAAATTCATGACAAACTAGGAAGGATTTTCCAGATACTGTCGCAGTTGAAGTACTGTTTCTCTCTGTGCCCCCTACCCTACTCTGCCATCTCTCTTTGCTGTTCCCAGACATATTTTTATCTAATTAACTCCTTTATCTTCTCTCACTGGCTATTTGTCTTCCCTTGTTTCTGAGAGCCAATGGACAGGAAACAGCCACCATGTTGCTGGCAATTTACTGATGTATGAAGCATGCACTCCCAGAATCTCCTGCAATTTTACAATTGTGCAGTTACAGTTAATAGGATTTAGGTGGTGATGTTGGTTTAAAAAATTGCCAATATATATAGTCCAAGCTCAGAGGCAAGCTTACCATCATTGAGGTGAAAATGTACTCTGTATGATCTTTGTGTTATAGGAAGTACTGTGCTGTGAAGAACCACTGTTAATAATGTGATGTGTCAATATTTTCTGCATTTAGGACATAATCCTATGCATGTTTAGACAGAAAAAAGTCCTAGAACTCCCAGCATTTCCCAGCCAGTAGGCTGGGGAGTGCTGGGAGTTCTAGGACTTTCTCTCTCTCTAAGTATGCATCTTAATTTCCTTCTGTTTTCATTGTTTACAATTCTTCCTGCCATGACCACCATATGTACTGTATATAATCCTGAAACTCTCCATAATTCTCCATGCATCTGATGAAGTGGGCTATAGTCCACCAAAGCTTATTCTTAGATGACTTAGATGACTTAGAATCATAGGGATGGAAGGGGCCTACAAGACCATCAAGTCCAACTCCCTGCTCAGTGCAGGAAGCCTGATTCTCAGGTGGTCTCCCATCCAAGTACTAACCAGGTCTGACCCTTCTTAGCTTCTGAGATCAGACGAGATCAGGTGCATCCAGAATGGATCTGTTAGTCTTGAAGGTGCCACAGGACTTGTCATTGTTTTTGCTGCAAATAGATTAACATGGCTACCCTCTGGTAACAAGCACCAAGTGAATTGTTAGAAACTACACAGATATATAAATAATGCCCAAATTATAAAGCAGAATGTGTCTGCATGCTCTTGGCTGAGTACACCAAAGAAACCAACATTCCTTTATCTTTTCCCCTTTGTAGGCACCTTTTTCCCCCAAACTAGATTTAGGCCTATTGCCCCATCCCCACTCTGCCGTATAAAAAGACATGACACATTGGCTCTTTTATTAACACAATCCTGTACTGGACTAAAAAAGATGAGGTTAGATTTCATCCAGGGAACCAGAATAACTTCCGTGTGGATATAGAAAGCATGAAGCAACCAGTGTATACATCTATTTATTTTAAAACAGCCCCCGAGTTAGTTACACTCTGTTGTACATTTGTCCTCCATAGCAAGAACAAAATGTGTGGACCCCCCCCCCCCGAGAAATCTGGCTAGTCTTTCTGAAATTATTTTAGCAGCATCCCTTGAAATCCCCCAGACATATTGGCAAAACTGGTTTGGAGTATCTACTTTCACTTTAAAGTTGCCACTGGATTTCACCGAGTGTACACAATCACTGAGATATCTTTTATGGGTGTAGGCTGGAAGTCTAGAAATGTGTGCCACACAAAATTTATCTATTTATTTATTACACTTATATCCCACCTTTCTTCCATCATGGAACTCAAGGTGGCTACATCATACATGTGGTTCCCAGGTAGTCTCCCCTCCAAGCACTGACCAGACCCAGACCTGCTTAGCTTCATCAGGGTGGCTGCCTGGTGTGCCTTCAGACCCTGTCCTGAGAAATGTATCTGCTCATGCTGTTGCTCACCTCTCTTGGAGGTGTGGTAACCCAGTAGATCACGGCAGGGCAACCAGTGTGGGTGAGGGGCAGAATATCCGCCCATCAAGACCTCGGTGTGCCAAATGATGTCAGAGGCATGGCCACACACCCCAACAGCAAAAGTGGCACAGCCATACTCCCAACTTCATTCAGTTCCCAGGTGATCCTCCCAACATGTCTGCTGGGACCATCTTCATGTTGTGAGAGCCTTCTACATTGGAGAAGGTGCATGTGCAGCAAAATCACTTTACTTGCCCCATGCCTTCTCCCACTGGGGAGAGGATGCTGGGCAGGCAAGACCACCTGCCTGAGCCAGATGCTGGAGGGATGTTCCCTCAGCTGCTGGCTCAGTCCCAAGTGCTTTGCCCACACAACGGCTCCCCTGATTGGTTGGGGAAGGCGCTGTGTGGGTGAGGCCCCCACCTGCATCCCCTGCTGTTATCTCCTATCCAGATTGGAGATAAGAGTGGGGATTCCTCCAGGGGTGGGTCTTGACCTCCAAGCCCTGCCCCCTGGAGGAATCCTGGAAGACAGAGAGCAGATCATGAGCAATCTCCACAGGTTAGATTAGGCCTGTGGGCTGGAGTTTTCCCTCTACTGCAGTCAACAGTGAGATTCTCTGCTGTCCCAGAGGGCAGGATTGCATCTAATGGGCTTAAGTTACAGGAGGGTAGATTTCAGCTGAACATTAGGAGAAACATCTTGATAGTAAGCACTGTTCAACAATGGAACCAATTGCCTATAGGAATTGTGGGCTCTCCCTTGCAAGAGGTCTTCAAACGGATGTTGTAGAGCCATCTGTTGGGGGATGCTCTCACCTTGGATTTCCTGCATTTCCAGCAAGTTGGATTAGAAGACAAAACCCACAACGTAAAGGCACCGAGAGCAGTGCATGTCCAGCACAGAAACAATCCTTAGAACTGCCTAAATTTATGAAGGCCTAGCTCATCTTGAAAAGCAGTTTCCTTTCTCAGATCCCTTACAAGTTCTGTAGTTAGAGAGCTAAGGAGTTTACTTTTGCAGGTTGCACCATTGCCCTGAAGAAAGAAACTTCGCTTTCTGAAACACATTTTCTGAAAAGCTTTGGGCCGTAATAAATTTAGGCACTTTCAAAAGCTGTTTCTCTCCTGGTCATTAGTTAGTTTAGTTGGCCTACAAGTACCATCTGCCCCCATGATTCTGTAAATGTATTTATTTATAATATTTTTATTCCACCTAATAGGTGAAGGTTACATTAGATTATGTAAATGTGTGCATCTGTTGCATGTCTAAGGGCCAAATCCCACATTACCAAATTCCCTGAACCCTATGTTACATAATAATTATGCATTTTTTTTTTGCAGACTTCACTTCAGTCATGCTAATGATCTCCCCTAAAAGGGATGGGAATTTAGCATGGTTAACTGTTCCTTCCATAAAAATGATTTGCCACACAGAGGGGGCCCATTTCAGCAGCATACATGGGGACAAAATAATTCTGAAGTATGGATGTATGAGAATTCCTTTGGGGGGCTGAAATCTCAACAGATTGTACTGGTTCCACATCCTGGTGGATTTTGTTCCGTTTCCCTGCTGGCACTGAATCAATCTGAAGAGAGTAGTTCCAATATGCAGATTTCAGATTTATTATTATTTTTAAATGATGGCAGAAATTTGCACAAATGGGATTTTAGGGTTGTTGTTTTTTTAATGGGTCCTATGATTTGCACAGATGGGATCATGTTGTTATTTTAATATTATTTTCTGTGTCTTTAAATTTGTGCAAATGGGATTGTGTTTTTTAATTATTATTTTTCAGGTATTTAAAGTTGCGTGAATGGGATAGATATAGATCTAGAAATAATTGCTTGGCGTCTTTAAATGTATGCAAACAGGATCATTATTTCCAGATCTTTAAATTTGTGCAAATGGGGTGGTACTTTTTTGTTGTTGTTTAAGTATTTTTTATCAGTGATCTTCCACAGGTCTGCCTGTCTGCTCTGTATTCCTGTTGTAAATATTCTTGTCGATTTCATCCTTTCCATGCCCTATTTGGTTGAGCCCAGCAGAGCCATATTTCCATACTTGTCAAAGAACCTGTCTATTTCATCCGCCACTTTGGCACTTCCTGAGCAAAAGCCCCTCCAAAGAACTGAAAGACCAGCCTGAGATGTTTAAATTGGGCCACTGTGAAGTGGGCTCCTTTAAAGGGCAGCAGCCCTGGAAACAAAATAAGCAGATGTGTCACACCTAGAAGCAAACTCCCATAGTAGCAAGGGCCAAAATATGCATGGTCCTCTGTTATAGGTAATTTAGTATGGGCCCTGTGTGAAAACCAAGTGGGAGCTTTGTAACTTTTCCTCCAGCACCAGCATCTGCTTATCATCTTGGGGTTTGTTTGCTGCATAACTAGATGGAAGAAAAATGGATAATGCCTATTATGTTGAATGGGTAGAAGTGGTGCTAACATAGCTCAAAGTAACTTGAAGTAGTTACTCTGATTTCAAAGCTTTGCTTTAAAGCAAAGCTTTCAAAGCAGGTTTCAAAGCTTCCTCTCGGCGCAGCATTTTAAAAAGTGGGCAGGAGAAGGGTAACATTCAGAGGCACTGCTAAGTTGGGGGGGGCAGGTCAATTGCTTTCAATGAGATGTTGCCTTTGGGGGACGTGACCAAGGAGGGCACCCAAGCAGTGAAGGGGCAGTCTTTATGCTGTTCCTGTGCCCTGACTGGCTGTGTTTCCTCCAAAGTCAGCATGTGGTTGGTTCAGGCCTCTGCTACTCAAAAGTTAAAATGAAAAAGAAAATCGAATGAAGTGTTAATACCAAGAAGGAGAAGGAAGGGAGGGAGGGAGAGAGAGAGGGAGGAGGAGGAGGAGGAGGAGGAGGAGGAGAAGGAGAAGGAGAAGGAGAAGGAGAAGGATCACACACATTAAAAATGGGGCTGCACTCTCAACTGGTCAGCTGCCGCATTGTTTCCTTTTACCAGCAAGTCGGCATGAGGGGGCACCCCTGCCACTTGCCAAGCAGCTGTTTCGGGGGCCTGGCAAACTGTGGGGCAGTGCCGCTGGTGGTATTTTAATTCAGGTGTCTAAAATGTTGAAAGCTAGTATCAGTGTGGGAATAATACGTTTTCACTGTGTGATGGGAATAGGTCTTTAGCCAATTGTTATGAGGAGGGCAACACTTCTATGAAGAGAATGAAAAAGTTGAGTTATTCGATTCCCAGCCTCGATGAAGAAGCTGGGCTGACTACACTCCAGGGCATTCCGTTAGCGTTTAGCCTGCAGACTCCATGGATCTGTCTGCAGCGGGCAAAAATATATTAAGTCTTAGCCAGTCCTTGCTCTGGAATTTCTGAGCTGCTAGCCTGCTACTCTGTCAGGGGACCATTAATAGCTTCTTCTAAAGCCACTGTAGCTACGCAAGAGATCAATGTGTGCACATACTGATCTAACCATAGTTCAGGGAGAAATGGATTGTTACATTTAACAAAAAACAAAACCAAACTCTATTTATCTTCTGTGTTTCTCCATCAGTGTGTCCCCCCCCCCCGCTTCCCATTAAGTGATGCAGAGAGCAATTAAACTTCCAGTGGGATGAATTAGCTAATGTTTCTGTAGTGGTGGCAAGATGAAGTCATCAATAGAAGGGTTCACTATTATTATTAGATACAAGGCTACATATGTTGCTGTTATTACAGTGCCCCCAGTGACTGCTTGTTAGAGCAGGTCAGGATAGCATCAAAGAAAAGTGTGGCAAAAACAAACAGGAGCAGAACGAAAGACTAGAGGTGCATGAAAATTTCATTTCAATTCACAGATCTGGATGGTTTTTTATAGGACAATCTGAGATAGGTATTGGACAAATTCCAGTGGTGAACATTAGAAATGTTTATCAATTTAATGTTAAGAGAATTACAATTTTTATGAACAGTAACCACAAAGCTTAAAGCACTCTAATATCCTTGTAACCTCTAATAACCCTTTCAGTATTGTAACAGTCCACTTTCCAGCTTTCTTTGTCATTGGAGTTCTGTATTCTTTAAGACCCCTTCATGGATTCGCCTTGTTGTGGCGAAGGGGCTTGCGTAACTCAGGGAAGCCATAAGCTATGCCATGCAGGGCTACCCAAGACGGACAGGTCATGGCAGAGAGTTTTGACAAAATGTGGTCCACTGGAGAAGGAAATGGCAACTCACTCCAATATTCTTGCCAACAAAACCCCATGGAACGTATCACAAGGCTAAAAGATATGATGCCGGAAGATGAGCCCATCAGGTCAGAAGGTGTCCAATATACTACTGAGGAAGAGCAGAGGGTATTTCCAAGTAGCGCCAGAAAGAGTGAAGTGGCTGGGCCAAAGCTGAAAGGACACTCAGATGTGGATGTGTTTGGTGGTGAAAAGAAAATCCGATGCTGTAAAGAACAATATTGTTTAGGAACCTGGAATGTCAGATCAATGAATCAAGGTAAGCTGGAGGTGGTCAAACATGAGATGGCAAGATTGAACATTGAGAGCTTGGGAATCAGCGAACAAAAATGGACAAGCATGGGTGAATTTAATTCAGGTGACCATCGTATCTACTACTGTGGGCAAGAATCCCTTAGAAGAAATGGAGTAGCATTCACAGTCAACAAAAGGGTGGGAAAAGCAGTACTGTGGTAGAATCTTAAAAATGATAGAATGATCTCAGTACAAATCCAAGGCAAACCATTCAGCATCACAGTAATTCAAGTCTATGCCCCAGTCACTGAGGCCGAAGAAGCTGAGGTTGATCGGTTCTATGAAGACCTACAACACCTTCTAGAACTAACACCAAAAAAAGATGTCCTCTTCATCATAGGGGATTGGAATGCTAAAGTAGGAAGTCAAGAAATCACTGGGATAACAGGCAAGCATGGCCTTGGTGTACAAAATGAAGCAGGACAAAGGCTAATAGAGTTTTGCCAAGAGAACACGCTGATCATAGCAAACACTCTTTTCCAACAGCACAAGAGGTGACTCTACACATGGACATCACCAGATGGTCAATATCGAAATCAGATTGATTATGTCCTTTGCAGCCAAAGATGGAGAAGCTCTATACAGTCAGTCAAAACAAGACCTGGAGCTGACTGTGGCTCAGATCATGAGCTTCTTATCGCAAAATTTTGGCTTAAATTGAAGAACCACTAAACTGTTCAGGTATGACCTAAATCATATCCCTGATGAATATACAGTGGAGGTGAGGAATAGATTTCAGGGATTAGACCTGATAGACAGAGTGCCTGAGGAACTATGGACGGAGGTCTGTAACATTGTTCAGGAGGCAGCAACTCAATCCATCCCAAAGAAAAAGAAATGCAAGAAAGCAAAGTGGCTGTCTGATGAGGCTTTACAAGTAGCTGAGGAAAGAAGGGAAGCGAAAAGCAAGGGAGAAAGGGGAAGATATATCCAACTGAATGCAGAGTTCCAGAGAATAGCAAGGAGAGACAAGAAGGCCTTTTTAAATGAACAATGCAAAGAAATCAAGGAAAACAACAGAATGGGAAAGACTAGAGATCTCTTCAAGAAAATTGGAGACTTCAAAGGAATGTTTTGTGCAAAGACGGGCATGATAAAGGACAAAGAAGGCAGGGACCTAACAGAAGCAGATGAGATTAAGAAGAGGTGGAAAGAATATACAGAAGAACTATACAGGAAAGATCTGAATGTTCCTGATAGCCATGATAGTGCGGTCACTGAACTTGAGCCAGACATCCTCGAGAGTGAACTCAAGTGGGCCTTAGGAAGCATTAGTAACAACAAAGCTAGCAGAGATGGCAGTATTCCAGCTGAGCTATTTAAAATCCTAAAAGATGATGCTGTTAAAGTGCTGCACTCAATATGCCAACAAATTTGGAACACTCAACGGTGGCCACAAGACTGGAAAAGGTCAGTTTACATTCCAATTCCAAAGAAGAGCTATGCCAAAGAGTGTTCAAACTACCATACAATTGCACTCATTTCACATGCCAGCAAGGTGATGCTCAAAATCCTACAAGCTAGGCTTTAGCAGTATGCGAACCGAGAACTACCAGAAGTACAAGCTGGGTTTCGAAGAGGCAGAGGAACTAGAGATCAAATTGCCAACTTTCGCTGGATCATGGAGAAAGCAAGAGAATTCCAGAAAAACGTCTACTTCTGCTTCATTGACTACGCTAAAGCCTTTGATTGTGTGGATCACATCAAACTGTGGCAAATTCTGAAAGAGATGAGGGTACCAGACCACCTTACCTGTCTGCTGAGAAACCTGTACGAGGGTCAAGAAGCAACAATAAGAACCAGAGATGGAACAACTGATTGGTTCAAAATTGGGAAAGGAGTACGACAAGGCTGCATATTGTTGCCCTGCTTATTTAACTTTTATGCAGAGTACATCATGAGAAATGCTGTGTTGGATGAATCACAGGTCAGAATTAAGATTGCCGGGAGAATTACGAACAACCTCAGATACGTAGATGATACCACCCTAATGGCAGAAAGCGAAGAGGATCTCAAGAGCCTCTTGTTGAGGGTGAAAGAGGAGAGTGCAAAAGCTGGTTTGAAACTCAACATTAAAAAAACGAAGATCATGGCATCTGGCCCCATCACTTCCTGGCATATGGAAGGGGAAGAAATGGAAGCAGTGACAGATTTTACTTTCTTGGGCTCCAAGATCACCACAGATGGTGACTGTAGCCATGACATTAAAAGACGCTTGCTCCTTGGGAGGAAAGCTATGGCAAACCTAGACAGCGTAGTAAGAAGCAGAGACATCACGTTGCCGACAGCGGTCCATCTAATCAAAGCTATGGTTTTCCCAGTAGTAACGTATGGCTGTGAGAGGTGGACTATAAGGAAGGCTGAGCGCCGAAGAATTGATGCTTTCTAACTGTGGTGCTAGAGAAGACTCTTACGAGTCCCCTGGACTGCAAGGAGGTCAAATCAGTCAATCCGAAAGGATATCAACCCTGTGTGCTCATTGGAAGGACAGATCCCGAAGCTGAAGCTCAAATATTTTGGCCACCTAATGCAAAGAGAAAACTCTCTGGAAAAGACCCTGATGCTGGGAAAGACTGAAGGCAAAAGGAGAAGGGGACGGCAGAGGATGAGATGGCTAGATAGCATCACCGATGCAATGAATATGGACTTCAGCACGCTCCGGAAGAGAGCGCAGGACAGGAAGGCCTGGCGTGCTATGGCACATGGGGTCACGAAGAGTCGGACACGACTGAATGACTGAACAACAATGAATTCTTCAAAACAGCTGATGATCTGTGTATTTCTCTGTCTCGTTCTTTAGCTGCAGGCTTCCCAATCTACCTGCTCCTCACGGCCGTTCTGTCCCATGTCATTCTCTCCACATCCAGTTCTTTACTGGCTGCAGTCCTCTCCAAAACCAGTTCCTTCCCAGTCCTACTGGCTAACTCATCTCTCTCTTCTCCCGATCTGGCTTAGCTCTCCTCCCTCCTTTTAACCGCCTCTTAACTTTCCCACCTGTCCATCTTCCTCCTTCCCAACATTCCATTATTGTAGTACTTGCCACATATCATCAGAACATTCCCCATTCACAAGCTGTACGTGAACCTGAATAGGAACACATTTTTTCAAAAACGCTCGCACATCCCAAAACTTTTGATCATGTTTGGAAAGCGAGTATTTTAAAAATATACATACTTCAAAGTGCACATTTTTCAAAAGATAAACATTTTGATGCTTTAGTCAATAGGGGAAAATGTGCTGTTTTAAATAATATGTATGTTCGAAAGCAAGAAATTGCAAGTAGATAAATAGGTACCGCTTCGGCGGGAAAGGTAACAGCATTCCGTGCACCTTGGTGTTCAGTCATGCCGGCCACATGACCACGGAAGCGTCTTCGGACAGTGCTAGCTCTTCGGCTTAGAAACGGGGATGAGCACCGCACCCTAGAGTCGGACACGACTGGTTGGGGACACCTTTACCTTTACCCTTTTATAGAAATGTGTACTTTTCCTGTTCAAAATGAGCATTTTTCCCATTTGAACGAAAAGGAAAACACATTTCAAATGAAAATGGGAATGAGGCAAACTGAGCTTCAAAGTGGAGTTTAGCTCAGTTTGGTGAGTATGAGCATCCCTGGTTCTCCCAGCCCTACTAAAGAGAGGGCTACGCAGTATAGATAAATGTCAAGTGCATCTGCCTTGGATCATAGTTATTTTTTTCTAACTGCTGACAGACTGTTGACATGCTTTATCTCAGGCCCTTATGTATGGTGTGGAGAAAGGGGACAGGAAGAAAAACCTGTCTCATAATGCTAGAACCCAGGGTCATCCTATGAATCTGAGTGGTGGGAAATTCAGGACAGATACAAGGAAGCCCTTCTTCACACAGCTCATAGTTAAACTATGGAATTCACTACCACACGATGTAGTGATGGCCACCAACTTGGATGGCTTGAAAAAGGAATTAGACAAATTAATGAAAGATAAGCTACTAGTCATGATGGCTATATATTACCTACAGTTATTGGAGGCAGTATGCCTCTGTAGATCAGTTGCTGGGGAACATGGGTCAGAGGGTGCTGTTGCACTCATGTCCTACTTGTGGGCTTCCCGCAGCCAGCTGGTTGGCCACTGTGTAAACAGAATTCTGGAGCAGATAAGCTTTGGACTGACTCAGCACAGCTTTTCTTACATTCTTATGCCTTTATTATATACCGCCCCTCCCCCCGTCCTCCCCAGGAGTAGAACTGACCAGATCCATTTGTGCTTAACTTTAACAAGCTTGCTGCACCATGTGCCTCCAGACAAGTGACATGGTTCTTAGGGCTGAAAGGCATGGCAGGACACCATGGGATGGGTCAGGCCATGGAACCTACCAGGGGATAGGTTTGTGAAACAGCAGAGTTTTAGGAAAATGCCCTAGAAATCCTGAGGGTCAATCTGGTGGCCCAACAGGCTGTCCAGATTGTAAGAGCACTGCACACCTTGGCATAGCAGGCAAGTGGCATATGATTGGCTTGTATCACCTGACTGCTAGGTCCAGGAGGATTCTGGCCCACAGGGCCTGCAGTTCCCTCTGGCGGTGGCCATGAACTGAAGGGAGTAAAGAATCAGTGCCAGCAAGGGTTCCAGTTTGAGCCCTGCATCACCTGATGCCGTGTTTTTGATGCCAGAAGAACTGAATTCTTCTGATCTATAGAAGTAATCCAAGTGGCAATTTAGAAGGGACAGCAGAAGCCCCAGGACCTGTCCTACCATTAGAAAGAGGGAGGCAGCTGCTGCTACAGACAACGGATGCTGGGAGTGGTGTGGGGTTGGAGAGTGAGGCACTGCAGGATACCTCTAGTTGTGTCACATGGCCTGCTATCTGCCTCCCTAAGCTAGCCCGCTCCCCTCGGGGGGTGGGTGGGGTGGAGGACGCTGCCCCATCGCCAGGGTTGAAATCACATTCACCTGCCAGTCCCGTCAATTTCTCTACACGGAATGGGCATTTCATCCTTCATCTCTGGCAGCAAAATGACTTGGGCTGGCCCTGACAATGTAGAATTAAAACTGTAAACCTGTAAACCAAAAGCCCTGATCACAGTTCCTTCTGAAGGCAATTTTCATTTCTCCTGCAGCATAGAGAGGGTTTGCAGTGGAGGCAGAACCAAGAGGCAGACACAACACAAGTGCTTTGTGTGAACGAGGGCCACTTTTCATTTAAATTAACACAAATGCATGGGACAGTCTCCAACGTTAGTCCTACGTAGAGTAGACCCATCAACATGAAAGGGAATTACGCTAGTTGTGTGACTAATTTAAGTCTCATTCATTTCAATGGGTCTACTTTATGTAGGACCAACATTAGATACTAGTCCTAAACAGGATCTGTGAGATGACAGTGGGAACTGACCATAAAGGGACTTCTCTGCAGTGGCACCCGCCCTCTGGAAAACCCTGGTTAGTTTGAGGCAGAAAATGTGGCATCTTTCAAGCACCTCCTAAACACGCACTTTTTCTCCCAGGCTTTCGCATGGGTTGTAACTGCTGTTGGCTTTTACTTTGGTTTTATATGCTACTTTTAGACTTTTTAAAGTCTTATATTATGTTTTATTGTGTTGTATTTTATGGTTTTAATCATTGTGAACTGCCCAGAGAGCCTTGGCTGTTGGGCAGTATATAAATGTAAATAATAATAATAATAATAATAATAATAGATGATGATGATGATGATCATGGCCCTGCAGGACTCTTTCCTGTATTATTTGAGTGAGCAAGTCCCTACCCCGTCCTTCGAGCCACCACTAGAGTGTGCAAGGGAGGGGGTCCTGGGTCACCCCCACCCAGTGCCCCACAAGTCTAGGCTGGTGAATCAGGATAGCCCCAAAGGCAACCTGTATCCTGCTGAAGGGTCCCATAGCCCTAAGTGGCTGGCCATGGGAATACATAGTCTTGGGCTGCTCACCAAGTTACCTACTGCCCAAAGGACCAAATAATCTATTAACACAACATCAGTCCCTAACCTCAAGCCCTGAAGCCTCAGTCCAGAGTAGGTAACCCTGCCCCCTCCCACCACACACATCCTCCATCAGTTAACAGAGAGGTTAAAAAACAAACAAACACATACTTGGCTCCCACAAATGGATGACTGCACTAAATTCAGGGTGGGCAAGCCAGCAGCAAAATGGGGGAAAAGCCTGATGAAGGGAAGAAACAGCTTATAAAGTCCCATTAACAACACCCCATTCCTCTCACTCGGATTGGAATGGCTTTGGGTGAGGGACATGTTTTGTGGCCAGAGAGAATATGAGAGCATGACATATGTGGCCTCAAAACATGAACCCCACCTGAAGCCATTCCAGTCCGGGTGGGAGGAAAAGGGTGGTGTGAATGGGAACGAAGACTGAAGTTCCTTAACATTATACTTTTAGTGGGAGGACTTCTGGGAAATCTCATGAACAAAGATGCTTTAGCATCTTCCCCTCAAACTGTTGGAGGTCCAACAGGGCTTGCTGGGTTGACAGAACTGTTTTTAAGCAAGGGACACTAAAGCACTGCTGGAATGATTCCCATTATTTTGATCACAATAGCATTGGATAAGCTTACATGGTCCTTTTAAGAAAAACTGCTGAACCTTGAGGTACCTCCACCACCACCACACCCCCATCATACTTTGCCCCTTTCAGCTAACACTCTCATTCTCATATGCATCAGAATTTTCTGTATCCAGTAGCAAAAGGAATATAATAAATACTATGACTGGTAGATATCCTAATAGCTTCCTTCTAAAAACTAGCATGTTGCTGAAGCCAACCTTGTATTGTTTTTAGATGAACCAGGATTAGGGGTTTTCCAAAATATTAAACACCAGGAATTGTCCACCTGGGTTATATTGACTGAACTCAGCTTTGGCCAGTAACTTAGTTTACTGCAAAATGCTTCCAGATCTCATTATGTTGTTGGGACACCTGCTGGAGAATTGCTAAAATACACCCATCAGAGTATTCTGTCTGGAAATTTGATTTGGGTGCTTTTTAAAACTGCCTGATATGACATTTTGGAAAGTTTCAAAATTCATATTCTGATTTCAGAATTTGACCTTGACATTTGGACACTTTGCACCCTGATCTGATGCATGTTAACTGAGAAGTCCCACTGATTTCAGTGAGTCTTACTCACAGGTAAATCTGCATAGGATCAAGGCTCAGAGAGCCAGTGTGGTATAGTGGTGAGAGTGTTGGACTGGAAGCCAGGAGATCTGGGTTCTAGTCCCCACTGAGCCATGAAGCTCACTGCATTACTTTGGGCCAGTCACTGACTCTCAGCCTAACCTACCTCACAGGGTTGTTGTGAGGATAAAATGGAGAGGAGGTGGACCATGTAAGCCGCCTTGGGTTCTTTGCAAGAGGAAAAAATGGTGGGATAGAAATGTCATAAATAGGATTGCAGCTTTGAACATTTTTGGTCTCCTGGCTGATTTTCATAGTTGGCTATGAAACTTGTTAGTTAGCTTTCTGATTTCACAAACCTAGCCATTGTTTTCTACTGTTTCTCATGGCATTGACGGGAAGTTGTGACTAGCCTCTGATGTCATGGCCCTGGGTCTGTAGGCTTGGGGTCATTCCAAAAAGGACTCTAAGCCCAATGAGATACAGGTTCTCTGTTTAGTCTTGGGAGATGTGAAGTGGATATTCTCACATTAAAAAGTGAACCCAACAAATTCCTCACCCATCCCTACCTGTGCTATGTAGAGAAGCAGCCAGAAGTGTTGTCTGCTGCCTGAAATTGTGCAGTCCATTTCTTCCCCCTCCATTTCTGCTGCCTGAGGAGTCCCAATATGTACCTCCAAGACTGGTTTTCCAGTGACGAGTGCGCAGTATGGCCAGGATCTAAGCATCCCTCCTTAACCCCCAACTCCTCCTCTGTAGGTTTCTGTGGAGGTTTTCTCTAGCCTGTTCCCCTTCCCTGACAGAAACTGCAGTGCTATTTTTGTAAACCCTGAGTAGTTTGAAATAGCTATGAGCCTGTCAGGACGAATATCCTGAGGCAATCGCAGCCATATGTTTCATCATCACTGCCTGAGTGGCCTTGTGAATTAGCCCTCCTTCTGCCCGTTCCACTCCCCCCCATATCCTCTCATATTTACAGCAATATGACACAAAAGAAAGGTGGGCTTTTTTTGGATTGGGGGGTAGAAAGCACAACACTTTACTCGGTGGTGGCCTAAATGGGGTCATGCATATCTGACAACAGCCAGGACAAGTGGTGTGGGGGAATAGTTTTGCAGTTTGCACACAATGTTCAGTCAATTCAGGTTGGAAGAAACTATTGTAAATAACCCTCCCAACAAGGCACGAGTCTAACATGGAAGCAGGAGAGGCCCAGGGATAATTTCCGGTCTGCTGCCCTGAGCGTACTGTCAAAGACAGACTCATTTCAACCTCAATAATGTGGTAATCTTTCCCCCCTTCTGACAACTGGGGCTGAGCCTGCAACAAAGACCTTTTAATCTGCTCTTTCAGACATTGGTGAACTCCTGTGTTGCTTCATCTGTGTACAGTCTGCAGACCCCCGAGGAAAACAGGGAGAGGAAATAATGCCCAAAGACAATAATGTACTGTTGGGAAAGCATTTCCTATCTTCTCCCTATCTCCTTCTCTTCTTCTCCTTTCCTCCACAGATTGGTGATTCCTTAACGTAATAGTTCCTTTGCAATTTTCCTGATTTCTCTGTTTCTGTTTTTCCTCCCTTGTAGACATGGATTTGTAGAAGAACCCCCCTTGTGGAGGAAAAAGGAAGAGAATACTGCATTGGAGAATCAAGAAGACATGTCCCTTGCAGGAAGACCCCCGATAGCTTCCATCTTGATACTTCTTCTGCTCCTTTGGGGTGGAGAGAACACCCGGGCTCAGAGGGCAGGTAAGGGTAGGCATTATTTGCATGGATATCGTAAGAGGGGCATGACTGGAGAATATATATATGGAGGGTAAAGCTGTAGGGGAGAATGACTGAGGATCCAAAGATGGAAATGGATAACAAATGCCAAGTTTTATATAGTGCTTTAGAGTGTTCAGTGTGATCTCAGGAATCCTTACAACAGCCTTTTAAAATTGATCACGGCTATTTATTTCGCCTGTATTGCTGAGCTTGAGGGGTGATGGCTTGCTTCAAGCCATCTAGATAATCCATGACCATGATGAAATGCGAACCGAGGATTTCCAGGTAAGCAGCTCAGCTTGCAGTGCTGTACACACTTACTCGGAAGTAAGCTCTGTTGAAAACAATGGAACTTACTTTTGAGGAAGCATGCATTGGATTGGTCTTAGTTGCCACACTATTGTAGCTTTCTTATGTAATGTGTAGGGCTATGCTACATTGTTTTTTTTTTAAAAAAGAAATGTGCTGTTTTGAAGAAATAAAATTCTTTCATTAGATCAGTAGTCGAATGATCTAGCAACATTTGTGTGATCTTACTTATAGAAGTAATTGATGAAGACTGAGGCAGGAGTAGCAGTAGAAAGGAAAGATGCATGAAAAACAATCTCCCTGCTGAGGACCTTCCTGTGTGTTGATGCTTGCTTGCTCGCTTGCTTGCTTGCTTGCTCATTCATTCATTCATTCATTCATTTATTTTAAACATTCCTTGGCCGCCTTTCAGGTCAGAAGCCTTCCCAAGGCAGCTTACAGCAATAAAATGCATGCTATGTGAATCTGCCATAGAATCCTGGCATGTTGCAACATATCCTGGCCTCTACCACACTCCAACGGGGCTGCGCATTGCAAAGGAAGGTTCATTAGTGATGGATGACAAATTCATTTCAGTTTGCCTTTTTATCAGAATTTACTAGGGATGTGCACATTTTGTTAAATCTGTTCCATGGATTGTCAAACACCTTTTGTTCCACCATTTGCTCATTGGTGGGATTGGGATTTTTAGGGACATATGAGAATTTTGTTCCACTTGTGCAAGTGTGCCTTAGTGCTAATGCACATTAGCGCAAGTGCAAATTTGCACAACTCTCCCCCCAGATTATTATTATTATTATTATTATTATTATTATTATTATTATTATTTTAAGGTCACAAGTCTGTGGGATCCATGTAGCTCAGAAAAAGCCAGTCCACTGGAGAATCTTTCAGTCAGATTCATAGAATTCTGAATTCATTTGAATCTGTTGCAGATTTCTTCAACATCCCTAGAATTTACCCTGTTTGCCCTTCCTGTACCCAAATTCACATCTGAATGCAATCTGCAATTAAAGTCTGCACATTTCCTATTTTCTGCTTCTCAAAACAACGACAACAAAAAAGCATTAAAATGTGTACATTTGAAAAGTATGCATACAAATACAGATTCTTGAAAAATGTGCACATACAATGGGAGAAAATGCATACATTTAAAAATGTGCATGATTGATGCACATACAATTGTATATGCATACAAAATGCATACATTTGCAGAAAATGCATACATTTGGAAAAAATAGGGGTGTACGGAAGAAGCAGCCTAGTGTCGTTCCACCTCCAGTCCTCCTGGAGCGGAGGTAAGTGGTCCTGATCCGCTGCGGATTCCTGAGGTCGGATTCCAAAGAATCTGGCCTCATTTGAATCTGCAGCAGATTTCTCTGACATCACTAGGAAAAATGCACACAAAAATATGCACAACTTCTCGTACAAAACTTTAAAAACCACAGCTCACAGTCTGATCACAACGTAAGTCAGAACGAGATTTGAGGTGGAATTCAAGAGAACCTTGATGAGTTCAGGTTTTGCTGATTTGCACATCCCTAGAGATGGTCAAGGTGTCGTGCAAGGAAATTTGTCACGCTCACTGGGCCTCATTGAAAAGTCCCAGATAAAACATCTGGGGGCATTGTTTGAAAGACAGTGGTTTATAACAATATTCATTCAGTATGTGGAATCACTGAGATAATCTGAAAAATAAACCCTCTTCAGGAATAATCATGTGTGGCCTACAAGTAAAACATAGGGGCAGGATGGTCGATTGCTGTTCCAGAATGGTGCCCTGGGGCTGAGTTCTTGACTTATTCATCATTGGCTTGTAGCCAGTGTGTATGAGAGATACTTTCATAGCAAATGAATGATCTTTAGATGTCAAGGAACTCATTCTCCAATCCAACAAATCATCCATCCCCTTGTCAACACCCTGGATTTGCTGTTCTTTCTTTTTTTGTATAAATCTAGTAAAACTTCTCACCAGTGTAAAGGAAAACATTTCTCCAGGCTAAGAATCAATAAAAGATAATGGTGCTTTTAAAAGTGAACATGGAATGCCAATTCCTTGCCATTGGAGTCAGTAAAGGCAGGTTGAAGGCAGGCAACTCTTGATCTGCCAAGGGTTTTTCTACATCTTGCATTAAAAGGGAATGGAAGGAGGGGGGAACAGAGAGTAGTCTGTTACTATTTCAAAGGAAAATAGTTGCCTCATAGACATGCAGACAGAGTAGGCGAAAGGGTTGAACCAAGACATAGCAGCCACAATAATACACACACAGAAGTTTTGCATAACAAAGCAAATGCTGTGTTCAGATCTACTTTAGAACTTTTTAAACTCTAAGGGCAGACTCAGCATGGGTCTCCAAGATGGAACATGTTCTGTACACCAGAGAGACAGAGGGCTAAGGAGAAGTTCCCTCAAGTGAAAATTGCAATGCTTCACAGAAATGCATCTGGCAGCTGTGGTGCTGGTCACTGTCTTCATTTACCATGTCTCAGCAGCCTCTCCTGTTTCCCTTGCAGGTTGCAAGAATGTTCACTATGATCTCGTCTTCATCTTGGACACCTCCTCCAGCGTGGGCAAAGAAGACTTTGAGAAGGTCCGCCAGTGGGTGGCTAATCTAGTGGACACTTTTGAGATTGGACCTGACAAAACTCAGGTTGGTGTTGTCCGCTACAGTGACAGACCGACGACTGAATTTGACCTTGGAAGATATCAGACTCAGGAGGAAATAAAAGAAGCTGCCAAGAACATCAAATACTATGGGGGCAATACAAACACAGGTGATGCCCTACGGTACATCAATACATACAGCTTTGCAGCAGCGGCTGGTGGGAGGCCAAGTGACAGCACCATCAAAAAGGTGGCTATCCTTCTGACCGATGGCAGGAGCCAAGATTATGTCTTGGATCCAGCCACTGCAGCACATAAAGCAGGCATAAGGATCTTTGCTGTGGGTGTTGGCGAGGCCCTTAAAGAAGAGCTGGATGAAATTGCTTCTGAGCCTAAATCAGCCCATGTGTTCCATGTCTCCGACTATAATGCTATCGATAAGATACGAGGAAAGCTGAGGAGGAGGCTTTGTGAGAGTAAGTAAGGAAACCATTGCTTTGCCGCAAAGATAATTGCAATATGTATAGGCTTTCTACATGTGTATATGGACTTGTAATGGGTGGTGTCTCTAGATGTGGAAAAATGAAGTGCCAGGTTAAATCAGGCATTCGTAAGTTGTAATTTGATAGCAGTGTATGTAGTTATTTCTGTATCTAGCAATTTTAACATGTAGACTTCCTTTTCTGCAGCTCCACTTAGTTAGACTACTTAGAGATAAATCAGGGGTGGAGAACCTGTGGCCCTAGGGCTGTATGCAGCCCACAGGCCAATTTCATGCAGCCCTCAGCTTACGTTCAAAATCTCTCCGCAAGCGATCAGTTTAGAACTCTGGCAAGAGTGTTCTGCCATTTTCCTGGCAGCTCACTGAGTGGGAAGGAAAAGGGGGAGACAGAGAGAGAGAGAAAACGGTGTGGCAGAAAGAGAGAGAAGGGGTGACCCACCCACGTTTGTCTCTGGCCCTGCCCACTGTTTGCTTTGGCCCCGCCCATTGCCAACATGTGGCCCCAACAGATTACTCACAAGGGAATGTGGCGCACAAGAGAAAAAGTTGCCTCACTCCGACTTAATTCAATATTCACATTGTCGATGGAACGACTTGCCAATTCTTATGAGCTTGGACCCAAAGGCATCATGTCAGCTTGCTAGAATTCTAATTAACAATGCAGATACCACGTGACTTGTTCACACAGTTAAATTGTTATTGTGAGTGTTCCCTCACTTGATGATTGCTTCCTGCACATCAAGGGCACCATGTCGAGAGCCACAGCCCCCATCTTATAATGAACAACCTAGGGATGTCAGAGAATTCCACCACGGATCTCAGTGAGGCTGAATGCAGCCTGCCACCACCCTGCCCCCCCCCCGCAGATCCCCCCCAGGACGAGACTTACCTGGGGCGGATGTTCCGGGCAGCGGCGGCTCCGGCGGCAGCTGGTCTTCCGACCGGTTGTTGCTGCCGCCGCCATTTACAGTCTTGTCAGTTGTTTCCCCCCTGCCACAAGACGTGATAGGCTATGTAAAGATTTACGTAGCCTATCATGGCTGGGTAAAAAACAAACAAAAAATACCCCACGTACGCAAATGGCGGCGGCTACGGCCGCCACCAATTGCATCCTTATTTTTGGCCGTCTTAGTCTACGTAAATATTTACATAGACTATGACGGCGAAAATAAAGAGGAATGCAAATAGCGTAGGGGGCACTATCTGCATCCCTTTTTGATTTGCCATTTTAGCCTACGTAAAGATTTACGTAGGCTAAAACGGTGAATCAAAAAGGGACTCAAATAGCGCCCACTACGCTATTTGCATTCCCCTTTATTTTCGCCATCATAGTCTACGTAAATATTTACGTAGACTAAGATGGCCAAAAATAAGGAACGCAAGTGGCGGCGGCCGTACCGCCGCCATTTACGTATGCGGTTGTTGTTGTTGTTGTTTTTTCCCAGAGCCCTCCGCGGCCGGAAATCCGGCTGCGGACGGCTCTGACCTGGGCCTGGCCGGCTGCTCCGCAGAGATGCCGCGGAGCACAGCTGGCAGTGGAGGATTCCGGGGGGGAGGAACGGATCGCCTCCCCCCCGTCAAGGATTCTGGGGGGAGGGACGGAATGCCTCCCCCCCCACCATCAACATAATCCACGGAAAGGTAAGTGACTTTCGTACATCCCTAGAACAACCTACGAATATCCATCTCCCTGAATGCAAACCCCTTGGAGAGAAGATCTCTGTAAAGAAACTCTGTTAGGGGAGTTTCTCACCTGCACCCATTTTCTCAATGGAGCTGTGGGGGAAAGTTAGCATATGGCAATGTAAGGGCCCTGGAGGAGCCAGGTGAGAGAATCTTCTGAGGAACAGAACCTGCTCTCTAGCCACCTATTATGGATTTGGGGGAGGGGGAGGGGTAATGCATGGGGAAAAGTAAAGGTAGAGGAAGATATTAGGTCCCCATCCTGACCTTTAAGAGTTGTGGCAGTTTACAAGGCACTTTTGTTGTTCAGTCGTTCAGTCGTGTCCGACTCTTCGTGACCCCATGGACCATAGCACGCCAGGCCTTCCTGTCCTGCGCTCTCTCCCGGAGCATGCTCAAGTCCATATTCATTGCATCGGTGATGCTATCTAGCCATCTCATCCTCTGCCGTCCCCTTCTCCTTTTGCCTTTAGTCTTTCCCAGCATCAGAGTCTTTTCCAGAGAGTTTTCTCTTCGCATTAGGTGGCCAAAATATTTGAGCTTCAGCTTCAGGATCTGTCCTTCGAATGAGCACTCAGGGTTGATTTCCCTTAGGATGGACTGATTTGACCTCCTTGCAGTCCAGGGGACTCGTAAGAGTCTTTTCCAGCACCATAGTTCGAAAGCATCCATTCTTCGGCGCACAGCCTTCCTTATAGTCCGGCTCTCACAGCCATACATTCCTACTGGGAAAACCATAGCTTTGATTAGATGGACCTTTGTTGGCAAGGTGATGTCTCTGCTTCTTATGATGCTGTCTAGGTTGGCCATAGCTTTCCTCCCAAGGAGCAAGCGTCTTTTAATGTCATGGCTACAGTCACCGTCTGTGGTGATCTTGGATCCCAAGAAAATAAAATCTAAAAAGGACATCTTTTTTTGGTGTTAGTTCTAGAAGGTGTTGTAGGTCTTCATAGAACTGATCAACATCAGCTTCTTTGGCATCAGTGGTTGGGGCATAGACTTGAATTACTGTGATGTTGAATGGTTTGCCTTGGATTCGTACTGAGATCATTCTATTGTTTTTAAGATTGTACCCCAGTACTGCTTTTCCCACCCTTTTGTTGACTATGAGTGCTACTCCATTTCTTCTAAGGGATTCTTGCCCACAGTAGTAGATATGATGGTCACCTGAATTAAATTCGCCCATGCCTGTCCATTTTAGTTCGCTGATTCCCAAGATGTCAATGTTCAGTCTTGCCATCTCATGTTTGACCACCTCCAGCTTACCTTGATTCATTGATCTGACATTCCAGGTTCCTAGACAATATTGTTCTTTACAGCATCGGATTTTCTTTTCACCACCAGACACATCCACAGCTGAGTGTCCTTTCGGCTTTGGCCCCACCACTTCACTCTTTCTGGCGCTACTTGGAAATACCCTCTGCTCTTCCCCAGTAGTATATTGGATACCTTCTGACCTGAGGGGCTCATCTTCCGGCGTCATCTCTTTTAGCCTTGTGATACGTTCCATGGGGTTTTCTTGGCAAGAGTACTGGAGTGGGTTGCCATTTCCTTCTCCAGTGGACCACATTTTGTCAGAACTCTCTGCCATGACCTGTCCATCTTGGGTGGCCCTACACGGCATAGCTTATGGCTTCACTGAGTTACACAAGCCCCTTCGCCACAGCAAGGCAGTGATCCATGAAGGAGAAAGGCAGTTAGGGGTGCTGTAAGCCCAACAATCTTTTGAAATAACCCTGGCTCATTAGCCCTGCAGGAGGGACAATTTCACCTAATTTATCCAGGGGGAGGAGAAATTACCCAACAGTTTCTCACAAGTAAGCCTCACCATTGGCAGAGCTTGTAACACAGCTGCCTGGGCTTCCTGATCTGAAAAAGCCAGAGGCAATTACCTCATGTAGTCTTCCCCTGGGCTTTAATCAAAAGGCGGAAAGCTAAGGAGACTGCCAGAGAGATGATTGTACAAAGAAAGACTGGACATGCATTCACACTCCATGGCCACCTCATAAATAAGGTGAGCAGAAGAACCCAAACCCAATTTTCCCCAAATTTCTTCACTGTTGAATTTCTTTTCGCAAGCTAGGGATGTCAGAGATTCTGCCATGGATCTCAGTGAGGACGAATGCCAGTTCATTTGGCCCCCTGAAATCCGTGGCGGAACGAAGCCCCCCCACCCCCCCACCCCATGAAAGGCGCGTGAAATGGAGCACTTACCTGGTGCCGTTCATGCTGCTTTGCAAATGGCGGCCGCGTTTGTGGCCGCCATTTGCATTCCCTTTTTTGTTGCTGTGATAGGCTACGTAAATACTTTGCCGTGATAGGCTACGCCATTTGCATCCCTGCAGAGACCATGATAGGCTACGTAAATATTTACGTAGCCTATCCTGGCAAAAAAACAGGGGTGCAAATGGCGGCCTCCGTAGCCGCCACCATTTGCATCCACAGGCTCCGCACACCTGCGAATATACCTGGCCGGCAGCTCCGTGGAGTTGTCGCAGAGTGGAGCCGGCCAGGTTAGGATTTCAGGGGGAGGTGCAGATCACCCCTTCTAAAAGGTTAGTGACTTTCTCACATCCCCAATGAAAGTGATTTCTTTTCAATGAAACTGAATGAGAATGGTTGAAAAAAATGTGGGAGAAATTTTCGGCACAGCTCTACTTAATATGCCTCCCTTTTTATGCAGAGCATGGACCATTCTGCCTTGCTAAACTTCTGTCTGAAAAACAGAACGGCACCCCCCATGCCCTACCAAAGATAGCCATCATTGGTTTTCAGTCTTGTATACCATTATCTACATCTTTCCATGCTCATGCCTGGTCTGGTTGAATACTAGCTGCATCATGTCTTATATCTTACTACAGTACGCCCCAGAGTGAGCAATGGAGACAGTGTTGTAGCCCATGACAGATAAACACAACATGTATACAGTGTGTCAGTGTAAGATATTTTTACCCTTGGGCTCCATTGACATTCCAGACTATAGTTAACCATCCCGATTGGGTGATGACTTTTCACAATGGCAGTAGGAAGATATATGACCGAATGGTAGAGATTCCAAGCATGTTGCGCAAGGCTTTTCAAAGCAGCATGGCCAGCTTCTTCAACTGGCTACTGTCACTCTGCCTTTAACAGTCCATTATTTATTGAATCCTGCTGTCCCTCCAGTTTGTCCCTGGTAACAGTAACACATTTTCCCCACACCTCTTCATTTTATCTTGAAGGTAGGTTAGTCTGAGAGACTATGTCCTTTGCTGTACAGTCATTAGTGGGTAGTAATGGTGTAATTCCCACTGAGATTGGAAACTTGTATAGAGATGTGTGAGAAATGTACTCCGTCAAGGTTTTTTTTAAAAAAATGGATTCACCGAATTTGTACCTCCGAGACCCGAACATGGACTCGAATGCAATTTGCAGTTGGAAATCTATACATTTCGAAGCTTGTGATATGTTCTGCAAAGCAAAACAAAACAAATGTGTTTGACAACGTGCACACATTTGAAAAATGTGCCAAGAAAAATGTGTACATTTCCAAAGTATGCTTTAGCCAATGGGTGCATTCATCCAAAGATGTGTACATTTAAAAATGCACACAAACATGCATGCATTAAAGTGTACATCCTGAAAAATGTGTATACAGTTCTGTATGGATTTTTTTTTAAAGAATAATAATTATCAAGCTTGTGCAGAAATGGGATGAAATCAGCCTGATCTAAAAAAACAACAACACTCAGACAATCTTGGGGAGAGTGAGCTTGACAGATCTGACCATCCCTAAATTTGTGTGTCATTTATTTATTTATTTATTTATCTTTAACTTTATTCTTCAGCCAAAAAGGCTCCCAGAATAGCTTAGAGATCAATACGAGACAGCCTCTGCCCTCCGGCTTACAGTGTAAAATACACAACACAAAAAGGAAAAGTGGCTGTGGCGGGAGGAGGAAAAAAGCAAACTCAGGCTCCAATACCTTAAGTTAGACAGTTTGTATTAAGACCAGCTGGGATGGAAATAGTTTAGGAAGATGAACCAAAAGGATCTGTTCTCTCAGCAAAGTTAATGGAGTGGCCCTGCTTCCCAAATCTTCCTCTTCTGCAACCGAATGGACTGATTACTTCAGGCTGCATGTGGAGGCTGTAATAACTGCATGCTCCTATAGATTAAAAGACAAATCCCTCATTATAGAAAACTAGCATATCAGGGGGAAGGTTCCTAGTCTAGACATGGGTTTGTTTATCTCCTCAGTGAAAACTAGGTCACTGTTTACTTCCATGGTATAAAAAACTTGGCAAGAGGCCATTGATTTTTGCAACTCAAAGTGCTGTTCAATACACAGGAGCAGGCTGGGTCATTTTTCCTGGTCATTTGACAAGCCTTCTTCAAACAGTGAGATGCAGAGACAAGAGCAGACAGGTATAATAGGGATACAATACCATACAGACTCACCTGATACGAAGTCCCATTGAATACAAGTGTGACTTACCTCTGAGTAAGGATGTGTAGGATTCACCTGTGTTTAAAATAATGTGGCAGCATTCCCATCCCCTGAGGTTAGAGTCCCCCCCCCCCGTCCCCACCAAGCTGGGCATATCCAAAGGATACAATTCATTTAGTATTTTATTTAAAGTATATTTATTTAAAGTATATTTAATTTTTGTGAACCACCCAGAGAGCTTCGGCTATTGGGCGGTATAGAAATAAATAAATAAATAAATAAATAAATATCCCTCTTCTTAGCCAAAAAAAGGCTTTCAGGGTGGCTTTTAATCAAACAGTAAAACAAGACAGCCTCCACCAGGTTACAATCTCAGAAGACATGACACACAAGGAAAAGGGGATGGAGAAGCAAGAGGGAAAAAAAGTCAAGTTCAAGCAGGGCTGGTGAAATGGCCTTGCTTCCCTCTCATCTCCAGTGTGTGGGGGAGTCCAACTGGTGTAGGGCCTGATGCTCCCTTTGCCTGCTTTTGTTTCCCTCCTTCTTTCTCACAGGGGACTTGATGTCAGTTAGCCCTACTGGGGTGAGAGGGGGTGAGACAGGGTGAGTCAGTCCATCTGGAGAAGGCTCTGATGTTCCCCAAACCAGCATGATCATCATTTTCTTCTCTAGAAAGTATCTCCATTTCAAGAGCAGGACTTTATGGTGGGTGTGCTTCAAAGGGGTCAAAATGGAGGCAGGGATGGACAGATTGTCAGGAACCTTCCACCCATTGACAGAATCAGAATTTTTTTAGTTTCCAAATCTGCGCAAATGTGCTTCTGCGTAAATTCAAAGGTGCAAAAGTGTGCAAGATCTCCCCACATATGTGCAATTTCCTCCTAAATGTGCATTTCCAATATTTAGCCTGTGGGGGAAATGCACATTTCATCCACTTTTTAATTTTTATTTTTGTGTATTTTTCTACGATGAAAGTTGCGCAAAAATCCCAAAGGTTAGAAAAACGGTCCACAAGTCGGTGGAATCCTCCCAACAGGGGAAAAAACAGTCCATTGCAGAATCCGCAGCTCAGCTTCATAAGAATCCAAACTCATTTGGTTCCGTTGCAGTAACCCCTCCAAATGGGGAAGGGTTACTTCATCCCTCAATGGAGGGGATTTGATTTGTGTATTCAGTCCAAATGACTGCCATATCAGGATTTTGATTCTGTATTCCCCTCCCCCATCCCTGCATACATATATGTTCTTGTGCAGTGCTGGATCCAGATTTGGGGTGCCCTTGGGCAAGATGCCTCTAGTAGGCTCCCCCTCCCTGGCTTCTCTTCCTCACCACTGTCATTATTGCCCATCCAATAGCTCTCTCATCCTGCTCCCAATCTGCACCATGGTACTGGAGGTTGCTTCTGTTTGCTCTTTCCGGAGTGCTGACTTGTTCATAGTGCAGGTGAACAGACAAAGAGGATCAAGTGCAAGGCCAGAGCATTGACATTAGGCCCTTTGCTTGGGGTATGGGCCCCAGCAGAGGCCCAATAATGCTAACCTCGATGCTGACCCTGTGTACGTGCTTTGCTTTTGTCATTGACCTGTTTGGGCCACTGACAATGGTTGTGTAAATGTTCTGGTGCAGCGTACCTTGTTTAGACCCATGACTGGGGGTGGGGGCACTCAATGGTATATCCCCTTCCAACCCTACTATTCTATGATTCTATGACTTGGATTGACTGAGTGAATTTGTGGGAGGATCACATATGAAAAATCCCTCCCTGGATAACTTCCTGTAGGATCATGATCTGTTCTCTTAGAATCAGATTCTGAAGTGCCGGCCAAACATTCCTCTGTAAAGACTGATCATTCAGAGTCTATTCACAGGAACAGGCAGACTTGTGGTCTGGGTAGGGATCAATCCTGGGAGAGCCGAGGGGCTGGAAGAGGAAGGCACATGTGACTGAGGTTCAGTGTACCCATTTGGCAGAACCATACAGTTGTTTTTCCCCTATTACCCCTGAAAGCCTCCGTGGACTGAGAATCTGACTAGCGGAAGTACGATAGAGAGAAGCTGTTTAATCCTTTCCTTTCCAGTCCTTTTCCAGCTCAAAAATCCTCCTTCCCAAACTGCATTTTCATCCACGGGGGAGAAGATACAGGAACTAGGGATGGGGGAGAAATTAGTTCAGAAACTTACTCAAGTTTGGACTTTCGAACCCCTATGCAAACTGAAATTCAGTCATCCTTCGAAATCTGCACTCCTCCGAATTTAGCAATCGGGTTTCTCAAGTCAAAAAATGCATATCAAATGTGTATATTAGGGGAAATAAATGTTCAAAAATGCATTGTATTAGGAAAATTGCTAGCAAAAAAGTGTGTACATTAGGCAAAAATGCATGTATTAGGACAGATGTGCACAAAGATGTTTGAGGGTTTTGTTTTTTTTAAATATGCATAAAGTTCAACTTTAAACTGGAGAAAGTGAGAAACTGAAACTGGAATTGACAGATTCGTCCATCCCCAACAGGAAGTCAGTATCTTCTTTCCTCCTCCACATCCCTATGTTCACTGTGGAGAGCTTTTAGGATTCCTTCTGCAATGCTTTCTAAAACAGATGAATCTCAGACCTCATTTTGTTTTACATTTGCTTTACATGCAGACATGGTAATTAAAGTAGAGTGGATTGCATTGGACAGCTAAGAATATTTCTCCCTCTTCTGTGGTGTAGCAGCACGCCACTTGTTTTGGAGCTGGTGAGTTATTTGTGTTAGTTAAAATTGCAGGGTTTCTGTCCTAAGCTCCCCTGAGACCTCATGAAGTTACACCCAAAGGCTGGATTTCCTACTTCAGTTCAGACTATGTGATAATCCTCAGATGTGAAAGTTAAAATATTCCACAATGTAAATCCAGGTTGAAACATTCGTAGGTTGGATAGTGCATTATTGCCTTGGAATCACAATGCACTTTGGTGTGATAGCAATGGACAAACCGCCCCGCCCCATCTCTTTAAATCTCTATCTAGCAGCTATGATCCCCCCTAATTATTATTCTAGAGGAAGTGCAGGGGCCCAAATTTGGATCTTAAAACCCTTCCTACCCCACCACACTATGTCCCAATCCAGATTGACCCCACTGAAACTAGTTTAAGTAAAACTGAAAACAAACAACAACATGTAGCTGCTAGACATAGAATCATAGAATCATAGAATAGTAGGGTTAGAAGGGGCCTAAAAGGCCATCGAGTCCAACCTCCTGCTCAATGCAGGAATCCAAGTCAGAGCATCAATAGATTTCAAGTAATGTCTGTTTTGGCCCTCACTTCATCACTCCTAGTTTGTGTTTGGGGATTATATCTCAGGAAGAGGAGAGTGACTGACATCCAGAGAATTCTGTCTTGGAGGTGAAGAGAAGATGACTTTCTCCCTGCCAACCCAATGATTCTATGCCAACCTACCTGAAGGACTGGGGAAAATGTCATGGTTTTTGGATAGACTGGTTCTGGCCCAGACTATCTCAAGGAGCTCCTCTAGCAACACCAGACAGGCCGTTCAACAAGATCAGCCTTAGATGGCCTTCTTTCTGTCCCATCAGCCAGGACAGCTAGGCTGGTGAGGACGATGGAGAGGGCCTTCTCTGTGGTGGCCCTCATTTGGTGGACACCGTCCCTAGGGAACTCTGTCATGCCCCCTCTTTAATGAGCTTCCTCCATGCATTAAAAACATGGTTGTTCAGGCAGGCATTTAGGGTGGGTTAGGGTATTTTTTTAGAAATACTATAGTTTAACGTGGAAATTTATTGTTTTAAACTGTTGTATTATTGTACATCACCCAGAGTGGCCGGGTGACCAGCCAGATGGGCGATTAAGAAATTTAATAAACAAACAAACAAAGAATACTTTCAAGAAAGATATGCAGATTCATCTTTCCTCTAGAGTAGAGGTGCTGAACTTGGGACCCACAGGCTAAATCCAGCCCACTTTATGCCTTTCTCTCCACACCAATCATTTGGTGGTTTTCCAGCTTTTGCACAGGGTTTTCCCCCTATTCTAAAAGGTTGGCATGCCTTTCATAAGGCTGAGTTTCTGGCAGTAAGAAGTTTAAGATCAAATGAACTGGTATTTGGCAGTGCCCCTGTTTTGCTTTCAGCTCACCTACCACTGGAATGCACCCCCAAGAGGTTTTTTGGGATGCTTGAGGAATTTGTTTCAATTCATTTTTGATCAGGATTTACCCAGCTCGCACCTTCCGGATGAAACACAGGTGCAGATACAATCTGTGGTTGAAGTCTGTACATTTTGGAACTTGCAATGTGATTCGCAGACCCCCCCAAAAGCATTTGACAGCATCCATATATTTGAGAAATGTACACAAATATGCTTCAGTCAATGGGAGAAGAATGCATACATTTTAAAGATGTGCACAATTGATCTGTGCATGGGGTGGGGGAGCATGAAAATGCACAGGGATTTTCATGCAGAAAACAACAACCAAAGCTTGCAATCTGATACAGACTTGAATTGGATCAAGTTCCAAGCTGGAATTTGTAGAACTTTGGTGAGCTCAGGTTTTGCTGATCCACACATCCCTAGAGTGTCTTCAGAACCGAACTCAGCCCTTGGGCTGAAACAGGTTCAATACCCCTGCTCTAGGCCTATTCACAAGTCCCCCCGCCCAGTGTATACATGCAGTGTGTGAAGAGGGAACTGGGACTGAATCGATAATTTGTCCAATCCCCTTTTCAAGCCATCCAAATTAGTGGCCATCACTACATCTTGTGAATCAATCTTCCCAATCTCCATGTGTTGATTAGCATGACTGAAATGGATGCTTACGTTTTTGTGGATTGCTTTATCAGCCTCTGTTGCTTGAATTCTGTTCCCGCCTTTATTGCTGGTGATTACAGCACAAATACTTTATTGTCCATGCTATTTAGTTCTGTTATGACACATTATTGCTGCTGCTGCTGTTCTGATTTAGTCAATGCTTTTCATTTTACTGTACTGGGATGGTACGGAATACGGGTCTTAATGTTCTATGTTGCCTTGGGTGTGGGAGTTCGATAAATCTTGCAAAGAAAATAATAAACTGAGAGAGGCCATGAAACTGCCATGATTGTACTCCCCTTATTCAAATCTATGGTGTGACCACACTTAGAATATCGTGTACAGTTCTGGTCAAAATGCCTAAGAAAGATGTTGTAGAGTTTGACAAAGTGCAGAAAAGGGCAACCAAATTGATCAAGGGGCTGGAGCAACTCCCCTATGAGGAAAGGTTACACAATCTAGGGTTCTTTAGTTTAGGAAAAAAAAAAGGCAAGTAATGGGGAATGTGATGGAGATGTAGCAAATTATGCATGGTGTGGAGAAAGTGGATAGGGAGACATTCTTCTCCCTCTTATAATACTAGAACCAGAGTCATCCCATGAAGCTGATTGGTGGGAAATTCAGGACAGATAAAAGGAAGGACTTCTTCACACAGCGCAGAGTTAAACTATGGAATTCACTTCCACAAGATGTAGTGATGTCCACCAATTTGGATGGCTTTAAAAGGAAGTTGGACAAATTAATGGAGGAGAAGGCTATCAATGGCCACTAGTCCTGATGCCTCTATGCTTCCTCCAGTATCAGAACCAGTATGCCTATGTACACCAGTCTCTGGGGAACATAAGTGGGAGGGTGCCATTGCACTCGTATCCTGCCTGTGGGTTTCCTGTGGGCAGCTGTTTGGCCACTGTGTGAACAGAATGCTGGACTAGATGGACCCTTGGTCTGATCCAGCGTGGCCCTTCTTATGTTCATATGGTTGCTTGGTTACACCATGAGTGAACTGTGAATGCACAAATAATTCCACTGTTAGACAAATGGTTCACACAGTGCACAATAATGGCTCAGTGGTTACACACAGCTAAGCAACTCCTCCATAGCCATGATGGCACTCCTGTATGAACAGAGGATCCATGCAGTCCTAGCACTGTCATATCACATCTCATGTTAAAGGTGTGTTGACAGTGCAGAAGTGGTCACACTTCCCAATCCTATGGAGGGTCCGCCATGGCCAAATGTATGAACAAGGCTCTTCTTAGGTTCTTATGGTCTTATTCCAGTCCAGAGTTGTTAAAGGCTAATTGGGGTAGAGGCTTCTTGAATTGTGCAGTTGAATTGTCAGATGAAGAAGGCTGACCCACGCCTCCCTGACCAATGCACATAAGAACATAAGAAGAGCCATGTTGCATCAGAGCAAAGGACCATCTAGGCCCAGCATTCCCTCTGCCCTCAAATGATGTCTGACTTCTGTTGACTGGCTCTGTATTCCTTCTTTCTTTTTCTTCATGGCTCCAACCCCAGTTTCAGAGTTCTTGCAATGTCAGAAATTGTGCACTTTTTGTTTTGTTTGGAATACTTCTCAGCCTCCTCAAGTGCCATTCTTGAGGCCATAAAATCCCACACAAGGCTGGAACTGCCCTAAAGCATTTTTTTCTGCCCCATGAGTCCCCGAATGGCTTTTCCTTTCTAGATTCCATTCAGCAGCTTTGAAGTTTCCGAATGCCTTCTCATTTTAGATAATTCCCGAGGGACTGTCAGGAATCTGGAGAATGAATTGAAGTTCTAAGGTTTCACTCCGCCCGGTGTGTGAATGTTTGCAAGCCATGCAGCGGAGTTCACGACGTTCTTTGGTTTGCCACTTTCAAATGAAATGGGAGTAAAGTCCTGGGATGGACAGACTCACCTGTGTCCGGCTTTGTCAGGCACTCATGAATCTGCTGCCCACTGCCTGCCCCTGCTTGCGGCGCTGTGCAAGCTTTGTCGCAGCCTGGCGAATGCCCGACGAAGTCATGGTGCCGTCCGTCCTCCCTAGCAAGCTGCCGCTGTGCACAACAGTGGTGGCTCAGGCACTTGCAGGTAGGTGAGGTTGCATACTTGGTGGCGGGAAAGCACCCACTTACTCAGCATTACAGGCATGCATGCTCCATTCACACTTGCTTACATGGAGCCACATCTGCCATTTCGGTGCCACTGTTTTACATCCCTCCATTGGGAGAATAATCCATTCATTCCTACTCTCTGCTTTCTGTTTTTTAACCAGTTACTGATCCATAAGAGGACCTCTCCTCTTATTCCATGACTGCTTAGTTAGCTCAGGAGTCTTTGGTGAGGAAAATTGTTAAAAAGCCTTTTGGAAGCATGAGAGCTAAGATTAGAAGGTAGCAGCATGGTGGCAGTAACAGGAAGAAGTTGCTCCTCCTGCTGAATAACTAACCAGAGTGCACCCCTGTTATTCTGAGCATTGGGTTGTTCTTGAAATGTAACTCTGAGCTACCTTTAAAAAAGAACCAAATGACTTATTCTTTCACATTTGGCTGGTCATGCCATTCTTTAACTGTGTGTTTACTTGGAAGAACAGAACCAACAGCTGATCCCAGAATGCACTAGGCTCTTGTGAGTTTTGTTTGCTTACTACCACAACACTAGTTGGGTTCCCTTTTATAGCTTCAACCAGATGATTTTGTTTTGCTTTTCTCATTTTTTATTTTGTAAAATGGGGTGTGTCCTTCCACAAAATGCAAACATAACCTGAGACTTGGGGCCATATTGGTCACCCACCCTGGTATCCAAGATGGGTGGGTCAGTGAGCTAACAAAGCAAGTATCTGTCCTAGTTTCAGAAGAATACCAAAGGGGGAGGTGTACAGATCTTCAGTTTTGTGTTACAGAAGGGCAATAGAGGACACTATTTGTAATGGCTTCTTCCCCACCCACTGGAGAGATGCCAACATTTATTATGAACATAGATACCAGTGGCATTTGGAGAAAGCTACATTCCGAAAGGTAGCTTCTTATTAATGTTCCTTGCGGGTGGGGGTTATAGAAATGTGAATTAAATCTTCCTGCAAAGTTTTATTTATAAATTGGACAATATAAAAAAAGGTCCCATTCTCTTGCATTTATCAAGCTAGCCAAACCTACCAATCAGACCACAATGGGTGCTCGTGGTAGGGATGTGCAAAGAAGCAAAACCTGAGTTCATCAAAGTTCTCCAAATTCCACTTGAAAGCTTGTTCTGGCCATATTGGATGGTAATCTTTGTGTTGTTGTTTTTTGCAATCTTTGATTGCAGTCTTTGTTTTGCAAAAGATTGCCATCTTTGTTTTTTGATCTTTTCACCTGAAAATTTGTGCACATTTTTCCAAATATAGGCATCAGTTATGCGCATCTTTGAAATGTGTGCATTCTTCTCCCATTGATTAAAGTGTGTTTGTGTGCATTTTTCAAAAGTATGCATTTTTATGTGCATTTTCCAAATGTATGCATGCTGGTAAACACATGGGGGGGCACAAATCATATTGCAAGCTTGGAAATATAAGGACTTAGACCACGTATTCAATTTGAATCCATGTTTGGCCCCTAATTAGGGATGTCAGAGAATTCCACCACGGGTCTCAAATGCCAGTGCATTCAGTCCCCTGAAATCTGTGGGGGAACGAAGCCCCCTGCCCCACCACCCCGCGAAAGGCATGCGAAACGGAGCACTTACCTGGTGCCGTTCGTGCTGCTTTGTGAATGGCGGCCATGTCTGTGGCTGCCATTCGCTTCCCCTTATAGGGATGTACGAAACCCCCCTTACCTGGCTCCGCCGGGTTCCGCTGGGGGGGAGGCGCTTCGTCCCTCCCCTCGGAATCCTTCCCCCCCCTAGAATCCTGGCCGGCCAGCTCCACTCTGCAGGGATTCTGCGGAGCCGCTGGCCGGCTCCGCCAGCAGCTGGACATCCGGCCGCTGGCTAGCAGGCAGGGACGCAAATGGTGGCGGCTGTAGCCACCGCCATTTGTGTCCCTGTATTCATCCGTGATAGGCTACGTAAGTCTTTAAGTCTTTACGTAGCCTATCACGTCTGGGTTAAAAAAAAAAACGCATATGCAAATGGCGGCGGCTATGGCCGCCGCCATTTGCATTCCCTATTTTTGGTTGTCTTAGTCTACGTAAATATTTACGTAGACTAAGACAGTGAAACTAAGGGGGAATGCAAATAGCGTAGCGGACGCTGTTTGCGTTCCCCTTTATTTTCACCGTCTTAGTCTACGTAAATATTTATGTAGAATAAGACAGCAGAAATAAGGGGGAACGCAAATAGCATCCGCTACGCAATTTGCGTTCCCCCTTAGTTTCACCGTCTTAGTCTACGTAAATATTTACGTAGACTAAGACAACCAAAAATAGGGAATGCAAATGGCGGCGGCCGTAGCCGCCGCCATTTGCATACGTGTTTTTTTCTTTTTTTTAACCCAGATGTGATAGGCTACGTAAGTCTTTACGTATCCTATCATGAATGGGGGGGGGGAAGCCTGCAAATGGCGGTGGCGGCGGCCGGTTGGAAGACCAGCCACTGCCGCCGCTGCTGCTGCCGCCGCTGGAGCCGCTGCCGTCCGGAACATCCGCCCCAGGTAAGTCTCGTCCTGGGGGGATCCATGGGGGGCGGGGGCTGGTGGCAGGCCATTCCGTCACGGAGTTCGGGGGGCCGAATGCACTGGCATTTGGCCTCACTGAGATCCATGGCGGAATTCTCTGACATCCCTACTTCCCCATTTTTGCAGTGATAGGCTATGTAAAAACTTACATAGCCTATCATGGCTAACGCAGTGACACCATTTGCATCCCTGCAGAGGCCGTGATAGCCTATGTAAATATTTATGTAGCCTATCACGGCAAAAAAAGGGAACGGAAGTGGCGGCTGCCGTAGCTGCTGCCATTTGCATTCCTGTTTTTAGCCATGATAGGCTACCTAAATATTTAGGTAGCCTATCATGGCAAAAAAACCAGGAAAGCAAATGGCGTCTGCCGTAGCCACCGCCATTTGCGTCCTCAGGCTCCGCACGCCTGCGAATGCACCCAGCCGGCGGCTCCACGGAGTTGCTGCGGAGCGGAGCCGGCCGGGTTAGGATTTTGGGGGGAGGTGCAGAGCGCCTCCCCCCCCCCATGAATCACCGCCTTTGAAAAGGTAAGTGACTTTCGCACATCCCTACCCATAATATGTGAACTGGATAAATCCTGATGAAAAATGAACTGAAACAAAATTTTCATACATCCCTAGCTGGTGGGTTGCATTCGGCTGAATAGATCAGAAGTTGTGCAGTGTTCGTCTTGAACACTGGAGGCATTCAAGACGAGGCTGGACAGCCATCTGTCAGGGATGCTTTGACTTGGATTCCTGCACTGAGAAGGGGGTTGGACTCGATGGCCTTGTAGGCCCCTTCCTACCCTACTATTCTATGTTTCTAGGATTCTAGGATGAAAAAACACACACAGATGTTAGCATTACACGGGGCTCTTTTGCTTGTGATATTCCATTGAACCCAACTTCTCTTTGGACTGCACCCATCTGCTGGAGGGAGCCTTCTGATTTTGCCTTCTGTCTTAAGCAGGCCTCTACAGGAAGGAACTTCCTCCCAAATTTTGACTGTCAGAGCTGATTTCCTTTCCCCCCATCCAGACTCGTGTGGGAGGGGATGATGCTCGAGTCTAGACATGCAACTCTGCTAATCTGATTACTTAAGCAGCTGTAGCAAATTGATCCAGCCTCTGCTTCTGGGATGCGAAGGAGATGCCGGGAGTGTGGAAATAATGAAACTGCACAGCTGATTAGAAGGCAAGGCACGGGCTTATGGAGAGAATTAAAGACAAACTGAAGACTTTGTACATCAGGCTGCAGAATGGAATATGATTGTTGTGTTCTGGGAAGCTGCCAAGGTGTGTTTAGTAGCTGTATGGGGATAGGAGGTACTGAGGCAGAACAAGTGTTTTGCATAGCACAGCTGGCTTGCCCAGGTGTTGAATGCAGAGATTCATAGTTAATTTAAATCCCGTTCTCTTTTTAAAACCCTTCCTCTGCAAAGGCTCTTCAGAAATCTCAAAGCACAGTGCAATATATTCATACATGAGATGGCAGTGACAGCAGAAACAATCCCTTCCTTACCCATCTTCCTACGATGTGAGAGAGTGCTTGATCTATATGCACAATATTCTCCTGCGCTTCACCATGACCAAGAAACGGACCTCATCCTGACATCTTTGTAAATAACTGTGGGATTGATTCAAGGGCTGCGGTCACGAAGGGCAGGGAGTTGTTTTCTCCCCCTTCCTGGGTGGTATCTCCAAGGGGCACGCCTTTCGTGTTCCCCATATTACTGTTATGGAAAGGGCTGGCTGGGATTGCAGGTCAGCATTGCACTCCCTAAACAGGGCTGGGCAACTGGTGGCCCTCCAGATGTTTTGGCCTACACCTCCTATCAGCCCTAGCCAGCATAGCCAATGATGAGGGGTGAGGGGAGCTGTAGGCTAAAGTATCTGGAGGGCTGCCAGTTGCCCAGCCCTGCTCTAGTGTTTCTCCATCCATGTGTATCCCACTTTTCCTACTGATGGGCTTTCCCCTAGAAGCCAGCAACTTGCCTTTCTCTTTCTTTCTTTCTTTCTTTCTTTCTTTCTTTCTTTCTTTCTTTACCACCTTTCTTCAAAAAACACAAAGGCGTTGTACAACATAGCAAATCAAGAAACAACAAGAAAAAACATAAAAATAGCAATACATTTCCTAAAAGCCGAAAGAGTGGGTGTCATTCATTCATAATTCTGAACGGAGTGCATTCTACAACATAGGAGCGACACAGAGGGAATTTTATGTATGTATTTCATTTCTATACCGCCCAATAGCCGAAGCTCTCTGGGCGGTTTGCAAAAATTAAAACTACAGCGTGCAGCATAAAAACAATGTAAAATATAAAAGCTTAAAACACAATATGGCAGTACAACCAGAATAAAACGTAGCAGCAATGCAGAGATTTAAAATACAGATTAAAAACACCAGAGCTAGAAGATTAGGAAGCTAAAATACTAAAATACTGGGAGAAAATGGCCTACCCCTGGCACCGGAGCGAGAACAGTGTGGGTGCCAGGTGTACCTCCCCAGGGAGCTCATTCCATGGCTAGGGGGCCATGAGAATTCCTCTCATGTGCCCATGAAGAGGGTGTCAATTAGCAATGATGTCTGCAGCAGGAGCTACGCGGTTTGGTGCATGCATCCTGTGGATTGTGGGCCATGTGTTGCCCACCCTGCTTTAGATAGCCGGGCTTCAAGCCATTCAGGGCTTTGAAGGTTAAAACCAACACCATGAACTGAGCCTGGAAAACCACTGGTAACCAGTGCAGAGCTTTCTATGCTGGACCAGAGGGCATGAACACGCTGCCTTCTCCCTGCATCATTGCTGTGTCAGAACTGGGGACGCTGGCGAAATTCGAGATGGACTCAAACGTGCTCATATTTCTATGAATCCGACCTGTGGAAACTGCTGCGGAGCACACACACCCCCCTCAGGCCACATGGAGTCTGTGGACTTTTGGATGATTTTTTTTTACTTTCCCAAAATTTACGCATATAAATTCGTAGGAAAATATGTACATTTCTGTTGAGGAAACATTGAATGGAATGGGGGACAATATGCTGAATGTTATGCACAAAGGTACATTATGTAAATATTTACGTAAATACTTAGGTAATTATTTGCATATTTTTCTGCATACCAAAAAAAATATTCGCATCTGTCTGCGCGGGCAGACAATGGAACAAAAGGTGCCTGACAATCCGAGAAACACCGACGGAGCAGATTTTACACAGTCCGTACATCCCTAGTCAGAACCCTGTTACAAAGACTGCTAAACTGATCCCAGCAGGGCCCCATTCCAGGTTGGCAGGGCAGGCTGGGCAGGATGAGTCCCAGCAAGTGGGACATCCATGCTAATGCAGGTAGGGTTTTTGACACAGTAAGTGTGACATATAATGACTTGGCTATGCCATTGTCATATGGTGAAGTGGTAGCCTGTGAGAAAAGAGAAGAAGACAGACAAACCAACAAGGAGACCATCAATTACCATCTTGGCCAGCAGCTGATTTTACCTTGGGAGCCTTCCTATTTATCACATGGATGCTGTCCTCCCACAAAAGATTTCCTATATGAAAATAATGTGAGTAGAAAGACGCCATTGTTTTGTTTTCCTACTAGTTTCCTCTTAAAGATGTAACAATTCTGTGGTTTTTTTCCCCCCTATCCAAATCTATAAAGTCTGAGAAATTGCATTGCTAAGCTGTATTGACACCTAATGGAGGCTTTTAAAATTGCAGGAACCTTTGCTAGTGAATCAAAAAAGGAAAGAAAGAAGTCCAATGCTACCTGGTGGATGGCAATATTTACTGAATCATTTTAAATGATTTTTTTTTTTTTTTACTAGATGGCCCAAATGAGCATAACAGTAATTTTCCAGTGGCAGTTGATCAGGAATAGTGGGCTCAACCTTTCATGGTGGTTCTGGGATTTGGGGCCTTAAAGAATGAATCAGTTAACAAACATGTATGGTGGAAATATGCATGACTTTCAGCTCTCTGTGCAAAAGCACATTCTTGATATATAGATAAGTGTTTCACCAGAAGGCAGCAGACGTGAGACTAGTACCACTGGATCTGTGCGCAAATGTACATCACAATGCATGCAATTAAAAATAACTGGGATCCATTCTGTATTATGCCACTAGGTTTTTGCATTTAAACAGGGAACCGTAGCAGGCAAGAACTCATCTGTGCTTTTCAGTGGGGAATAATGTATTATTTTACCTGCAATGTGAAATGATAAATATAGCTGCAATTCAGGAAAACTATAAACAACCTAGCAGTGTGAAAATAATGTGTTAATGGTTTGGATAAATATCCAAACACATGCAGTGTAAGAGTTCTGGAGGGTGGAAATACCTGCAAATTAAGATTGAGATTTTAGCATACTTAATAACAAACATAAGACGGGGAAATTCATGACTCCCTCTCACTCACTCCTAGGGGTGCCTGAAGCTCAAGAGCCATTCAGAGCGTGAGATCTAAAGGATGATAACTGGCAGATGGGGGTGGGGGTGTGATCAGGTGGTGCTTGGTACAGGCAGAAGATGGCATCTGGTGATCTGTGGTCAGGGGATAGAGCTTGACTGTACCATGAAGATGGAAGTATACTGACATGGGGAGAGGTGTAGAGTGAATAATAGCCAATACTTACAAGCCAAGCAGATATAGGCTGCACTCTGATTCTGATCCTACTCCAGAAGACCCTGCAAAGATGCTAAAAACCTGAAGCTCCAGGTTAAACCTTGAAGCCCAGCAACACTATAAGTTCACATCCTTGTTTTGCCTACATGTGACAGTTAATGTTGTACAAAGAAGATGAAAGAAGCTATCAACTGAACCTCCTGTTTTGTCAATATTGCCAGGGATGCTGATTGAGGCAAATTAAGTATTTGGTGTATACTGGGCTTCTTGTTCAACAGTCTGATCACGGAACTTTGCCATTCCTTTGCTTTGGAAACTATTTGCCCTTAAAGGAGGGCTTTGATAGAACTGCATGAAGGGAAGCAGGGAGAATGGATCAAAAGCAACGCTCTTTTTTTCTTTCCTTTTTTTGAACATTAAATTGCCATCAAACACAAAACGTTAAGTTAAGCACTAAATAATTTTTTTTCTTATAAACCACTGATTAAAGTGCTGTTACGATATATTACAATGACTGCGGTAGCCAATCATTATAAATTGCAGTGGTGCCCATCTTATAAAACTCTCTCCCCAGGCAGTGAGGTAAGGTCCACGAAGCTTCTTGCACCCACACTCCTGTAATGAAAAGACTTGGCTGAATAATTTGGGTTAAAAAAACACACACAAAAAAAACCAATAACTTTATTGAACTTCTGTAGAGATCTGCAGTGGGTGATCATTTCCAGTAATAAACACTCCCTTCAGTGCAGATGTCCTATCAGTCAGATAGACTACTTCCTCAGCCTTTTCTGGGTGAGCTTCCCTAGCTCATGGGCAACAGCTAGTCTACTGTTACCCTTGGCTCTTCACAGAGCTAAGGAAGGCCTGCCCTCATCGTATCATATCTTGCAGCTTTGTGTGGGAGATTTGGCCAGCGCTCGCGTGGAGGTCCTGTCTCTGCCCCTTCTAGCCTTGTGACCTTGAAGGGGCAGGCCTAAGGAAACCTTAAAACAAGGATGCAGAGTATTTGGCTTTCCAGGTATTATTGGTTTGTACTTCCCTCCATCTCTCATTGCTGGCTATGCTGGCTAGGGCAGATGGAAGTCACAGGCCAGCAACACTTGGAGGGCCACATGTTCTCCACACCTGCCTTAAAAGGTGTCTCAGAGTGCTAAGTTTTGTACACTCATGGTGTAACAGAGCAACCATAAGAGCATAAGAAGAGCCATGCTGGATCAGACCATGGGTCCATATAGTCCAGCATTCTGTTCACACAGTGGCCAACCCATGGGAAACTCACAAGCAGAACATGAGTGTAACAGCACCCTCCCACCCATGTTCCCCAATAACTGGTGTACATAGGCATATTGCCTCTGATTCTGGAGGTAGCATATAGCCATCTGGACTACTAGCTGTCAATAGCCTCCTCCATGAATTTGTCCAATTCCCTTTTAAAGCCATCCAAATTGGTGGCTATATCATATCACTACTCCCTGTGGAAGTGAATTCCATAGTTTAACTATGTGCTGTGTGAAGAAGTGCTTCCTTTTATCTGTCCTGAAACTCCCACCAGTCATGGGATGACCCCATTGGGTTCTAGTATTATAAGAGAGGGGAAAAATGTCTCCCCATCCACTTTCTCCACACCATGCATAATATTATACACCACTAAAGACACATATGTCAAGTGGAGCAATACTCTTCAACCCATACTTCTGCTAACTTTTCCTGCAGTTAGTAGGCATGTGACAGGTTCAGGGCATCTCTCTGGGTTGTCACTCATATTTTATTAAGTTCTTTGAGAATTCTGATTCCCTTCAAACTATTTAGTTCAAATCCTTCTGATGGCAATTTGAAGGGAGGGGGCAAAACAAAATGAAACACCCTTGTCTAAAACCACCTAGTACATCTTTCTGTGAATCCGTAACAAAGAGAGGAACAATTGACCTTTGATGGTCTTTGAGCAGGGACAGAAGAGGAGGAGGAGGAGGAGGAGGAGGAGGAAAGAGAGTGTCTATTTAGACAAATGTTGGCACCTAGCAAAAGGGACAGAGTTCAGCTTGTTGGCTGGCTGTGATTTACAACCTAAAGCCATAATCATCCCACACAGACAGGAGGCCATTAGGTTTAATCTTGGTATCCTTGTCCTGCGAGAGACAAAAACAGAGAAGGTGATATCTTTTATTGGACAGTTATTGCTATACCCACTTTGTCCTTTTCATCCTCCTGGGCCATACTATGGATTGTAAATGGCCCTCTTACTAAATAGTTCTTAACTTTGACAAAGTGCTGTGAGGCATGGTAGAGTCGAAACCTATGGTGGCCATTATTCATGTTTTCTCGATTATTTTGAATGAGGTGTCTGAATAATCAAAGGAGTTGCATTTCTGCTGTCTTGTTCTGGATGTTACCCAAGTTCCCCCAATCGCCCTTTCCCCAAATTGAGTAATGTCCAAGTTAATCTGAAGGGAGCTTTGTAGAACTCAGCCTTGTCTACATATTATACAGTTATGCACGGAAGCCCAATTATTGTATGGGTGGATGTTTTTTATAGATGTTTCAGGGAGCAACATAGAAGCAACTGTGGAGGCAGCAGAACCCGCATCACTAGGGATGCTTATGGAATGTCTAAATAACCCTCTCTTATAATACTAGAACCCTGCCAGATTCAGGGGTGCTGCTACGGCTGGACCACAGGGCATAGAGCCAGGAGCCTTTGGTCCAGGAGGGCCCTGAAGTGGCCCCTAACAGGTGCCTGCAGACAACCCTGCTGGTGGTGGCAGTGGCTCCTTCTCCTGCCACGCCATGCCCCTAAAGGATCATGCCATGGCGACAGCCAGTTAAAGTAGCAGCCATTTTAAATTTCACTATTTTCCTTCACTAACTGATTAGCAGCACACTGAACCAATGAGGCACTGTCTTCCAGGGGTGCAGCCAATGAGGGCACTGGACAGATGAGACGCCCCCGCCCACCCCCCGAAGACAGGATCTGAATTGTTCAGTGCACTGCTAATCAATGGTAGGTAAGGAAACTATTCTAATTTAAAATGGCACATGTGGGGTTGCAGTCTTGACAGACTCCCCCTTTCCTTTATCGCCACAAGAAGTTGGGGAAGAGAAGCTGCCACTGCTGCTGGGACTATGCAGGTCAAAACAATACTGGGTTTGCTGTCGGGGGGCAGAAAGAGAGGAGAACCCCAGACAATATCTTGCCTGCTTGCGTGCCCCAAACCTGGTGGGGCCTCTGGACAAATTCTGCCACAAATTTTGAAGTTCCTCTTTACCAGATAATTTATTCCCCTCTGATGAAGACTAGAAAGAGTAACACAGGCACTGCCAAGTAGGGATGTCACAGGAGTCGGGGGGGAGGGTCTGGGGGACGCTCCCCCCCTCGGCCTCCCAGGCCCCAGATTGTGGACCACCATGCTTACTGGACGTTATTTGCCAAGTTGCTGCATGGTCTGTGAGCACCCAGAGGCCACCCATTCCCCCAGCAAGCCACCATTTTGCGAAAAAAATGGCAGCTTGGTTTTTTTCGTAAATGTCAACAGTCCCTTTTTTTCCTTAACCAGAGTTGGCACCTCTTTTTCTTCCTTTCTTCCTGATAGCCTCCTCATCTTTACCAGCTTCATGGCAGGCAGGTACGACATGGTCCTCTCCATGCTGGGAATAGCTGTAACTATCGAATTTGGCTGGTGCAGATGGATGATAATTTCATTTCAGTTTATTTTGATGGGAATTTACTACCATTCATGAAGTTCGTATTTGGGAGAGAAATGACTTGAGTTTTTTTTTTTTTTTTTAAACAAGCAAATGTGGGATAAAGCAAGGCTGACAGATCTGGCCATCCTTATCTCTTCTTAGTTAGCATCCCCCAGACAAAAAGGAGATCTGCAGTCAAGATGCTAGGGAGATATATAAAAGGAGAGAGATAAAAGGGAGATTTAGTTAGACCAGATTCTGCTGGATATGTATGTAGGCCCAAAGCTGCTATGGATTTTGCCCAGCAAACGGAGTCCTTTCTCACTGGTTTGTGGTTTCAGAGAGCGTGGGCCTCGCTGGGAGGCCTTCCTCTCAGATGCTGGGGAGGTGTTCCTGCACCAGGCATGCTGGCTTCAGAATCCTCTTCCACAGGCCCTCCCTGACTGCACACTCTTCCCCTCCCCCCGCCCTCGGTGGCCAAATCATCATCTCCTCCTTGCACTATCGGCCTGTCAAGAATCTTGCTCATTGAACAGCACAAACAACACACACACACAATGACCCCCAGGGCCCAGCAGCTGCAGTCGCATGACCTACTGGGAGACATGCTACTGTGTCTCAGAAAGGCCATTTGTCTTTGTTTCATTTAGGGGCCTGTCAGAGCTTGAGCAACCACAGGTTTCCTTGCCAAGCCAGACGAGGTCACGCTGTGCAAAAGCAGCAGCCCTCTGATTCTAAGCGAAGAGCAGCCGTGTCAGGGTCCACGCATTGGACAGAAACCATTCTGCTGCTTGCGGTGATGATTTACTACTACATTTATTATGTGGGTGTTGTTGGCTGTGCAACTGTGGAACTGCTTAGTGTGTGGCTGCGTAATATTATCTGGGGTTTGGGGTTGTCCGTGTAAGGTGCAAAATGTTTCTCTGAGAATTCGGCTGAATTCCAAATGTAGATCAGGATGTGAAACTGTAGAGTTTTACCTAGCAAGTTCATTGTAGAGGCCAGATTGGAATGAGAAGTCTCCTGGCTATAGCTGAGTCTTGGCCAGAATGAGCCCAACATTCAACAGAAGCATCTGTAAGTGTTCCGAGGGAAGTCAAATGGTGTTTGGTATGATTAGTGTGCTTAGGTATAAACTGCTGTGTGAAAAGGAAGAACATAAGCAAAGCTTTCCTCACCATGATGAATTAATGATGGGGGACATCTTTACCTGTTATTTTTACATCTCTAAATCAACTGCTAAAAGCACAGGGCCTCTGTCTGTAAAACAGGTGCCGCCAGAGGGAGGGCTGTACCACACAGCAGAGTGATGAATAAAGCCAAGCTAATGGGTGCCCACCAAACTTGGAGAGAGCTATTCCTTTATGATTAGCTAATCTGAAAATATAATGCTGGGTTCTCTCCCCTGCTGTGCCCTGCTAGTTGTGTAACTAGGTTAAGTGGGATTCAGCCTGTTCTGGAGGGGGCTGTGCTCCCCCTAAAGGAGCAGGTTCACAATTTGGGGGGTGCTCTTAGATCCACCTTTGTCACTAGATGCACTGGTGGCTTCAGCTCAGAGCTCCTTTCAACAGCTTAGGCTGATACGTCAACTATGCCCCTACGTGGACAGAAATAGCCTTGCAACAGTTATTCACACTCTAGTAACCTCTTGTTGGATTATTGTCATGTGTTATATGTGGGGCTGCCTTTGAAAACAGTCCAGCAAGTTCAGTAATCTGAAACAGGGTGGCTCAGCTGCTAACTGGAACTGGCTGATATGACCGTATTATGCCAGTACTTTTCCATCTCCACTGGCTACCAGTCCATTTCTGGGACCAGTTCAAAGTTCTGGTTTTTTAAACCTTAAAGCCCTAAATGGCTTTGGGCCACATTACCTGAAGGAACGTTCCCTTCCATATTTACCTACCCAAATATTAAAATCATAGTCTGAGCCCCTCCTCCAGGTGCCCCCACCAAATGAGGTGAGGCAGGTGACTACAAGAGAGAGGGCCTTTTCTGTGGTGGCACCCCATTTGTGGAATGCTCTCCCAGAGAGGTTCACTTGGCCTATATTGTGATCTTTCCAGTGCCAAATGGAGAGAGTGGAGGCCATGTTGATATTGCAGCCATACCAGAAGTCAGGTGGGATACCGGCCATGCAGACATAAATTACAGCCTCACATCGGCACATTACTAGTGATGTACGAAAGGCACTTACCTGGTCCCGCAGCTTGCTTCGCGGCGGGGGGGAAGCGCTTCGGTTCTCCCCCCGAAGTTCAGGCCGGGGGGGGAGGCCGGGGAGAAGCGCCCCGTCTCCCCGGACACAAAATAAAAAGTGAATGGGAAAAAAAACACCTGTGATAGGCTACGTAATGATTAACGTAGCCTATCAAGGCTAGATTTCCAAAGTCAGCCGTGATAGGCTACGTTAACCGTTACGTAGCCTTAGGGATGGTGGAGAATTTCTCCACGAATCTCAGGGAGGCCGAATGCCAACGCATTCGGCCCCCCGGAAATTGTTGGTAAAATTCTCCGCCACCCCCCCGCCATGCCCTGGGATGGGACTTACCTCCCTCGAATGTCCCTCTTGGCGGTGGGTCCCGGCCGGAGTTCGGCGGCGGTGTGGCGGGGGCGGCGGCCGGTCTCCGCCGCTGCCGCCACCGCCATTACAAAATAAGGAAAAAAAAAAGCACATACACACATGATAGGCTACGTAACGATTTACGTAGCCTATCATGGCTAGTTTTCCAAAGTCAGCCATGATAGGCTACGTAAATCGTTACATAGCCTATCACGGGTGACTTTTGAAGAAAAAAAAAAGCGTGTACGCAAATGGCGGCGCCCATGGGTGCCGCCATTTGTGTTCCTTATTTGGCCCCGGTAGTCTACGTAAAGATTTACGTAGACTATGGCAAAAATAAGGGCAACGCTATATGCGTTGCCCTTATTTTCGCCGTGGTCTACGTAAATCTTTACGTAAACTACCAGGACCAAATAAGGAACGCAAATGGAGGCGCCCATGGGCGCCGCCATTTGTGTACGCGCTTTTTTTTTTCAAAGTCACCCGTGATAGGCTACGTAACGATTTACGTAGCCTATCACGGCTGACTTTGGAAATCTAGCCGTGATAGGCTACGTAAATCGTTATGTAGCCTATCACGGGTGTTTTTTTTTCTTTCACTTTTTTATTTCACGGCCGGGGAGACGGGGCACTTCTCCCCGGCCTGAATTTTGGCCGGGCGAGACGGGGCGCCTCCCCCCCCGGCCTGAATTTCGGCCGGGAGAGGCGGGGCGCCTCCCCCCCAGCCTGAACTTCGGGGGGAGAACCGAAGCGCCTCCCCCCCACCGCGAAGCAAGCTGCAGGACCAGGTAAGTGCCTTTCGTACATCCCTACATATCCTATCACGGGGGACTTTGGGGGAAAAAAAAATGCACGTACGCAAATGGCGGCACCCATGTGCGCCGCCATTTGCGTTCCTTATTTGGGCCCGGGTAGTCTACATAAAGATTTACACAGAGTACAGCGAAAATAAGGGCAACGCAAATAGCGTTTAACGCAAACGTTTAGCGTCCGCTACGCTATTTGCGTTCCCCTTATTTTCGCCGTCTTAGTTTACGTAAATCTTGACGTAGACTAAGACGTGCCAAAATAAGGAACGCAAATGGCAGCGGCTGTGGCCGCCGCCATTTGCGTACGCGCGTTGTTGTTGTTGTTGTTTTAAGTCAGCCGTGATAGGCGACGTAAACATTTACGTAGCCTATCACGGCTGACTGCAGGGACGCAAACGGCGACGGCTACAGCCGCTGCCATTTGCGTAGGGATGGCGGAGAATTTCTCCCTGAATCTTCAGGAGGCCGAGCGCCGACGCATTCGGCCCCCCGAAGTTGGTTGGGAAATTCTCCGCAGGCCCCCCGCCCCCCCCGGGACTTACCTTCGGCGAATGTCCCTCTCGGCGGTGGGTCCCGGCTGCGGTTCTGTGGTGTGTCATCGCGGGTGGGGGCAGCGGCCGGTATCCCGACCGGCTGCCGCCACCGCCATTGCAAAAAAAAAAAGTAAAAAAAAAAAAAACCATGATAGGCTACGTAACGATTTACATAGCCTGTCACGGCTATATTTCCAAAGTCAGCCATGATAGGCTACGTAAATCGTCACGTAGCCTATTACGGGGTCTTTTTTTTTTACTTTTTGTTTCGCAGCCGGGGAGATGGGGCACTTCTCCCCGGCCTGAATTTCGGCCAGGCGAAGTGGGCGACTCCCCCCCCCTCGCCTGAACTTCGGGGGGAGAAGCGAAGCGCCTCCCCCCCACCGCGAAGCCAAGCTGCGAAAAGGTAAGTGACTTTCGTACATCCCTACATTTGTGTCCCTGCTAGCCAGCGGCCGGATGTCCGGCTGCTGGCGGAGCCGGCCGGCGGCTCCTCAGAATGCCTGCGGAGCACAGCCGGCCATCCAGGATTCCGGGGGGAGGGATGGAGCGCCTCCCCCCCCCACCATCAACATAATCTGCAAAAGGTAAGTGCCTTTCGTACATCCCTAATGAAAATACAAACAGACTAGCCAATGGGAGGGAATGCATACATTTCAAAAATGTGCACAATTCTTGCATTCATTTGGAAAAGTATGCATGAAAATTTGCATGAGTTGTTATGCAAAAAGAAAAAACACACACATCACACCTCTCAACCTGATATGGGCACAAGTCAGAATGAGCTTTGAGGCAGAATTTGGAGAAGCTTGATGAGCTCAAATTTTGCTGATTCACAGCCATCGTATCTATAGTATAACCTACTGTTAAAATGTTAGCACTGGTTGTTAATGCAAGTGCAATTTTCCAGCCCATGAATTCAGAATTCCTATGAAGAGAAAGGGGAAAAAAGTCCATCTGTTATGTATCCATTACCCCAGCCTCCTTAGATCTGGAAAGCGTGTCAGCTGCACATGTTCTCCATTGATTACAAACCAGTTCCTGCCTGACGGAATCTTTGACAGATGAAGGCTAGCTTACTCTTGAAATGAAACAAAATCCAAAGCAAATTTGAAAAGAAAAAACCCAGTTTAATATAGGAGGAGGATGTGATCTGGGGTAGAAAGAGGGGCTTGTTTTAGCGCTAGGATTTAGTGCTGCAACAGAAAAGGAGAAGTGTGCAAAATGTCACTGATGAAAATCGGGACACTTCTGTATACCCCACCCCCACCCCTTTGACTTAAAGAGCCACTTTCTGAGCCACTTCATGGATCTGTCAGTGTGCTGTGTGCTTCCTTCATGTTCTGCCATCGGCTTATTTAAAAGGTGTCTTTGTGTGTGTGTGTGTGTGTGTGCTGGAGTTGGGAGTCGGGTGGTGGCATGGAGCAATAAATGCACACAGAGATGGTTTGAATGGCTGCAACTTTATTTGGTTATGGCTTCAATAGGTATTGGCAGAAGTCTGGATCCTTTTCATCTGGCTGGTTGACTGCTGCCCAATGGCCCCATCGCAGCCTGCCTGCTCAGGAAACATACCTGGGGGCAGCAGGAAGGTTTTTGGACCCACTCCAGCATGCATCAGTATGTGAGCCTCTTCCTGTGCCTAGGATTGAGGCAGCCATGTCCAGCACCCTTGTTTATTCATTTATTTATTTATTGCATTTATATCCCACCTTTTTCCCTCCTGCAAGGAACTCAAGGCAGCTTACATTATCCTCCTCCTCCCCATTTTATCCTCACTACAACAACCCTGTGAGGTAGGCTGGGCTGACAGTCTGTGACAGACTCAAAGTCACCCAGTGAACTTCCATGGCTGAGTGGGGACTAGAACCCGGATCTCCCGACTCCCAGTCCAGCACTCTCACCACTACACCACACTGGCTTTTGCCAGATGGCGCCTTAGAGCTACACCCAGTGGAGACCAGTGGCTCCAGTTTTGATGGGGCTGTAAATCCATTCTGGGTTTCAGTCAGAACCAGTCCAAACTCTAAAGCAGCTATCCAAGGTGCCGAACCTCTTTTGGGGAGGGGGTTCTGCATCTTGGATAGCTCCTTTAGAGTTCTGGCTGGTTCTGACTGAAATCCTGACTGAAATCCAAAAATTCTGACTGAAATCACAGCCCCACCGAAATCGGAGTGATGAGCCTCCACCGGCTACACCCCTATGATCCCTTGTAGCAGGGGTTCAAAACTTCTCTCAACTAGTTCTGAATCCCATTTTGGAAGAGCTCTCGGGGGCTGCATTCCACTGGTGCCTGGGCAAAAGGGGTGGGGGCAAAAATACCTATTTTAGCTTAGAGCTCTTACTGCCTTAGGAGAAGAGGCATTTCAATCTTTTAAAAAAGGGGGGGGGATTGTACCAAACCCAGGAAACGCTAAATGATTGGTAGCTGGGGGAAAGGAGGTTGGGTTTGGGGAAGGGGTGTGGCCTTATGAGGGACCCCAGAGGGCCACATTGGGCCTCTGGGCTGAGATTCTGCACCCCTGCCTTATGGAGAGCCTGCCTAGGGATGTACGGACTGTGTAAAGTCCGCTCCATCTGTGTTTTGTGGATTGTCAGGTACCTTTTGTCCCATCCTCTGCTCACAGACTGATGCAAATATTTTTTTCCATCATGCAGAAACATATGGAAATAATTACGTAAATACTTATGCAAGTATTTACATAATTTATCCCAGTATGTAACATTTAGTATATTGTCCCCTGCTCCATTCTACGTCGCCGCAGCAGAAACGTACGTATTTTTCTACGGATTTATATGCGTAAATTTCAGGAAAGCAAAAAAATCATCCGAAAGTCCATGGACTCTGCAGGGCCCGAGGGGATTGGTCTGCAGCGGATTCCACAGGCCAGATCCTTAGAAATCCGAGCTCATTTTAATCCGTCTTGAATTTCTCCAGCATCCCTAAGCCCATCCCTTGCTTCCCCTACTGATCCAACGTCCCACAAGTTGGGATAAAGGATGTGCCTGATTGGCTCCCATGGGGATCCCCAGATCCCACAGAGTGCTGAGTGGGGCCATGAGCTGCAGCACTCCCTCCCCAGCTGCCCTGCACGCATGCCGCCACAAACAACGGCTTTATCCAACGTCAGTCCCAGTTCGAATAGTCCCACTGAAATGAATGGGACTTAAGTTACTCATGTTACCCATGAATTTCAATAAAGCAAACATTGTGAATATGCCATTACATCTCTAGTTATCTCTCCTTCAGATGGGTTCAGAGCCCGCTAGTGTTACACCTGGAACTTCTCACCACTTGGGGGAAGTGGGGAGTGGCCAACAATATGGGACATCTAAGAAAAGTTTAATCTGCTCACTCAAACCAGAGGTGAGAAGAAGCATGTGCCTGCAGCCTTTTGGTTTGACATTATATAACTGAGAAGAGATGTCCCAAGTATAAAACACATGTACTTCTTCGTGTCAGCTGTGAATGACACATGGCCATTTAAATGGCTGCTTTTCTTGTCCAAGTGCTAAGAACAGGGAGGTTGTGAGGATCATAAAATCATAGAATCATAGAATAGTAGGGTTGGAAGGGGCCTATAAGACCATTGAGTCCCACCCCCTGCTCAATGCAGGAATCCAAGTCAAAGCATCCCTGACAGAGGGCTGTCCAGCCTCATCTTGAATGCCTCCAGTAAGGGATAGCCCACTACCCCCCTAGGAAATTGGTTCCATTGTCGTATTGCTCTGACAGTAAGGAAGTTTTTCCTGATGTTCAGCTGAAATCTGGCTTCCTGTCACTTGAGCCCATTATTCCATGTCCTGCACTCTGGGATGATCAGGAAGAGATCCTGGCCTTTCTCCCTGTGACAACCTTTCAAGTCCTTGAAGAGTGCTCTCCTATCTCCCCTCAGTCTTCTCTTCTCAAGGCTGAACATGCCCAGTTCTTTCAGTCTCTCCTCATAGGGCTTTGTTTCCAGTCCCCTGATCATCTTCGTTGCCCTCCTCTGAACCCTCTCCAGTTTGTCTGCATCCTTCTTAAAGTGTCGTGCCCAAAACTGGACACAGTACTCAAGATGAAACCTAACCAGTGCTGAGTAGAAGGGAACTAGTACTTCATGTGATTTGGAAGCTGTGCTTCTATTAATGCAGCCCAAAATAGCATTTGCCTTTTTTGCAGCCACATCACATTGCTGTCCCCTTTATGGATCACTGCCTTGTTGTGGCAAAGGGGCTTGTGTAACTCAGTGAAGCCATAAGCTATTCCGTGCAGGGCCACCCAAGACGGACAGGTCATGGCAGAGAGTTCTGACAAAATGTGGTCCACTGGAGAAGGAAATGGCAACCCACTTCAGTATTCTTGCCAAGAAAACCCCATGGAACGTATCACAAGGCTAAAAGATATGACACCGGAAGATGAGACCCTCAGGTCGGAAGGTGTCCAATATGCTACTGGGGAAGAGCAGAGGGTATTTCCAAGTAGCGCCAGAAAGAATGAAGCGGCTGGGCCAAAGCCAAAAGAACACTCAGCTGTGGATGTGTCTGGTGGTGAAAAGAAAATCTGATGCTGTAAAGAACAATATTGTTTAGGAACCTGGAATGTCAGATCAATGAATCAAGGTAAGCTGGAGGTGGTCAAACATGAGATGGCAAGATTGAACATCTTGGGAATCAGCAAACTAAAATGGACAGGCATGGGCGAATTTAATTCAGGTGACCATCATATCTACTATTGTGGGCAAGAATCCCTTAGAAGAAATGGAGTAGCACTCATAGTCAACAAAAGGGTGGGAAAAGCAGTACTGGGGTACAATCTCAAAAACGATAGAATGATCTCAGTACGAATCCAAGGCAAACCATTCAACATCACAGTAATTCAAGTCTATGCCCCAACCACTGAGGCCGAAGAAGCTGAGGTTGATCGATTCTATGAAGACCTACAACACCTTCTAGAACTAACACCCCAAAAAGATGTCCTCTTCATCATAGGGGATTGGAATGCTAAAGTAGGAAGTCAAGAAATAGCCGGGATAACAGGCAGGCATGGCCTTGGTGTACAAAATGAAGCAGGACAAAAGCTAATAGAGTTTTGTCAAGAGAACACGCTGATCATAGCAAACACTCTTTTCCAACAGCACAAGAGACGACTCTACACATGGACATAACCAGATGGTCAATATCGAAATCAGATTGATTATGTACTTTGCAGCCAAAGATGGAGAAGCTCCATACAGTCAGTAAAAAAAAGACCTGGAGGTGACTGTAGCTCAGATCATGAGCTGCTTCTTGCAAACTTTCGGCTTAAATTGAAGAATGTAGGGAAAACCACTAAACCATTCAGGTATGACCTAAATCATCTCCCTTATGAATATACAGTGGAGGTGAGGAATAGATTTCAGGGATTAGACCTGATAGACAGAGTGCCTGAGGAACTATGGACGGAGGTCCGTAACATTGTTCAGGAGGCAGCAACTCAATCCATCCCAAAGAAAAAGAAATGCAAGAAAGCCAAGTGGCTGTCTGATGAGGCTTTACAAGTAGCTGAGGAAAGAAGGGAAGTGAAAAGCAAGGGAGAAAGGGGAAGATATAGCCAACTGAATGCAGAGTTCCAGAGAATAGCAAGGAGAGACAAGAAGGCCTTCTTAAATGAACAATGCAAAGAAATCGAGGAAAACAATAGAATGGAAAACACTAGAGATCTCTTCAAGAAAATTGGAGATCTCAAGGGAACATTTTGTGCAAAGACGGGCATGATAAAGGACAAAGAAGGCAGGGACCTAACAGAAGCAGATGAGATTAAGAAGAGGTTACACAGAATACACAGAATAAGAAAGAATACACAGAAGAACTATACAGGAAAGATCTGAATGTCCCTGATAGCCATGATAGTGCGGTCACTGAACTTGAGCCGGACATCCTCGAGAGTGAAGTCAAGTGGGCCTTAGGAAGCATTACTAACAACAAAGCTAGCGGAGATGACAGTCTTCCAGCTGAGCTATTTAAAATCCTAAAAGATGATGCTGTTAAAGTGCTGCATTCAATATGCCAACAAATTTGGAACACTCAACAATGGCCGCAAGACTGGAAAAGGTCAGTTTACATTCCAATTCCAAAGAAAGGCAACGCCAAAGAGTGTTCAAACTACCGCACAATTGCGCTCATTTCACATGCCAGCAAGGTGATGCTCAAAATCCTACAAGCTAGGCTTCAGCAGTATGCGAACCGAGAACTACTGGAAGTACAAGCTGGGTTTCGAAGAGGCAGAGGAACTAGAGATCAAATCGCCAACATTCGCTGCATCATGGAGAAAGCAAGAGAATTCCAGAAAAACATCTATTTCTGCTTCATTGACTACTCTAAAGCCTTTGATTGTGTGGATCACAACAAACTGTGGCAAATTCTTAAAGTGATGGGAGTACCAGACCACCTTACCTGTCTCCTGAGAAACCTGTATGAGGGTCAAGAAGCAACAGTAAGAACCAGACATGGAACAACTGAGTGGTTCAAAATTGGGAAAGGAGTACGACAAGGGTGCATATTGTCACCCTGCTTATTTAACTTATATGCAGAGTACATCATGAGAAATGCCGGGTTGGACGAATCAGAAGTCGGAATTAAGATTGCTGGGAGAATTATCAACAACCTCCAATATGCAGACGATACCACCCTAATGGCAGAAAGCGAAGAGGATCTCAAGAGCCTCTTGTTGAGGGTGAAAGAGGAGAGTGCAAAAGCTGGTTTGAAACTCAACATTAAGAAAACTAAGATCATGGCATCTGGCCCTATCACTTCCTGGCATATAGAAGGGGAAGAAATGGAAGCAGTGACAGATTTTACTTTCTTGGGCTCCAAGATCACTGCAGACGGTGACTGTAGCCATGAAATTAAAAGATGCTTGCTCCTTGGGAGGAAAGCTATGGCAAACCTAGACAGCAGAGTCAGAAGCAGAGACATCACCTTGCCGACAAAGGTCCGTCTAATCAAAGCTATGGTTTTCCCAGTAGTAATGTATGGCTGTGAGAGCTGGACTATAAGGAAGGCTGAGCGCCAAAGAATCGATGCTTTCGAACTGTGGTGCTGGAGAAGACTCTTACGAGTCCCCTGGACTGCAAGGAGGTCAAATCAGTCCATCCTAAAGGAAATCAACCCTGAGTGCTCATTGGAAGGACAGATACTGAAGCTGAAGCTGAAATATTTTGGCCACCTAATGCGAAGAGAAAACTCTCTGGAAAAGACCCTGATGCTGGGAAAGACTGAAGGAAAAAGGAGAAGGGGACAGCAGAGGATGAGATGGCTAGATAGCATCACCGATGCAATGAATATGAACTTGAGCACGCTCCGGGAGAAAGTGCAGGACAGGAAGGCCTGACGTGCTATGGTCCATGGGGTCACGAAGAGTCGGACACGACTGAACGACTGAACAACAACAACATATTGCTGGCTCATATTTAGCTTGCCATCTGCAACAGTTCCAAGATCCTTCCCACTTGTAGTATTGTTGAGCCAAGTATCGCCCATCTTGTAAGTTAACTGTGCCTTTGGTTCCTTTTTCCTAGGTGCACAACTTGGCATTTTTGATTTATCCCTATTAAATTTCATTCTGTTGTTTTCTGTCCAGCACTCCAGCCTATCAAGATCACTTTGAATTTTGTTTCTGTCTTCCAGGGTAGTAGTTATCCTGCCCAACTTTGTGTCATCTGCAAATTTGATAAACATTCCATGCACCTCCCCCCATGCCAGCCATTTTTGTGCCCACTGACCCAAAAAGACAGAGGACCCCTGCTTACTCATTTATTAATACATGTTAGTGATGCAGTCATAAGAACATAAGAAGAGCCTTGCTGGTTCAGACCGAGGGTCCATCTAGTCCAGCATTCTGTTCACACAGTGGCCAACCAGCTGCCCATGGAAACCCTGAAGCAGGACATGAGTGCAACAGCACCCTCCCACCCATGTTCCCCAACAACTGGCATAAATATGCATACTGTCCCTGATACTGGAGGTAGCATATAGCCATCTGGACTGGTAGCCATTGATAGGCTTCTCCACTCAGGCAAGGATGGCCGCTTCCAGCCCTCTCCATGAACTATCAAGGGCCACGATTCCTCTCCTATGGGGAAAAATAAATAAATAAAAATCAGCAAGCACAGAACTTCCAGACTCTCATGTGCTCCCAATATATTTTTTAAAAGACATCCCTTTTGCCTCCATTGGCATGGGGAAACACACTTTCCACTGCCAAAACATTACTCCTCAAGGGAAAGTTTGGCATTTAGAAGTCTGCACTTTTAGTTTTTGAATGACTATTGTTTGAATGTATCTCTCATGAACACTCACCCAATGGTAGTGCTGGATGGGGAAGATGGGAGTTGCAGTCTAACAACCTCTGGAGGGCCACAAGTTGCCAACCTCTGCAGTAAAGAAAAGGGGCATGGGCAGACTGATTTCGGTCCAGCCTGTGCAACCTTCCATCACTTGAGTTTAGTTGCCAAGTCTTCAGGTTGTTTTGGGAACACTCAGAAATCAAGGAGTTACACACTCATGATCAACTTCCAGTTCCAGCCCCTTTGTTGACTGCTCAGTTTTGACTGAGATCTGGGCTAAGGCAGAAGCCAAATGAGACAAGCAGCTGTCAGCCTGCCTTGCCTCTAATTTTGCCTCTGGAAATAGCTCTTAAACTGGAGCTCCAGCTGGCATTGATTGATGTGCTGCCCGGCTGGCACTCATTCTGTGCAAACACAAGTGGCTGAGCCATGAAACTTACAGGCTTAGATTTTATAGGAAGACACTCGGTCACTGTAATTGTTTGTCTGTCCCCTATAATTTATAGCAGACGAAGCAGTGATAAAACACTAGCTGGGTTTAGATCAGCATGAGTGGTTTCATACCATCTTCTTTGTTTCTTTATTTTCTTGTAATATTAGTTTAGTGTTTTGCTTAGTTACTCAATGTTAGTTTAGTTTTGTTCTTGCTTTTATTGGATGTAATGGATTTTTCTGCAGTTATTAATCAGGTTTGTAACTGCGCTGCTTGCCTAGTGCTGCACAGATGTTATTCTTGAGAGTTAGAGGCTCTAAGGAAAGAGGAGAGATAGGCTATAAGAAAAAAAAAAGGTGGTCTTTTAAGGCTACGAGGTCACTGGGGTAATGGTACGGCTGAATTTCATGGTGCTGTATTTCTGTTCTTTGATGATTCCCCTTCTTTGGGAGGCAGGAGATTTAGGGATAAGAGAATCAGCAAGATGAGAGCTCATAGAAGTTTTCCTATTTTCACCTCTGAGCTCAGTTCATCTCATTCCCATTCCTGAACACAACTTTTCCCCCTGAACCAAAAAAGTATGTATTTTGGTGTACATTTTGTAAACTGTACACCTGCAACGTGCACTTTCCCTCCATAGACAAAAGCGTGAAAGTGTGCAGTTTTTAAGAATACAGACTTTTTGAATGCAACCATGAGTTTGGGAATTTGCAAATTTGCATTTTTTTCTGGAATAATTATCTCCTGTTTCTGTTCGAGGTTACGAATGGGGCAAATCTGAAATAAAAATGAGCCCAAATGAAAATTTTTAACATCCCTAAGGAGATCTAAGGAAGAGGGTTTGGGGTTGTTGTTGTTTTTTGCAGTGCACTGAAAGTCACAAAACTCCTTAGTACTGCTGTAGCCACTTACAAGAAGGTAAAACCACTGGCCTGTGATCTAGGGATGGGGACCTTTGTTTGGTTCTCATTTTAATGTGATGCCGGGAAAGATTGAAGACAAAAGGGGAAGGGGATGGCAGAGGATGAGATGGCTAGATAGCATCACCGATGCAACGAATATGAACTTGAGCACGCTCCGGGAGAGAGCGGAGGACAGGAAGGCCTGGCATGCTATGGTCCATGGGGTCAGGAAGAGTTGGACATGACGGAATGACTGAACAACAACAACAACCTAATTTTGCACTTTTGAACCAATGCACAAGCTGAAACTGAGTTATGCCTTGAAATTCACAGTTCTCCAAATTTTGCAACAGAATTCTCCATTTTTATTTTTTATTTTTTATACCCAAGTGTGCATATTATGGGAAAGTGCACACAAACATGTGTATATCTGTGACAACTTCAAAAATGTGTTACATTTGGCAAATGCCTTCCAAAAATGTGAATATTCGGCAAAACTGTATACAGAAAGGAAGTATTAGGAGAAATGTGGACAAGAATACATGCACAGATCGACTTAGTCTCGTTCTTTATTCTGAGCAATTTGTCACTCAAAAGAAATCCATCTGTCTGTCAAAAAGCATGTATTATCAGCCTACCTTGGTTTTCCACATCTGAGTCTGGCATGATTGTGTCTCCAGATTTCCAGCCTTAGCAGCTGCTTCTTAGAATCAGTTTATTTCCAAGGGTACATACATGTCACATAGGTATTAAGTGGGTTTTTGTTGTTGCTGTTGTTCAGTCATTCAGTCGTGTCTCACTCTTCATGACCCCATGGACCATAGCACGCCAGGCCTTCCTGTCCTCCGCTCTCTCCCTGAGCGTGCTCAAGTTCATATTCGTTGCATCGGTGATGCTATCTAGCCATCTCATCCTCTGCCGTCCCCTTCTCCTTTTGCCTTCAGTCTTTCCCAGCATCAAGGGCTTTTCCAGAGAGTTTTCTCTTTGCATTAGGTGGCCAAAATATTTGAGCTTCAGCTTCAGTATCTGTCCTTCCAATGAGCAGTCAGGGTTGATTTCCTTTAGGATGGACTGATTTGACCTCCTTGCAGTCCAGGGGACTCGTAAGAGTCTTCTCCAGCACCACAGTTCAAAAGCATCAATTCTTCGGCGCTCAGCCTTCCTTATGGTCCAGCTCTCACAGCCATACGTTACTACTGGGAAAAACATAGCTTTGATTAGACGGACCTTTGTCGGCAAGGTGATGTCTCTGCTTCTTACTATGCTGTCTAGGTTTGCCATAGCTTTCCTCCCAAGGAGCAAGCGTCTTTTAATTTCATGGCTACAGTCACCATCTGTGGTGATCTTGGAGCCCAAGAAAGTAAAATCTGTCACTGCTTCCATTTCTTCCCCTTCTATATGCCAGGAAGTGATAGGGCCAGATGCCATGATCTTAGTTTTCTTAATGTTGAGTTTCAAACCAGCTTTTGCACTCTCCTCTTTCACCCTCAACAAGAGGCTCTTAAGATACTCTTCGCTTTCTGCCATTAGGGTGGTGTCATCTGCATATCGGAGGTTGTTGATAATTCTCCCAGCAATCTTAATTCCGACCTCTGATTCATCCAACCCGGCATTTCTCATGATGTACTCTGCATATAAGTTAAATAAGCAGGGTGACAATATGCACCCTTGTCGTACTCCTTTCCCAATTTTGAACCACTCGGTTGTTCCATGTCTGGTTCTTACTGTTTCTTCTTGACCCTCGTACAGGTTTCTCAGCAGACAGGTAAGGTGGTCTGGTACTCCCATCACTTTAAGAATTTGCCACAGTTTGTTGTGATCCACACAATCAAAGGCTTTAGCGTAGTCAATGAAGCAGAAATAGATGTTTTTCTGGAATTCTCTTGCTTTCTCCATGATGCAGCGAATGTTGGCGATTTGATCTCTAGTTCCTCTGCCTCTTCGAAACCCAGCTTGTACTTCCGGTAGTTCTTGGTTCGCATACTGCTGAAGCCTAGCTTGTAGGATTTTGAGCATCACCTTGCTGGCATGTGAAATGAGCGCAATTGTGCGGTAGTTTGAACACTCTTTGGCGTTGCCTTTCTTTGGAATTGGAATGTAAACTGACCTTTTCCAGTCTTGCGGCCATTGTTGAGTGTTCCAAATTTGTTGGCATATTGAATGCAGCACTTTAACAGCATCATCTTTTAGGATTTTAAATAGCTCAGCTGGAAGACTGTCATCTCTGCTAGCTTTGTTGTTAGTAATGCTTCCTAAGGCCCACTTGACTTCACTCTCGAGGATGTCCGGCTCAAGTTCAGTGACCGCACTATCATGGCTATCAGGGACATTCAGATCTTTCCTGTATAGTTCTTCTGTGTATTCTTGACACCTCTTCTTAATCTCATCTGCATCTGTTAGGTCCCTGCCTTCTTTGTCCTGTATCATGCCCGTCTTTGCACAAAACGTTCCCTTGAGATCTCTGATTTTCTTGAAGAGATCTCTAGTCTTTCCCATTCTGTTGTTTTCTTCGATTACTTTGCATTGTTCATTTAAGAAGGCCTTCTTGTCTCTCCTTGCTATTCTCTGGAACTCTGCATTCAGTTGGATATATCTTCCCCTTTCTCCCTTGCTTTTCACTTCCCTTCTTTCCTCAGATACTTGTAAAGCCTCATCAGACAGCCACTAGGCTTTCTTGCATTTCTTTTTCTTTGGGATGGATTGAGTTGCTGCCTCCTGAACAATGTTATGGACCTCCGTCCATAGTTGCTCAGGCAATCTGTCTATCAGGTCTAATCCCTGAAATCTATTCCTCACCTCCACTGTATATTCATAAGGGATATGAAACAGAAGCCTATGCCTGCCAGCCTGAAACATCTTTGAAACTTTCCCATCAAAAGTCTAAACTCAAACTGTTCCTTTCCCATCTCTTGGCACACTGTCCATGCTCAAACTGGGCAAACCAAGTTCATAGTTCCTTCTGACTGTTTGGGTGCTGCACTCTGGGTTATCTGCTGTACTGGTTGCCCATTAATTAGAACCTGGTGTTAGTGATCAAACCATGGCAGAGGTACAGAGAATCTTATTTCATCATTATTGGTTAGCATTTTTGCCTTACTTCTTTTTTTTAGGAATACATCCACAAAATATCTGTAAAAAGTTCAAACACGTAATAAAAAAATAGCAAAAATGGATGAACTATATTAAACAATCATTCCAACAGCAATCTTTATGATTCAGCTCTTTTCAGAGGACTGGGTTGGCTGTGAGCTGGGGACTGCACCAGAAAACAAATCATAGGAAGCAGGCAGTCGTACTGCAGAGTTTCTATTTTTAAGAATTTTGTAGATAGGTCAGAGGCCAACCCAATAGCTTAACAGGAAATCATTGCTCATCATTTCGTTTTTAAACTGTTTTTGGGGGGAATTGCAGCATGATGTCAGAGATGATATGGTTTCTTGGGAACTAACTTATAAGTATTTTTGGAAAATTAGAGATTTATTATAATAAGCATTAACTAAGTATTAGAAATCACTAGCTAGCTAGCTAGCTAGCTAGCTAGCTAAATAAATAAATAAATAAATAAATGATCTTATTCTTATCTTGCTCTGGCTGAATTTCCTGCAATTGCATTTCCATGTTAGGCATATTTATTAGAATACCCACTGAGGAAGAAAAAGGAAAGAGATACCTTTGGTGATGGATTGTATAAAGTCAGTAAGTGTGGAAGTCCACTCAGAGTCATGCAGTGCTGTGTCTGAGCAGCATGCAAAGGGTACAGTTAGACCTTTGGAAAGGTATGAATATATGAAGTTGACTTCTAGTGAGTCAGACTATGATCCATCTAGGCCAGCAATTGCCTACCCTGCATTGCAGTGGCTCTCCAGTGTTTCGGACAGTGGTGTTTCCTAGCACCTGATACCTGATATCTTTTTAACTGGAGATGCCAAAGGCTGACCTTGGACCATCTGCATGCAAAGCATGAATTCTACCATTGCGCTATGGTCCGTACTCCCCCCAGGTAGATGTCAGAGCGGCTGTCATTAAAAAGATGGAAGGAAACAATTGACTAGTTATTTCTAGTCCTCTTATATGGGGAGCAACCCAAAGCACAAAATCCTCCAGTATTGATTGGTCACAGCTAATAATCCAACAAGTACACTGGCAAGTCTTCCAGTTAATTAAAGGCCATAAGACCTTGGGCTGAATCTTGAAAGATTCGGAATGCACTATATTAGAGGCCCATATGTTTCCATGGGGATGACCTCACCCCTGCTTCTCTCGATGTCTAGCCTTCTGTTTCTCGTCACCCTTCATTTCCTCAAATCAATTGCAAAGCTGGCTCTTTCAAAGGCCAGCTGTAAGGAGAAGAAACTCATGTTCCTGAGCTCAGCACTTGTTAGCGAGGGAGTAGGCTTGTTTCTCTTGGCATCAGCAGTTTGAGAGCACATTGGACAGGAAGGAAATGTGTTGCATTTAGGTGGAATTTTTGCAAAGCTGAATTCTTGTCCTCAGTCTCTCAGGGGTGTCATTTTTAGGTGTGTCACTGGGTGACACATTTGTACCCCCATTAAAATGTAACATAGTTCGGAAACTAGAGTTGTTATATAGTGCATAACTGTTATGAAGAATCCTGGCATCTGGAGCAAGAGCTATGCTACAACATTTATATAGGGTAAGAACCATTTTCTTGGACTCCTGAAGTAACCCTGTTTTCTTGCTCTCCTTTCAGGACACTAAGTACCCTCCCAAGGTTGTCCCCAGGGAGCTGGTGTAATGTGATGGCAAACAGTGTTAGCTGGGGAGCTCCTGGTTCAATTTTACAAGGGCCATAAACACACTAGGCAGTCTTAGTCAGATTCTCCTTACTCTCAACCTTAACCCTCCACTGGCAATATGAACATACGAGAGTCCCAGGGACCATAGGATTTTTGGGTGTCATCATCATCTACCATTCAAAGTTGGAGACAGTGGTCTGACCTTGGAAGGGGGAGTCATAGATCTAACCCCTGCCCCCTCACAGCTGGCATAGAAAGAACCATGTCAGCTGCCATCCAAGGTCACAAAATGAACTCAGAGGAAGAGGAAAGGGGGTATTCTGATGGGTGGGGAAAGGAGACCAGAGAGGCCAGGATACGAGGTAATCTGAGCTTCTTCCAGCCTCCTTCCCTCCCCCTCCAAAGCGCCCTTGCTAGATGGGATAAAAAGCCCATCTAGTGAAATTTGCAGTGCGGGAGGATGGGGAGGTGAAGATCATCTCTGCTGCTCATCCCCGCCTGCATTGGATGATCAGATACCTCCAGGTTTGGGAGCTTGAGGGCACAATTGATAGGATTTAACTTCAAAGGTTGTTCTTTGAACTAAACACACAACAAAGGAAGCCATAAGGAAAATTCCAAAATGCACAGTCGGGCAATCCCCTAGGACCAACCAATGTATTTCAAAATAGTGAGCAAGCTTTTGAGATCTCCAGAACTCTAAATTAGACTGGTTATTAAGCAATCCTAAATGGGTCTACTCAGAAGTAAGTCCCATTGAGTTCAATGGGACTTACTCCCAGATAAGTCAAATAAGATCAACAATGGGCTTACCACTAAAATGAGTCCTGCTATATCTGCTCAGTTAGCATAGCAAGGAAGGTACTCCATCTTACAACTGTGACCAAATACAGTCTGTACAACATTAGTTCAGCTAGTTTCTCACATAAAAGTGATACAGACTAGAAACAGATTGATTTGACCATCCTTTGGGATGATGATGATGATTACTACTACTGCTGCTGCTATTACTGTTGTTGTTGTTGTAATCTCCTTGACAATCTTATGCAAATGTACTTGGGAGTTGCCCCATTGAGCTCACTTGGACCTATGTCTGAGTAAGCATGCTTAGGATTACACTGTTAGGGTTCCCTTCTGTCAAGACTATCAACCTGCAATTCACATTCCTCAACTCAAGAGGTCCACTAATTCTCATTAGTGGACCTTTCTCATTAGTTGTCTGCCAAGGACTCTGTCCAAGTAGAGATGTACGAAAATCACTTAACTTTTCGAAGGGTGACATTCGCGGTGGGGGGGAGGTGCTCCGTCCCTCCCCCCTGAAATTCTGGCTGAGGGGGGAGGCGCTCCATCCCTCCCCCCCTGAATCCTGGCTGGCCGGCTCAGCAAATGGCGGCGGCCGTAGCCGCCGCTGTTTGCGTCCCTGCAGTCAGCCATGATAGGTTACATAAATGTTTACGTAGCCTATCACAGCTGATTTAAAAGAAAAAAAACACACATGTGTACGCAAATGGCGGCGCCCATTGGCGCCGCCATTTGTGTTCCTTATTTTGGCACGACTTAGTCTACGTAAACATTTATGTAGACTAAGACGGTGAAAATAAGGGGAACGCAAATAGCGTAGATTGTATGCTATTTGCGTTCCCCTTATTTTGGCCGTCTTAGTCTACGTAAATGTTTACATAGACTAAGACGTGCCAAAATAAGGAACGTAAATGGCGGCGCCCATGGGCACCGCCATTTGCGTACGCGCATGTTTTTTTTCTTTTAAATCAGCCGTGATAGGCTACGTAAACATTTACGTAGCCTTTCACGGCATTTTTTTAAAATCTAGCCGTAATAGGCTACGTAAATCTTTATGTAGCCTATCACTTTTTTTTTTTTTTAAATTGGAAATGGCGGTGTCGGCAGCCGGTTGGAAGACCGGCCGCTGCCGCCGCCGCTGCCGAACCGCCGCCGGAGCCACCGCCGCCAGGAAGATTCGCCCAAGGTAAGTCCCATCCCGAGGGGGGGGGCGGGGGGGCAGACCGTTCTGCCACCAATTTCGGGGGGCCGAATGTGCTGGCATTCGGCCTCCCTGAGGTTTGTGGCGAAATTCTCTGACATCCCTATGTCCAAGCTACCATCCTCCCTAGCAGTGTTTCAACCTTGACAAGAGTTGCTACATAGGCAGGCTTCATTCAGTGCCAGCTCTGAGCTTTTCTTCACATAGTGGAAGCCCACCACTTTGGCATCACTTTGTGATGATAACAGTGACCTTGCTGGCTGGTTTGCTGCTCAGTTGTGCGTGTTCCCAGAAGTGTATGAAACCCAGAAATTTATGCAGCTGTTCTCAGTGTCTTGGCAGGGAATTTCTTTTGCCCTGTGGGCTGAGTTGGTTTGAGTTAGCACTTGTTCAGAGGCTGTACCAATTACCAAAGCATAGCGGGAACTCTGGACTACTTAGGGCTCATAGTTCAGAATTTTTCTCACCACGTTCTCCATACAAACATGAGAAGGTGATTGCCCATGAAGAACATTGGTATAAACGGAGCAAACATGCCTCCTGTGATAAGGTGTGAATTGGACTTTAAAGGGATGCAAGCCAATTGTGAGCTGGACCTTAATGGGATTCAAGTTTTGTTCAAGATTCAAGAAGAACATGGCGACACTGCATCAATTGCCCTGAGCACCCGGGGAAAGGAAACTCTTGCTAAATGACGAAGATGCAAACACTAGAAGAGAAAATAGGATTGGAACAGGAGACAAAGCCAGTCTTTTAGCACTGATTGATTTGTCGCCTGTTTCTATGGCTTCTTCCTGTATGGTGAGTCATTGCAGAAGTATGTGATGGGGGTGATAGCTCCCATTCTACGGATTGCCTTTCAGCAGGAAGGTCAATAGAAGAAGTTGTAAACATGTCTATTAAAAAACATAGAAACTCTGAGGGTGATCCCATATAGACATCCAAAAAGCACTTTGGGACAAGTGAAGGAGAGACCTGCCATCCAACAGAGGCAGGAGAGATCTGTCCCATATTTCTACCTTGTGCCTACTGTTGCATACTGGATAAGGAAGGACTTCGTGAGTTTAGCCTATATGGCTTTGAATTAGAGATGAGCTGAATTGTATTGTTTCAGAATACATTTTTCAGATACAATTACTGAGGTGCTGCTTTTTCTCTCACACACACTCCCTGAAAAAGAAGGCCACTTTGCAGATTTTTCTCTGAATACATTCTTTTTGTGGCAGCCTCCAGTTTCTTCCCTCAGTGCCCCAGAATGATGCCAGGTATGGGGCACTATGGAGGAGGCAAGTTGCAGCTGCTGCCACTTGCAGTGGCAGCAAAAAGAAAACCAAAATACCTTAGGGAAAAAAGGGGGAAAAAGCTGTGCTAATGGTTAGCCCCATCTCTGGCCTTCTCCTGTGCTATAAATCAGAGGCCTGGCCCAGACTTCAGCATTGCTGATTACTCCCCCCCCCCCGCCTTGTCTAGAAGAGTTCATCAACCACCTTGTTTGTCAAGGGCTCCTTGGCGGCCTCTTTCAGTCTAATCCAGTAGCCAAGTCCAGACACAGACAAAGGGATTCTTTTCAAAGCTTTATTCCTCTTTTAAACTTAACAACTCTAGCTATGAGCAGCAGAGTACCTATGCCCTAAGTTGGAACACTTGGTCCCCGTTTGAAGGAGAATCACTGGCAGACCCTGAACTTAGGGGCTAAGGAGAGTCCCTCCCCTTTTCCCTTGGATCCTCTGGGCGCAACTGTTGCTTGCGTGCCAACCAGGCACTACGCCTCCTTTCCGTGCCCTCCATTTGGCGCTGCTCCCTGCGTCGGTGTTGCGCGTCCAGCAAGTCTGCTTCCCACGCTCTCTCACTCCCGGGACTGCTATCCTTGCCAGGAATGCCAATGGTAGGAATCTCTGCCAGCTGTTGGTCCTGGGAAGGATGAGCACGCTCCTCTTCCAGGAGCGGCTGCTCTTCCTCAGAATCAGAACTATGGGATTCTATGGGCTCAGCGTCCACCCTGACATTGTTATAGACCAGGGTGATAAATTTTTGGCCCTCCAGATGTTTTGTCCTACAACTCCCACAACCCCTCACTACTGGCTATTTTGGGGCTAATGGGAATTGTAGGCCAAACTATCTGGACCGCCACACATTGCCCACCCCTGTTATATACAAAAGGTTGACAAGGCTGGGAAGGAATTTTACCGATGTTCATGATGGGCTTAGCAATGTGGCGGTTTTGTCTTCCTCAAAGCAATGTTCTTTCTTGGTTGATCGACTGAGTTACACTACACTTTTGTCAAACTGCTTTGGAGGTACGTGAAGCACTGTGCCACTATCAGGGTTCCCCCTATGTCCTGGACCCCTTGAGTAGCTCCTTAAGGATCTTGCCTCCTTAAGAGTCCCACTTTCCTTCTTTTCTCTTTTGCTTTCCAATAACGTGGGGTTTAAGCTGTAGGCATGGGGTGACACAGGGTTTAACCTCAACAGTTCAGTGTTAAATTAAAGCAAGCAAATCACAACTAAAGGTATTTACACAATGATATTATCACTTAAGGCTGAGTGATACAAAGGGCCTTAAGAGAAAATAAAAGTTGTAAAACACTAGTTCCTTTACCCTAGCTGTACTTTGACATCTCCAGGCTGCTTCTTCCTGCTCCCTCTTCAGGCTCTTCCCTTCCTAACTCTGCTCTTACTGGCTCTCTCACTTTCTTTATATACCCCCCAACCGAAAGTACTGCCTCAACCCTGAAGAAATGAAACTTAACTGGAGAAATGAAAATGAAACTTAACCGGGGATGTGAAACTACTCCTCTGAGATAGGGGTGCACGAAAGTCCCTTACCTGTCCTCGAAGCTTTTCGTGGTGGGGGGGAGGCACTTCGCTGCTCCCCCTGCGAAATTCAGGCCGGGGGGGAGGCTTCCTGCCTCGCCCGGCCGAAATTCAGGCCGGGGAGGAGGCGCCTCACCTCGCCCGGCCGCGAACTAAACAGTTAAAAAAAAAACAAAAACGCCCCCGTGATAGGCTCCGTGACGATTAACGTAGCCTATCACGGCTAGATCTGCAAAGTCAGCCATGATAGGCTACGTAAATCATCATGTAGCCTATCATGGGTGACTTTAAAAAAAAAAGAAAAAAAAGCGCGTACGCAAATGGCGGCCCCCATAGGGAGCCACCATTCGCGTTCCTTATTTGGTCGCTGTAGTCTACGTAAAGGTTTACGTAGCGTTGCCCTTATTTTTGCCGTAGTCTACGTAAACCTTTACGTAGACTACAGTGACCAAATAAGGAACGCGAATGGCGGCTCCCTATGGGGGCCGCCATTATCCGTACGCACTTTTTTTTTTTAAAGTCACCTGTGATAGGCTACGTGACGATTTACGTAGCTTATCACGGCTGACTTTGCAAATCTAGCCGTGATAGGCTACGTTAATCATCACGTAGCCTATCACGGGGGCGTTTTTTTTTTTTTACTTTTATTGGAATGGCGGCGGCGGCAGCCGGTCGAAAGATCGGCTGCCGCCCCCGCCCCTGACGAAGACCCGACGAACCGCCGGCCGGTCCCGCCGCCGGGAGGGACATTCGCCAAAGGTAAGTCCCGTCCCGGGGGGGGGCTGTGGGGGGCGGAGAATTTCTCCCCGAAACTTGTTCGGGGGGCCGAACACGTTGGCGCTCGGCCCCCCGAAGTTTCGGGGAGAAATTCTCTGCCAACCCTACTCTGAGAGATACTCCCTCTGAACAACAACTGCAGGCCTCTAAGCCTCAATTTCCACCCCCCTTGCCTCTGTAGGCCTCAAGCCTTCACAGCCACATGTATAGCAGGGCTAGGTAGAGGTGTTCTCCCCACTGGGAACCTTCCTTAAAGAGTCTTGAGGTGTTCCTTCTGCCTCTACTCCACACTGCAGGCACAGTACTTCATACTGGGCTGGAAACATGTTTCTGAGTCTTACGTCTGTCAATATCTATAGCCATCGTCTCTTTGCTTCTTTGCATTGGCATAGTAGTTTTGGATTATCATCATCATCAACAACACCTTCGCCCTATAGGAGAAAGTAGATGAATATCATATCCTACCAAGCAACTATTATAATAAATAAAGCTATGTTTTTGGGGATATTTCTTGACAATATGGCAAATGTTTCTCACATTTGGGGAAACACTGCAAGAACATCCTGTTACGCAGCCCTGAGCTGAATTCATCCACCCACAATAACTTAGTGCAATTTGGTGTTGTGTCTCCCAGGCATTAATGGCATGCCTAGAGGTGTTCTCACAACAGACCTACTTAATAATGACTTTCCTGATTTGGAGAATACCTATAGCCAGCGACCATAGGTATGGGAATCTATTTTGGTGGCAGAGTTATTTTATTAGCTGGAAAACTCCAGTGTTAAGGAAAGGGTGTTTGCAAAGAAAGAAAGAGGCAAAATCAATGTAAGAAATAAATGGGTCCCCCTGCTACTTGTATTGCAAGGGATGACAGAGACTGCACAGTGATTATGGGGAAATATTGATGACAAGAGTGCAGGACCAGAATAGTCAATTAATAGAATAAAACTTACCTGTGCTCCATCTCCTATCAGGCTATTCATTAGAACCTTAGAAAATAAAGTGGGGTAAGTAAGATACAAATGAGGACATGGTTAAGAATGTAAGACAAACCATGCTGGATCAGACTAAGGGTCCATCTAGTCCAGCATTCTGTTCACATGGTGACCAGCTAACTGCTGGTGGGAAACCCAGTTGGTTCCCATTTCTCATAGTTCATTAAATCATCCTCTTAATCTATTTGGTATAGAAATGTGAAATTAGCTATTGATCTAGGAAAACAATGTCAAAACCTCTTGCATTGCCATCAGAAAGCACCTATGGTTGCACAAATAATCGGTTGGCGTCACTGTGTTAGGAGTCAATGGCACCATTGCTAGATATATCCTGTATAAAATGGTGGAGCTAGGCAACAGCAAAAGGTGGATGACTACAGTACTATTTTAATGATTCTATTATCACAGATATTTGCCTTCTCCCAATGTAATCAAAGCTATTTAAAAATGCTTAACTTTTCACTTTTGGTCTGCCTTGCCCACAGTTTGTCAGTGAGGAACGCAAGGCTCAATCAGGGAAAGGAACGTTTTATTTAAAGAAGGTCTAAATAAAACACACAGTTCTTAACTAAGCCTTTTTGTTTGTTTGTTTTTGTCTTTTCATTTCAGATGTGCTGTGTCCTAGTGTCCATGTAGAAGGAGACAGGTTCAAACACACCAATGGAGAAACTGATGATATTCCAGGTACTGGGATGCTATTTGCAATAAGTTCCTGTCATGCTTTGAGGTTCCTTTAAATAAAAGCAGGGCTCCTGTTTACAGTCGGGATTATATCAAGATAGAAAGTGCCCTTTGATATAAGCCAGTATGCCATTGTTTCCTGGAATGGGGTGTGTGCGTGGCTATTTAAGAGCAACACAATTCCTTTATCAGGCAAGGAGCAGAGCAGTGTATGTATGAGTCTGGGTCTGGTTATTCATAGCCGAAGATTTTTGTATTGCTGATCCAAAGATTTTTGGGGAAGAAGCTTTTGCCATCATTATGATTGGTGGGGGTGGGAGAAACAGGGGAGCTGGAAGCCACTGACAAGTTCTTTTGGAGCAGGGAGGATTACCCAGGACTAGTGGCAGGAATAGCTTTTGATCTACTCCCTTTATTTCTTCTTCTTCTTTTTTTTTTGGTTTTGCTATTGCTTGCAAGTGGTAGTGCTGCTTCTACACACAATCCTTTTCTTCAACAATGACCTCTGGAGTGATGCTCTTCAATAACTTAATGTTGTTCAAGGTGCATTGTTGGAAAGAAAAGATGGCAGTCCCCAGTGGCCAAGGGTAAGTAAGAATGGGTGGGAAATTCATTGAGTTTGAATTTCAGTGGAAAATGCCCTGCCCCACGTCTGGCTTGCCTGGTCGCCTGGGGTGGGGGTCTTTGCAGGCAGTGTGTGTGTGTGTGTGGAGATGTGGGAGACTGCCATTGGTGGTCTCCAGCTGGGGCCACTAGGTGTAGGAGGGGGCTGAGAGGTGCTTTTAGCTCTCCAGGCCCCTCCTCAATGCCTCTTTGGAAGCGTGGCACCCTCCCACCCTCCCTGTGGGTTCTGCTGGTCACCCTTTTGGGGGTCGAGTAGGAATTTTTGGCTCATAGTCTGATTGGCCAGGGCTGTGGGTCTTTTTGCCTACTTCACACTATAAGTGGGGAGGGTGTGTCCATTAGGTGATTTGGGCCTTATTTTATGGTCAAGTTATCTGGTCACATTTTCAGGTAGGCTGTTAGGGATGGGCAATGCGGATGAGGACAGGGATGGTGAGCATTCAGGGGCACTGTTTTGGTGACAGGTGGTGCCTGAGGCCTCCTGCTCTGGTTTTTGTGGCCCCAGCCACATAAGGGTTACTTGTGAGGCCAACTCATCTCACCCACGTGGTGTTTTGCAGGCTGGGAGGGGGTGACAGAGGAAGGCCTACCTCTCCCCAAAGTGGTAGTCCTGGGGGTGGTGATCCCATAGACGCCACTCAGCAGGCTTTGAATGTTTTGCCCAATTCAGTGCCTAGCTCATTGCTGGCACAGATTAGTTGCCCATCCAGGTCTTCTCCTTTGCAGGTTGTTCAATAAATGTGGCCCAATTTGATACCAATCACTTACGTCTCGTCTCTTTATTTCTACCTTTATGCCTGCAAATTACCAGTTTGTGCTTCCCAAACTTACACACAAACTGGGAACCAGTTCTCCATCAAAATCCATGCGTTTTCTAAGTTTGTGTTGCCATTTGTGCACAAAAATGTGTACATTTTAACAATGTGCACAAAACTGTGTATATTTGAAAAAATGCACACAAACACTTTGTTCACTTGGAAAATACATAATTTGAACAAGTCCACACAAAAATGCACAACTTAAAAAATATATACAGTAAGGTGGATGGTTAAAATATACACAAAATTATGTACACATTTTTGTGAAGACTAAAGAAAGAGAAAAGATTCAAAATCTGATGAACTTAGCATTGGAAAAATGAGAACCAGAGCAAAATTGAGCTTGACAAATTCGCCCATCCAAGTAGAGACAAAAGAAAAGTTTAAAGAAAGCTGAGGAAGAGGAAAAGGCTGTCCTGCCACAATTCCACAAAGCCCTCCTATAAGTCCATGAGCATTATCCTACACCCCAGAGAAATTGCCCGTGTGGGCCCTCCACTTCAACAGTCTATGGAAACTGGAAATGACTGTGAAAATGGGAGTGCCCTAGTTCTCCTCTGTGCCATAGGGATTATGCAACACACACACACACACACACACACACAAACTCTGGAGAGTTTTCACTGGCCTTTTGGATCCCCTTCCCCCCCCCCTTTTTTTGGCTTTCCATTTGTTTCTCAGGTGTTTTACTGGAGGAGGAGTTTCTAAGTTTTATTGTTTGGTCTTATGGACTTATTGACTTACTTTGCTTTAGATGAAATCCAGTGACAAACGTAGGTATATGAAGAACCACCGCCTCCACCAAGGTGCCAAGAAAGAATCATAGACTTATTATTTAAAATATAAATCTGTTTCCATTTCAGTACTTCCCTGCCAAAAGTATATATTTTTTTCTTAATCAGCCAAGAGCATTCCCACTTCTACGCCAAAGTTCTGCGTTTCCTCATCTCTATCTTTCACTTGCCCCAAGCAGTTGGTCAATATTCCATATTCCCACTTAACAGATGAAGAACGATGCAATGCACCTGGAGAAATGCATGTGAGAGGACAGCCTTTAGCTGGACTTTCTTTCTTTTGATATGAAGTGAAAACAAAGCTATCAATAGCTGTTCAGCAAGCTGACATTTATGAGAGCTTTTCAATAACAGAAACTTCATGGTCTCTTCCCTTTGTACCTGTCCTGGATAACAACTCCTATGTGAAATTATGGCCTCCCTTCATTGTCATAATGGTAACTAATACTATAAATTATGTTTTCACCTAAGTAAATTTTAACCAGGGGTGGCATGAAGTGCTGGAGGATCTGTGAATCAAAGAACATGGCAAAGCCAAGCTCAGGTTCACACTTGCTACCACCATGTTCATGTTATAGAAATAATTCCTAAATAAGCCAAGAACTTCAAGCCCTAAACTCTCAGTGATACCAAAAGAATAACAACAACCATCCTTGAGCCCAGTATTTGCTCTATAACATGTATGCATGAATGTGCAGGGCTTGCAGGTGAGAAGCAGAAGGGACAGGGGTTCCTACTCTCGCTCGTCTCCCCCAACCTTAGTACTAAGACTAGAAAGTTGCCTGTCTGAAGGAAAAGTGGATAGGGGACAAGGAAGCAGCTGGCGGGGGAATGCACCTTCCTGGTACTTTTATTTATTATTAAATTTATTTATTTATTAAAGTTATTAATCGCTCCTTCTGGCTGCAAAACTGCTTACCTGTAAATGCTGCCCACTAACACATCTCCATTATCCAGCAACCCTGGGGTTGGGAGAATGTTTTTGCTAGTTCCAGCTTCTGTTGGCCAATCAGAAGTGACAAAAAGCATTAGAGAAACAAACTAGCAAAGAGTCCAAATCCACAAGCTGCAAACTTTAATGTGGACATGTAAGGCGAATTGTTGGGCTTTCACTGTAGGCAATTTTGGGGAGATTCTCCTCAATGAAATCAAAATAATTAGAGTAATTTCTTGGCAGGGGGGTTCCAGATACTTTTAGGTTGTCTCCGGATTTTTTTACCTGATGCAAAAATCAAAGAATTCCAAGAGAGTTTCAAAAAGAGAAGTCAACACATCTGAATAATGACAAATACTAGGAGCGTGGAAGTTAGACTGTTACAGCAAAAAAGAAAAAGAAAAAAGGGTCTTGTGGGAAGACTGAAAGACGGACAGGTTTTTCTGTTGCTGAAACTCTTCTGTACTAGGAGGGGCTGTGCATCTAATGCATGAAGTGTTATCCTTAGTTGGCAGAACAATAGATACACTTATGCACATCTGTATAAAAGGGGTGGAAAAGTAAACAGAGGTGCTCAAAGGCCATGAAATGCAAGAGATGCAAGCCCTATTCCCCTACCCACTCCTGCTGCCTCTACCCCTGAGTTTCCTGCATTGAGCAGAAATTCTAAGCGCATTTGGTTGAACATGCTTAGAGCCCCACCCCACCCTCAAGTTGGAATTCTCATAGTGCAGGGTTCATGGTCACAGGGAGGGTTCTGAGAACATTCAGCCAAACATGTGAAGAATCCCTCTTTAGACCATTCTACTGAGCACAGGAAGGTCAGGTATGGAGCCCACTTGCAAGGGGATGGTGAGGGTGGGGCTATACAACCCCCTTCCCCCTCCAATCATTCATCCTGAATGGCTGAACAGGGCTACAGTCTGTAACATTTTATGCAAAGGTCAAAGGTACACAAGATAAGCATAATGGCCATTCCTGATAATAATAATTGGTGATCTCACAGTCTCGCTTGTTTAGTTAGGCTAACTTAACACCTGTAGTAGGTTTCTCATTGGTTTTTCTTTTTTTCCATATACTTGACAAATTCAATAGATTTTTGCCTGAATCGACGTCTGGAGATTTCTCTTCGCTGGAGATTTCTCTTAAACCAAATTAGGTGGCATCTCTAAACTTTACATCCTTTTCTAAAAGATAGCAAAATTAGGTGGTGGTGGGGAATTGCTTCAGTAGAGAGAGAATGCTCAATAGGAGACAATGGGATGTTTACTGAGATTTGGATTCTGTTTAGTCTCAAAGAGCAGCCCTATACAGAACAGGTACAATTTTGGGGATGGAAGCAGTGCAACTAAGTAAATAAACATGTGATGTTTTCTTGGAGCAGGCACTGACCTCTTCCTTTGCTTTTGCACTCTACACAAAGCAAGGGAGGAATAATGGAGCTAAAGTGGAAGCAAATGGAAACACATAGTACTCAGAAGTTACTTTTATTATTGTTTTATTGTGGATGAATAAATAGAGAAATCCATAATAACAAGTCTGAGTCAGTGTTAATGACAGAGTATCGTGCAGCAACCTCCAGGCAAATTTAACATACTCTCGTGTTTTTGATCCAATACAAAGACCTACCACTACAGATTAATAAACATAGCAATGCTGAGTCGTGACTCAGGCTGAAATCCTGGCAAGAGATCAAAGCTGGGACTGAGGAAAATGGGTTGGAAAGTAGTTCTACCATTTTTGTTTGCCATAGTTGTTGCAATACAGCATTTATTAGTGATGCTGGTTCCAACCAGAACATCTGCAGAACTCCAGAGATTGTGTGAAGGAATGAAGGAATGCACCTGCTGACGTCAATGAAGGTCTTTAAGCAGTCATTAAAGACTCTATTGTTCTGGCAGTCCTTCCTTTTTTAGAACTCATTCCTTTTGCCGTTTTTTTATACTATTTTTTAAGCAGTGTTGTTTTAAGCAGTGTTTTATTGTTGGATTTTTTTAATGTTTTTTTTTACTTTAAAGTTGCTTTTAGTTATATTTGTTTGTGTATACTGTCCATATGTTTTTAATGTAAATGGTTTTTAAATGTTGTATATTGTATTTTAATGTGTTAACTTCTGTAAACTGCTCAGAGAGCTTTGGCTATGGGGCAGTATAGAATAATAATAATAATAATAATAATAATAATAATAATAATAATAATTTATTTGTTACAACCAACAACAACAATAATACCTGCATCACAATTTTTTTATTAGGACATTATATAACGAGGTTAAGGTTTATTTTTTTATATATTCTGGAAATGTTGTTTTTCTTTCTTCTTCAGAGGACATCAGAGGTAGACATGTGCAAATCCCCTCTGAGAAATTTCACTGGTCTCAATAGCTCTTTGCCTCAATTGAAATTCCTAAACTGGGAATTGTCAGGAATGATTCTAAGCATGTGGAGATAGTTAGCAGCTCAGACTCAGAACAGGAACAGCCAGAACCGGGGGAGGCACCCTCCTAGGGATGGCGGAGAATTTCTCCCCAAAACTTCGGGGGGCCGAGCGCCAATGTGTTCGGCCCCCCGAACAAGTTTTGGGGAGAAATTCTCCACACACACCCGCCCCTCGCACCCCCCCGGGATGGGACTTACCTTTGGCGAATGTCCCTCCCAGCGGCGGGGCCGGCCGGCGGTTCGGCGGCTGTTCGTCCGGGGCGGGAGCGGCAGCCGGTCTTTTGACAGGCTGCCGCTGCCGCCATTCCAATCAAAGAAAAAAAAAACGCCCCCGTGATAGGCTACGTGATGATTAACGTAGCCTATCATGGCTAGATTTGCAAAGTCAGCCGTGATAGGCTACGTAAATCGTCACGTAGCCTATCACGGCTGACTTAAAAAAAAAAAAAAAGCACGTACGCAAATGGCGGCCCCCATAGGGAGCCGCCATTCGCGTTCCTTATTTGGTCGCTGTAGTCTACGTAAAGATTTACGTAGACTACGGCGAAAATAAGGGCAACGCAAATAGCGTTGCCCTTATTTTCGCTGTAGTCTACGTAAAGATTTACGTAGACTACAGCGACCAAATAAGGAACGGGAATGGCAGCTCCCTATGGGGGCCGCCATTATCCGTACGCGCTTTTTTTTTTTTTAAAGTCACCCGTGATAGGCTACGTGATGATTTACGTAGCCTATCACGGCTGACTTTGCAAATCTAGCCGTGATAGGCTACGTTAATCGTCCCGTAGCCTATCACGGGGGCGTTTTTTTTTTCTTTGATTGGAATGGTGGTGGCGGCAGCCGGTCGAAAGACCGGCTGCTGCTCCCGCCCCGGACGAGCACCTGCCGAACCGCCGGCCGGACCCGCTGCTGGGAGGAACATTCGGCAAAGGTAAGTCCCATCCCGGGGGGGGGTGCGGGGGGAGGGGGTGCGGAGAATTTCTCCCCAAAACTTGTTCGGGGGGCCGAACACATTGGCGCTCGGCCCCCCAAAGTTTCGGGGAGAAATTCTCCGCCATCCCTAGTAGAGAACATGGTAGCTAACTAATCAAGTTGTGACCCCGAAGACTGGTATCCTAGAGTGTGTGATTGTGGAGGGAGAGGACCAAGAGACCTGACAGGAATCTGGGAAGGAATGACCCATATTTGCTTTGAATTGTTGGCCACATTATATTCAACCCCTTCAGCCATGTGGGGACAGTCTGCCAAATCAAATGACACAGTCCATCTGGGAAGTTATTCCCTCTCCACACACAAACACACATGCACATGTTTGGACACGTCATCCTTCTGCTGAGTGGCTCTGTGATTTAGGCAAAAGCTGACAACAACCTAAGGATGCATGAGACCCCAGTAAGAAACAGCACTAGTCTTTGTTGTGCAGTCGTTCAGTCGTGTCTGACTCTTCGTGACCCCATGGACCATAGCACGCCAGGCCTTCCTGTCCTGCGCTCTCTCCCGGAGTGTGCTCAAGTTCATATTAATTGCATCAGTGATGCTATCTAGCCATCTCATCCTCTGCTGTCCCCTTCTCCTTTTGCCTTCAGTCTTTCCCAGCATCAGGGTCTTTTCCAGGGAGTTTTCTCTTCGCATTAGGTGGCCAAAATATTTGAGCTTCAGCTTCAGTACCTGTCCTTCCAATGAGCACTCAGGGTTGATTTCCTTTATTAAATTTGTTTTCAAATATACAAGTGGCATCTGCAACAAATTGTTGCAGTGTGGAGTGGTCTTCAGGACCACAGCTGGCCAGTGAGTCTGCCACACCCTTAGCACCATAGAATCATAGAATGATAGGGTTGGAAGGGGCCTATAAGACCTTTGAGTCCAACCCCCTGCTCAGTGCAGGAATCCAAGTCAAACCATTCCTGACAGATGGCTGTCCAGCCTCATCTTGAATGCCTCCAGTCTGGGAGAGCCCACTACTTCCCTAGGTAATTGGTTCCATTGTCGTATTGCTCTAACAGTCAGGATGTTCTTCCTGATGTTCAGCCGGAATCTGGCTCCCTGTCACTTGGGCTCATTATCCCGTGTCCTGCACTTTGGGGTGATTGAGAAGAGATCCTGGCCTTCCTCTCTGTGACAACCTTTCAAGTACTTGAAGAGCTCTATCCTATCTCCCCTCAGTCTTCTCTTCTCAAGGCTAAACATGCCCAGTTCTTTCAGTCTCTCCTCATAGGGCTTTGTTTCCAGTCCCCTGATCATCTTTGTTGCCCTCCTCTGAACCCTCTCCAGTTTGTCTGCATCCTTCTTAATATGTGGTGCCCAGAACTGGACACAGTACTCCAGATGAGGCCTAACCAGTGCTGAGTAGAAGGGAACTAGTACTGAGTATCCTTTTCCAGGATACTCAGTTCCATAGACCTGCCCCTCTTCCAGTGTTTCCCAGACCCTGGCCAATCAGAAATCTGTGGCTACGGAGCGTGCTCAGTCCTCATCCAACTGATCTTGGTTCTCCACCCCATTTGTGCTTCCCCCCTAAATATTGTTGTACTTCTACAAATCTTGACCACCACCACCCATCCTGTTGATATCTTCCTCCTGTGTATGGATGGTGCCATTTTGGCTATATAAGGATCTACACTTGGAGAATGAGTTCGCTAATAGTATATATAATGATAAAGAGAATAGGGCTTGTAATGTCACATATCAAAAAATGTTTGCATTATCTGCAATCCTAGGTCTGACTCAGATTCCCACCTGGGTGAGCCCCTGTTTACATGGGAAGATTGCATTTTCTGCCACATCCATTTGCACATACAAGGCAATCTGAGACACTTTGCATACAAATATATGTCACGTAACATTTAAAGTGTTGTTCACTGCATTTCATGGACATGATCTCACTAATACTTACAGGAAGGCTGTCTATCTTATCCCCATACAGCAGAGAGGGAAAGAGAGAGAGCAATTTGGGGAGTTTGTGAAAGAGGCAAGATTTGAATTGGGGACTCCACGGTACAGCCCAGTCTCTTCACCACTAGACTGGACTAGGTCTCAAGGACATCATATAGAGGCTGTGTGTGTGTGTGTGTGTGTGTGTGTATATATATATATATATATATATTCCCAGCTCATATAGTATTAACTTTCTTTGGGCGAGGGGGAGATTATTGTGAAAATCAGGACTATATTTACACAGAAGTACTATTATTAGGGTGTGTGGTGGTTGTTGTTGTTTGTTTTAATCTTCCCCTTCCTCCTGGGAGCTCTGGGTGGTTTATATACCATATGTTTATCCTCTGGGAGATAGTGGCCAGGTCATCCATAAGCTTTTTGGCCAAGTGGGGAGAGTTGAATTCAGAACTTTCCAGTCTATAACCCTTGTTGTTGTTCAGTCATTCAGTCGTGTCCGACTCTTCGTGACCCCATGGACCATAGCACGCCAGGCCTTCCTGTCCTGCACTCTCTCCTGGAGCGTGGTCAAATTCATACTCATTGCATCGGTGATGCTATCTAGCCATCTCATCCTCTGCCGTCCCCTTCTCCTTTTGCCTTCAGTCTTTCCCAGCATCAGGGTCTTTTCCAGAGAGTTTTCTCTTCGCATTAGATGGCCAAAATACTGGAGCTTCAGCTTCAGTATCTGTCCTTCCAATGAGCACTCAGGGTTGATTTGCTTTAGGATGGACTGATTTGACCTCCTTGCAGTCCAGGGGACTCGTAAGAGTCTTCTCCAGCACCACAGTTCAAAAGCATCAATTCTTCGGTGCTCAGCCTTCCTTATAGTCCAGCTCTCACAGCCATACATTACTACTGGGAAAACCATAGCTTTGATTAGACGGACCTTTGTCGGCAAGGTGATGTCTCTGCTTCTGACTATGCTCTCTAGGTTTGCCATAGCTTTCCTCCCAAGGAGCAAGCGTCTTTTAATTTCATGGCTACAGTCACCGTCTGTGGTGATCTTGGAGCCCAAGAAAGTAAAATCTGTCACTGCTTCCATTTCTTCCGCTTCTAGATGCCAGGAAGTGATGGGGCCAGATGCCATGATCTTAGTTTTTTTAATGTTGAGTTTCAAACCAGCTTTTGCACTCTCCTCTTTCACCCTCAACAAGAGGCTCTTGAGATCCTCTTCGCTTTCTGCCATTAGGGTGGTATCGTCTGCATATCCGAGGTTGTTGATAATTCTCCCAGCAATCTTAATTCCGACCTCTGATTCATCCAACCTGGCATTTCTCATGATGTACTCTGCATATAAGTTAAATAAGCAGGGTGACAATATGCAGCCTTGTCGTACTCCTTTCCCAGTTTTGAACCACTCGGTTGTTCCATGTCTGGTTCTCACTGTTGCTTCTTGACCCTCGTACAGGTTTCTCAGGAGACAGGTAAGGTGGTCTGGTACTCCCATCACTTTAAGAATTTGCCACAGTTTGTTGTGATCCACACAATCAAAGGCTTTAGCGTAGTCAATGAAGCAGAAAGAGACGTTTTTCTGGAATTCTCTTGCTTTCTCCATGATGCAGCGAATGTTGGCGATTTGGTCTCTAGTTCCTCTGCCTCTTCGAAACCCAGCTTGTACTTCCGGTAGTTCTCGGTTCGCATACTGCTGAAGCCTAGCTTGTAGGATTTTGAGCATCACCTTGCTGGCATGTGAAATGAGCGCAATTGTGCGGCAATTTGAACACTCTTTGGCGTTGCCCTTCTTTGGAATTGGAATGTAAACTGACCTTTTCCAGTCTTGCGGCCATTGCTGAGTGTTCCAAATTTGTTGGCATATTGAATGCAGCACTTTAAAAGCATCATCTTTTAGGATTTTAAATAGCTCAGCTGGAAGACTGTCATCTCCACTAGCTTTGTTGTTACTAATGCTTCCTAAGGCCCACTTGACTTCACTCTCGAGGATGTCCGGCTCAAGTTCAATGACCGCACTATCATGGCTATCAGGGACATTCAGATCTTTCCTGTATAGTTCTTCTGTGTATTCTTTCTTATTCTGTGTATTCTGTGTAACCTCTTCTTAATCTCATCTGCTTTTGTTAGGTCCCTGCCTTCTTTGTCCTTTATCATGCCCGTCTTTGCACAAAACGTTCCCTTGAGATCTCCAATTTCCTTGAAGAGATCTCTAGTCTTTCCCATTCTATTGTTTTCCTCCATTTCTTTGCATTGTTCATTTAAGAAGGCCTTCTTGTCTCTCTTTGCTATTCTCTGGAACTCTGCATTCAGTTGGATATATCTTCCCCTTTCTCCCTTGCTTTTCGCTTCCCTTCTTTCCTCAGCTACTTGTAAAGCCTCATCAGACAGCCACTTGGCTTTCTTGCATTTCTTTTTCTTTGGGATGGATTTCGTTGCTGCCTCCTGAACAATGTTATGGACCTCCGTCCATAGTTCCTCAGGCACCCTGTCTATCAGGTCTAATCCCTGAAATCTATTCCTCACCTCCACTGTATATTCATAAGGGAGATGATTTAGGTCATACTGAATGGTTTAGTGGTTTTCCTTACGTTCTTCAATTTAAGCCGAAATTTTGCAAGAAGCAGCTCATGATCTGAGCCACAGTCAGCTCCAGTTCTTGTTTTTACTGACTGTATGGAGCTTCTCCATCTTTGGCTGCAAAGGACATAATCAATCTGATTTCGATATTGACCATCTGATGATGTCCATGTGTAGAGTTGTCTCTTGTGCTGTTGGAAAAGAGTGTTTGCTATGATCAGCGTGTTCTCTTGGCAAAACTCTATTAGCCTTTGTCCTGCTTCATTTTGTACACCAAGGCCATGCCTGCCTGTTATCCCGGCTATTTCTTGACTTCCTACTTTAGCATTCCAATCCCCTATGATGAAGAGGACATCTTTTTTTGGTGTTAGTTCTAGAAGGTGTTGTAGGTCTTCATAGAACCGATCAACCTCAGCTTCTTCGGCATCAGTGGTTGGGGCATAGACTTGAATTACTGTGATGTTGAATGGTTTGCCTTGGATTCGTACTGAGATCATTCTATCATTTTTAAGATTGTACCCCAGTACTGCTTTTCCCACCCTTTTGTTGACTATGAGTGCTGTGCTACTCCATTTCTTCTAAGGGATTCTTGCCCACAATAGTAGATATGATGGTCACCAGAATTAAATTCACCCATGCCTGTCCATTTTAGTTCGCTGATTCCCAAGATGTCGATGTTCAATCTTGCCATCTCATGTTTGACCACCTCCAGCTAGGGGTGGACGAAAGTCACTTACCTTTTCTCGCAGCTTGTTCGCGGTGGGGGGGATCACTTCGCTGCTCCCCCCGCAAAGTTCAGGCCAGGGGGGGAGGCTTCCCGCCTCGCCCAGCCGAAATTCAGGCCGGGGGGGAGGCTTCCCGCCTCACCCGGCCGAAATTCAGGCCGGGGAGGAGGCTTGCTGCCTCGCCCGGCCGCGAATGCGAAAGTAAAAAAAAAAAAAAAAATGACCCCTGATAGGCTACGTGACGATTCACGTAGCCTATCACGACTAGATCTGCAAAGTCAGCCGTGATAGGGTACGTGAATCGTCACGTAGCCTATCACGGGTGACTTAAAAAAAAAAAGCGCGTACGCGAATGGTGGCCCCCATAGGGAGCCGCCATTCGCGTTCCTTATTTAGTTGCTGTAGTCTACGTAAATGTTTACGTAGACTACGGTGAAAATAAGGGCAACGCAAATAGCGTTGCCCTTATTTTCGCCGTAGTCTACGTAAACATTTATGTAGACTACAGCGACCAAATAAGGAACGGGAATGGCGGCTACCTATGGGGGCCGCCATTATCCGTACACACTTTTCTTTTCTTTTTTTTAAAGTCACCCGTGATAGGCTACGTGACGATTCACGTAGCCTATCACTGCTGACTTTGCAAATCTAGCCGTGATAGGCTACGTTAATCGTCACGTAGCCTATCAGGGGACGTTTTTGTTTTTTTTTTTCTTTTATTGCAATGGCGGCGGCGGCATCCGGTCAAAAGACCGGCTTCCGCTCCCGCCCCGCGCGAACACCCAACGAACCGCCAGCCGGACCCGCTGCCAGGAGGGACATTCAGGGAAGGTAAGTCCCGTCCCGGGGGGGGTGCGGGGGGCGGGGGGGTGCGGAGGATATCTCCCCAAAACTTGTTCGGAGGGCCGAACACGTTGGTGCTCGGCCCCCCGAAGTTTCAGGGAGAAATTCTCCGCCATCCCTACCTCCAGCTTACCTTGATTCATTGATCTGACATTCCAGGTTCCTAAACAATATTGTTCTTTACAGCATTGGATTTTCTTTTCACCACCAGACACATCCGCAGCTGAGTGTCCTTTCAGCTTTGGCCCAGCCGCTTCACTCTTTCTGGCTCTACTTGGAAATACCCTCTGCTCTTCCCCAGTTGTATATTGGACACCTTCCAACCTGAGGGGCTCATCTTCCGGCGTCATATCTTTTAGCCTTGTGATACATTCCATGGGGTTTTCTTGGCAAGAATAGTGGAGTGGGTTGCCATTTCCTTCTCCAATGGACCACATTTTGTCAGAACTCTCTGCCATGACCTGTCCGTCTTGGGTGGCCCTGCACGGCATTGCTAATGGCTTCACTGAGTTACGCAAGCCCCTTTGCCACAACAAGGCAGTGATCCATGAAGGGGCTATAACCTATACTTTGTCATGAAGGCGAGAATCTCTTGCTGAGAGGGAATGTGTCGACTAGCAGTTAGGACTGGTTCATGCATGCACGCACTGTTCATTTAGCTTGCAGCTATTGACTTTAAAAAGCCTAGTGTTTCATAGAATCATAGAATAGTAGGGTTGGGAGGGGCCTATAAGACCATTGAGTCCAACCCCCTGCTCAACACAGGAGTCCAAGTCAAAGCATCCCTGACAAACAGCTGTCCAACTTCATCTTGAATGCCTCCAGTGTGGGAGAGCCCACTACCTCCCTCAGTAATTGGTTCCATTGTCATATTCCTCTAACAGTCAGGAAGTCTTTCCTGACGTTCAGCCGGAATCTGGCTTCCTGTCAGTTGAGCCCATTTATCCCATGTCCTGCACTCTGGGATGATCGAGAAGAGATCCTGGCCTTCCTCTCTGTGACAACCTTTCAAGTACTTGAAGAGTGGTCTCCTATCTCCCCTCAGTCTTCTCTTCTCAAGGCCAAACATGCCCATTTCTTTCAGTCTTTGCTCATAGGGCTTTGTTTCCAGTCCCCTGATCATCTTCATTTCTTGCGATGCAAGGCACTGTGAATGTTCCATGATGATCTGCCATGGCTCATTCACATACATAAGCTGTCCCTTGATTTTACAGCCATCATTTTGAATGATGAATGTATATATGTGTCTACTGGCTAGGGATGCCACAGTAATCTGGTGGGTTAAATCTCTCACCCAGATGTTGCAGCTCTTCAGACAACTCTCCCAATTTCCTTATGTCTGACTCTATCCAATTTGCCTTCCATAAGGGTAAAAAAAAGAAAAGAAACATTAGTAGAATATGCAAGTACAAATTCTTGCACAACTTCTCAAAGGGGGAAAGAACAGCAGCTGAATGCATAAATGTTTGAAACATCTAATTGGGGATTTTAAGGATGCTTATGGAATGTGCATTACAATACATATCGAAATGTGCATCCTGGTGAAACTAATGGAGTAGCTCGGTGGCATACATGTTTGGATGTGCATTGGGTGATACATATCCAATTTACACTGTTGATTCATAGAACCGAAATGCTCCAGTTTCTCCAGGAATTTCTCAGATTCTGAGAATGAAAAGAGGAAAATCCTGAGAGGGAAAAAAGAGGCACATCTCACACATCCTTAGTGACTAAACAGAGAAGAACAGATATGCAAGGCATTCAGTGAGGATTGAATGCCAACTGGATATCAAACCCATAGTTGAGGATTCCACTTCTCCAAGGCCTAAAGCATCCCTGCCAGATATTCCATCTCCTGTTGTTGAAAACCCCACCAAAAAGGGTTTCCTTCCTCCTAGCAACTTATTCCATTGTTGAAGAGCTTTTAAAAGAGGGACTGTGTGTAGACAGAACTTTTTTTTAATAAAAATAAAACAAACACCAAGGCACTTTCAATACTTTGCCCAGAAAAGCAGAATTCTACAACAGGTATACACATTATTCAAATTAAGGAATTTCTGCATAGATTTGCTTGTTTTAATAATTGGTTCCACTTCCACTAGTCATGGGGAGCTAGCATGCCAGGGAGGAATTGGTTTTGTTTTGTTTTGAACTTAGCTTCCTTAACCTAGAGAGCTTTCTTAATGTGGGACAGCATTACCATAAGCTGCTCTCAAATATGCAATCCAAAGACAAACAAGAAAATAAGCCGTCTGCCCATAGGCCTCTCCACGTATTTATAGCTTGTTATGGGATGGTCGGGGCCTTGAACCCGGGGATGCCAGGGCAGTCTGTAAAACCGAAGAGCCTATAATTATAGCCAGAGATGGCTATGATTGCTTGTCGGTGCCTCTCACTGTTGGCCTGTGGTCCGCAGACGAGAGGATTGGATTCCAAGGATGCCTGTGAGTCACCAGCTAATTATAGCATTCCCAAGGAGTTGTATGTATTTTATACTGGCAAAGAGGAGCAAGCAGTCTATTTATCCTCAAAGACACGGGCACATTAAACAAGGGTTGTCCTGCAGCATATATTTGTTCTGCTTATTTTCCCACTGCTTTGGATCAATATTAATTCTGTCCTTCCTTTGCACTCTGTGCTGGAAGCCTTCAATATCATAGTCTCCTTAGCTGATCTTCCTAGTAAGAGCAATCACCTGTGTATACATAGCTGCAATTTTCTGTAACACATCCTGCATTCATTTTATTTTGTTTATTTGGTTCCACTTCCAGTAGTCTCGGGAAGCTTTCATTCATTTCTATACCCATAGCCAAAGCTCTCTGGGGGGGTTCACAAAAATTAAACACTATTAAAAATTCATGATATAAAGCATAAAACCATTCATGTCAGGGTGTAAAACAGACGGCACACACAACAACAACATATATCTAAAACAATTTAAAACCATCAGTCAGAGACCATCCAGGACCTGATCAAAGGACTGGTTATATGTTGCCAAATCTGTCACTTTTGCTTTCTCCCTGTGCAGGTTTGAGGCCTACAGAGGCAAAGAAAAAAAGTGAGGCCTCGGGGGCTGGTGGTTTTCTGTTGGGAGGGGGTAACCCTGGGAAGAGTAGCCTCATTTCCCTGGTTAGGTTTTATTTTCCTGAGTTAGATTTCATTTCTCCAGGTTTGAAACATTACTTTTGGTTTGTGGGAAGGAGGGGATATAAAGGGAGAGAGAGCCAGAGAGAGGAAGACCAGAGAGAGAGGAAGCCCAGAGCATGAAGAGAGAGTAGGAAGAAGCGGTTTGGAGAAGCGTTAAGTGCAGCTAGGGTAGAGGAACTTGCATTTTTGCAACCTTTATTTGCTCGTAATGCCTTTTGTATCCCTCTGTTCTGGTCTGTAAATACTTTTAGCTGTAATGTGCTTGCTTTAACTTACCAGTAAGCTGTTGTGGTTAACACCCAGGTGTCTGAAGTGCCAGTCACACCATGTCTGCAGCCTAATCCCCGCGTTATTGAGGACGGGGATATTTAAAAGAAGGAAGGTGGGACTCTTAAGGAGGCAAGAGATCTTTAAGAAGTTGATCAGGGGGTCTAGGTCGTAAGGGGAATCCAAATACACATGCAAATTTTTAAAATCTCCAATTATTTCTCTCCCAAATATGAACTTTGCACATTTTAGTAAATTCTTATCAAGAAAAAAATTCTCATCCATCTGCACCAGCTACATTTAATAGGTACAGCAGTACCCAGCAAAGGGAAGACCCTGATGTGCTGCTTGCCTGCCATATAGCTGTTAAAGATGAGGAGACTGTCAGAAAAAAAGGTGGCAACTAATTAAGTACTGACATGGTTGAATATGCAGGGATTCAAACCCAGACTTTTAAGAGCAGAGCACTCAAGGCCCTGGATCTGAAAAGTCTGTCGGTTTTGGTTTCTCCCACATTCAATTTCTTTTTAAAAAAATCTCAAGTTCCACTTGTCCCAAATATGGAGAATTTTGTGAATTTTTGTAAATTCTTTTTTTCTCCTATTCAAAATGTTGCCCTCCACATGTAGCAGATGATGGAAACACACAAGGACAAGGTCAAGACTGGTGCACTCCCATGTCTCCCATGTTTCATATACACATTTTATGAACACCTGCATAGGGCTTCTGTAGGAACAAGATCTCACCCTTGAACACTCTAACCCTTTCCACCACATCGATGTACTGGTAAAGTTTCTCTGCAGAACAAATAAAAGTGTCCATGGAGGAAGTTTTTAATTGAGAAAATGGGATGGGGAGAAAGTGTTAATCTCCCCTCCCCCAGCATGACAGCAGCACAAATCAAAATAACACCCTCAGATTCAGTTCCTTAGTTTGGCTGTAATGTGGAGAATAATCATTCAGAGAAAACTTTTCCTGGAAAATTTGCTCACTTTTTCATGAAGCAAGAATATTTGCTAAGATAATATGGGCAGTTTTGCTAGGGATGTACGAAAGTCACTTACCTGTCCTCGAAGGACGTTCGCGGTGGGGGGGAGGCGCTTCGCTGCTCCCCCCGCGAAGTTCAGGCCGGGGAGGGAGGCTTCCCACCTCGCTCCGGCCGAAATTCAGGCCAGGGAGGAGGCTTCCCGCCTTGCCCGGCCGCGAACGCAAAAGTTAAAAAAAAAACAAAAACGCCCCCTGATAGGCTGCGTGACGATTCACGTAGCCTATCACGGCTAGATCTGCAAAGTCAGCCATGATAGGCTACGTCAACCATCACGTAGCCTATCACGGGTGACTTTGAAAAAAAAAAAAAAGCGCATACGCTAATGACGGCCCTCATAGGGAGCCGCCATTCGCGTTCCTTATTTAGTCGCTGTAGTCTACGTAAATGTTTACGTAGACTACGGCGAAAATAAGGGCAATGCAAATAGCGTTGCCCTTATTTTCGCCGTAGTCTACGTAAATCTTTACGTAGACTACAGCGACCAAATAAGGAATGGGAATGGCGGCTCCCTATGGGGGCCGCCATTATCCATACATACTTTTTTTTTTTTTTAAAGTCACCCATGATAGGCTACGTGACGATTGACGTAGCCTATCACGGCTGACTTTGCAAATCTAGCCGTGATAGGCTACGTTAATCGTCACGTAGCCTATCAGGGGGCGTTTTTTTTTTCTTTTATTGCAGTGGCGGCGGCGGCAGCCGGTCAAAAGACCAGCTGCCGCTCCCGCCCCGCTCGAACACCCGCCGAACTGCCGGCCGGACCCGCCGCCGGGAGGGACATTCGGCGAAGGTAAGTCCCGTCCCGGGGGGGGGTGCGGGGGGCGGGGGGGGTCGGAGGATTTCTCCCCAAAACTTGTTCAGGGGGCCGAACACGTTGGCGCTCGGCCCCCCGAAGTTTCGGGGAGAAATTCTCCGCCAACCCTAAGTTTTGCTCATTGCCACGATGGATGCCCACCTCAAATTCTAGCTATTTGTAGAGTTGTACTGGAATTGGATCAATGGACTTGGAAATGAATCATCCAAGGTTTTACCCAATCAGCTTTTTAATGAGCTAAATATTAGGGATGAGTCCAAGCGCCTTGAAATGTCTGACAGCTCTGATTCTGAATCAGAGTTGGAGCACCTAGATCAGAGGCTGGTGGAGGGACCCTCCCTAGTGAGCCAAGATGCTGGGAGAGATTCCTCTGAAGACCTTGACAAACAGATGGCCCAGACTGAGTCCCTGCCCCCTCCCTCCACTCTGAGAACGCTAGTTTCCAAGGAGGAGGAGGAAGAGAGGCGTGACTTGAGAGATGCTAGGGCACGTCGCAAAGCAGGAAAAGTTAGGGGCAGGGCTCAGATGCTCTACTAGGATAGCCACTCGTGGAAGCCAGTGTAGGAGGGAGCCACCTAAGGGAGGGGCATCACTGTGAAGCAAGTCTGGCCATGAGGTTCACTCCCAAACTGTTGACAACTTCACTACCCTCCAGTTCATCTCCTCTAATTAGGGATCACAGATTAGTTGTTTAGGGGCTTGGGGCAGTCTGAGAGTTTCCTAGAATCTGCATTTGTAAAGAGGCTAGTCTCTAGTAATATAAGTAGTATTAGCCTGAAGCTTTGTCTCCTTTTGGTGTTGACTGCAAAGGGAGAAGGACGATCCAATTCTGACACTAAGAAGCTTTCAGGCCAATAAGAATTATCTATTTGTCAGAAAACACTCCAGAGCTTTCCCCATGCCACCTTGTTTAGGTGACTCAACAAATCCATATCTCCTGCTCACAAATGCTATCATAGAGTTTCTGTAGCCAAGCCTTGCTATTATTGTGTGTGTGTGTGCATGCGTGCTTGTGTGTGTATTAGAGCCAGTAGGGATCTTTCAAATACAAATAGTGGTAAATAATATAGTAGCTTCAGTTTACAAGAACAGCTGGGGACAGTGGCAGCATGTGAGGAAACTATCCTATTAAAGTTGTTTCCAGGGTTGTTGTTGTTTTTTTCTTTCTTCAGGAAGTGACTCCATAGGGACACTGGGCAGTATGAAATGCCTTATTACATCTCCTGATTGAAAATGGAACTAATAGTGAAGAAAGAGTTCCAAGAAACAAAGGGAATACTTGCAAGGCAATTACCGCAACCTATAATATAAATGCAATTACAAGCTTTGCCAAGGATCACAATGCACCTTCTACTGTGCCCAACAGTATTAATTTTGTTTGTCCCCCAGAAATAGATGCTTTGGAAGGCAGCTTAAGCTCTAGTGTAGGCTGCTCAATCTGTGTACAGTTAGGGGTGTACGAAACCCTGCTTACGTGGCTCTGCCGGGTTCCACAGGTGGGGGGGTGATCCGTTCCTCCCCCCGGAATCCTCGACGGGTGGGGAGGTGATCCATTCCTCCCCCCCCCCCGGAATCCTGCCTGGCCGGCTCCGCTCCGCGGCCAGGCCACGGAGCTGCCAGCTGGGCCAACCCGCAGCTGGGCCTCCAGCCGCTGCCGGGCTGGTGCGGACGCAAATGGCGTCCTGAGTAAGGGACGCCATTTGCGTCCCTATGGTAGCCCGTGATAGGCTACATAAATATTTATGTAGCCTATCACGGATAAAACGGGAACACAAATGGCGTAGGGGATGCCATTTGCGTCTCTGCTTTAGCCGTGATAGGCTACGTAAATATTTACATAGCCTATCACGGGCTACCGTAGGGACGTAAATGGCATCCCCTACTCAGGACACCATTTGCGTTCTCAGCAGCCTGGCAGCAGCCAGAGCCGCCACCGCTGGAGCCGCAGCCAGGTAGGCTCCGTTTCACGGGGCTTTCGCAGGGTGGAAGGGCAGAGGGCTCCATTCCGCCATGGATTCCGAGGGGGGCGAATTCACTGGAATTTGGCCCCCCTGGGATCCATGGTGGAATTCTCTAACATCCCTATGTACAACAGCCTGCCCCAGCCAGATGTCCTCCAGATGTGTTGAACTGTAGCTTCCAGTACCCCCAAGTAAGCCATGCTGGCTGCAGGATGCTGGTAGTTGATGGCTCTGGTGGCGGGAAAAGTTAATTGTTCCCTTGGATTAACATCCTGATCACACTAAATGATGCGATAGTCCAGGCTAATACCCTGGAAATCCATGTTTGCGTAGAGGTTGTCAGTGCAGAGAAAGCACAATCCCAATATAACCAATGACCCTTGATTGAAAGAGCAAAGCCATAGTGAAACCTCCACAGGTAAAAAAAAAAAAGTGGGGGGAGATTCTTTCTAAGTGTGTACATATGCACTGCTCCAGAAACTATAATTGCCCTCTCAGAACTCTCAGGTAGTTGTAGGCCTTTTCTCTGTCTAAACATGCATTAGAATTACACCCCAAATGTTCTTGCTTTTTATTGTTTTAAATTGTTATAAATTGCCTTGATGGCTTTTTTAGCAAATAAGGCTGTATATAAATGTTAATAAATACTACTGCTGCTATATATATATATATATATATATATATATATATATATATGGGGAACCTTAATCCTGTGGGTTCATTCTGGATATAGTGATGCAAAGTATGGACTCCACTAATTGGGTTGAAGGGTTATCCTACCTTTAATAAGGGAAGCAGAGTTGATTTGATCTGAGAAAAATGTTGCTGGGACTTGGTTCTACTCTCACCCACACTGGAGGAAATGAAATGAATTAACATTCCAAGTTCATCCTGCAAAATGCCGTTTTGGGAGAGTGGGTGGGAGCAGCACTGTTCCTTCTGTGTTTCAAACTAAATATTATTATTCCTCAGGAGCTCCATCTCTGGCCAATTCACTGGTTCCACATTCTGTGACCATTGGTTTGAACAATAAAATTTGGCTTAAATGTGCCTTCCCAGAGGCAGAAATCCCATTGTTAAAACCAAAGGAGGATGATTGTTTGACCTGTGTTGGGGACAGTGCTATACTTATTATTAGGGATGTGTGAGAAATTCACTCTGCAGACTTGTTTTTGTTTTAAATGGATTCATGCAATCCTCCCTCATGGAATTCAACTTGTGGTTGAAAATTGGTACATTTCTGAGCTTGCTATGCATTCCACAAAACAACACTAAAATGCATTTGACAACATGTACACATTCGAAAAATGCACAAAGAAAAAGGTGTGCATTTAAAAAATGCATACATGACCAAAATGTGCACAAACATGCATACATTAATGTGTACATTATGAAAAAGGCATACAAATTTCCATACACGTTTTTAAAAAATCACAAGCCCATGTGGAAACAGCACAGAACAGTCTGGACCTAGAAAAAAAAGACAATATTGGCATGACCGAGGTTGACTGATCCATCCACCCCTACTAATTTTGAGTTTGGTTTAAAATAAATAAATAGCCCCCACAATTAGCTTTAAACAAAATCTTGAAAAAGTTAGAAACAGGCCTTTTAAAACTTTCTGAGAATCTCCGTTGACAATCACGTACTGAAATCTGAGATTACACCCCTCTGCATTGCATTTAGGATGTGAAAGTAGAATAAAAAAGAACTAACCTGGACTCTATTCTCAGAACCCCAACATCTCTTCCATCCTCTCTCCTTCTTTGTATGTTCATTTTTGACAGGGTTTGACCTGATGGAACAATTCAGTGTGCGGGAGATATTTGGCATGAAGGACAACGGAATCCACAGCTCTTACGTTCGCCTTGGAAGCTTTCCCATTGTGCAAAGAACAGAGTAAGCTCCTCCTCTTCCTTTTGGCCTGCCTTCTGCTCAAGCATTTCATGGTCCCTTTAAATCATGGGTGGACAAGTGTGGGGGTCTGGGTGGGCATTTTTACCTTCCACCCACCTTCGCACCCCCCCCCCCCGTGGTTGCCAGTACATAAATACAAAAGAAAAAAATAAAGGTGACATCCATGGTGGCTACAGAGCTCTAATAGGGTAGAATTTGAGCCTTTGGGTACTCTGCAGCCACTACAGATGTTGTGAACCACCCAGATGTGCCACTACAGATGTGCCGCTACATTGTTTTGAACTACACAGAGAGCCTTTGGCTATTGGGTGGAATAGAAATGAAATAAATAATAAATAGAAATAATACAGACACCATTTGGGGGGGGTAGTGCGGAGCATCAGGGAGCAGTGGAGTTCACAGGGGACAGTGGAGGCTGCATGTTGCCCACCCCTGCTTTAAACCGAGGTAAGGGATATCACATCTGGATAAAAGTCTCTGGTGGCATAGATGCATCACTGGCATACGGTAAAGCTTTCTTATTGTGCCATTGCTTTTATTTAAGGAAGAAAACAACTTTTTCATGAAATCTGGGCATGTAAAAGTAACGTATTCCTTCAGGCCCACAGTGGTTCCCAATCCAGCCCACTGAGTGTTAGGCACTCTCCGTGGGCCCTGCTCCCTCTGCTGCCCAAGCCCCCAGGAGACTTCCAGGGGTTTGTGGAGGAGGCAGGAAGTAGTATCTCCTTCTTATCTCCAATCTGTAATCAGAGATAACAAGGGGGTTCCCTATTGTTCTGCTCCCCTCCCAATGGAGGGCAAATGGCACACAGGGGAATCCCCTTGTTATCTCCCATCACAGATCAGAGATAACAAGGAGATTGGGGGAGCAGCAGCTGTGTCTGCATCTGACACTTGCAGAGCTTCCTGTAAGTGCTGGATGAGTGATCTTGGTTCATCCTTCCCCTTCATCTGTAGGATGAATGAAGCCAGGTAGCCACCTGTGTGGCACTTGCCATCATTGGCTACTGAAGTCAAGGGGCAGCATCCAATGGTAATCCTACGCAGGCTAGGTCCAGTCACTTCAGTGGGTCTACTCTGTGTAAGAGTACCATTGGATACCGCCCAAGGAGTGTAACTGACTAATGCCTTCTTCAATATCCTAATTTTTGGCTGGCTACTAGAGTTAGCAGAGACAATGAGTTTTATACAGCAGGTGACTCTCGCTCATTTCCATGACTTAGGAGCTCCTGTAATTCTAGATTTACGTGATGCAGATTTCTAGGAGGAGGGAAGCATTTTGTCAGTTCTGTTGCACATGAGCCCATTGGTTCGAGAAGCCAACAGCAACAGTTGGGTTTCATAGAATCATAGAATAGTAGGGTTGGAAGGGGCCTATAAGACCATCGAGTCCAACCCCCTGCTCAGTGCAGGAATCCAAGTCAGAGCATCCCTGACAGATGGCTGTCCAGCCTCGTCTTGAATGCCTCCAGTGTGGGAGAGCCCACCGCCTCCCTAGGTCATTGGTTCCATTGTCGTGTTGCTCTAACAGTCAGGAAGTTTTTCCTGATGTTCAGCCGGAATCTGGCTTCTAACTTGAGCCCATTATTCTATGTCCTGCACTCTGGGATGATCGAGAAGAGGTCTTGGCCTTCCTCCCTGTGACAGCCTTTCAAGTCCTTGAAAAGCACTGTCATACCTCCCCTCAGTCTTCTTTTCTCAAGGCTCAACATGCCCAGTTCTTTCAGTCTCTCCTCATAGGGCTTTGTTTCCAGTCCCTGCTCGTCTTCGTTGCCCTCCTCTGAACCCTCTTTCTTGCAGCAAGCTGTGCAAACGGTGTCTCCATGGCCATGGGCACTTTGCTGCCACTTCGATTTCTGACTTGTACAGGGCCCACCCATTTCAACATCCCACTTTCCAGCTCAAGCTTCCAGCCTCCATTAAAGTAGCAAGTGGCCAAAACAGGATGTGTTAAAACACCCGATGGCTGATCTGGCATGGCATCAGAGGAGGCTCCAAGCCGTTTGGCAGCCAGCTTAGCAAGTCTGCAAGCATCCAAGTGTTTGGAATTTAAATCAAGGAACAAGGGATCCCTCACTGTGCAAACGGAGAAGGATCCTCCAAGGAAGGGAGTAGCAGGAGCTGCAGAATTGTGGCTGGCCGTAGCTCAGTTGCTCCTGGCTGCCCAACAGAGCAGGATACAGAGACTGCTCTTAGATGGAGAGCTGAGATGACAATTCTCAAAGCAACTTTTGGCCTCAAATTGAGGGATGGGGGGGTAGGGAGTTAGAGATCTTTCACAAATTGTGTCACCCCCACTCACTTTTTCTTTCTCCTGAAGCCTTGTAAGCAATGGCTCTCCCTACTGCTACTGGATGGTGTTTATCAAGTTCAGTTCTTCTGTTTCCTTTTTCTGCCCTTGCTCTGATGGCATCCTATTAGCAAACTCAAGGGAGAGGTATCAGCTAGGGATGTCGGAGGAATCCATTAGTGGGAAGGAGCTCACTGAGCTTTTGTCAGCTCAGCCCCCCAGACTTCAGATCATTTCCTTGCCTGACTCGATCTGCATCAAGTTGGGCCAGCTTGTGGGTTTTTCCAGGTTTTTTTAAATTTACATAAATAGAAATGTGTGCAAATTTCAGGGAGCAATTTGCATGATTTATGTGAATGTTGGCCATCATTTGCATAATTTGAGCAAATTGAGCAATGAGCAACCAAAATTGCATAAATTACACAAATGGCAGCCAAAATGTGCACACATTCTATTTACATAATACACACACACACACACACACACACACACACAGAGTATATATAAAATGGAAATGGTTCTTAAATTTCAGGGAGAACCCCTGTGCCTTGGCCCACAGATGTGAGCCTAGTCAGGCATTCATCAGGAGTCGGTCGAGTCCAAAAAGGTCTGGATTCCATAGTGATGGACATCCCTAGTATCAGCAGCATTGCAGAAGAACAAACAATCTGCTGGGGGAAAAGATGCCTATGTGGGCAGATATTCTCTCCCCCCCGCCACCCCCCCGGGCAACAGCCCAATAAGAACTTAGCATGCTCAGTGGCCATGGAGTGCTTACTGATTTCAGTGGGAAATGGAAAAAGGAAGGAATAGAACATTGGATCCTAGAAGAGGAAATTGGCTGGCCAGAACCCTGAACAGAGCACTCCGTCCTGCAACATTTTGTTACAGGCTGCAGTTGTTAATCAGAAGAACGATGTAATGCTGGAGAGGAAGGAATGGAAGGAACTTTGGAAAAATGTCCAGCTGAGTCAAAGCAGAGCCTTTTCATCCCTATGAAATTGATGAATTACTCCTCCCCTGCCAACTGTGTAGTCTGCCAGTCTGCCAATTAGCTAGTGAAATGGGGGGGGGGGTATTTCCACTCTAGTCCAAAGCCTTTTGGAAAATTAATGCTAATACAAGATTATTCTTCACTAGTGTGCTGTACACAGCTCTAATTAAACCCTCTTTTTGTTGATGTTTAAGGCCATTGCTGCCCATGGTATGTGCATTCTTTACTTACTTACTGTTCTGCTATGAACAATGGTGAAACTAGTAGTGCTTCCAAAACATTAAAAACCTGTTTGATCAGAACCATAAAAGGGACCCCAAAATGTAGAAGAAGGAAGATGATGACGATGACTGTGTGTACCATGGGCACATGGGCTCCATTATAGCACCTCAAGACTTTGAAAAACTGTCACCCAAATGCTTCTAATATCTTTTTCTTCCCCACCCCCAGAGATGTCTTCCCACAAGGCCTTCCTGATGAATATGCCTTTGTAACCACTTTCAAGTTCCGCAAGACTTCCAGGCGAGAGGACTGGTATATTTGGCAGATCATTGACAAATACGGCATACCTCAGGTAGGGGTTTCTGTCTGACCCTTAGGGAGTTGTGAAATCCTTTCCAGTTGACTGCACAGTACTGTTCACCTCCTGCTGTGCTTTCCATGTTAATTAATAAAACTCTTGATTTTATTAAAACCAGGCAATTCTCCACAGCAGCATTTGTGACATGACGCGCAGGTGAGGTGGGGTGTGTGTGGCATTTTTCTGTGTTTCAAATCCAGGGCTGGCCCTGCCATGCAGCATGATGAATTGACCTGTTTCAGGTGGTACCATGGGGGTGGGAGGAGGGTGTAGATGAAATCAGGAATTGGTGTCTGAATGGAAAAGCAAGACTTTTAATGTGCTGACCTTACTGGTGGTGGGTGTGCCAGTGTGGCTCAACTTGAGGTAGCAAAATGTCTTGGGTCAGAATAAGATTATATATTCCTCTATGTACTTTGAACCCTTACTGTACTTAGGGATGTCAGAGACATCCACAAAGGAAATGAATTCTGATGTCTATGAATCCGACCTGCAAAATCCTCAGTGAACAGCTTTCTGCATGGATTCTGCAGACTTGCAGACCATTTTTTTAAAAAACTTTCTAGAATTTTATGCAAATTTAGTCATAGAAAAATACACTATCTATCTATCTATCTATCTATCTATCTATCTATCTATCTATGCCCAAAATGTGCATTTCCCCCATAGGCTAAAGCCTGAAAATGTGCATTTGTGGGGACATTTGCACACTGGGGAGAGGATTTGCACATTTTCACAAGTGTGAATTTGCCCAGAATCAGATTTTTTGCAATTTCCTGAATTTGCGCAAATGCGCATTTGCACAAATTCAGCAAATTGCAAAAAATCTGATTCTGTCAATGCCCAGAAAACAGAACAAAAGGCAACTGACAATCCATGGGACACAGATAGAACGGATTTTACAATATCCATAAACCTCTAGTAGTAATTAAGGACAGAGAGAAGAAAGCACTTATTCACACAATGATTAATTCATTTATTGATTCATTGCCACAGTAAGTGATGACTACTGTGACTAGATGGCCCTAAAAGGGGATTGGAGAAATTCATGGTGGAGGATATGTGTCTCTCAATGGCTAGGAGTCATGGTGGCTATATGGAACCTCTGTTCAGAGGCAATATGCTACTGGAAGCCAATTCCTAGGGAGAACAACAGGAGAGGGCTATTGCCTTCCTGCTGAACTTGGGGCCATCTCAGAGACAGCTAGTTGGTCATTGTCAGAAACAGGATACTGGAGGGGATGGGCCTTTGGCCTGAGTCAGCAGATCTTTCCAAAAGTACTTATGACCCACGTTAGGCAGTCAGATATCCCTATCTTAGACAATCTCGAATCTATAATCTCTTTTTTGTTGGTTTGTTTTTAAAGGTGTCCATCCGACTGGATGGTGAAAACAAGGCCTTGGAATACAATGCAATTGGACTGACCAAAGATGCGGTGAGAGTGGTCTTTAAAAATGGCCGTGTTAATGACCTGTTTGACCGTAACTGGCATAAGATCGCTTTAAGCATCCAGTCCCAGAGTGTCTCCCTGTACATCGACTGCAAACTGGTTCAGACATTGCCTATTGAAGACCGAGAAAATATCAACATTCAAGGGAAGACAGTGATTGGCAAGCGCCTCTACGACAGTGTGCCAATTGATGTAGGTATCAAGGGTGTCGTTGGCCACCTGGAAAGTGGGATCAGCTGTGCCACAGACTCTAGATTCTAGCTCATTCTTTTGTCGAGCTTTAGTTGCAAAATCATTTCCTTGATTGGCATAACTGATTTCTAGAGCTGTCAGTCCATTAATGATGTTTTAAGAGATTGATCATCGAGTGTGTGTGTGTGTGTGTGTGAAAAATATTATTCAATTAAATTTAAGCAGATATACATATTGAAGAAAATCAATATGAAAAACCTTTGTGAGGTTGTGAGGCACCAGTGTAAGCTTTTTTTTTTTTTTTCTAAAAACAAGTTCTGTTTCAAGAAATCTGGGAACATGGAAACATCCAGGCAAAATGACACATCAGATCCAAAATGGCTAAACAGAATCAATGCATAAACAAAGAAACAACCAAATAAATAAACGAGAGGAACATTTTCAGTGTGGTGAAAGTTTTAGTGTGCTGTTGTTTTCAATAATTTGGCATGGATTTCAAAAGAGCAGTATCACAGAGTGTTGGATGATGGAAATGCTTGCTGCTGTCCTCAGACTCCTTCTGCATGATATCCCTGCTAGGGATGGTCATCGCGGGGAAATCTGGCCCTTTGGGGGTTCGCCAGATTTCCTTGAAGCCGCTGGCTTGGCTTGCATTTGTGAGCCAGGTCTCAGGCTTTTTCCTGACATCCAGGAACTTTCTCGTTTCCCTCCTTACCTTAAATCATCATTTACGGAAATTGCAGGTGCAAATTGTGGCCATAATATGCTTAATTTTGTGCACATTGCACCCGCAAAATAGAATTAACAAATAATAAAATAAAAATAAAACCCCATTCCTCATATGTACTGTCCCTGATCACAGTGCTAAGTGAATTAGGTAATTCCACATTAAAACGCTAACCGAACAAATTTCTCCCCCATCCTTACACATATCCTTTCACATGTTTTTGCCTGTGCAGAGATAATCTGAGTGTAGGACAAGTGACATCTATAAAGTAGTCTTCTATCATGCATCATTAAGAGGATTGTGTCACAAGCACAGTATAAAAGGGAACAAGGGAACCTTCCCTCAGAGGTGACTTCCATGATTTCCTTTTTTCCTTAGTTTGACCTGCAGCGGATGGTTATTTACTGTGATTCACGACATGCTGAGCTGGAAACTTGCTGTGACATTCCTTCTGGGCCTGTAAGTTTCAATGTATACCTGTGTCTTAGGGTTGTATGTGTGTGTGTAACTGTTGTTGTTGTTCAGTCGTTAAGTCATGTCCGACTCTTCCTGACCCCATGGACCACAGCACGTCAGGCCCTCCTGTCCTCCGCTCTCTCCTGGAGTGTGCTCAGGTTCATATTCATTGCATCGGTGATGCTATCTAGCCATCCCATCCTCTACCGTCCCCATCTCCTTTTGCCTTCAATCTTTCCTAGCATCAGGTAGGGATGGGGGAGAATTATACCCCGAAACTTTGGGGGGCCGAGTGCCAACGTGTTTGGCCCCCCGAAGTAGATTCGGGGAGAAATTCTCTGCACCCCCCCGCCCCCCGCACCCCCCTGGGACGGGACTTACCTTTCCCGAATGTCCCTCCTGGCGGCGGGTCCCGGCGGCGGTTTGTCAGGTCTTCGACAGGGGCAGAGGCGGCAGCTGGTCTTTCGACCGGCTGCCGCCGCCGCCATTCCAATAAAAGTAAAAAAAAAAAATGCCCTCGTGATAGGCTACGTGATGATTAATGTAGCCTATCACGGCTAGATTTGCAAAGTCAGCCGTGATAGGCTACGTAAATCGTCACGTAGCCTATCACAGGTGACTTTGAGGGAAAAAAAAAAAGCACGTACGTAAATGGCAGCACCCATGGGGAGCTGCCATTCACGTTCCTTATTTGGTCGCTGTAGTCTACGTAAAGATTACATAGACTACGGCGAAAATAAGGGCAACGCTATTTGCGTTGCCCTTATTTTCGCCGTAGTCTACGTAAAGATTTACGTAGACTACAGCGACCAAATAAGGAACGCGAATGGCGGCTCCCTATGGGGGCCGCCATTTGCGTATGCGCTTTTTTTTTTTTTTTAAGTCACCCGTGATAGGCTACGTGACGATTTACGTAGCCTATCACGGCTGACTTTGCAAATCTAGCTGCGATAGGCTACGTTAATCGTCACGTAGCCTATCACGGGGGCGTTTTTTTAAAAACTTTTTATTTTGCGGCCGGGCGAGGCGACTCCTCCCCGGCCTGAATTTCGGCCAGGCGAGGCGGGAAGCCTCCCCTGCCTGGCCTGAACTTCGGGGGGAGCAGCGAAGCACCTCCCCCCCACCGCGAAGCAAGCTGCGAGACCAGGTAAGTGGCTTTCGTGAACCCCCAGCATCAGGGTCTTTTCCAGAGAGTTTTCTCTTCGCATTAGGTGTCCAAAATATTTGAGCTTCAGCTTCAGTATCTGTCCCTCCAATGAGCACTCAGGGTTGATTTCCTTTAGGATGGACTGATCTGACCTCCTTGCAGTCCAGGGGACTCGTAAGAGTCTTCTCCAGCATCACAGTTCGAAAGCATCAATTCTTCGGCGCTCAGCCTTCCTTATAGTCCAGCTCTCACAGCCATACATTACTACTGGGAAAACCATAGCTTTGATTAGACGGACCTTTGTCGGCAAGGTGATGTTGCTGCTTCTGACTATGATGTCTAGGTTTGCCATAGCTTTCCTTCCAAGGAGCAAGTGTCTTTTAATGTCATGGCTACAGTCACCGTCTGCGGTGATCTTGGAGCCCAAGAAAATAAAATCTGTCACTGCTTCCATTTCTTCCCCTTCTATATGCCAGGAAGTGATGGGGCCAGATGCCATGATCTTAGTTTTTTTAATGTTGAGTTTCAAACCAGCTTTTGCACTCTCCACTTTCACCCTCAACAAGAGGCTCTTTAGATTTTCGCTTTCTGCCATTAGGGTGGTATCGTCTGCATATCTGAGGTTGTTGATAATTCTCCCGGCAATCTTAATTCTGACCTGTGATTCATCCAACCCGGCATTTCTCATGATGTACTCTGTATATAAGTTAAATAAGCAGGGCGACAGTTTGCAGCCTTGTCGTACTCCTTTCCCAATTTTGAACCAATTGGTTGTTCCATGTCTGGTTCTTACTGTTGCTTCTTGACCCTCGCACAGGTTTCTCAGGAGACAGGTAAGGTGGTCTGGTACTCCCATCTCTTTCAGAATTTGCCAGAGTTTGTTGTGATCCACACAATCAAAGGCTTTAGCGTAGTCAATGAAACAGAAATAGACATTTTTCTGGAATACTCTTGCTTTCTCCATGATCCAGTGAATGTTGGCGTTTTGATCTCTAGTTCCTCTGCCTCTTTGAAACCCAGCTTGTACTTCCGGTAGTTCTTGGCTCACATACTGCTGAAGCCTAGCTTATAGGATTTTGAGCATCACTTTGCTGGCATGTGAAATGAGCGCAATTGTACGGTAGTTTGAACACTCTTTGGAATTGGAATGTAATAGGGATGGCGGAGAATTTCTCCATGAATCTTCAGGAGGCCGAATGCCAACGCATTCAGCCCCCCGAAATTGGTGGGGAAATTCTCCGCTGGCCCTCCGCTCCCCCCCCCCCGGGATGGGACTTACCATGGCCGAATGTCCCTCTCGGTGGCGGGTCCCGGCGGCGTTTCGGCGGCGTTTCGGCAGGGGTCTCCCGACTGGCTGCTGCCGCCGCCATTACAAAAAAAAAGTAAAGTAAAAAAAAACAAACCACACCCGTGATAGGCTACGTAACGATTTACGTAGCCTATGACGGCTAGATTTCCAAAGTCATATCACAGGTGACTTTGGAAAAAAAAAAAAAAGCAAGTACGCAAATAGCGGCGGCCCATGGGCGCCGCCATTTGCGTTCCTTATTTTGGCACGTCTAGTCTACGTAAACATTTACGTAGACTACGGCAAAAAGAAGGGAACGCTATTTGCGTTGCCCTTATTTTCGCCGTAGTCTACGTAAATCTTTACGTAGACTAGACGTGTCAAAATATGGAACGCAAATGGCAGTCCCCATGGGAGCCGCCATTTGCGTACGCGCTTTTTTTTTTTTTCAAAGTCATCCGTGATAGACTACGTGACGATTTACATAGCCTATCACGGCTGACTTTGGGAATCTAGCCGTGATAGGCTACGTAAATCGTTACGTAGCCTATCACAGGTGTGTGTGTGTGTGTGTTTTTACTTTTTTTTTCGCGGCCGGGTAGACGGGGCGCTCCTACCCGGCCTGAATTTCGGCCAGGCGAGGCGGGGTGCCTCCCCCCCTCTCCTGAACTTAGGGGGGAGAACCAAAGCACCTCCCCCCCACCGCGAAGCAAGCTTCGAGAACAGGTAAGGGACTTTTGTCCATCCCTAGAATGTAAACTGACCTTTTCCAGTCTTGTGGCCACTGTTGAGTTTTCCAAATTTGTTGGCATATTGAGTGCAGAACTTCAACAGCATCATCTTTTAGGATTTTAGATAGCGCTCCGCTGGTAGACTGTGCTCTCCTCTAGCTTTGTTGTTAGTAATGCTTCCTAATGCCCACTTGACTTCACTCTCTAGGATGTCCGGCTCAAGTTCAGTGACTGCACTATCATGGCTATCGGGGACATTATGATCTTTCCTGTATAGTTCTTCTGTGTATTCCTTCCACCCCTTCTTAATTTCATCTGCTTCTGTTAGGTCCCTGCCTTCTTTGTCCTTTATCATGTCCATCTTTGCGCAAAATGTTCCCTTGAGATCTCCAATTTTCTGGAAGAGATCTCTAGTCTTTCCCATTCTGTTGTTTTCCTCAATTTCTTTGCACTGTTCATTTAAGAAGGCATTCTTGTCTCTCCTTGCTATTCTCTGGAACTCTGCATTCAGTTGGATATATCTTCCCCTTTCTCCATTGCTTTTCGCTTCCCTTCTTTCCTCAGCTACTTGTAAAGCCTCATCAGACAGCCACTTGGCTTTCTTGCATTTCTTTTTCTTTGGGATGGATTTAGTTGCTGCCTCCTGAACAATGGAGGTCCATCCATAGTTCCTCAGACACTCTGTCTATCAGGTCTAATCCCTTAAATCGATTCCTCACCTCCACTGTATATTCATAAGGGATATGATTGAGGTCATACCTGAATAGTTTAGTGGTTTTCCCTATGTTCTTCAATTTAAGATGAAATTTTGCAATAAGAAGCTCATGATCTGACAATGACTCCAATGATCTATTCCTCACCTCCACTGTATATTCATAAGGGATATGATTGAGGTCATACCTGAATAGTTTAGTGGTTTTCCCTACGTTCTTCAATTTAAGATGAAATTTTGCAATAAGAAGCTCATGATCTGAGTCATAGTCCGCTCCAATGACTCCCTGAAATCCATTATCCAAAATGGAGAGATACATAATCTCGGCCACATGCTCCAGATGTATTGAGCAAATTCTATATTAAAAGCACAATCGTGGTGCAGTTTTTATTCTGTTATGAAAAAAAATGAGATGCAGAGTAATTATGGTAGTATTATGTTGTGGTGACGTTGTTCAGGATGATTACTGAGCCTTTGGAATGAAATTAGAGCAGTGCCAAATATTCCCATTTTATTTTTTTTATGCAAGCATAGCAATTTTGGTAGATTTTTGCACCAAAAAACATTTTGATTGTGTTAATAGTCATTGTTTGTTTTCTTCTTCTTAACCCCCCCCCCCCAAACCTATCCTTTTTGGTACCATTGTTTTTCCCTGGCTTTTTGTTTCAACTAGCAAGTGCTGGAAAAAAATCACAGAAAGGGGAGGGGCATTTTTGTTTGTTTATATTTGTAGTACTGGTGAAAATGTTAGTAAAAACCATGAGTGGGTTTCTGCTGAGCGCTAATTATAATGCACATAATTAGAGAACTCCTGTTATTGGGAAGATTGAACTAAAACTGATAAAAAAGTAATAGCATAAAAATAAAAATCACATTCCTAATATATACTGTCCCTGATCTGTTCTGGATACAGTGCCAAGTGACTGTCATTACGGAAGCTCCTCTCCCTGAAATACCTTCCACTGTTGGAAGTGAACAGGTTGGGCATATCAAGACGGTCAATTGCTCCTGTCCCCCTGGAGAAAAGGTAAATATTTGAACCAGTTGTGGGGAGGAGGTTAGAAGTTATTTTTTTCAACAAGTTATTTTCTACTAGTAGTTATCATATTACTACTACTAGTAATAATAAATCTTACTACTGGTAGTAATAATAAATTTTACTGCTGGTAGCAATAATAAATCTTACTACTGGTAGTAATAATAAATATTACCACTGCTGTTATTATTACTAATACTAATAACAAAATAAATGAATGCTATTGTTTTGATATTAAAATGGTTAATATGATTAGCCATCGGTATGATACAATACCTTGCCACTTCCTTCTTTCCTCCTCCTGTGCAGGAGGGTTCATGTAGGGATTCCTCTACTAAGCATCGTTTCCCCACACATGGAGAACTGTGCTGATGTGACAGCTGTGCATGTGGAGTGGGCACTGGGTTGTATTTTATGATTGCCATCCTAATTATTCTCACCTCGAAGTACATCTGACTGAAACCAACGAATCTGATTTCCCCAACAAACATTAGGATCATGCTGTAGAAGTGCGATATAATTATCAATAATAGGTAGGCACGGGCAAACTCACCGCAGTCCGGGTCGCACACTGCTTGCTGGACCCTGGCCGGCTGGCTGCCCCTGTTCGCTCTGCCGTTTATGCCTGTAATGTCCATTTACACCTGTGATCTTGCATACATGGGCCCTTTACAGCCACTATTTGCACAAATGGACGTTTACAAACAAGGACAAACCACCATTTTTCTGCAACATGGTGGCTTGGAGAGGAAGTGGGCAGCCATGCTCTTGCCCGGCTTGGTGTGTACGGAGCAGAGCAAGTGGGGGTATTTGTGCACTGATGTCTGGGAGTCCGAGCCAATGATTTTGCTCCAGGCTTTGAGCCCCAGCCAGACACCCGCAGCATCCCTAATAATAGGTAATATGTTTAGGATTGTAGTCCCTAGTTTGCGAGCTACTCTACAATCTTTACTGTATTTATCCTCACAGCACCCATGTGAGGTAGGTCACTAGTATTCCCATTTACCAATGGGAAACTCAGGCAGAGAACTTCTGTCTTAACCCCTTGGCGGGTTATTCTTCCATGTACAATTCTTTGAAACCTAGCTTCAGACTTCCCATTGTACAATGCTGCCTTGCTGTTGAGGATGCCAAGCATTATGTTCTTGGGTGACTTCAACATAGCTTGCCAAGGTAGATTGGATTTTTTCCCCCTGGGGTTGGACAACAATAGATCTTTCCAAGTGAAAATTGACCCAGTCCATGAGGCAGTGCGTGCACTGCGATGTTTTGGAAATGATCCAGGGCCAGCCCTACCATCGGACCAAGTTAGGCAACTACCTCAGGCTGCCTGGGGAACAGGGACTTGCAGCAGGGTGCAGAAGGACAGAACTCAGTATGTCCTGCACACCCTAAGCTAGCCTGATTCCCTCAGTTGCAAAGATGGATTCTGTCCTGTTGAATAAAGATTCAAATTAAGATTCAAATGCCAGAATAGTTGGCTTCTGTATGCAGAATTTGCCGGGGGCGGGGGTGGGGATCTTGTCCAGCAGAAATCTCCAGCAGATCTCCAGACTCTTCTGCTTCTGTCAGGGTAACAGGTGCACTAGGTTTTTGGTAGCACCATGCTATGCAAAGTAAGACCCTTCTTAGGGCGCAATCCTATGCAGATAGGTGGCTGCCTCCGAACTCGGAGGCGACCGCCTATCCAATACAGGGCAGGAGACGCACGGAGGGGATTGTTCCCTCCCCACTTCTCCTGCCCTGCATTTTCAGCTAGACAGCCGATTTCAGCTGTCTAGCTGCGGGAGGGCGGAGTGGGGGAGGAGGCTGCCAGACGACACATAGGACGTGTTGTACTGGCATTTCTACCCTCCCCGCCCCGGAATGCCCCCTGGAACACCCCGTTTTGGCCACTCTGTGCTCCTCTTGTGCACACGGGGCACAGGGCTGTTCTGCGCTGCCTGCAAGGCAGCACAGATGTGGGGGAAGGTCGGTTCTCTGGGAACCAACCTCGGAGCACAGGCTCCGAGGTCGGTTCCTCCTGGAAAACAGGATATCCTATGGCTGTCTAGCCATTGACTAGCAGCCATAGGATTGCTCCCTTTTTTACTGAAAAGATTGTGCAATTACCTAGAAAAGATTTGGTTATTAATCTTGACTGCTGAGGAAAGCTGGGAGCTGTAAGACTTTTTTCTGTCTAAACAGGCATAGGATTGCACACTAAATTGTAAAAAAGAAGAAAAAGAAGTATGACCCATTGACTTCAGTGGGGCTTGCTCATAAGTAAGCATTCATAGGATTGCATCATGGGTGCTTCCTTGATGGTATGTTGGTTGATATTGTGTATAACGTATTAACAATGTATGAGGTGCATAGGGATGTGCGAAAGTCACTTACTTTTCGAAGGGTGACATTTGCAGTGGGGGGGAGGCGCTCCATCCCTCCCCCCAAAATTCTGTCTGGCCGGCTCCACTTCGTGGCGATTCTGCGGCGCCGCTGGCCGGGGCCACCTGCAGCCAGACTTCCAGCCACTGGGCAGCCTGCAGAGACGCAAATGGCCGCTGCCGTAGCCGCCGCCATTTGCATCCCTGTATTTTGCCATGATAGGCTACGTAAATATTTACATAGCCTATCACGGCAAAAAAAGAAACAAACAGTGAACGCAAATGGAGGTGGCTATGGCGGCCGCCATTTGCATTCCCTTTTTTTTTTGCCGTGATAGGCTACGTAAATACTTACGTAGCCTATCACAGCAGCCTGGCAGGATGCAAATGGCGGCCTCAGCAGCCGGCCGAGAGACCAGCCACTGCCGCCAGAGCCGCTGCCGCCGCCTCCACCTCCACCTCCGCCCCAGGTAAGCTTCGTCCTGGGGGGATTCCGAGGGGTGGCGGGGGGTGGGAGGCTGTTCTGCCATGGGTTTCAGGGGGCCGAATGCCAGTGCATTCAGCCTCACTGAAATCCATGGCGGAATTCGCCGCCATCCCTAGTGGTGCACAAGCAAAGAAACACAGGTTCCTGCTCCAACGGGTTTACAAACTTTGGAGTTGAAGTCTAACTCATCTGGAGGGCACCAGGTTAGGGAAGGCTGCATTTAGACTGATCTGTAGGGATGTCAGAGAAATCCGCTGCGGATTCAAATGAGGCCGCATTCTTTGGAATCCGGCCTCAGGAATCCGCAGCGGATTGGGACCACTTACCTCCGCTGCAGGAAGACTGGAGGTGGAACGGCACTAGGCTGCTTCTTGCCAGCCAGAGCCATTCGCCTCCTCCCTGTCCTGCCGATTGCCATGTCTTAAAAAAAAAAAAAGCGATTGGGAGGACGTGCCCATAGACTTAGACACAAATAGAGTCATGAATCTTGCGTATAGGTCTATGCGTCCATAGGCTTATACGCAAGATTCACTGCTCTATTTTGCATATAAGTCTACGGGCACATCCTGCTGATCGCATGTGCCCAAAGACTTATATGCAAAATAGAGTGGTGAATCTTGCGTATAAGCCTATGGACGCATAGACCTATACGCAAGATTCATGACTCTATTTGCCTAATTTTTATCAATTTTTACGAATTATCGTTTTTTCTTGATAAATAATCTTTGTCTCTCATTTCAGGGTGAGAGAGGCCTGCCTGGGTTTGAAGGTTTGAGAGGCCAGAAGGTTAGTGTTGTCTGAGGGTCAGAGGGGTTTGTTTGTTTTGTTGTTGTTTCCCCCTTCTAAAAAAATAAAGTAATAGCTTAAAAATCCATACGTGAAATTGTACGTTGCTTCTGAATGCGATCAAAAACAGAATTTGGGATTTAATTGTGCTATAAGTTGGTTGTGCGTTGGGAGGAGCCTACAGATAACTGCCTTGCATCTATGTATTCTCTCTGGTCTTGTTTATGCTCATTGCTCTCTACTATTAAAAAGAAAAAGAAAAAAGGCCCTGGATGCTCTCATATATGCATACGTTCATCACATCCATACTGCATCATGTGTCTGGTAGTCCTGCAGACTTATATATCCCAAAGATCATCCAGGCATGTATAATATACAGACCCCCAAAGCTTTCACACACATACAAGGGGAGATACAAGCCTGACACAAAGATACAAGCCTTTGTTTTAGCCCATACTGTCATGCACTCATTTCTCTCCCACTTGTGCCACACTGGGATGCAGTGAGCGTGAGAAGTTGGCCCTAAAACAAAGCTGAGACAAAATGTCTCAGATGTTTTCCTGAGAAAATGTATGAGGTTTTTCTTTGTCTGCTTCTGCTAGAACAAGGCCACATTGCTGAATTTTCTCTGAATGGTATCCATGGTTGGGTTTTTGTGTGTGTGACAGGCAGCCATCATTCCCCACTGCCCAGTACCACAGAATGGACCATGGAGGGCACCAAATGGTGGTTAAGCTGCAGACACAGGTGTTGCTGATGCCACTTGTAATGGCAGCAAAAACAAACGAACCAGCCTTAGGAAAAAAGAAAGAAGCTGTGCTACAACTATTGGTGAATAGTTGGAGAATTTCTTATCTCTCTGGAAAAACATGGTGAATCCCCAACCCCCCATTTCTCTGCCAACAAATAGGTGAGAGGCCATTTGAACACAGCTCTACCTTCAAAGACTTCTTTAGCAGAAGGTATGAACATATGAGCTAAACTTGTTGGACAAAAAAGTAAAATAAAGCGTGTGTGCGTGCACACACACACGCACACACTAAACTATACACTTTGAGAACTCTGATATGGTTGAAAATGTTATAGAGCTGTATCTTTGTCTGAATTGGCCCCATTTCTATTTAGAGCAGCCAGAGAACAAGGCATTGCATTTCTCTGGCCCTATAAATAGAAGCTTCCCATTTTAATCGGTGACAGCTTAACTGATGAGGGGCCTTTTGCACAATGACATGAGAAATTATGGTAAGAATAGAACTATAGGCTGGCAACAATGGAAAGGGTATATTCTGCATAGCCACCATCTTCCCTGGTGAATGGATCCACAGATGACTCTAAAAATGCTAATGCCCAGCCAGTTTAATATACTGTAACTGAAATGCAATTCTTTAGTAGGATTAGGGATGTACGACTCCCTTACCTTGCTCCGCTGAGGGGCATCCGCGGTGGGGGGGAGGCGCTCCGTCCCTCCCCCTGGAATCCTGCCCGGCCGGCTCCGCTCCGCAGCCAAGCCGCGGAGCTGCCGGCCGGCTCCAGCCACCCGCAGCTGGACATCCGGCCACTGGGCAGCCCTGCAGGGATGCAAATGGCAGCTGTCATAGAAATTTTTTTTTTTCCCCCTGCCATGATAGGCTACGTAAGTATTTATGTAGCCTATCACGGCTTGAAGAGGAGGAAGCGAATGGCGGCTGCAGGACGGCCGCCATTCACAAAGCAGCGCAGACGGGAGCAGGTAAGTGCTCTGTTTCATGTGCCTTTCATGGGATGGGGGCGGCGGGGACTTCGTCCCATGTGCCTTTGGTGGGTTGGGGGGTGGGAGCTTCGTTCCGCGATGGATTTCGGGAGGCCGAATGCACTGGCATTCGGCCTCACCGAGATCCGTTGCGGAATTCTCTGACATCCCTAAGTAGGATGCGTGGGTTGGAAGTGAGCCCTTAGAAGCTGATCCTATTTAGAACTCTCATGTCTCCTCTAAAATTGTGCCAGGGTCAGTGCTTAGCACACTGAGTAGATTATCTGCCTACATATCCCTCTAGTTGCTTTGAGTGGTTTCTGTAACGTTAACATAATAAAGAAGGCTTTTTGTTTTCCAAAAGGACATTTGCACACATTACTGTTTTTCTCTCCCTTTTGACAAACCTGAAAAACAAAAAAGTTAGACAAATTAACTTTCTCCAGAGTGATGCCTGGGTGATCAAGTTTTGTGTTACTATATTTTACTCACTGCTTGTTTTCTTTGCTACTTTATTTCTGAAGGTAGTAGAATGCTCAGGCCACAGGGCCCCCACCAGAAGGGTCTGAGTCCCACACTGGACCAAGGATTGCACATGCTCTCTAGTGGCTAGTCCAGCCCTGTTGGAAATGTGCACAATTGATATGCACATTTGGAAAAAAATATGCATGAAAATGCACATGGATTTTCATGTGGAAAAAAAACTGGCAAGGATTGCACATGCTCTCTAGTGGCTAGTCCAGCCCTGTTGGAAATGTGCACAGTTGGGCAAAAATATGCATGAAAATGCACATGGATTTTCATGTGGAAAAAAAACTGGCAAGGATTGCACATGCTCTCTAGTGGCTAGTCCAGCCCTGTTGGAAATGTGCACAGTTGGGCAAAAATATGCATGAAAATGCACATGGATTTTCATGTGGAAAAAAAGCTGGCAATCTGTTACAGATCTGAGTTAGAATGAGATTCAAGATGGAATTTGGAGAACTTTGGTGATCTCGAGTTTTGCTGATTCACACATCCCTAGTCTCGGCTGATGCTGGAGGGGGGGGTGCTCTTCCCAGCACTGGCTGAGTGGTTTTGCATGGCGCATCCCACCTGCCATGGGGACAGCATGTGCTGTGCAAAACCAGGGACCCAGCCAGCATTGAGGTGAGTGTTCACCCTTCCAAGCACCAGCAGAGGACTTCACACAGCACATAGATGCCCCATGGAGATGACATTGTAAACTGTATAATTGCTCCCTCCGATGTTCTCTGTTTGCATCTTCTGGATTCTACTTACAATCTATTTATGTAGGGAAACAAACACCATCTTAGCTGTATAAACAAGATCTCTGTCATTTCATTTCTTTGTTTGCTCTGAAACCTTGTGCTGGATGAAGAAGAATATAATTCACAAACATTTCAATGACTAGTTGGTCTACTAACAATTGGGAAAAAATCATCGTATCTTGTACTCTGGAGCTAACAATCCTTTCCTTTTGTCAAGGGAGAAATTGGACCAATTGGACTTCCTGGCCCAAAGGGAGAAACGGTAAGAAATTATATCAGAGCCCAGTCACTTTTCTTTAGCCTGACGTAAGCATGTGCTCATGAGAACAGACATGTAGTACTAAACCAATGTTGAGAATAGCACCTGGTTGACTTACTTTAAACTAGATACTAGACCTGTGACTCAAAAGTTATCTGTGAATTGTAGTTGTAGTGCCAACTAGCATTATAAAATAGAAACATAGAATACTGGGTTTGGAAGTGTCTTCAAACACTTGAAGAAATCGTTCTCACATCCAACCTCTGTCCTGCAGCAGGAATTCAACTTGGAGCTACTAAGCTACTAAGATGGGAGCTACTACTCCCATCTATTTGAATTCTTATTGCATTGTTATGGTTAATTCTGGAATTATTGTCTCCATTTAGGGTGGTGGAGCATTTGACCAAGGAGGAAAAGGAGAAAAGGTATGGTCATACTCAGAGCTGGCAAATGTTATTTATGCATTTGTTTGGTTATTATGTTTTTATCCAGCTTTTTCTCTAAGGAGCTCACTTAGGGTGGCATGTATAGTTCTTCCTGTCTCAGTTATCTTCAAAACAGTACTATGAAATAGGTTAGGCTGAGAGATGGTGTCTGGCACAAGGTCCCTTGGTGAGCTGTGTGACTGAGCCATGACTTGAACCCACATCTTGCTGGTCCTAGTCAGAACACCCAAACCATTGCACCACACTGGCTTAATTTGCTTTTAGTCATCATTGGGGAGTTGAGTAGGGATGGCCGGATGCCCCCCAGCTCGGGTCCTCCAGATGCCCACCAGCTGCTGATGCTGGGCCATTTAAATGGGCCATTTACGCCTGTAATGTTACATATATGGGCCATTCATGATGCCATTTTGCATAAGATCAGATGTGCACATTTTTGTGATCACCATTTTCTTTTGCAAAATGGCAACTGCAGAGCTCACCGGATGGGCCCGGGGTGACTGTGGACAGCTCGGCGAGTGTGGGGGGAGCTCGAAAGGGGCAGGGGGCCTGGGTGCAGCTCAGGGCAGTGGGCAGAGGGGCGTGCACGAGACCCAGACCCAACTGGGTGCACTCACCATCCCTAGAGTTGAGTCATACAGGACCCCTGAAGCTTCAGTTCCTGCCTTGAGAGCAGCATAAGAGGATTCAAAACCCTGCCTGTAGAGATGCTTAGAGAGTTGCAGGAGCAGAATTGTTTCTAGCCATGTCTGATGGACTGGGATGCTGCAGCATTGTTGTTCATGTGGTGATGCATGGTTTGTGTGCTGGGGTTGTCTCCTTATCATTGTATGTTCATTGGCTCCCTCTGTGAGTAGGTGGCATTGCTAGCACAATCTGTGATTGGTGGGTACGTCATGAGCATCCCTGTTCGAGGGATGCTGGGGGCCATGTCTGCCATTTTTACGCCATTTCAGGATTTTCTGTGTTGTGTGATTTCACGTCACCTGCTGGGCCAATCCAGTACCACCAGTGTAATGACAGCATATCTCAATCCCCGTACCCCACCGCCATAATTGGATTGTAGGATTTCTCTGTTGGTTACTAGAAGCTTGCTTTTAAAAAGAAAAGAACAAAGTTTAGTTTCACAGGATATGAATTCTTTGCACTATACCAATTTCTGTGCATGCATTCTGTATTCTTGGAATCACACTATACAACATGAACATATAAATTAGATTATACACATCTAAAACATTGTTATTCCATTGCATTAGGTAAGTGTATGTAGGCTCACACTTTTGGGCCTAATTCATACATTTTCTGCAGAGTTGGTGCCCTTGTATGGTGAGGATACAAAGTGCAGCAGCAAGGCATGAAAGTGCTGGGTACCTGTCTGTTCTCATTGATGTGTTGATAGACTTTACAAATCAGTGGAACCTTGAAGAGACAGCAGTGAGTTCAGCTGAGAAGCAGCCAGATATTTTGGAGCTATGTGTACAGACAAGGCTTTGGAAGGCATCCATGTTGTATATGAATGATATATGCATAGGGCATAGATTAGCTCAGATTACACAATGCCACCTACAAATACAGATGAATAAATCATTCTGTTTCTATTATGTATCACTTTTGTAACTGTTCACCTGTTCTGTCCTGTTCCTGCATTAATCTGCTGCTGCTGCTGTTGTTATAAATTGTCTACATGAAAGTTCACATTCTTATGCATATTTTTACATATTTTGTCTCAAAACACATGAGTTGGATGCAGAATCCACCTTCTGGGAGAGGAAACCATAACAGCTCACCCCATTCAACAGGGTTCCCTGACTCTCTGTGTAGCATTTTCAGAGGAGTGGAGAGGCTGCCATTGGAGGGAGGGGGCAGGAAATTCCACTTCCATCAGTGCAGTTGACTCTGCATAAATTCTCATCCAGTCCCCGACATTTACAAAGCACATTTTGATACTTTCTTTGAGCCGAGACCTGAATTGGAGCACTGAGGAAGTGGAAAGGTGAAGGGATAACTAAGTTCTGATCTGCAGGAGGTGTAGATCAGGTCCGTTTGCTTCAGAAAGTACACAGACTGAATTCCTCAAAGAATCAAGGAAACTGGTGCCAATTAGCTTGCACCAGAGGAAGAGTTAGTGAATAGTACTATAGGCATCTGTAGGGATTGGCCTGCAAATCTGAAATGCTGTGTATTAGCAAATCTCCATGTATTCTATTAGTCACCTGCCAACACAGTGTTTTAAGACCTGGGTGATTAATCAGATTACCTCAAAAACTGGCCAAGATCAAATATGGCATTTTGTCTGGGTACCAGTTGCTGGCTGTGAACAAAATTCCCTTTATTTGGGCAGCAAAAGGGGTAAAGTGGTCCAATTTCCAAGCAGTCTGTTGTGTCGGTTTGGTCTTCCCACCTCTTGAAAGCTCCTGGGGCCATCTTTCAACAGCAAAGGTAACAATTCTGGCATATCAGTAGCTGGAGAAGATGTGCACTTCCTGGCCACATTTGGTCTGTGCCTGTCTGACAAGACTGACATTAATGCAAAGACGTGTGTATGCCAATTACTGCTACATTCTCTCTCTCTCTCTTTTTGCTGGCAAAAGAACTGAGCACCTCTTCAAAACTCAAAGAGGTTTTGGATCTGTGGTGCATTCATCTGTAGCTGTAATGTAGCCCTGTTCTCACCCTTTTTCTGGCTGAATTACTACCTAACACTATTGACCTGTTCTTTTGTTCTGACACCAGGTGTGGGTGTTTGCTTTACTTTGAAAGAGACTTTCTTCTACTTTCTAGGGATGGATGGATTAATTTTAAAAAAATGAGACATTTTGCTAGTCTTAATGGAACTCTTTGTTCTTCCTTTGAAATTCTTCCGAAGTTTCTTCCGAGCAGCAACTAACACCCCCCCCCACACACACACACACACCTGCCTCACTGAAGCAGCAAAAGATGTTCCCTAACCTTTTGGGTTGGATACGTGATGCCAGCTTTCTCCAAGTAAGAATGTGGGAGAAGAGTCTTCAGTGTGCATTTTAATGTGAACATACCAAATTGTTATTGTGCACTTTCCAGCCAATGCACAAACTGAAACTCAGTTATCATTCAAAACTGACATGTTTCTGAATATTGCAGTTAGGGATGGGTGGATTCCCTACCTTCCATCCTGGTGGAGAATCCGCCCAGGCAGGAAGTGGTCCCTCCCTCCCCCCAGAATCCTCTTCTGCTGGCTCCACGCCGATCCTGTGGAGCTGGCTGCCAGCTCTGTATCGCTGGTGATACGACCGGCTGCCATTGCCGTGCTGTATTGCTGGCTGAGTGAAGGCTGACTCCGGCCACAAATGCCATCTACTATGCCATTTGTGGCTGTAAATCTCTTAGATTAAGCTAAATGCAGCCGTAAATGGCTGCAATTAGCTTAAACTAAGGGCTTTATGGCCGCAAATGGCATCCGCTACGGCCGTAAAGCCCTTAGTTTAAGCTAATTGCAGCCATTTACGGCTGCATTTAGCTTAATCTAAGAGCTTTACGGCCACAAATGGCATGGCGGATGCCATTTGCGTCCAGAGTCAGCCCTCACTCATCCAGCGATATGGCTCGGCAATGGCAGCCGGCCGTATCGCTGGCAATATGGAGCCGGCAGCTGGCTCTGCAGGATCACCGTCCAGCTTCACATGGATTCTGGAGGGAGAAGGAGGTGAATGCTCCGTTCCACCATGGACTCTGGAGGCCGGTGTCAGGAGCACCCTAGCTGCCTCTTAAAGTCCCCTCCAGTAGCCAAAACAAGATGCAGACAAAAGGGACTCTTTCCCAGGCTTTATTCCTTTACAACTTAATGCTTCTTTCAGATGCTAATTGCCAGCAACTAAGCAAGGAACTGCAAAGGGTATCTTAGCAGAGTATCCTAAGCTCCATGTACGCAGTAGGTCCCTGTTCGGAGGAGAAGGGCGGGAAAGCTCTGAAACTTAAGGGCTAGGAGGGGAGGCTCCCCCCCTTACCCGTGGGGTATTGGGGAGCAGCCATTGCCGTAACGCCAAGCAGGCTGAAGCCTCCTCTTGGCACCCTCCATCTCACGCCTCTCTCTGCACCGGCATCTTGCGTCTAGCAACAACTGATCTCCTGCTGTTTCGCTGCCAGAGTCACTATCTCTCTCAGGAATGCAAGCGGGGGGGGGGCTCTCCCTGCAGCTGCACCTCTGAGAGACAAGCAGGCTCCTCTCCCACGGGTTGTATCTTTTCCTCAGAATCAGAGCTGCTTTGGGGCTCTAAGGGCTCAGTTCCAACCCTGACATCTGGATTCTTTGGAATCCGGCCTCATTGGAGTCCGTGGCGGATTTCTCTAACATCCCTAATCGCAATAGAGCTCCCAATCAAAAAATGCATGCAAAATTTTGCATATTATGAAATATGTATTATATTAGGAACATTCCTTGCCCAGAATGTGTATATTAGGCAGAAATGCATACTAAATATATGTATTAGGAGAAAAAAGCATAAAAATACTTATGAATTTCCATGCAAATGTTTTTTAAAAATTCTCAAAGTCTGGGAGGAATTGAACTTAATAGTGGAAAATTCTCAAAGACAGGAGAATTGCCCATAGACTCTAGTGAAACTAGAGTCTATGGGCAATTCACAGTGTTTTTTTCTGTACAGGTCTATGGGCAAGCGCTGCCGATTGTCATGTTTTTTAAAAACATGGCGATCGGGATAATGATGAACAGGCCCGGGTAAGTTGCGGGCTGCTCACCGAGAGTGGGGTGGTGGTGCTTGACTGCAGCCCAGAGGGCCAGCGAGCAGGGGCAGAGCTTGGAGGGCACCTGGAGAACCCGAGCTGGGATGTGTTCTCACATCCCTAGCTTTAGAGGGGAAGACTGAGGAAATGAGAGAACCCAGAATTGATAGATTTGGCCATCCCTAACTCCCACAATAGAGGCATTCAGATGAAGCTGGACGGCCATCTGTCAGGGATGCTTTGACTTAGATTCCTGCATTGAGCAGGGGGTTGGACTCGATGGTTTTATAGGCCCCTTCCAACCCTACTATTCCATGATTCTATGAAAACTCCAAGTACAGAGGATGGCTACCAATTTACCCTCCCAATAACCTCCCTTGCTTTACCATTTGGATTGCCACTGCTTTCAGCTCTAATGGCAGGGGGAAGAAGAATGTTATAGATTATAGAGCTACCTCCTGTGACCACCCCACAAAGAAGCTCCACCATCCCTGACTCTGTCTCTCCCTCTCTGCCCTGCCCTCTACCATTTGGGCTTAAAGCAACATAATGATGCTTGATGAACTGGATCCTTGTGAATTCCAGTGTGAATTTACACCTCTGTGTGGATCAGAATGTAGCAGTCTATTGTATTTCACATTTCTCTGAATTAGTGATACAATTCCCAGGTCAAAAAAGTATAACAAGCGCATTTTAAAGTGCATAATTTGAGAGAAAATATATTCAAAGCTATTTATTTTTGAAGAGGGGAGCAGATGTGATAAGTTCAAGGTTGATTCCTCTACTCCACCTTCGCGAATTATCATAGGTTCCCACTTCTCACATCACAATGCATATTCTTAAATGTATTGAATGTGTAAATGTAAATGTAAGAGATTATTTTGTGAATGTCTGTCAAAATACATTACTTTTTGCCATTTGGATCGGCAACAGCAGCAACTCAAACAGCAAATATTTCAGTGAGTATATTTTAGTTTCACTTTTATTTGTTTTAGCCATAGGCCATAACAAAGTTGAAGAAAGAGAGCTACAAAACAGTGTGAGCTATTTAAACATGGGAAGAATTAAAATGTCAGAAATCATAAAGCTACAACAATATTAAAACGTCAGAAATCCAATTTGCAGTCTACAACATGAACATCATAAAGCCTTGTCTGCCATTTCACTGCTGCTGTAGCAAAATTAGCTACATTATACATTATTACTATTGGCAAGTAATGAGCTCAAGAGACAAACTTTTGCCTAGTGTCTTCAGAAATGGGGCAATATTGCATTTCATGAGGATGATCCTCCATTACCTCTTTTTTTTTTGCAAATAAGATAGAGGAGATTTAAAGGAATGTTATGAAAACATCCATCTAAAGTACATGTGGATATCTGTTGTATCCTAAATCAGGTAAACCTTTTCATCAGAGGAATTTTGGAAAGCTCTGAACAATACATTTTGAACGCATGATAAAATTAGGGCCAGTCTCCTTTCATTGGCTTGTGGCCAACTTCATGTGAGCAGAAGTACACTTGACCAATGGGTCTTCTGCTCACAGAAAGGACATCCAGATCTTTTCCTCCAACCCACAGCCCCCCCCACATGTCCCTAGATTTGCTTTGGAGTGTCCCCCAACCCTCCAAAACAGATTTTAGGGGCACAGGGGGGCTTCAGGGATGGAAGGAGAAATCTGTTCCACCAGCAGTCTCCCTTCCTCAGGTGGAACGATCTCATTGGATATAACCCATTATGTTTTTAGGGTTGCCCAGATCTGAAGGGCATATTGAAGGAAATCCCCAAAAGGAAAGGTGTAAGGAGAAGGTACTTTCAATTATGGTGAGTGGGGCTACCATGCTTCCCAGAGGCATTCTGGGAAGGAAGAATGGTGGTGTCAACAGCCAGAGCTCTGCTGCCACACTGCCGCTGTTCCAGCCCACTGCTGGATTAAATTTAATCATGGTATACCACAAGGCCATCTTAGAATTAGGCAGAAGTGACAACTAACATTGAATAAAATCATAACACAACCTGGTGCATACATGAGTGAATGCTGGGGAGATGGTACTACATACACGCACGCATGCACGCATGCGCGCATGTGCGCGCACACACACACACACACACACACACAGAGTTTGCCTGGGATAGCATTTCTTCATTGTAACATAGACACTGTGCACAGTGGCCATTGATCCCCCCCCCGCCCCAGTCTCTGATGAGGCTGTTGCCCTTCCATACTGCCAAGCGAGCCCCATTCCCCCGAGTGTTCCTGGTGATGATCTCATGCCGTCACCCAGTGGGTTCACCTGATGGTGATAATGTCATTTTTCAGATAGGAGTTGAGTGGCCACCCTCCTGCTCATGAAGCTGCCTCCCCACCAGTGAGTTGATGGTGGTGCTTTTCCCATTGGTGCTGGGTGGGAGCATTCTGCTCCCTAGGGCATTCTGGGAAATTTAACATAGCGGTCATCTAGTGCTTGTGGTAGGGATGGCAGAGAATTCTGTAGGGATGAACGAAAATTCCGCCACAGATCTTGGGGAGGCCTAATGCCAGCGCATTCGGCCCCCCGAAATCGGTGGCAGAACGGCCTGCCCCCCCGCCCCAGGATGAGACTTACCTTGGGTGGATCTTCCTGGCGGCGGCGGCTCTGGCAGTGGTTTGGTGGCGGCGGTAGCTGGTCTTCCGACCGGCTGCCGCCACCGCCATTTCCAGTTAAAAAAAAACAACAACATGTGATAGGGTACGTAAAGATTTACGTAGTCTACCACAACTAGGTTTAAAAAAAAAAACCTGATAGGCTACGTAAATATTTACGTAGCCTATCATGTCTGACTTTTTTTAAAACAACAACAACAACGTGCGTACGCAAATGGCGGCGGCCACAGCCGCCGCCATTTACATTCCTTATTTTGGCACGTCTTAGTCTACATAAACATTTACATAGACTAAGACGGCGAAAATAAGGGGAAAGCAAATAGCATAGTGTTTATTTGCATTCTCCTTGTTTTCGCCGTCTTAGTCTACGTAAATGTTTATGTAGACTAAGACGTGCCAAAATAAGGAATACAAATGGCGGTGGCCGTGGCCGCCGCCATTTGCATACGCGCGTTGTTGTTGTGTTGTTTTTTTAAGTCAGCCGTGATAGGCTACGTAAACATTTACGTAGCCTATCATGGCTGACTGCAGGGACGCAAATGGCTGTGGCTATGGCCACCGCCATTTGCGTCCCTGCTAGCCAGCGGCCGGATGTCCGGCTGCTGGCGGAGCCGGCGGGCGGCTCCACAGAATCCCTGCGGAGCACAGCCGGCCAGCCAGGATTCCGGGGGGGGGGAGGAATGGAGCGCCTCCCCCCCCAGCAAGGATTCCAGGGGGAGGGACGGAACGCCTCCCCCCCAACCATAAACATAATCCGTGAAAGGTAAGTGCCTTTTGAACATCCCTAGAATTCTGCCACAGACTCCAATGAGGCTGGATTCTTAGAATCTAGCCCCCCGGAGTCCGTGGCAGAATGGACCACTCACCTCCGCCACCCCATGAAGTTCGCACCGGCCGGATCCTACCTGCTGCCGCTGGGTCTGGGTCCGTCCGTTGCTGGGTCTGTCCTTTGTGCCCGTGCTCTTTGCTGTCATAGGCTACGTAAATCTTTACGTAGCCTATCATGCAAGGGAACAGGGATGCAAATACGCCATTTGCGTCCCTGTCCCTTCACTTGATAGGCTACGTAAGGATTTACGTAGCCTATCATGGCAAAGAGCAGGGATGCAAATGGTGTCCACTATGCCGGATGGCATTTGTGTCCGCAATCCAGCAGTTTGGCAGGCGACGGACCTGGCCGGCGGCTCTGCGGACTTGCCGAGGAGCGGAGCTGGCCAGGGAGGATTCCGGGGGGGGGAGAAATGGATCTCCTCCCCTCCGCAGACCCCCCGGTGGACTCAAGTAGGTGGGGTTCATATACCCCTAGCTTGTGGGAGGTGAGCAGTTGCTTGGCTCCTGTCAGAAGTGTGCCACTGTGATTAGGTTAGCCTGCTGTTAGCAGTGGGGTGCCATGAGCCAGGCAAGGCAGGTCAGCATCGGCGTTGCTGGATCCTGTTGGGCTGCAAGGGTCCAGGTTCTGGCATGAGGGGGTCAGATGATAGTCTTGCCAATGATTTATACATATCTTCTGCTATTGGGCGGTGTAGCAGATGCCTATTATATTAATGGATGTGTTTGCATCGTTAAATAAGATCCAGGTAAGATAGGGTAACCGGAGTGTTAGGGAGTGAGTGAAAGGTGGGAAGGGATTGTGTGTGTGTGTGTGTGTGTGTATTCTGAGGTTATAAAAGGAGAGCACTGGCAGTCAGTTAGTCAGATAGGGCCTTAGAGATTGAGGAAGCTATATCTAGTGAGTGGGGTTTTGTGATTAGAATTTAGAAGGAATAGAGTAGGTAGGTAGGTTAAGACCAAGCATAGATGGATTAATGATAATATATAATTCCTCTTGTATTAAATAAATCTTTATTTTTAACTACAAAATCCTATGTCTTGGTTTGTTTTATTGCACTACCGTTAGGAAAACAACAACAACAAAAAACATATTTCCTTGTTACTTCTGCTGTATTGGGTTGTTGTTCAGTCGTTCAGTCGTGTCCGACTCTTCTAGCTCGCCAGGCCTTCCTGTCCTCCGCTCTCTATCTCTTTCACCCAGAGAGTAAAAGAGGATGAAGCTGTGTGTGTCAGTGAGTACAACTGACCCAGCAGAGGTAGACGTCCTCAAGGGGTTTTCTTTTCAGTTTCATCAGGGGAAGCTGGAGAAGGTAAAACCCAGGGCAGGAGCATCACAGGTGGTATAGAAATGTAACAAAGAAAGAAAGAAAGAAAGAAAGAAAGAAAGAAAGAAAGAAAGAATAAACAATCCCCTTGCCAATGTTCTGTCACTTTTTCATGTTGTGAACTGTTACAGTCAGGGTCTGCCAAATAAACGGAAGGCTGATCATAGATTTGTAGGAGAGGAGAGAGTCTGTTGTTTCCGGTGCTTCATCCCATCGCGCACGTATCAGCCATTCACAAAGGCTTGCCACCAGCTCAGAGCCACTACATGAGTAGCACCCCAGGGAACTTAATACGTATTTATATTTTTACCCTGTTCAAGGTGGAGGGTGGTCGCTTATATGTTGTTGTTGTTGCTCAGTCGTTAAGTCATGTCCGACTCTTCGTGACCCCATGGACCATAGCACGCCAGGCCTTCTTGTCCTGCGCTTTCTCCCGGAGCATGCTCAAGTCCATATGGTCGCTTATACATTGCCCCAAAAGAGAACAAAAGAGGACAGCAATTTTCATAGAATGTGTGTAGGCTGATTTATATGTATAGATGCAAATTTAGAAATCACTATTATACTTTCAATAGAAGTACTGGATATCTCACCATAGTTTGGAAGACTGTGACCAGGTGCCCCAGATGCCTGCCCAGCCTATTGTTCAGGTGCTAACTGTGGATGGGCAACAGTACTTTTGGTTCTTCATCTTTAAACTAGAATTGGACAGGACAGGCCTGTAAATAGAGGACACCTTCAGATAGAGCTGGCGAGCCTTCAAGTAGAGGACTGCCCTTTGTGATAGGGGACACATGACCACCCTAGGCGACTTACATCATAACAAATTAATAATATATCAAAAGCACAAATTACTATCTGTAACAAGGTGAAAACAGCAGATAAAACCATTTCAGAACTAAATGTACAAGGCAGATGTAAAAACTAGGGATGGCAGGGCACCCGGTTGGGCTCAGTGCCTGGCAAGATATCACTAGCTCGGTCCCTGAGATGCTGATCCATGGTACCCATGCACCAAGCCAGGCAAGCACGCAGATGTCTGCTCCTTCACCTAGTTGCCTTCTCTCTCAAATGGCTACGTGTTCTTTTCCATAAGTATCCCATTTACTCAAATAGGGGCCTTAAAAGGGCCATGTCTGCAACATTCTAGGTATTTATGCCTGTAATGTTGCAGACATGGCCCCCTTAAGGCCCATGTTTGCAAAATTAGGATACTTACAGAAAAGAATGAGCAGACATTTGAGTGGAAAATGGTGGCTTGCTGAGAGAGCAGGCAACTGCGTACCACTGCCGAGCTTACCACAGACCACCCAGCAGCTCACCCCATGCTGCTTGCCTGGGTCGGGTAAATGCTGGGGGTCCAGTGAGTGCTGTGTGGGGTGATCCATCCATCCCTTGTAAAAACCTAGCCTGCAGAAATAGGAAGTCCTTCACATGGCAATGGAGGGCCATTATAAAAAGAGAGCACTCTCCCTTGGAAGAGAGTCTAAGCCTAGGCATCGCCACAGAGAAGGCCCTCTCCAGCATCCCAGCTGAATAAAACTCAGACATTGGTGGGACCTCAATGAGAGTCTCTACTGAAGATCTCAAAGACGCTCACAGGAGACTTAAACATTTGGGAATCCTGTGCCCAAGCTGCTTAGAGCTTTATGTTTAAAGGCAATGTTGGCTCAAGGCCTTTTACTGCCTGAAGCAGAGCCCAAACGCCCCCACTCCTGCTCCGTTCTGACATCAGCTTCTGCCTTCATCTATCTCTCACTGTGGTACGGCCTGAAGAAGGTCACTTCACCCTGCTACATAACACAAGTCAGTGCTGGCTCCAGGTTTTTGAGAGCCCTTGGACAAGGTACCTCCAAGGAGCCCCCTCGCTAAGTGGGTCCAAGTTCTCACTGCAGTTGCCACCAGCTTCTATTTCTCCTCTTCCTCTTACTCATCATTGCTTTTGTTGTTGTTGTTGTTCAGTCGTGTCCGACTCTTCGTGACCCCATGGACCATAGCACGCCAGGCCTTCCTTTCCTGCGCTCTCTCCCGGAGCGTGCTCAAATTCATATTCATTGCATCCGTGATGCTATCTAGCCATCTCATCCTCTGCCGTCCCCTTCTCCTTTTCCCTTCAGTCTTTCCCAGCATCAAGGTCTTTTCCAGAGAGTTTTCTCTTCGCATTAGGTGGCCAAAATATATCATTGCTACCTCTTGCTTATTTGACAGTCAGAGAGCCAGTGAGCAAGTAAGCAGTGATATTTACCGCTCCTCCTCCTCACCAATTCAATTTTCTGGACCAGAGTGAGAGGTTGCAATGGTGCAGAGGAGGAGTACGTTAATGGGGCTCTAGACAGTGTGCCCCTGGTGGGCTGTGGGCCATCAGCAAATGGATTTCTTGACCCCACCCCTGACATTGATGCCAGAGTTGCCCCGTTTAAATGCCATCATAACAAGCATACTACCAATGGCAGGAACAGAAGCTGCTGCCGTAATGGAACCAAACTCAGATGATAACTGACTCTAAATCTGTCCACAGCATTCTGGGCCAGCTGAAGTTTCCAAACAGTTTTCAAAGGCAACCCTACATCGAGTAGGGATGTACGGACTGTGTAAAATCCACTCCGTCTGTTTCATGGATTGTCAGGTGCTTTTTGTTCCATCATCCGCCTACAGACAGATGCAAATATTTTTTTTTCGTCATGTGGAAATATACAGAAATAATTAAGTAAACATTTACTTAAACATTTATGGAAGTATTTACATAATTTACCTCAGTACATAACATTTAGTGTATTGTCCCCCATTCTATTCAACGTTTCCTCAGAAGAAAAATACGTATTTTTCTACAGATTTATATGTGTATATTTTGGGGGGAGCAATGAATATGAACTTGAGCACACTCCGGGAGAGAGCGCAGGACAGGAAGGCCTGGCGTGCTATGGTCCATGGGGTCACGAAGAGTCGGACACGACTGAACGACTGAACAACAACAAATTTTTTGAGGAAAAAAAAAATCATCCAGAAGTCCATGGACTCCGCATGGCCTGAGGGGGGGGTGCTTCGCAGCAGATTCCGCAGCTTGGATTCTTAGGAATTCAAGCTCATTTTCATCCGTCTCGAATTTCTCCAGCATCCCTAACATGGAGCACATTGCAACATTGCAATCATGATGCAACTTAAGGCCTGTTCCACCATTGACACATATGGCTGCTTAAATAGCATCTTTCCTCTACTCTCTTGTGAGCTAGTTATACATAATCTTTTTTTTCCTTTTCTTTTCACCTTGCATTTTCAGACAAAGGAATCATGTTCAGGTGAATCCCTATGCCATTTTGTTGTGACATGGGGAGCAGTCCTTGTTGTAGGCCTCTAGTTTTCAGAATAACAATTCTCTTGCTTAAGAGTCACAGTTCCATACTTAGATAAGAGAACCAAGGTTTAGTTGAGTTTTTTTTTTCTTTTAAATGCTGTAATTACAGGGTTTTTTTTTTATTATTCACTGACCCAGAATAATGAGCACATAATTGTTTCAAGATCACATAATTGTGTATCATAGCAGCCGATCTCTGAGCACTGCAGGAATCACAGGGCTTGCGGGCTTGCAGTTTTATTTTGCTTTACATCATTTTGGAGAGCAGTGCAGCTGTTTCTGTTCTGTTTTCTTGCTTCATTAGTTGGTTGGTCAGGCAACTTTTTATTGGGATGCACTGACATCTGCTGGCTGCCTCAGTACTGCAAAGATGTTTCCCACATGAGTCTTTCAAGTGACAGTTGGTGTGGTGTGAAATGTTGCATTCCATAAGGAAGAAACATACACTGGTCTTAAAACTTGGCCAGAACTTTATTTAATTACAGGTACTATAAAAAGGTTGCGGGGGGGGGGAGAGTTGGAGGCCACTATACCTATTGCTTTATCTCATCCAGAGAAGATCCATTCATGCTGCCAACCAGGCCAGAATGAGGCCAGGCCATGCGAGGCAAGATATTGGCTTTCAAATTTCATGATTTAATTGTGAGGTTCTCTTCAATGGGGCTGAGCCACACCACTAGCTGGGCCCATCATAATCCAACAGATGTCTGCTCCCCCATCACTGCAGCCCCCCAAGCCCCCAGGTGAACATTGTCAGGAGGCAGGGGGATGTTCTCAAATATATTTAGGAACTGCTGCTGATCTGGAATGAGGGAGCCCAGAGAGCTTCGGCTATTTGGTGGTATAGAAATGAATGAATGAATGAATAAAATGAGATGCAGTCCATGGAGATGAGTCATAGCTCAGTGACAGAGCACATGTTTTGCATGCAGACGGTTCCAGGTTCAATCCCTGTCATCTCCAGGCAGAGCAGTCAAAGACCCCTTGCTGAGGCCCCAGAAAATTGCTGCCAGTCAGTGTAGACAACACTGAGGTAGATGGACTGATGGACTGGCTCAGTATAGGACCAGTTGCTGTGTTCCTAATCCTGCTAAAGAGGAAAAAGGAGGGGAGATACTTAATTAGGATTCAATATTTAACCTTCATTTCCTAGGGGCTGGGCATAGCAACGTTAACGTCTAGTTCTGCAGTAGACGGGCCTTTTTTGCCTCTTCCTTCAACTCTCCACACAGATCCTTCTAGGTTTGGTGTGATGATCTGGAAAAAAAAGAGAGGGCATCTGCCATCCTGTATAAAGAAATAGTAAGTGTGTTGGCTGCAGTGTAAAACTTATGTTGGTACTGTGCAGTGTCTATAGGGTAACACTTCTCAGACACAGGGTCTATGACCCTGGAGGAAAAGGTGAATTCTGGAAAATGCAAATAAATTAATTTATAATTACAACACTTTGTTATTATGTCATGAGCAGAAGCTACAAGTCCAGGTTTTATGTCGAGTACTGGGGGCAAGGCTGCAGCACTCTGCACCATTTAGTAATAATTCCCATTGATTTAGTTGGAGCATCATCCCAAGTAAATGGTGTATAGGTTTGCAGCCTAGATATTCCAGGCTGATGAAGAGACTTGGCAACATCTGTTCTGGGGTGGAATCTGATCCAAGAAGGAGGTAAAGTGAGATCAGATCTACAGCCGAAGTGAGACAGGATTGTGTTCAGGGACATCACGTCAGATGAAGCCAGACAGGGAAGAGAAATTTAGGGGATGTAGCAGAGTCCAGCTCACAAAGAATGCAAGACAAAGCAAGGCACACACAGGACGAGGGGCACACACAGGCACATATGAAGCAGTCAGATCATTGGCCAAACACTCACACCAACTTACAAGCAGCTTCCTTCTGGAGGGACTTATGGGAGGTTGGGCACAGGGAGGCGAGGTCAACCAAATTATTATCAGCTCTGTGTCAGTCTTTCCTGTTATAGGATAGGCATGGGGGATATATTCTTTGGTTCGCTTTCTCATGTAAATGTATCCAATTTTGCACTTTCAAACCAATAAGTGAACTGAAACTCTGTGATCCTTCAAAATGTGCACTTCTATGAATTTTACAATGGATTTTTCCAATTAAAAACTATAAGGGTGCAATCCTAACTAGATAGGTGGCTGCCTCCGAAATCAGAGGCGACCGCCTATCCAAAGCAAGGCGAGAGAAGTATGCGGGGGGGATAGTTCCCTCTGCGCCTCTCCTGCCTTCCTATTTTTCGCTAAACAGCCATTTTCGGCTGTCTAGCGGCAGCAGGGGGGGGGGCTGACCAGGAGAGGAAGCTGCCGTACGACACATTGGACATGTCGTACATGCAGCTCCACTCTCCCCACCCTGGAACGCCCCCGCCCCGCCCCTTTTCAGTTCCTCCACGCTCCTCTTGCGAGCATGGAGGATGGGGCTTCTCTGCACTGCCTCCAAGGCAGTGTGGACAGGAGGGGCAGTTGGTTTTCAGGGAACCGACCTCAGAGTGTGGGCTCCGAGGTCGTTTCCCAGAAAAGAGCATATCCTATGGCCTGCCCTCTAGACAGTGTCTAGTGGCCATAGGTTGTTGTTGTTTATTCAGTCAGTCGCTTCCGATTCTTTGTGACTTCATGGACCAGCACACGCCAGAGCTTCCTGTCGGCTGTTGCCACCCCCAGCTCCCCCAAGGTCGAGTCCGTCACCTCCAGAATATCATCCATCCATCTTGCCCTTGGTTGGCCCCTCTTCCTTTGGCCTTCCACTTTCCCTAGCATCAGCATCTTCTCCAGGGTATCCTGTCTTCTCATTATGTAGCCAAAGTACTTCAGTTTTACCTTAAATATCAGTCCCTCAAGTGAGCAGTCTGGCTTTATTTCCTGGAGTATGGACTGGTTTGATCTTCTTGCAGTCCAAAGCACACGCAGAATTTTCCTCCAACGCCACAGTTCAAAAGCATCTATCTTCCTTCGCTCAGCCTTCCTTATGGTCCAGCTCTCGCAGCCATAGGTTACTATGGGGAATACCATTGCTTTAACTATGTGGACCTTTGTTGTCAGTGTGATGTCTCTGCTGTTGACTATTTTATCAAGATTTGTCATTGCTCTCCTCCCAAGAAGTAAACGTCTTCTGATTTCCTGGCTGCAGTCAGCGTCTGCAGTAATCTTTGTACCTAGAAATACAAAGTCTGTCACTGCCTCCACGTTTTCTCCCTGTATTTGCCAGTTATCAATCAAGCTGGTTGCCATAATCTTGGTTTTTTTTAGGTTTAACTGCAACCTAGCTTTTGCACTTTCTTCTTTCACCTTCGTCATAAGGTTCCTCAGCTCCTCCTCACTTTCAGTCATCAAAGTGGTGTCATCTGCATATCTGAGATTGTTAATGTTTCTTCCAGCAATTTTAACTCCAGCCTTGGCTTCATCAAGGCCAGCACGTCACATGATGTGTTCTGCGTACAGGTTGAATAGGTAGGGTGAGAGTATACAAGCCTGCCGTACTCCTTTCCCAATCTTAAACCAGTCCGTTGTTCCGTGGTCTGTTCTTACCATTGCTACTTGGTCGTTATAAAGATTCCTCAGGAGGCAGACAAGATGACTTGGTATCCCCATACCACCAGAACTTGCCACAATTTGTTATGATCCACACAGTCAAAGGATTTAGAATAGTCAATAAAACAGAAATAGATGTTTTTCTGAAACTCCCTGGCTTTCTCCATTACCCAGCGGATATTGGCAATTTGGTCTCTAGTTATGATCCACACAGTCAAAGGCTTTAGAATAGTCAATAAAACAGAAATAGATGTTTTCTGAAACTCCCTGGCTTTCTCCATTACCCAGCGGATATTGGCAATTTGGTCTCTAGTTATGATCCACACAGTCAAAGGCTTTAGAATAGTCAATAAAACAGAAATAGATGTTTTCTGAAACTCCCTGGCTTTCTCCATTATCCAGCGGATATTGGCAATTTGGTCTCTAGTTCCTCTGCCTTTTCGAAACCCAGCTTGTACATCTGGCAATTCTCGTTCCATGAATTGCTGAAGTCTGCCTTGCAAGATCTTGAGCATTATTTTACTGGCATGTGAAATAAGTGCCACTGTTTGATAGTTTGAACATTCTTTGGTGCTTCCCTTTTTTGGTATGGGGATATAAGTTGATTTTTTCCCAATCTGTTGGCCATTCTTGTGTTTTCCAAATTTGCTGGCATATGGCATGCATCACCTTGACAGTGGCCATAGGATTGCTCCCTAAATCCCATTTAAATAATCAAGGGTAGCTGACAGTGCTAGCAGTCATGGAAGTGTGTCTTCAATTGTCAGTGGAAGCCTTAGGAGCCTGCGTGATCTCTCTGGGGAGATGCTTCCACATGGTGAGTGCCGCAAGTGAGGAGGCATATATTAGGAGAAATGTCAACAAAACGTTTGCACATTTTCATGCAAACTTGTAAAAAAAAATCTCAATCTCTCAGAACAAATTGAGCTTAAGACTGGAAGAATGAGGAACTGAGAGAAACCAAAATTGTCAGAACTGCCCATCCCTATTATCAGAAAGTGACTCCAGATACTGATGTAAATATTGCTAGGAATTTCTCCTGGTGTACCGAGTCACGGTCATGTGCAGGGAGTGGTATATAAGCTGGTCACTGCAGTTCATCAATCCTTGCCAGAAATTGGGGTTCTTCTGTTACAGTCCACCCTGCCCCTTTTATCAGATTGATTTGCGTAGGATTTCATCATAGATCAAGATGGGTTTCAGCATTTATTTATTTGTTTGCAAGGCTCTGTGGCTGTAAAGACTCTGTAAATAATTAAGCAGATGGGACAGTTGCTTTGTGGTCTGTCGCTGTTGATTTTTGTTTTCTAATGGACTCCCAGGTTTTCCGACAGGCCTTTATCGAGGTTTGTGTAGCTTGACTCACTGAGCAGAACACTGAGCACCAGCCATGCATCCTATTTCCTTGACAACTCCCGTTTTTGCTGCCTCCATGGGACAGCAAGAATGGGTAGGTTTGTGGACATTTCTTCCATTCCATTCTTTTATTGATCTAGAAATTTGCTCTGTACTGTGCCCCCTAATTCTGCTTTAACTAGGAGAGTTTCTAGTTAATCCTAAAATTAATCCTAAAATAATGTATCCTAAAAGGCAGTCTGAAAATCCAGCTGTTGCTGTTGCTGGAATTGGAGCATGCACAGTTTGCCACAGTTTCAGATCCATTCAGTTCATTTGCATCTTTCCCCATGACTAAATTACCAATGCAGGTGGGCACACTGAGTAAAGCAGCCTTAAACGAGGTCAAGATTCTTATTGTGTGTTGTTTTACTGCTAATGGAATGACAAAGGATTCCTCGCACATTGTTCATTTTGGAAACCAAAAATTCTGGGAGAAATATGAGTGGGGAGAATTTGGAATATCTCGAAAAAGGGTGACTTTTGAGTCCCTGGTGGGCCATTATTTGTGACTGGTGAGCTGCTTCTGTTTTGGTGAGTCACAATTTCTGCAAGCCAGCTTATTTTTGTGTGTGTGTGTGTTGATTTTTAATGTTACAGGCTGCCTTGTGTTTTGAGGTAGGGTGACATGATATCTAAAGAAATGAAGAGACTTAGGTTGAGGTGAAATAAAATGTCACCCAAAATGGCACCATTTAAAACTGATTTAAAAGTTTTTTATAATTATAATAATAATACCTAAGTCTTAAGTCTTTTTGGCCGATTTTGAGACAGTGCTGCATATTAACTCATCAGATTGCCCAACTTTACTCCACTTTACCCCCTTTTTTAACTCTAAACCCTCTAAACCCAGCATTCATAAGCATATAAATTCATATTTCAACATTCCATAATTGAGATTACCGAGGAATTTCTAATCAAGGGGATATAAATTTGATTTTCTTTAACAACTAAAAATGAGTTAGGAGAATTTGCTTAAGAATTCCCCCCCCCCCACACACACACTAATTATTTCATAATTATTTCATAATTAGAATCATAATAATAGTCCTTGTCCTTTTATCTGAGTCCTTTCTATTCTGTTTATCTCATGTTTGTATGTTGATTGACCTTTCAGATGGAGATTCATAAGGCATCTGTATTCCTTAATTGCTTAAATGATAATACAGTATGGTTGCAAAACGGGACGTTCCCTCTCTGCCCCCTTTGTTGACAAATGTTCTAAGGCAAAATATTAGGTGTGATGAATTGCTTTACCTGTTTTCAAAACTCAGCCCCCACTTTGGTACCACTTCTGCCAAGGTATTAATAGGTTTTTAATCTAATTAAGCTAATAGGCATCTGCACCTGAGCTTTCAAGAGGACAATGATTTGTGTAGCTTCCGTGTAGCACTTTCAAGCATTCATCATTAATGTTTATTGCAGCAGCTGTTGAGTACATAGTACATTTGCAAACAGGACTGCAGTTTTGTATAGGCCAAAAAAGAGAGATGTGAATCAGCTCATGGATCTGAAATCTGGAGGGAATCTTTATGATCAGGATGTAGTTAAGAGTCAATGACTCTAATGGGGTGAACGTTTAAAGATGGCCTAATGAGCCATAAGCTTTGGACCTGATTCAGACTTAGGGGTGTACAAAACCCCGCTTACCTGGCTCCGCCGGGTTCTGCAGGTGGGGGGAGGCAATCTGTTCCTCCCCCCAAAATCCTCGACAGGGGGGGAGGTCATCCGTTCCTCCTCCCCAGAATCCTGCCCAGTGTCAGGGTGAAAACTGAGCCCATAGAGCCCCAGAGCAGTTCTGATTCTGAGGAAGAACAGCAATCCGTGGGAGAGGAGCGCGCTCATCTCTCACAAGCACAGCAGCTGGCAGAGATTCCTCCTGCCAGCATTCCTGGGATAGATAGTGACCCTGGCAGTGAGAGAGCACTGGAGGGGGGCTTGCGGGATGCTCGGTGCAGACACAGGGAGCGGCGACAGATGGAGGGCGCGAAAAGGAGGCAATCCGCTTGTTTGGCGCTCAGACAACGGTTGCGTCCCGAGGACCCAAGGGAAAGAGGGAGGATCTCTCCATAGTCCATAAGTTCAGAATCTTCTTGCAGTTCTCCTTCAAATGGGGACCAACTGCCTTACCTGGAGCTTGGGCTACTCTGCTATCTATCCCCAGTGCAGTTCCTTGCTTAGTCGCTAGTGATTAGTATCTGCAAGAGTCATAAAGTAGGGATGTACGACAGTGACTTACCTTTCCGCTGATTATGTTGATGCTGGGGAGGAGGTGTTCCGTCCCTCCCCCTGGAATCCTGGCTGGGGGGGGAGGCGCTCCGTTCCTCCCCCCCGGAATCCTGGCCAGCTGGCTCCGCTCCGCAAGGATTCTGTGGAGCCGCTGGCTGGCTCCGCCAGCAGCCGGACATCCGGCTGCTGGCTAGCAGGGACGCAAATGGCAGCGGCAGTAGCCGCCGCCGTTTGCGTCCCTGCAGACAGCTGTGATAGGCTACGTAAATGTTTACGTAGCCTATCATGGCTGATTAAAAACAACAACAACAAAATGCACGTACGCAAATGGCGGCGGCCATGGCCGCCGCCATTTGCGTTCTTTATTTTGGCACGTCTTAGTCTATGTAAACATTTACGTAGACTAAGACGGCGAAAATAAGGGGAACGCAAATAGCGTAGCGTCTACGCTATTTGCATCCCCCTTATTTTCGCCGTCTTAGTCTACATAAATGTTTACATAGACTAAGACGTGCCAAAATAAGGAACGCAAATGGCAGCGGCCATGACCGCCGCCATTTGCATACGCGCGTTGTTGTTTTTTTTAAGTCAGCCGTGATAGGCTACATAAAGATTTACGTAGCCTATCACGGTGTTTTTTTTTTAAATCTAGCCGTGATAGGCTACGTAAATCTTTACGTAGCCTATCACTTTTTTTTTTTTTAACTGTAAATGGTGGTGGCGGCAGCCGATCGGAAGACCGGCCGCCGCAGCCGCCTCCGCTGCAGCCGCTACAGGAGCCGCTGCCGCCAGGAAGATCCGCCCAAGGTAAGTCCTATCCCCGGGGGGGGGGGCGGGCCATTCCACCACCGATTTCGGGGGGCCGAATGCGCTGGCATTCGGCCTCCCCGAGATCTGTGGCGGAACTTTCGTACATCCCTATCATAAAGTAATAAAGGAATAAAGCCTCGGAAAGAATCTTAGTCGTCTGTGTCCTGAGTTGGCTATTGGAGGGGACTGCAAGAGGCAGCTAGGGTGCTCCTGACACCCAATCGGCTCCACTCCATGGCCAGGCCGTGAAGCTGCCAGCTGAGCCAACCCCCAGTGGGGCCCCCAGCTGCTGCCAGGCTGCTGTGGACACAAATGGCCTCCTGCATAGGGGATGACATTTGCATCCCTACGCAAGCCCATGATAGGCTACGTATATACTTACGTAGCCTATCATGGCGAAAGCAGGGACGCAAATGGCGCCCCCTATGCAGGACGCCATTTGTGTCCCTGCTTTAGCCGTGATAGGCTGCGTAAATATTTACATAGCTTATCACGGGCCGCATAGGGATGCAAATGGCAGCCGCTACAATGGCCGCCATTTGCAGCCGCAGCAGCCGGAGCCACCTCCGCCGCCTCCGCTGCAGCCAGGTAGGCTCCGTTTCGCGGGGCTTTTCCGGGGTGGTGGGGCGGGGGGCTCCGTTCCGCCACGGATTCCGGGGGGCAAATTCACTGGAATTCGGCCCCCCTGGGATCTGTGGCGGAATTCTCTAACTTCCCTATTCAGACTTGGGAGAAAATAGATACCTTCATGCATGTCCTCCAGTGTTTTTCACAAGAAAATAGGGATATTTGTAACAGCTCAGGGCAAAACTAGACATGATGGTAATTGCATGAATGCTATTTATGTGCACATTATTAAGGTGTGTATGTGTGAGTGCATGGGAGTGGAAATTTAACTGTTTCTGTCCCTGCCATGGTCCCCCCAGATTGCATCTCTGAAGCTGCCATTTGCGTTTCAAAAGAAGCCTCTGTTGGTGCCAATGGGAGTTTCCCTTGAAATGCAAGGAGAGCTTTAAGAGGGGTGTTGTTGTTTTTTCCCCCAGGACCATGGCAGGGGCAAAAACAGTTATAATCTTTCTCCTCATTACACCAGCCCCAAAGCTCATCTGTCTTCCCTGTGCTTGCTATTTACATAACTAACAACCTTGGCCCTGTCAAGGCTGATTTGGCCGTCACATCTCTCCTTAAAGATATCTGCCTGAGCCCAAGTGATATAGTGATATATTTTGAAGTGCAGGCATTCATCATGACAGTTCCCCATAGCCACAACCCAAAGGAGAGTCCAAAATCAGGTGGCTATGTTGATGAATATCAACAAGCCAGTTCTAGCAGCTTTTGTCTCCTTCAGGAGCAGGTCTTTTGTAAAACTAATGAGTTAGTCAGTCAGCCAGTCAATTCTATTGCATATAATTATAGGTAGGGATGGGCAAACTCACCTGGGTCCACCCCATGCCCTGCTTGACAGTCCCCCGCTGGTTGCCTGCCCCTGCTTGCGCTGGGGCATGAGCCACCTGGTGGTTTGCGGATGCCCAGTGAGCGGCAGTCCACTTCCACGATGAGCCACCATTGTGCACAAAATGGCGGCTCGCTGGGGTAGTGGAGGCACCAGGATGGGATGGGAACCAAGAGGGAAGTGGCATGGTGCTTCCCTCTTGGCTCCGATCCTGCTGCGGCCACTGAGAAACCGCGCCGCTCTCTGCTGGGCACTGGCAGAGGGGGGTGGGGTTGTTCGGCAGCTGCGACAGCAGAGGCAGCAGGATGAGCACTGAGAGGGAACTGCCATGCCACTTCCCTCTCAGCTCCCATTGTTCCCCAGCTGCAGCTGTCAAGAGCGATCACATGTCTCTCTGCCAGGCACTGGCAGAGGGTGGCAGGGTTGCTTGGCGGCTGCAGCAGTGGAAGCAGCAGGATGGGAACCGAGGGGCAAGCACCATGGTGCTTCCCACTTGGCTCCCATCCTGCCACTGCTGACACTGAGACAACTGGGCACTGGCAGAGGGAAGCATGGTCACTCGGCCTGTGGCAGCTGCCCCTCACACTGTCCTTCCTGGCGGGGAGAGCAGGAAGGGTTAACAGCGCAAGTGGAGGGGGCCTTTTCGATAAAGGCCGATTTCACATAATCATTAATAAGGCTGATTTTATGGAACAGGTCAAGCTGCCAGTTGGGCAAGGAGCAGGGGCCAGCGCACTTGCCCCAATTGGAGCATGCCCGGTTGGGCAAGTGTGGAGGTCCATAGACTGGTATCCAGGGGGCCGGACTGGCAGGAACTCACCGAGATCAAGCCCCCAAATGGGTGCTTGTGAGATCCCTAACTGTAGGTTCGTACAATTTTGCAATGACAGTCACTGAAAGAAAAAGGTTGAACAAGCTGCTCCAAACATCTCACTGTGTGCACAATCTGTGGCAATAGTTTTTAGTACCTTTGCTCTAATCTTCTTAGCAGCCACTGTGTGAATAAAGCTAATTGGTTAGTTATGTAAGGATCTTTATGTACAAGTGGTTTACACATCTGCTCAGCCAAATTTCTATCAGACATTCCTCCCAGCAATTGTACAGGAAATCTTTTCCTGGGACTGGCATACAGTTCACAAATTCTAGATGATAGATAGATAGATAGATAGATAGATAGATAGATAGATAGATAGACAGACAGACAGACAGACAGACAGACAGACAGACAGATTAATATCCTCTGTTTGTGGAGCCCCACATAAACAGAGACATTGAAATATGGGAACATTTATATACCTCCTATCCAGATATGCCGAAGTCATAGTCTGGAAGCATAATTCCATAAATGCCTTCCTTAGCTCCGAGTGAGTCAAGGAATTAAGATAATTAGCGAAAGATTGCTCACCCTTGTAAAGATTGTACCACCTGCTAAATCCTGCTTGCTGAATGATTTCAACATCCTTAATGGCATCCTGCAAGTACAACCCATCTCTAATTTTAACAGACCCACTAAGATGAAAAGAAGCCAATGAAAGAGAAAAATGGGCTAGTATTTCAAAACAACAGGAAGTCCAACTACCCCTGTTCTTCTGTTCTAGATAGAAGAGTTTAGCCAAATGATAGTCAAACATGCTAATGAATCTTTTCAGATAAAAGAAAATGATCTTGTTCACTCTGCCAGACATTGATGGTAGCCCCGCTTCAGCATGAAGAAGAGCAGATAGAGTGCTTAGGAGGAAGGGCCAGAATGCCTCTGAGAAATATATTCTGTATAACTTTTACTGAGCCCCCAAATTTCTGCACCATACAGAATTTGTGCTAAGATCAAGTATTTTCAGTGCTGGCCTCCCTTGGTTTGGAAGCAGGTATAAGAAGCGTTTGCCAATCTAGAAGCAACCAAGACAACAATCTATGTGTCTTCCACCTCCGAGAAATGTATAACCAAATACTTCTATGTTGGGCCTTGTGCATACAATGATTATCCAAGAACCATTTATGTCTCTGGGGTCTTTTGGCAAGCATCATAATTTTAGTTTTATCGTCATTAATTTTAAGAGTCTTAATTGTGCATTCAGGACTGAGCCACCTCAAATTACTTTGCATTACAATAGGGAATAATATATTGTTGCTGGGTAAACTCATTTCCCCGTCACCTATTGTGATGATTTAAGTGTCAGTTCCGCATCTCTGTGAGCCTCCACTACACCACCTCACTGAAGGCTCTGGACCACCTGCTATATGCTGTATTTATTCGCTCTACAAATGACATGAGGGTATTTCTTCTATTGGTTCCAAGCAGTAGTGCAGCTGGGTAATTTTAAAACAGGGGTGGGCAACATGGACCCTCCAATGTCAAAAAAAGAGAAAAAAAATAGCTCCACTATGGAGCCTTTCAACGGACAAATTTGGCTTGTTTTCAAATTTGGCTTTGTTTTCACAAAGGCTCTGTAGCTGTTTGCCACTGAATTTGGGTGGCAAATTGCCAATTTTCTCCCACCGTGCTGCTGAAGATTTGGTAGCACAGTGACAGGAGTGTGGCCCATGGGAAGGTCTGGTGGGGGGTACAGAAAGTATGCCTCAGGCCCTCCAAAATTTCCCATCCCTGTTATAGACCTAATGGTCTGATGGGCACTAGGGACACTGGAGAAATCTGAGATGGACTAAACTGAGCTTGGATTTCTAGGAAGCCACCCTGTGGAATCTGCTGCAGAGCGAACCCCTCAGGCCACGCAGAGTCCATTGACTTTTGGATGATTTTTTTTTTTTTTACTTTCCTGAAATTTACGCATATAAATTCGTAGGAAAATATGTAAGTTTCTGCAGAGGAAAGGTTGAATGGAATGGGGAACAGTACAGAACATTCACATCTGTCTGTGAGTGGCTGATGGAGCAAAAGGCACCTGGCAATCCATGAAACACAGACAGAGCAGATTTTACACAGTCCGTACATTACTAATGGGCACCCCTTTCATTGTTCCCATGTATAGCAAGGTACTAATGTTTCAACAATGGTAGATTTGAAATATGCACAATATGGGGCAGGAGTAAGAGAAAAATATAGTACTAAGAGGAAGATATTAACAAGTGCAACTCTTTTGATCATGGTGTAAGCTGAACCTGCCAAAATTCTCCTTTTAGCTCAGCTGTGAAAGGCCCAAGAGATTTTCCTGGTTTTGACTCTGGCAGCCGTAAGCAAGACCAATTACCTTCCTGTAGCCTTGAATGGTCTCGGAAACAAAGCTGTGTTATCTAAGGCTCCTGGGAGGTCTCTTTTGCCAGAATCTTCTGTCACTCACTAGCTGACTCTAGGGATGTACGGGCAGTGTAAAATCCACTCTGTCTGTGTTTCGCGGATTGTCAGGTGCCTTTCATTCTGTCTTCTGCCCACAGACGGATGTGAATTTTTTTTTTCCGTCATGTGGAAAAGTATAGAAATAATTATGTAAATATTTACGTAAGTATTCATGTAAGTACTTACATAATTTACCTCAGTACGTAACATTTAATGTATTGTCTCCCCATTCCATTCAACTTTTCCTCAGCAGAAACGTATGTATTTTTCTACGGATTTATATGCGTAAATTTCGGGAAAGTAAAAAAAATGTCCGAAAGCCCACGGACGCCGCATGGCCTGAAGGGGTCACTCTGCAGAAGATTCCGCAGGTCGGATTCTTAGAAATCCAAGCTCATTTTAATCAATCTTGAATTTCTCCAGCACCCTTAGCTGACTCTTCTTTCATTCCCAGTTCATCAGCTCTTGCCTGCCCTCTCCTTTGAAACGGCTTCCATGGCCAAAATAATGTACTTGATCTTGGGAAGAGGCGGAAATCAGTTCCTTCATTTTTATTCACATCCAAGAAAATATTGATCCTCATTAATTTTACAAAAGGGAAAAGCAGAGGGCATGGCATATGAAAAGATGCGAATGCTGGTTGCATTTAATTTTCTCAATCAAACAAAGGGTTGGAATAGAGAGCCTGCAAGGCTGCTTCCAACTCTGTGATTTTATGAAGATGGGCATTACATCTCCATTGAGGATGGACAAAGTAATAATAGAGGAAAACTGGCCATCAAAAGGAAATCAAGTCAGAATGGATGAAAAACAGCCAGAGAACGCAACTCTGTTCTATAACTTACTTTAATTAGTAAATGTCTCCCTTCTCTTGAGCTGCCACCAAATTTTCACTTCAAAGCAAAAAGCAAAGTGAATTAGAGGAGTTACCCTTCTGGAACATCAGCAACATTTTGGGAGTGGACTCTGGCACATCCCTATGTCACCACCTGATTTTTCCTAAAGCAAATTCATGAACCTAGATGTTCCTCCTCAGGCAAACTCCTCCTTGAGAAATGTCAAAGGAAGGAAAAAGAGTACTGATAAGTTTGGCGGCACATTTCAGGTGATGTTTTGCACACTCTCATCTAGGGATGTGCATAGGTTTTGGCCTGAGCCAAATCGGAATCCTTTAGATGTTTCTGGTGGTTCCCAAAGTGATGTGGTCTCTGAGGTGGCCAGAACTGAAGCTGGACCCCACATGAAGCTTTGTCAGTGATTTGGACTTCAGAAAGGCAGTCAGTCTCCAAACACTGAGCCTTTTGGTTTTCTTTCTCTGTAAACACTGATAAGGAGTGTGGTTGACTGACTGACTGGTCCACCTAATTCTCAGGCACATTTTACCAGGAGCTTTCCAATTACTATACTTCGGGGGAAGGACTGTGAGTTATATAGACCTGTTTCTCTCAACTTCCTTTTTTTCAATTGCTAAGTTGTTCTATAGCAAGCAAGTAAGAATTCAGAGGTTCTGTGTTTGGTTGGAGGGGCCATAGTTCAGGGTGATAAAGCACATGCTTTGCATATGAGAGGTCTGATCCCTGTTATATCCAGATACAGCTGGGAAGGGATCCTATCTGAAACCCTGGGGAGCCATTGCCTGTCAGTGTCAACAATACTGGGTTAGATGGATGTAGTGTGTTGGTGAGAAGAAAATGTGGGCTTCACAGACTGCCTAGAGACCTGTGTAGTTTAACATAGGGCACAATCCTATGAGGATAGGCAGCTGCCTCCAAACTTGGAGACGACCACCTATCCAATGCAGAGCAGGAGAAGCACGGAGGGAATCGTCCCCTTCACACTTCAGCCACCCTGCATTTGCGGCTAGAGAGCCAATTTTGGCTGTCTAGCTGCAGGAAGACGGAGCGGGGGAAGTGGCTGCTGGACAACACATAGGATGTGTTGTACTAGCATTTCCACCTTCCCCACCCCGGAACGCCCCCTGAATGCCCCGTTTTCACCACTTTGTGCTCCTCTTCTGAGTGCAGAGCATGGGGCCATTCTGAGCTGCCTGTGAGGCAGTGTGGGAGGGGGGGGGGAAGGTTGATTCTCCAGGAACCAGCCTCAGAGCGTGGGCTCTGAGGTCAGTTCCTGGAAATTGACATATCCCATGGCCATCTAGCCGCTGACTAGCTGCCATAGGATTGCTGCCTTTGTAGAGCTTAGCAGGCTTTAGCTAACGCAAATAGGCCCCTTGATGGGGGGGGGGGCTTCTAGAGTGAGCCTCTCACATACTTTTAATTGGTATCAAGCAAGTGCAGTTTCATATGTCAGCAACTGTGTGTACCTCACCCTGGTTACCTCACTCTTTTCTCAAAGAGAGTGGTGTCTTATCTCACCCATCAGATGGAAGGATTTCATTCCTATGTAGGAAAGCTAGAAGCTCTCTCTTATTAGTTTCCTAGGCTGGGATGTTTCGAAAACCTTTGAGGGGGAGGCAGGCCTGGGCCCCCACTTCTAGGAGGAGAGTGTGTTTCTATGTGCCAGCCTGTTGGTTTGAGAGAGGGGAGGGAGAAAGCTATAAAATGAAGCAGGCTAGTTTTGATCTCTGGTCTCACTCTAAGGAGGAATATGCATGCTACTGGCCTAGAGAAACTTATGGTCTTGAGGAACAGCCTTCATCTATCTTGGGCACCCAGATAGACATTCAGGGTGTGGCAACTGCTTTGTCACCAGAAGGGAGGTGTGAACTTTCTTTGCTATTCTGGATCCAATAAACTGTCCTCTTTTTGCACAAGTGGCTTGTTTCCTTTTGGTAATCAAAAGAATCTGATTGATGACTCGGAACTGACAGAATCAGAACCCCAGATCAACACAATGGACCAATGGCCTGACTCAGCATAAGGCAGCTTCCTAAGCTGAGGGTGGGTTGGGGTTCTTTCAAGTTCAATTTGTTCATGATTTTAAAATCCTTCTTTTCCCTTTCTCAGTTATTAAATCAATTCCTCTCTCTTGCAGTGGGAAAACCAAAACCAAACCATACGTATTTCCAGCACCACTATGGTTCACTTATTTTTTACACATTTCAAACTGGATTTCAATCAGCATTATTCTTAGTCCCTGCACCTATCCTTTTGAAACTTTGCAGGTTTCTTGCCTGGAGACCTCTATGGGGTCTGCTATTTTCATACAATTCCCCTCCCCCCCCAAAAAAAAAAATAGGAAGGAGGAAAGGAAATCAAATCACTCCCCTGCCCCATTTATTTATTTATTTATTTATTTATTTATTTATTTATAATATTTATATACCGCTCAACATCAAAGGATTTTGGAACAGTGAACAGCAGAGATAAAAGAATAAAACACAATGTTAAAACAATTAAAACTTTTGAAAAGATTTATATCCCACCTTTCAACCAAAAGTGGCATGTAAGGTGGCTGGTTGAGAGTGGAAAGCCGATCAGGCAGACTGTATATAACCCATTCCAGTCCCACAATCTTTCTCTGTGTCCTGTAGGGGACCAAGATTCAGTCTGTTCCCTAGAGAATTTGTGATTGCTGCCTGAACTATTGTACATGTTTTGGTGTTCTTGGTTATGTGTCATGTCTGTGGCTGTGCTAATAAGTTCCGTAAGTATGGAGTTTGGTATTCAGCATCCTGAGGTTTGCAGCTTTCCTTTAAAGGAAGCCCAGTCTCTCTCTCTCTCTCTCTCTCTCTCTCTCTTCAATCCATTCTAGGGTAGTATTATATTTTATATGAATGTCATCATTCCCCCCCCCCGCTTTCTTTTTCTAGGGTGAAAGAGGAGCCCAAGGGTTACCTGGACTGATGGGTGAGAGAGGAGAAAAGGTAACAATCCATTCAAAAAGTAGCAGAAGAAAACATTTGTCATTAGTTTCTGGCTACACAACTGTGGGCTAATAATAATACTTGCAATCTGTGAACGACTTTTCCAAAGTATCTCCAATCAGCCAGTTCAGCCTCTTGGTCCATCACAAAGGTTTTAGCACAACAACAAATCATAACATATAAATGACACAAATTACAATATACACTAACAATAAATCCTAGTATAGATAATCTGTTTGATAATCAGCTACTTGAGCTTCCATGAAAACCTTTCTTGTATATCAGGGGTTGGCAACTTGTGGTCCTCCAGATGTTTTGGCCTACAGCTTCCCTCAGCTCTAGCCAGCATAGTCAGTGGTGAAGGATGCTGGGAATTGTAGGCCAACTACAACATCCAGAGGGCCACAGGTTGCCCACCTCTGCAGCATTTGGATAGTATCACTTCCAAATACAGTGAGGGAACACATAACAGACTGTTACTTCTTATATATTCTCTAAGAACTCCCTTCACTATCAAACCTAGATCTCAAGGACTAGGAATGTAACCTAGCCCTCTTCCTGACCTGCCATTTCTCCCATGAATATGACTGTGTGTGTGCAGCCAGACTGACGCACATACACAAGGACAGGGAGGATTCAAAAATTCCATCTGCCACCTGCAGTCCAAAGAGTATCAGTCCAACAAGATGGTAAAGTGGTCTTGTCTAGACCTGGCCATGCTGGAGAGAGAAAGGGGAGAGGGTCTCTTGCCAGGCCAGGACACCATCATAGTCCCAGCTGTCACTCTGAAAGCATTTAGCTAGTAATTAATTCAGTGCTTAATACCAGAAATTGGGGGTTGGGCATGACCATTTGAGCCCACAAGTTAATGTCGCTTGGGGCAAAAGTTATTAGACCTGCCGTGTATATTATTCATACTCTTCTGCTTTCAGTCAGTGCTAATTTTATTCTGATGACGGTTACCCATTAATGCTATTATGGTAATTCTTATTCTTTTAGGGTTCCCTCGGTGCACCTGGCATTCCAGGGAGGGACGGTGCCAAAGGAGAAGCTGTAAGCTTTTATCTTCCTTCCTTGTAATCCCCTTTTCCTCATAGCGTAAGCCAGATGCTGCAAATCAATGTGTATTGAACAGAGCATGTCTTGGGGATTAGTGTTGCCATTCTGACTGCAGCTGAAACAAATGGCAGCAGGTTAATAACCTCAGCAATCTTGTCTCTGGGCCAAGGCAGATGGCAGACTTCATATGGATTAAGTGCTCTTGCATGTTCAGAGGTGGAATGTGTATCGCCATTCATTAGAATGCTGGTAGAGAGTTATTCTGTGGCTAGAGACTTCACAGTGGCGGTGGGGGCAATCAGTTCCGCAAAGCTCAGGTGTTTATTTCAACTCAAACAAGAGTTTGCCAGCTAAAATTTAAGGGATTGAGGTGAATAGGGCTCAGATGGGATCTGTGTTACACCTTCAAGCGATCAAAGTGTTACACCTTCAAGCGATCAAAGGACCCATTTTTAACAATGAAGCAGAATTGACAGAATGCAAAAGAAGGATGGTGAGGATCAGTGAAGCCTTGTTAGGCTGAGTGTTGTCTTCCATATCCCTGACAAAATGGAAATGTATCCCAGACATAAGCGAAATAGCGATAAACCAATTGGGATAAGTAAATGTAGGGATGGTGCGGGCGCCCGATTCCATCTGGGAATCCAGCGGAACCACCACTGCCCGCACCCTGGAGTCCCACTTGCCAAGCCTCTCCCCCAGTTGCCGCCTGGCCACACTCAGTGAGCAGGCCACGCTCACCCCACTGACCTTGTTGAGCTCCACGGTCAACATTTTTTGCAAAATAAAATGGTGGTCGCAAAAATGCGCATATTTGTGTATGTGCGAAATGCACATTTTTGTGGATGCACATATTAATGTGTGCAAAAATGTACATTTTGTGAATGGGCATTTTCACTCAAAAGCAGATATGCACATTCACACAAAAAATGTGCATTTCGCACATATACCAATATGTGTATTTTTGTGATCACCGTTTTATTTTGCAAAAAATGGCAACCGCAGAGCTCAGCAAGGCCGCCGGGGTGAGTGTGGGCTGCTTGCTGAGCATGGGAGGGGCTTGAGCACAGTCTGGGGCAAGTGGGGGCAGGGGCAGGGGGGTGCCCAGAGAACCTGGATGGGGGTGGGTTCACACATCCCTAGGCAAACTGGTGAAGTAGATAGAAAATGCCCACAAATATCTGATAATATTATTTTAGCTATATTTTGGTATATTTTCTATCTTCCATATGCCAAGACATAAATTGTCCCAAATATCACTCAAGTGTAATATTTCTTTATTGCACTTCTACCATTCTTTTCCTCAGGGGAACACCAGAAAAATGGTTTGTGTATGGGTCACATGTGGCCTCCCTTCTTGGCAGTGTTTAGGTCCAGATCTCCTTAGCTTCAGCACTAGATATGGAAAGAATGGGGCTTCTGACCATTTTCTGGGCAGCCTAACTGGTAATAGTGGTTCTGTGAGATCTCTGGACAATATTTGATTGATGGGGTGGGAGGGAGGGAGGGAAAGGGAGAGGTTCCTTTATGAAACCCACAAGTCCCAACACTGGACTTCTTCCAATTTTAGTCAAATCATAGCCCCATACATAGCCTTCTACAAAACAAACATATCAGTAGTTAATGGGGCATTACAAAATGTGGGTCTGGTCTCCCTTTGCCATTTGAGCACTGTCTTAGGCAGCAGTGCGGACCATTCTCTGTACCTCAGACTGGAACATGTTTCTCCATTGTTCTCAAAGTCAGAACTGAGACAAACCTGGGGTAGCATTCTTCAGACATTTTCCCTACTGTGAAACAATTCAGATCTACTTATCCTAATACAGTACTGTGTGTGTGTTTGCAAGTGGAGATGGGTAATAAAGAGACAGACACAAGTGCTTGGATTGAAATTGGGCCACGTTTATTGGAATATCTGCAAAAGGGAAAACCAGGATGGGCATTGAACTGTGCCAACCACTAGCTGGTACCCAATGGGCGAAAATATTCAAAGCCTGGGGAATGGCGTGTCAACAACACCCCTCAGGTCTACCCCTTAAGGGGGAGGTAGGCCTTCCCCTGTCACCCCCTCCCGGGCCACAAAACACCAGGTGGGTGAGGTGAGTCAGCCTCACAGGTAACCCTTATCCCCCTGACAGGCTGCAAAACCCAGAACGGGAGGCCTCAGGCATCACCTGTCACCAGAACAGTGCCTCTGAATGCTCACCATCCTTAATCTCATCCCCCTTGCCCATCCTAGCAGCCACCAGGAGTTCAAGCCTATTGCTTGTCAAACTCCCTCCACCTGTGCCAAAGAACTTCATGCAGACCCCTTTTCAGATCCAACAAGAATATATCATTCCCTAGATCAGACAGGTGCACACCATCCTGTCTATACAGCTCCCCGCTTGTCCGAAGAATGTCCAGGTGAATGATGATCCCATCACCATACTTAAATAGCCCTAAGGCTATTTCCCTGTTCACTTTCCGGTGGGCCCTTTAGTTTCCATGGCCCTCTGGTTCTGAGCATTCCAATTAATTCTTGGAAGCAAGCAAGACCAAATAATAGTTATCCCTGGCCAACTGTGCCAGATAACCTGAAAATCAGCCAAGGCCTGCAAAATGAGGTCCTTGACTTTCAAACAACCCAGATCGTCCCCCCCCCCAATGCAGCTCCAAAACCTGTGGGGGGACACAGACCAAACCTCGATGGAATAGTGTGGGAAGGAGGCAGTCCCACCGCATGCCATGTCTACCAAGCCACTGAACACAGGCACACCACGACAGTCTGAGCTGGGATCCACAGCCAGACTTGGAAGCCCTCCGACCAGCCCAGAACACCATGCTGTGTCCACATATGAGCACATGCATGGGTTCATGCCCATTCCATCAACCTAAGGAAATAAAAGAGAACAATAAGAACAAGCAAGCGGGGCGGGGGGCATCTCACAGCATTAAGGAAAAAACCTGCACGTACATCCGGAAGTTCTTGGAGTGCCATCTCCCCACTGCGTTCACTTCACTTGATCATGTGAAAAACCCAAAGTTGCAGCTGTCAAAGCAGCTCCAATTCGGAAGGAATGTGTCCCAAATCGGAATTTGCCCAGACCAAGAGCATCCGGTGCTAGTTTAGTAATGGTCCAAAATTGATATTTAGTTAAGGGGGAACCATCAGAATGGCAAAACAATGGGCCACCTGTTGACCTCCTTAGGTCCAAGAGAACAGCTAATGCCCTGACAGGGCATAACTCCTCTACTTGAGCAGGTAGGAGGGACACTGTCTCACCCCAGCCCAGCTAGTCAGTCTTGGATCTCCTGATCTGAAGCCATACAACATACAAATGGGCTTGACGTCAGAAAATCTCAGGTCCCGCCCAGATACATCACTTCTGGATGCCCAGTTTGGAAATTCTGAGGGCCCCAAAGAAAGCTGTCAAGGCAGCCGCATGGAACAGCAATGCCTCATAGGGGGAGGCACAAATGGATGGCCACAGTCTGTTTCTGGAGTCCCAAAAGGAAATCCGGAGAAAGGGGGTGCCTGGAGTCCACTGATGTAGGTGATACACTGGCCCAGCCTTGAATGGTACGCTGCACCCTGAAATCTGCAGTGGTATCCCTCACACTCTTGAATTTGGACCAAAAGGCCAACGCAGCAAGCTTACTGCTTATGTCCTGTCCAAAAGCCCCTTTTATTGGAATGCACACAGAACTGTAAAAGATGATCCACAGGGATGGGCCACAATTGCTGCAACTGGAGGTCACACCAGCAAGCATGGAACTCCCTACCTGCCTTGTCGTAAGCGGCTGTAGTGCTGGGAGCTATGGAGTTCATCATGGCGTGTTCTGCTTCAGTCCACCGATCTCCCATAGTGCGGCGGGCATGATGAGGTCTGGCAGCAGATGTGCCCACGGGGCCAGCTCCCGGAATCTGTTGATCTGGTTGCGCAACTAAGCGTTGGCAATTGGATTGTCCAAGCCAGGTACATGCTGGGTGCGGAACCAGATATTACGTCGTAGGCAATGAAGCGTGAATGCTCTCACCAGAAACATAACCCTGCAATTTCTGGAAGATGGGATGTTGATGATGTGGATGGTAGCCTGGTTGTCACACCAAAAATGAACCACTGAGTTGGCCATTTGGTCAGCCCAAATATGTGCTGCTACAAAAATGGGGAAGAACTCTAGAAAGTTTAGATCCTTGCAAATTCCATCTGCAGTCCAGCTCGCAGGCTCCATACACCAATGGTCCTGCCAGATGACACCAAAGCCCAGTGCCCCGGCAGCATCCGAGTGAAACTGCAGGCCAGCCTTGAGGAGCAACTCACGCGCCCCCAAAGGGAGACACCATTAAACTCCTTGAAAACTGCAGCCAAACCCCGAGATCCAAGCGTATAGCGGAAGTAACCCTGGTTCGGTGACGGGGTTGCTGTTAGGGATGTACGAAAGTCACTTACCTTTGACGAAATTTGCTTTGCGGTGGGGGGGAGGTGCTCCGTCCCTCCCCCAAAAAATTCTGGCCGGGGGGAGGCGCCCTGTCCCTCCCCCAAAAAATTCTGGCCGGGGGGGAGGCGCCCCATCCCTCCCCCCAAAAATTCTGGCCGGGGGGGAGGCGCCCTGTCCCTCCCCCCTGAAATTCTGGCTGGGGGGGAGGTGCCTTGTCCCTCCCGCCGCGAATCCCGGTTGGTCGGAAACGCAAATGGCGGCAGCCGTAGCCGCCGCCGTTTGCATCCCTGCAGTCAGCCTTGATAGGCTACGTAAATGTTTACGTAGCCTATCACAGCTGAGTGAAAAAAAAAAAACCACGCGTACGCAAATGGCGGCGCCATGGGCGCCGCCATTTGCTTTCCTTATTTTAGCACGTGCAGTCTACATAAACATTTACGTAGACTACGGCGAAAATAAGGGAAACGCAAATACGCTATTTGCGTTCCCCTTATTTTTGCTGTAGTCTACGTAAATGTTTACTACACATGCCAAAATAAGGAACGCAAATGGCGGCGCCCATGGGCGCCGCCATTTGCGTACACGCGGTTTTTGTTTTTGTTGTTTTCACTCAGCCGTGATAGGCTATGTAAACATTTACGTAGCCTATCACGGTATTTTTTGAAAATCTAGCCGTGATAGGCTACGTAAATGTTTACGTAGCCTATCACGGCTAGATTTTCAAAAAATACCGTGATAGGCTACGTAAATGTTTACATAGCCTATCACGGCTGAGTGAAAACAACAAAAACAAAAACCGCGCGTTTTATCACGGTATTTTTTGAAAATCTTTACGTAGCCTATCACTTTTTTTTTTTTTTACTGGAAATGGCGGCCGTGGCAGCCGGTCGGAAGACCGGCTGCCGCTGCCGAACTGCTGCTGGAGCCGCTGCCGCCAGGGACAGTCGCCAAAGGTAAGTCCCGTCCCGGGGGGGGGGGTGGCAGACCATTTTGCCACCAATTTCGAGGGGCCGAATGTGCTGGCATTCTGCCTCCCCGAGATTCGTGGCAAAATTCTCTGACATCCCTAGCTGTAATCCCTGCATAGCCCAGCATAGCCAACTCAAAAAGGCTCAGCCTGGAGCCACTTTTTACAAGCAAAATTTAAATGCCCAACCACCTCTTGCACAGCATGCAAGGTAACTTTATGGGAATGCATGATTGCCAGGATCTTCTCATGCAGGATGGAGAGCTTGTCCTTTGGGAGCCGGCAACACTGATTAATGGTGTCCAGCTCAATTCCCATGAATGTTAAAACTGCAGACGGACCCTCTGTTTTCTCGTGTGCCAATGGGACACCAAGCTCTTCCGACAAGGTGCAAAAGGCCTGCATCAAGTCGGTGCATTGAGTGGAATTTTTGGGGCCCAGCAAACAAAAAATCGTCAAGGTAATGGACCACACTCTGTGCCCTGTCCTATCTCTCACTACCCATTCCAGAAAGGTGCTAAACTTCTCAAACAAGGCACAAGAGATTGAACACCCCATGGGGAAGGCCCTGTCCAGGTAGAACCTATCGTGGAAACAAACCCCCCAAAGGTCAAAATCCAAGGGGTTGATGGGAAATATGCAGAAGGCAGATTTTAGATTGTATTTACTCATCAGGGCCCCATGTCCAAAAGCACAGACCATGGACACTGCAGCATCGAAACAGTAGGGCACTGAACACAGATGATTGGGGATTTCGTCATTCACTGACCCACCTTCAGGGAAGGAGAGGTTATGGATTTACCTGAACTCCCCCAAAGTCTTCTTTGGAACGATACCCAGGGGGGAAACCCATAAGTTAGGGATTGGCAGGGTGGCAAATGGCCCAAGAACCCTTCCCGTGATTACCTCCTATCAATTTTGGCCTTTACCAACTGCTCCATGCTAAGGACAGAAATCTGATTCTTGGAAAATTGGCCCCTGCGTTGACCCTGAAAAGGAATCCTAAAACCGTCCTTGAAAGAAACCCTGCTGAAGGTAGATGGCATCTTCCTTCCATGGGTAGTGCCTCAACAGCTGCTGAAGGGGCCCAGATTTAACTGGGCTGGGTCCCTTTGGGAGGAGGCTGTTGCCCACCCCCAGATTTCCTACTGCCCTGTCCATCCCGCATGGGTCCCTGCCAGCCCTTAGTTCTAGGGCAAGAGGTGCAGGGGTGCTGTCCATAGGGATGGCAGAGAATTCCACCACGGACTCCAATGAGGCCGGATTCTAAGAATACGGCCCCCTGGAGTACACAGTGGAACGAAAGACTAACCTCCGCCACCTGGGGGAATCCGTGCGGGGCTGGATCCTACCTTCTGCCAGCCATCCACTGCCACCTGTCCTGTCTGCTCCTGCCTGTCTTCGGACGCAAATGGAGTCCAGCGTAGCAGATGCCATTTGCGTCCCTGTCGTTCGCTGTGATAGGCTACGTAAATCCGAAGACAGGCAGGACGGCAGCAGACGGACCCGGTCAGCAGCTTTGCGGACCCGCCACAGAGCAGAGCCAGCCAGGCAGGATTCCAGGGGGAGGAACAGATCACCTCCCCCCCGCGGACCCCCCGGCAGACTCAAAGGTGAGTTCCATACACCCCTAGCTGTCCACCACTGAAAGAACACTCATGGCGGAACCTGCATAGGTTTCAGGAGCAAGAACCTCTAGAACTATACTCCCAGCAAAGCCAGTGGGGTTAAACCACCTGCCCTGCATTTGGATGGCCAGTGTGGGTAGCTGTTTGGCCAGGATGTGACCGCTGTTAGATCTGTCGCCTAAACCTGGTCTAGATGGGGTCATAAACTGAAGCCAGAGGTCCTGATCTTTAAGGTCTCAGTGCATGGATGGGTCGATGGTGGCCCTCCAGTGAAAGGCCTCATAATAGGCCAGCCAAGCCCCACCCTCATATTCAGTATGCCCTTTAAATGATACCTATATATTTGGTGAGGATCCACCCACGTTCCAGAAATTTTTATTGCACTATACCTGCATAGATCAGAAAACCAGGCAGCCAGTTGGCCCAGGCCCAGGCAACCTTTTTCCTCCTGCCTCTATCCTGCTGTTTGTCCCCAGATTTGTCTTTGTCTTTGGATTCCAGTTCCCAGAATAACAAGGAAAAAACGTCAATGAATTCCCCACGGAGAATCTTATCCCTTTGTGGCAGGTGTCAGATGGAAGCCTATTGGTGAGGGAGTAGCACCAGTGGGTATCACATCTCTTCCTATGTTAGCGTATGGATCCGCTTGTACTGGGGGAAGTAAAAGCTGCATTCTCTGTGTAGGTCCCTCTGGGCCCTGCCAGACAGGTGCACTGGCTGCGATTACAGTCGAGGGCTGCTGTAAATTTGCATCCGGTGGAGAGACTGATGATGCTGCCACTGGGCTTGAAAGGGGCGGAGAGCTGATAGCTAATCCAACCGGAGGCGAGGTGGGAGCTACCAGCATGCCAGTGGCCATAGAGGAATATGGAGTGGAAGGCGTCACGGCGGCTGATCCTGGGACCGTGATGGGTGGGGGTTGCATGGGGGCCTCAGGTAGGGGTCCAGGACCCATTGCATTCAGGATAAGCTGTTCCCGGAAGGTGGGGAAAAAGGCCATCTGGGGGTAGAAAATCAGGGGAACCACCCCCAAGGCCCCATCGGGCCCCACCCTGGCCAAGTGAAATGCTGTCTCACTTGTATCTAGGACAGCTGAAGCTGGGTTTCCTGATATCATACTGGATGATGTTTCCCCTACCACTGCTGCCTGTGATGTTGCAGGTGTTAGTCCTTCCACTGGCAGAAGAGCCGGTCGGGAAATTTGAGATGGGAGAGGGCTGGAAGTCACCTCAATGGCATCCAAACGTGCTGCAATAGAGAGCAATAATGTGCGCTGTTTCTTCCACTTCGTTCGATTGAGCTATGAGCCACTGGGCTTACTTGGTCTGGCAGGAGAGGGAGGAGCAACCCCTTTGTCATTTTCTACAGCCTCCAGGCATGCCAGGATTGTAGCCAAATCCAGACCCACCTCTTCTTCAGAGGAAGAGTCAAGCCTACCTCTCAGCCTCTTGGTGGGTGGCCGAGGGGCCTTACCCTTTCCCTTCTTGCCCCCTTGCCCCCTTTTTGGAGGCATGTTGCCAAATTAAATTATGATCCGAAGAGTGAATAAAGAAGAAAGTTCTGCCGACCTTACCCAGGCGAGGCAAAAACTCTAACACTACACCCCCAACAACCAAAACACAATCAAAATGTTGCTACTACTACTGAGAAAGGAACTCTCAGAGGCCAACTTAGAGGCTCCACCTGTGAACTGCTGGAGATGTTGACAGGCCAACAAACCCGCCGGTCTGGTGCCAATAAACAGGCCCCAAAATCATTGGGCCCAAATGCCAAGCTTAGCAAGGAAGCCCCGCCTTGCCAAAGGATTTCAGGGAAGAAGGGTGTCCAGAGGTCTGGACAGGCTGTCTACCCCCCCCCCCCGGAACAGGCACCTGGTACCTCCTGCTTTGTTGCTCCAAATTAGCCACCACACTACTCCCTCGGCAAAGAGTGCCAGTTGAAGAAGTTCTGAAGGGGACTGACAGAGACCCAGAAGGCCAGAACTAGGATTGCCCCCTCCCCTGTCTCCCCAAGGCACCTGTATCAAACCTTGGGCCAACTGGCCCTAGAAGAATAGGCGTGGGACTGCATCCTGGGAAGGAATCCCGGGAGGGAGACGAAGAACAGGGCTGCCACTCAACTGGGCAGCCTGACCAATGGCCAGTGGCGGCGAAGGCACTGCCGCTCTTGTAAGGTGGAGCAGCTGCCCGCCGGCTCCTGGACACTGCCACCACTGCCGAGAAGAACACACTGCCACCACCACATCAGGAACTTTGGCCAATCCTCAGCCCAAGAGGAGACATGCTGCCAGGAGGCCTCACTGCTGCCGATCGGGCCGCCTCCACCTCTCCTTTTTGCGGCTGCAGAGCACGTGCTACACGCCCAGCAGCCATGAGAGCAAGAGGCAGTTGGGAGGGGCATGGGGAGTTAAGATACCTCTCTCCACCCCCTCCTACCTCTGGTGGCACCACCAAGGTTCGCCAATGACAGCGGAGCATGTTTTCTCTCCCCCCTCCCGCAATGCCCCACCCCCGTGGCCAGGCAAGCCAGACATGGGGGTAGGGGTAGGGCATGTGTGTGTGTGTGTGTGTTTAAAGTCCATTTCCATAATTATTACCAATGCTGTTACATCTATGGTGTTGTTTGGCGGGTGGGGGTGGGTATAAACTTAGGATTAGGCAAATTAATAATAAATAATATTGACAAGGATGAATTTTCTAAAAGTCTCCTTTGAAATCATATTTTTAAAATTGAAATCTTAGAATCAGATTTTGATGGCCATGTTGGAGGAACCCCCTGATTGTTTATTGAGATTTCCGCCCCAAAAGAGAGTACCCTCAGAATTATTCTGTGCGCTTTTTGTGTATAAGTCTATGTGGGCACATAGACTTATATGCAAAAAGTGCTGTGAATCACCCATAGAATCTAGTTCATAGAGCTATTTTGCGTATAGCTCTATGGGCAAGTGCTGCCGATCACCTTTTTTTTTAAAAAAAAAAGGCGATCGACACAGAGACGAACAAGTCCAGGTAAACTGAGGGCTGCTCATCGAGCATGGGGGGGGGTGCTCTCGACTGCAGCCCAGACGGCCAGCGAGCATGGGGAAAGCTCAGGGGCGCCGGAGAACACCAACTGGGATGTGTTCTCGCATCCCTAATTTGGTCATTGGACATAGCTAAATGAAAGACCACATTATGATCCAAGGATGGGGGACAAAAAAAAACCTCTCTGCCTGAGTCCTTGGAAAGATTGCAACTTTGCAAGTCAGAGGCAACAGAACAGGACAATGAACCATGAATATGTTTCAGAATAAGGCAGCTCCTCTTGCTTCACATGTGAACTAGGCAATAATTTCAGCATCAAATGATTTCTAAAACATCTATAGCAAGTCCTTGCAACAAACCTGCTTTGCTTTCTCTTTTGAGGGAGATCTTGGACTTCCTGGAGCAGTTGGACTCCCTGGGCCAGCTGGGCCAAAGGTGAGCAGATGCACATTTATTTAAAAAGGATCATAGATCATAGAACCATAGGGTTGGAAGGGGCCTACAAGACCATTGAGTCCAACCCCCTGCTCAATGCAGGAAGCCTGATTCCCAGGCAGTCTCCCTTCCATGTACTAGGGCTGACCCTGCTTAGCTTCCGATTTGGATCCAGAATCCTCATTTCGCACTGGCACTTTTACCAGTGATTAATCTACTTGGTTATTAGACTGAGGGTGGCTTCCAACTTCAACAACAAAACACCTGCCCCTGTTGGTTACTGCCATCCATGCCAACCATTGTCTGAAGAGCTACCATTGCACCTATCCCATCCCTTTGTCCTATGACTATCCCTTCCATCAATAGAGTCATTTAAATGCATTTGTATTATTTTTTCAACAATCAAATATGCTCATTACAACTATAATAACAGGTTAAAAAACTATTCCTTCACCTGCCTGAATGCTAATTGTTGTTTTATTCCGGGGAGGGGGGCAACTTCAGGAGGTCTGAGGACCATTTTTGCTCCCCTGGAAGGGCCCCCTTCATCGGCACCACGCACTCTGTGCCCTACCCTTTTTTTTAAAAGATCACTGGTTTGCTGCCCAAATTTTGTGACAAACACTTCATAGTGCTTGGTAGCACTAAAAGGGTTACATGTGACCCTTTTAGAGCTTCATACCACTAAAAGCACCATGCCTCCCGCACACAGTTTTAGACACTGCTGAGTTTGTCAATGGGGGGGGGGCAGCAGAGGGCACACCAGAGGTGATAGGAGCCTCATGCAGTCTGCAGGCCATGTGATGCCCAATCCTGGTTTATTCCAATGATGGGATAAACCAAGATAGCAGATGTGTCTTTCTTTATCTAGTTACAGCATAGATCAAGTGGATGCTGTATCATTCTGTTATTCCTGTTATTATCTGGTGCCCTCCAGATGTGTTGGACTTCAACTCCCAGCAGCTCCAGCCAGATTGGCCATTGGGAAGAATACCGAAAGTTGTAGTCCAAAACATCCGGAGGGCACCAAGGTGGGGAAGGCTCCTCTAGCCAGGGCCCGGGGCTGTGCCTGTATAAATGGACATTTCATTCTGAAGGTTTTCTACACAGTTGCAATAATGAAATACAGTCACATGGAGAGAGAGAAAAAAAGTGTTCTATATTTCCATCAACTGACCCTTAATTGTTTGGCCACTATCCAGGGGCATATACTAATGATGTGTGGCACATAAATATCCTCTCTCCCTGTATTGCTGCAGCTGTTTTTAAGACTCAAACAGTTTGCTTTTCAGGAACAATAGAGCTGTGCCTTTGCTCACTGGGTTGTGGAATTACCATTCAAACAGGATTGATTATTCTGATAAGGGTCAGAAGAGGAGATGCACTTTCTTTATTTCCCCTTGCATATAAGCTACCTTAGGTTTCAGTGATGATTCTGACCTTCCCACCACCTTCCTTTATATTTTTTCCACACAGGGGACAGACGGTCAGCCAGGTCCCCCAGGACGTCAAGGTTATGTTGGAGCACCAGTGAGTCATGATTCTATGTTTTTACTTAACCTGCCCAGTGTTCAGTAAGTCAACCAATGCTATATGAGTATTCAGTGTAATTTGTAAAATTTGCTCATGTGGTAAGTAGGGATGGCGTGGGCACCTGTTTCAGTCTGCAAATCCATTGAACCGCCCATGCCCACACCTGCTGCACCCACTATGACCTCCCCCCAGCTCAAGCCCCTCCCATGCTCAGCGAGCAGCCTGTAACTTACCTGGACCCATCTGCCTCTGCCACGATCACCAAGTTTTTTTAACAACATCGCGATTGGAAGTCTGTGTCCATAGACTAGGGATGGCAAACAATTCTGCCACAGATCTCGGTGAGGCTGAATGCCAGTGCATTCGGCCCCCCAAAATCCGTGGCGGAATGAAGCTCCCCCCAACCCATGAAAGGTGCATGGAACAGAGCCCCAAACTCACAAAAGGCGCGCGAAACGGAGAACTTACCTGCTGCCATCTGTGCTGACTTGTGAATGGCAGCCGCTCTGCTTCCTGATCATAGCCATGATAGGCTACATAAATACTTATGTAGCCTATCACGGCTAATGCAGGGACGCCTTTTGCGTCCCTGTGGAGGCTGTGACAGGCTACGTAAGTATTTACGTAGCCTATCATGGCAAGAAAAAAAAAACAGCGTACGCAAATGGCGGTGGCTATGGTGGCCGCCATTTGCCTTCCCATTTCGCCGTTTTATCTTACGTAAATATTTACATAGGCTATTACAGCGAAAAAAAAGGGGGATGCAAATAGCGTAGTGGGCGCTATTTGCGTTCCTCTTTTCTTCCCTGCCATAATAGCCTATGTAAATATTTACATCAGATAAAACGGCAAAAAATAGGGAATGCAAATGGTGGCCGCCATAGCCGCTGCCATTTGAGTATGCTGTTGTTGTTTTTTGGCCTGCCATGATAGGCTACGTAAATACTTACGTAGCCTATCACGGCAGCCTGGCTGGACGCAAATGGCGGCCGCTATGGCGGCCGCCATTTACATCCACAGCAGCCCATCCATGGCCAGAACTGCGGCTGTGGATGGCCCTGGCCGGCTGCTCTGAGGAGCCGTCGCGGAGTGGAGCCAGCCGGACAGGATTCCGGGGTGGGGAGGACTGGATTGCCTCCCCCTCCATCGAGGATTCCAGGGGAGGGACAGAGCACCTCCCCCCCACCGCGAATCAATCCGTGAAAAGGTAAGTGACTTTCATACATCCCTAGAAGAATTGTTGAAGAATCCACATATACAGCATATATACCATCTCCAAATGCAGGGCAAGTACAGGGAAAACCTGTACTAGCCAGAAAAGCAGACTGGGCATTGATTTGCTTCTGATGCATTGCAGACTGTCTTCCAGACTAAAGCATCACCATTCTCCCTGCAGTGTCATCTAATTTTTTTAATCATTTTTTATTGTGAGTTTCAACAAAACAAAACAAACAAAAGCATAACAAAACCAAAAAAAAGAAAGAAAATATAACAACATACTCTAAAATCCTTAGTTTCAAATAATACAACATTCTAGGGAGAAAAAAAAGGGGAAAGAATAGAATAGAATACACATAAACGTCAGTAAAAACAGACCAGATATCCAAACATAAGTCCATTCGCAAGTGACACCCATATACTGCTCTTACAAATGTTGCTGGTGTTGTTAAGTCTTCAGTCCATTGAATTGTAGGCAGTGAGCTTTTATCCTTCCAGTATTATAGCAGTTTTGTCTAAGTAATATGGGATGTACAACAAGCATTGGTCATGTTTTGTCCTCTTCTTTAAAAGTATTTTAAGATGATGGATGAAATATGATTATAGTGAGCAGATGCCATATGATTAGAAATGTCTTGGCATATCAGTAGCTCTGAAATTGCATCTCAAAACTTCCATTTCTCAGCATCCCAAAGTCTTCAGGGCAAAATTCCCTGCAGCTTGAGAAATGGGGACAGTTAAAAAACCTCTTGGTCTTCTAGTCTTTGTCTCAGGTACCTCTCTGATCCAGACAGTGCAGAAGAGAGCAAGGATGCAGATCTTTATCTTAGTCATACATTCCCCCCTCCGCCCTCCCCAACTGCAGATACCTTGCATAGTGAGATTTGGGAAGTACCTGTTCCATGCAAAGAGTAAATTTCTCATGACTGAATTCACAATGTAACACTCATCCACAAAGCCAAAAGAAGTCAAAACATACAAACCTGGTTCCCTGGTTGGCCTCAACCCATAACCATATTCCACTGAAATTACAATATGCAGGCTAGCCAGTCCTATCATGTGAACCAGCTTGAACTTTTATAACAAGACCTTTCAGAAATGAATTAAATTGTTCTATGTGGTAGTGATCTCCGTGCACTGAGCTATTAATGTACATGAACTGATGTGTATGGTGTGCTGCAGCTAGGGATGGAAGGGAGCCCCATCACCACCTGTCTGGGTTCTCTGGGTGCCTGCCAAGCCACTGCCCCCACTCACTTGTCCCTGGACCCACACCTGAGACCCAGCCCCACTCACTGAGCCACCCACATTCACACCAGGCCTGTCCAGTGAGCTCTGCAATTGCCATTTTGCGACAAAAATGGCAATCACAAAAATGCGCACATTTGATCTTATGCAAAATGACACCATTTTGTGTAAGATCAAAAGTCTGTATTTTCACAATCACCATTTTTGTTGCAAACTGGCAATCACAGAACTTGCTGGATGGGCCTGGGATGAGTGTGGGTGGCTCGGTGAGCATGGGGGAGCTCTAGTGGGGCAGGGGGCTCAGCAGGCAGGGGGTGTCCACTGGATTCCAGGACCCAATTGGACACCTACACCACTCTTAGCTGCAGAACACAAACAATGCATTACATCAATATGTGTTTCAGGTAACTCCCCTGTTGCAGCTGTACCGTGTGCACCAAATACCATGGTCAGGTGTTTTCATTTGTGTTGATCGTGCAATGCTAATTCATGCATTTGTGCTTGACATGGGATTCCATGTCCATCCCTGCTTAAACATTCACCACTTACTTCTTGAAATCTTTTGCTCTTTGTCAGGGTCCAGGGATATACATTGCACTGGAGAAGGTCATTCAACTTTCCCCAGCCTTATTATCCTGGTTATAAAGACTTCACAATCATTCCTTTGGGGTACTGGAAGAGCTCAAATCCCGATGACTGAGCAGGCTGTTGAGTGCTCCAAGACCAATTAGCATATGCAATGGGAGTTCTTGGGAATAACATTATTGTTACATTCTAGACAGCTATTTAATAGGCAGAGCCCAAAATCAGTATTTCCCTTCCATGCTGCTCATCATGTAATGAATCACTTTGTGCAAGTTCCTAGAAGAGTAGTGACTCATCCAAGTTTTGCTCTGGGTTGGTAGTGAGGTCAATGAAAACCCTCTAATTTCATCTGTCATTTATTTTTAGGGCCTTCAGGGGGAGAGAGGAGAAAAGGGACCCCGAGGAGACAAGGTACAGATAATATGTGTCTAATACTTTGTCAACAATGTGAGCAGAAGTGATTCAATTCTCCAAAATGCAATACAGGACTGAGAAATGGAGGACATCCAGTGTTAAGCTTTCCAGGTTCAATAGATTTCTGTGGGAAATCCATCTTTCAAATTTCATATGATCACATTAGCTATGACAGTGATTTCCTAATTCTGCTGCAAGTACATATATGTTTTTGAAAATACGTGATTTGATAACAGTTGCTGTGAATTGGGACTTAAGCAGTCTTATGACTGCATAGTTCACAGACCTGTATATTTTGGTCATAGCTGTGCTGTATAGCTTTTTAGTCTTAAAAGTTCCATAACAATAATTTGTTCTGCAATATTACAAGAATGAACAGCATTTTCTGCATGGGAGTGCAGTAAATCCTACAAAAGCAATGCTGATTTTTTTTAGCAAGCCCTCCATAATTTCAGACCAGCAATATGAAAACCCCACATTTTGACCTGAATTACACTGTAGATATGGTTGTAACCATATCTAATTACATGGGAAATGAGACCTTCAGGTTGCCGTGCTGTCATGCTCTATATACAAGGGAGTAACGATACAAGTGAAATCAAGGGCAATTTTGTACGGGAGTTTGACAAATGACTAATTCAGTGCCTTTAGTGCCTTTCTGAAAGTTCCCAAACAATGCACTGTAGTTACCAGGCCAGGGGCCTACGTGGAAGGGTGTAACCGGATCCGATTCTGAGAAAGGTAGATGAGAGTCAAATGGGTCAGAGCAGAGGCATAAGATGGGCTGGTGGTTGGATATTAGGCTGGGCAGATGAAAATGAAAGCGTAAGAAGCAGGAATGTAGTCAAGACAGTTTGAAGGTCAGGTTCTAGGGGAAGGGCGTAAAACAAATGCGTTGTATGCAGACGGTCCCAAGTTCAGTCCCTGGAATCTCCAGGTAGGGCTGGAAATGTTCCTGCCTGAAACCCAGGAGAGCAACTACCAGTCAATATAAGGCAGCTTCCTATGTTCCTATGACATGAAATGAGGTAAGATATGGCAAGGCAAGGCGAGGCCACCTCACTTCACATCATTGTACTGAATGACTAATGTATTGGTTGCACTTAGGGATGTCAGAGAATTCCGCCACGGATCTCGGTGAGGCCGAATGCCAATGCATCCGGCCCTCTGAAATCCGTGGCGGAACAAAATGTTTGCTGTTTTTTTGTTTTTTCGCCATGATAGGCTACATAAAAATACAGGGACGCAAATGGCAGTGGCTACAGCAGCCACCATTTGCACCCCTGCAGGCTGCCCAGCGGCCAGATGTCTGGCTGCGGGCAGCCCCGGCCAGCGGCTCTGCGGAATCTCCGTTGAGCGGAGCCAGCCGGAGACAATTTTGGGGGGAGGGACGGAGCTCCTCCCCCCCACCGCGAATGGCACCTAGGGATGTCGGAGGATTTCTCCATGAATCTCTGGGAGACCGAATGCCAACGCATTCAGCCCCCCGAAATTGGTGGAGAAACGGTCCGCCACCCCCCTGCCACCCCCCCGGAATTGGACTTACCTTTCCCAAATGTCCCTGGCGCTGGCGGCTCCCAGCGGCAGTTCGGCAGCGGCGGCGGCTGATCTTCCGACCGGCTGCCGCCGCCACCATTTCCAAGTGAAAAAAAACACACACACAAGCAAACGTGATAGGCTATGTAAAGATTTATGTAGCCTACCACGGCTAGGTTTTCAAAAAACACCGTGATAGGCTACGTAAATCCTTACATAGCCTATCACGGCTGACTTTGGGGGGGAAAAAAAAGCGCGTACGCAAATGGCGGCACCCATGGGCGCCGCCATTTTCGTTCCTTATTTGGGCACGTGTAGTCTACGTAAACATTTACATAGACTATGGTGAAAATAAGGGCAACGCTATTTGCGTCCCAGCCGGCCAGGAGGATTCGCAGCTGGAGGGACGGGGCGCCTCCCCCCAGCCAGAATTTTGGCCGGAGGGATGGGGCGCCTCCCCCCCAGCCAGAATTTTGGCCGGAGGGACAGGGCGCCTCCCCCCCAGCCAGAATTTTGGCCAGAGGGACGGGGCGCCTCCCCCTGGGCCAGAATTTCGGCAGGGAGGAACGGAGTGCCTCCCCTCTACCGCGAAGCAAGCTGCGGGACCAGGTAAGTGACTTTCGTCCATCCCTAAATTGTCACCCTTTGAAAAGGTAAGTGGCTTTCGTACATCTCTAGTTGCACTTACATGCTTTCTCAAAGGTAAGTATGCATAGGATTGCGGCCTCAGTTGTCTTTCTTACCTCTTCCAAAGTTGCCTCACAGAACAACACATCCAATAGAGAGCTTTGGCTATTGGCCGGTATAGAAATGTAATAAGTAAGTAAGTAAATAAATGAGTCAATTCTCTATTTCTGTTTCTTTGTTCAGGGTGAACCAGGTCTTGATGGTTTCCCCGGAAAGCCTGGTGTGGATGGGAAACAGGTATGTGGACAATTCTAAGTGCTAACAAACTATTTCCAAGAATTAGCTGTGAATGCGCAGAGAAGGGTTTAGAAATGGAAATGGTTTTCTGAAATGAATCCCCTGCATAGACGTACATCATCATGTGTTTCACAGTGCAATCTTATTCATGTCTACTCAGAAGAATATTACAACAGGGTTTCTTGGGGACGGGATGGAGGGTAGGAGGTGCTACTCACTGAGTGCCTGAAAGCTGAGAGAGGAGTTGTTATTCTTATTATTTTTCTTGTTGTTGTTAAAAGGGCTTTTAATAACAACAAAGCACAGCTAAAAATGCTGCACTCGGCTTTCAGGTACTCCGCAGTAGGGGTGCACGAAAGTCCCTTACCTGTCCTCGAAGCTTTTCGCGGTGGAGGGGAGGCGCTTCGCTGCTCCCCCCGCGAAGTTCAGGCCAGGGGGGGAGGCTTCCCGCCTCGCCTGGCCGAAATTCAGGCCGGGGGGGAGGATTCCCGCCTCGCCCGGCCGAAATTCAGGTTGGGGAGGAGGCGCCTCGCCTGGCCGCGAAATTAAAAGTTAAAAAAAAAACAACGCCCCCCTGATAGGCTACGTGACAATTAACGTAGCCTATCATGGCTAGATCTGCAAAGTCAGCCGTGATAGGCTACGTAAATCGTCACGTAGCCTATCACGGGTGACTTTAAAAAAAAAAAAAGTGCGTACGGATAATGGCGGCCCACATAGGGAGCCGCCATTCCCATTCCTGCTTTGGTCGCTGTAGTCTACGTAAATCTTTACGTAGACTACAGCGACCAAATAAGGAACGGGAATGGCGGCTCCCTATGTGGGCCGCCATTATCCGTACGCGTTTTTTTTTTTTTAAGTCACCCATGATAGGCTATGTGACGATTTATGTAGCCTATCATGGCTGACTTTGCAAATCTAGCCGTGATAGGCTACGTCAATCGTCACATAGCCTATCACGGGGGCGTTTTTTTTTTCTTTTATTGCAATGGCGGCGGCGGTAGCCGGTCGAAAGACCGGCTGCCACTCCCACCCCGGACGAAGACCCGCCGAACCGCCAGACGGACCCGCCACCAGGAGGGACATTCGCCAAAGGTAAGTCCCGTCCCGGGGGCGTGCGGGGGGCGGGGGGGTGCGGAGAATTTCTCCCCGAATCTTGTTCAGGGGGCCGAACACAAGAGTTTCAGGGAGAAATTCTCCGCCAACCCTACTCCGCAGGCAGCAGCACAGGGAAGCCCCAAGGCAAGAAGTCCTGGTTAAGGCCTCTAGGGCAGCTGTCCCAAACCTTTTTGGCACCAGGGACCAGTTTCATGGAAGACAATTTTTCCATGGACCGGGGGGGATGGTTTCAAGATGATTCAAGCTCATTACATTTATTACTTTACAGTAATAGGCTACGTAAAGATTTACGTAGCCTATTACTTGAAGAACAGGGATGCAAATGGCGTCCTAGTGGCCGGAAATCCGCCAGCAGCCGGAGCTGGCCGGCAGCTCTGCGGACTTGGAGTGGAGCTGGCCGGGGCTGGCGAGGATTCTGGGGGGGAGGGATGGATCTCCTCCCCTCCCCCGCGGACCCCTGCAGACCCAAGGTAAGGGGGTTTCGCACACCCCTACGCTAACCTCCTGCTGTACGGCCCGGTTCCCAACAGGCCACAGACCAGTAACAGTCCGTGGCCTGGGGCTTTTCCATGAAGCTCAAGCAGCTTGGAGAGGCTGCAAGGATGGGGGTGGGGGTTATGGTAAAAGAAAGAGCACCCCCACTCAGCCACCTCCATACAGTAAAGTAAGCACCAAAGCTGTGCACCCTGAGACATTTCTCCAAAATTCTCAGCCCTTCCCAATTTTCGGGTGCAATTTCTTTTTGCCCCTCCCCACCCAACAGATGGTCAAAAATAAATAGCTTGCAAAACTTGGTGCAGTGCTAATATATAGCCTTATCTACACGTCCTGTATTAATTTTTTTTCATAGTGTCACATCGATCTTTGAGCCATTATTTGTTGTCTTCCTTTGCTTTCTTATAATTCAGTTATTTAGCTGCCTCTATTTCTGCTACCCCTCTCTCATCTTAAGAATGTTTATTATTGTTGTTGTTGTTGTTGTTTTTAAAGGAAGGAAAGAAGGAAGGAAGGAAGGAAGGAAGGAAGGAAGGAAGGAAGGAAGGACCATACTCCTTTGAGGATTATGGAGTAATTTCTGGCCTTTAATATATCTTGTGATCATCCTTCTTTGCTGCTTGATTAAGGGTGCAATCCTATGCATGTTTAGACAGAGAAAAGGCCTACAACTCCCAGCATTCCCCAGCTAGCCTTGCACAATAAAAGACTGAGATTTTGATGTCCAACTCTCTTGAACCTTGTCTTCTTTAACTAAGACCTGTAAATCTCTCCCTCCTGAATACATTTCTGACAACTGCTTAATCTGATTTCAGGGCACCAAAGGGAGTCAAGGCCAACCTGGCCTCATGGGATCCAGGGGAGAAAAGGTAAGGTGAAAATAGAGGGGGAAATACATTTGCTGTGTGCAGTGGTGCTGTTAGGGCTAGGGATGGCGGAGAATTTCTCCCCGAAACTTCGGGGGGCCGAGCGCCAACGTGTTCGGCCCCCCGAACAAGTTTCGGGGAGAAATCCTCTGCACCCCCCCCGCACCCCCCCCGGGACGGGACTTACCTTCGCCGAATGTCCCTCCCGGCGGCGGGTCCGGCCGGCGGTTCGGTGGGTGTTCGAGCGGGGCGGGAGCGGCAGCTGGTCTTTCGACCGGCTGCCACCGCCGCCATTGCAATAAAAGAAAAAAAAAAACGCCCCCTGATAGGCTATGTGACGATTAAGGTCCTTGAGTGAGTGGTTACCAACCAGTAGGGATGTACGAAAGTCACTTAGCTTTTTCAGATTCTGTTCATGGTGGGGGGGAGACATTCCGTCCCTCCCCCCGGAATCCTCGACGGGGGGGAGGCGATCCGGTCCTCCCCCCCGGAATCCTCGATGGCCGGCTGTGCTTTGTGGCGGCTCCGCGGAACAGCCAGCCAGGCCCAGACCAGGGCCGTCCGCAGCTGTATTTCCGGCTGCGGAGGGCTCTGGGTAAAAAAAAAAACACATACGCAAATGCGTTCCTTATTTTTTGCAGTCTTAGTCTACGTAAATATTTACGTAGACTAAGATGAAGAAAAGAAAGGGGAATGCAAATAGCGTACTAGGCGCTATTTGCGTTCCCCTTTCTTGTATTCGTCTTAGTCTACGTAAATATTTACGTAGACAACGTAGGGATGGCAGAGAATTTCTCCCCGAATCTTCGGGAGGCCGAGCGCCGACGCATTCGGCCCCCCAAAGTTGGTTAGGAAATTCTCCGCCGGCCCCCCACCCCCCCCGGGACGGGACTAACCTTTGGCGAATGTCCCTCTCGGCGGCGGGTCCCAGCAGCGGTTCGGCGGCGGTTCGTCACGGGCGGGGGCGGCAGCTGGTCTCCCGACCGGCTGCTGCCGCCGCCATTACAAAAAAAAAAAAAACTAAAGTAAAAAAAAACAAAACACCCATGATAGGCTACGTAACGATTTACGTAGCCTATCACAGCTAGATTTCCAAAGTCAGCCGTGATAGGCTACATAAATCGTCATGTAGCCTATCACGGGTGACTTTGAAGAAAAAAAAAAGCATGCACGCAAATGGTGGCGCCCATGGGGCTATTCGCGTTGCCCTTACTTTCGCCGTAGTCTACATAAATCTTTACGTAAACTAGACATGCCAAAATAAGGAACGCAAATGGTGGCGCCCCATGGGTGCCGCCATTTGCGTACGCGCTTTTTTTTTTCCCCAAAAGTCACCCGTGATAGGCTAAGTGACGATTTACGTAGCCTATCACGGCTGACTTTGGAAGTCTAGCCATGATAGGCTATGTAAATCGTCACGTAGCCTATCACGGGGTCTTTTTTTTTTTTTTTTTACTTTTTGTTTCGCGGCCGGGGAGACAGGGCGCTTCTTCCCGGCCTGAATTTCGGCCGGGCGAGGCAGGGCGCCTCCCCCCCGGCCTGAATTTCGGCCGGGCAAGGCGGGACGCCTCCCCCCCTTGCCTGAACTTCTGGGAGAGAAGCGAAGCGCCTCCCCCCCACCATGAAGCCAAGCTGAGAAAAGGTAAGTGACTTTCGTACATCCCTAAGACTAAGATGGCGAAAAATAAGGAACACAAATGGCGGCAGCCATAGCTGCCGCCATTTGCGTACATGGTTTTTTTTTGTTTTTTGTTTTACCCTGACGTGATAGGCTATGTAAGTCTTTATGTAGCCTATCATGTCTATGGGGGGGAAAAAGGAGAAAAAAATACAGACTGCAAATGGCAGCGGCGGCAGCTGGTTGGAAGACCAGCCGCTGCCACCACCACCGCCCAAGTCGCCACTGGAGCCGCCACCATCCAAAACATCCGCTCCAGGTAAGTCTCGTCCCGGGGGGGATCCGCAGGGGGCGGGGGGGGCGGCAGGCCATTCCGCGATGGATTTTGGGGGGGGGCTGAATGCACTGGCATTCGGCCTCACTGAGATCCGTCGCAGAATTCTCTGACATCCCTACCAACCAGCTCCAGGCACTCTTGGATGAGACCGATTATCTGGATCCCTTTCAATCAGGGTTCAGGCCTGGTTTTGGCACAGAAACAGCCTTGGTCACCCTGTATGATGACTATGTTGGGAGAAAGACAGGGGGAGTGTGACCCTGTTGATTTTCCTTGATCTCTCAGTGGCTTTCGATACCATCGACCATGGTATCCTTCTGGGACGGCTCTCTGAGCTGGGAGTGGGAGGCACTGCAGTGCAGTGGTTTCACTCCTACTTGGAAGGTCAGCTCCAGAAGGTGGTGCTTGGGGAGCACTGCTCGCCCCCGTGAATTCTCCAATATGGGGTTCCACAGGGGTCAGTTTTGTCCCCCATGTTGTTCAACATCTACATGAAACAGGTGAGTGCGGTCATCCAGAGTTTGGGGGCATGTTGTCATCAGTATGCTGATGATACACAGCTCTATTTCTCCTTTTCATCTTCTTCAGGTGAGGTTGTGGATGTGCTGAATCAGTGCCTGGCTGCGACAATGGACTGGATGAGGGCTAATAAACTGAAGCTCAATCCAGACAAGACTGAGATGTTGTTGGTGGGTGGTTCTGCTGACCGGATGGAGGGTGCTCAACCTATTCTGGATGGGGTTGCACTCCCTGTGAAGGAGCAATAGGGATGTCAGAGAATTCCACCATGGACTCCAGTGAGGCTGGATTCTTTAGAATCCGCCCCTCCTGGAATCCATGGTGGAACAGCCTCCCGCCACCCCATGGAATTGCCCTGGAACGGAGCTTACCTGGGGCGGATGTGGCGGAGGCTCTGGCATCAGCAGCTCCGGCTGGTCTCCCGGCTGGCCGCTGCCGGGCTGCTGCAGCCACAAATGGCAGCTGTCGTAGCAGCTGCCATTTGCGCCCCTGCTCTTTGCCGTGATAGGCTACGTAAGTATTTACATAGCCTATCACAGTAAAGGCGGCCACGCAAATGGCGTAGCGGCCACCATTTGTGTCCCTGCTTTAGCCGTGATAGGCTATGTAAATATTTACATAGCCTATCACAGGCTACCATAGGGATGCAAATGGCATCCCCTATGCAGGATGCCATTTGCGTCTGCACCAGCCTGGCAGCGGCTGGAGGCTCTGCAGCGGATCAGCCCGGCTGGTGGCTCTGTGGCATGACCGCGGAGCGGAGCCAGCCGGGCAGGATTCCAGGGGGGTAGGACTGGATCACCTCTCCCCCCGTCGAGGATTCCCAGGGGAGGAACAGATTGCCTCTCCCGCTCAGCGGATGCCCCGACAGGAACCAGGTAAGGGATTTGTACATCCCTAAGGGGGTCCTCCTGGAACCATCTTTGTCACTTGAAGCTCAGGTGGCCTCAGTGGCACGGAGTGCCTTTTACCAACTTAGGTTGGTGGTCCAGCTATGTCCCTATCTGGACAGGGATAACCTGACTTCAGTTGTCTATGTGCTGGTAACCTCCAAGTTAGATTGCTGCAATGCACTCTACATGGGGCTGCCTTTGAAGACAGTTTGGAAGCTGCAGCTCATGCAAAATGCAGCGGCCAGGTTGCTAACAGGGACCAGAAGGTTCGAACATACAAGACTGACTATGGCCTGCTTGCACTGGCTGCCTCTATGCTTCCGAGCTCAGTTCAAGGCAACACATGATGAGTTTTAGGTGGTCCTGGATGTGTCTTTAGTTATGTCTGATAGTTCAGTGTTGTTTTTAATTATATGTTGTTTGTGTATATTGTTGGTGTGCTTTTTTGTAAATGACTTGTAAACTTTTTCTATTGTATTTCATATTTTAACTTTTGCAAACCACCCAGAGAGCTTTGTCTATGGGGTGGTATAGGAATGCAATGCAATGCAATGCAATCAATCAATCAATCAATCAATCAATCAATCAATCAATCAATATTCTGGTATGTCAGGGAGTGGTATCACAGTATCACAGGTTATAATACAGAACTGCAGAGCTAAATCTTGATGACATCAACTCCACAGTGTGGGAGAGGTGCTGTGTGTGTGTGTGTGTGTGTGTGTGTGTGTGTGTGTGAGGGATGGGAGAATGAGCTATGTTTGAGCTTGGCAAGATTCTCTGAAAATCAGCTTGCTGCTCATCTCTCCTCCATGTGCACTTGTGTCTGCGATCACTGTTCGTTTTGCGCAAATGGGAAAATTGCGCAAAACCAATAGCTATCAAACATGAAAGCTGCACAAAAAATCCCCATAGGCTGATTTAAAAGTTGTGCATTTTGAGAAAGTTGTGCATTTTTCAAGTACACATTTTGCAAATGTGAATGCAAGACAGGATTTTGTGAACATTTTCAGAGAAAATGTGCTCCCATCCATGTTCACAGTCAGGACTGAGCACTGGGAATTTTTGAAGAATGTGTGAACTGAAACAAAACGGTGTGTGTGTGTGTGTGTGTGTGTGTGTACAGGAGAGGAACTGAGGACCAAAACAGATATTACTTTAAATCCATATCTAGCAGTGACAACTATTTCCAGTTTTACACTAGAGTAGGCACAGGGCCCACAATACAAATTGGCACCCTAGCATGGGTGTAGATGGTCTCTTAATATCTAGTTTGAATACCCTGCATATATTCTAGAATAAAATGTAAAGGGCACAGTTTTAAAGTAATGCCTGTTTTGGCCTTGAAAGGGTTGTGTAGGGCCTAGCCCTTGCCCCCCTGTGCAGAAGTCACATCTTGGACAGAATGGTGCAGTTGTTTGTGAAGGGAAGAAGTGGTTGCTAAAATCAATATGGGGACATGCAGTCAGTTAATTGCTTTCCTCTCATTTGGTTTCCCATCTAGGGTGAAATAGGACCTCCAGGAAAACCAGGCTCAGCAGTAAGAACTCTTCTTGTGGGATATGTGTTTTGTGCCTGATGGTGAAAAATCATGTTTACCAAAATAATACATAAATGTGTGGATGTGCAGGATCTAGAAACCTTACAAGGATCTCCCATATAGAGATGCTAAAATACAGAGAGTTCATGCTTGCAGAGAGCTTAATATATAGATTTGTAAAGACCAGTGCTCAGAAAAGTATGGCACAAATGAATTATGTTCAGAGCACCCGCTCACAGTTACTGAGGGATTTCTTTGAAGTTCGAATGAGTGGAAGTAGCTAGTTTCACTCTGTGGCATTTTGCTGGAGAGAGAAACAAAAACCTTCCACTCTGCGAAAACTTCAGAGCAGATTGTGGAAGTGAAAGTTTTCCACAGTTTGCTCCACTCCACAGCTCAGTGGGGTGGGGTAGATGTTTTGCCAACTCCCTGCTGGATCAGAGGGCCCTCAGGAAGTGCAGTGGAGATCTAACAATACAATACTCCACCGTCTCCCATTCTGATGGGCCTTTTGCAATACCGTGGGTTTTTGTCAGCCTCCATGGCTGCATAACAAGCCTTCCCTCTTACAATACAGAGAGCTCTCAGCATCACAAGAAGAAATGTCCCAGAGAGGTAGGCTTTTAAAAAATAAACCATCTGCCTGGCTGGATCTGAGGGGCACTGGGATGAGGGGCTCATCTCTCCCCCATATTTCTGGAGCAGACTGGAACCTGTTGGACAGCATCAGTACAGAAGACACAGGTTTCTCCCTGGATTCCAAGTGAAGGAAGAGCTGCACCCTATCCCTAGGCTTAAGGCCATTTAACTGTTGGAAGTTTACAGTCCAGGTGAACATCTCAGTACTGTATCAAGGAGACTATTGTCTATTTTCCAAAGAAATCTCTCAATCAAGTTAATCTAGTACCTATAAAAAGAGCTACAAGTCCAAGGCATGGTCCAGTCTATAGGACTAAAGCAGAATTGCCCCAAGCCTTTTGCAGGCATAATTGCCATTCAAGAGTCTGTCTGCTCGCTGGAAAACAATTTTAAGGTCTAGCCTCTGGCCAGCCTTTAAGCAATGCCTGTGCCTCATGACAAAGCAGAGGATTTCAGCTGTAGCTTCTGGGGTCTGTGCCTAAAAATCTGGGATAAATTCTCATGAGAGAACCTATGAACTTCCAGACATAGTCAAGAAGATTCTGGAGGCATGCCCCAGAGTATTGTGATGCAGGTGATACCCACTTTCCAATTCAATTTCATATCCCTGATTATTGACTTGCAGTCTCTGGCAATTACCGTAGTGCAGCCTTCTCTAACTTGGTGCCCTCCAGATGCCTTGGACTCCATCTCCCATCATCCCCAGTTAGTGTGGGCAATGGTAAGGAATGCTAAGGGTTGTAGTCCAGAACATCTGTAGGACACCAGGTTGCAGAAGGCTGGTATAGTGTGTGAGGTAACATGTCCCTCAAGTTCAGTACTTGGCCATTTTGACTGATGCCAAGTCATATACAGAAATCATTTGTCAAATGCAGCCAGTCTCATGCCCCAGGACCAAGAACCCTCTCAGACTGAAGTTTCTAGTGGCAGCAACTCCAAGAAGGAGTTAGCTCCTGGACCTTCCCAAGTGGGGCCCTCCACCTGGGATCCCACATCCTGTCCTCTCACTCTGAAGGAGGCACTGCTGCCCTCGGAGGAGTGGACCTCATTCATTCATTTATTACACCTCTCTCTCCTCCAGTGAGTAGGGAGGCTCTGAGAAGCATTCCCCAACCAGCTCTCCAAACTTTCACCACTCAGAAGAAGGCAGCAATTGCGGAAAAGGACACTGGCCCTTTATGAAAACAAGCACTTGAGGAGGTGGAGCTCCCAGAAGAACTCTCCGGGCCTAGCTATAAAACCCTGCCAGGTGCTCTAAGCCAGTGCTGGGGGAACTTGTCAGCACCCTAGCTGCTCTCTACGGTCCTGAACTCATGACAAGTCCTGGGCCAGTTACCCGGAGTGCTGGTTGTGGTACAAAAACTGCTCCTGTTCCAGTTGCCTGTCCTATGTCATGCCTCCTCATCTGAGACCAGAACAGATGATGGAATCCCAAATGGAGCAGGACTGCTGCCATTGTCCTGTTTGGGACACGAGTATGTTGTGAATGCCTTTGAAGCCACCAGCACATACGTACCGCGTCCTCATTTGTGACCACCATGTACATTCTGTGGCTTCTTCACAGCTGAAGTTTAGCTTGAGACTCATGGGTCTATCTCATATAGAAAACAACAAAGACAAACCACAGATTGCTCTCCCCTCTTCTGTGTTATATATGTAACTTCTTTTTTTTAGGTGCAGGTTGAAGGTTTGAAAGGAGAACAGGTAAGGTCTTCATAACAACGTTTGCACTAGCAATAAAGACAGAGAAAGATTTTTCAAGAACAGCAGTCCTGACTCTTAACTGTCAAAGTCAGTGGTAAAGTCAAGAAAACTTGCAGAAACAATAAGTCAGGGTTGATTGGCTCAAAACCTTTCCACTATGAATAAACTTCATTTTAAATCAAAAGAGATACTGGCAAGTTGTTTATCTTCCCCGTAATAGCTTTTATTCAAGGGTTACAGTCTTCCAACCCACTCACTTCCTCGTAGTTCATGAGAACTCCAAAATAAAATTGCTTTGTCTGTTTTCATTACCTAAGGAGAGCAGGGGAGTGGGGTGGGAAGTGAAGATCCCCTTCAGGGCTGTTGTACTGTCTGTCTGACTATAGTTCATTTTACTTGCTCCAAATTTTAGGCTCCCCCTTTTACATCTAGAGGAATGAAAGGTTTGCTCAGAGAAATACTGTATTAGATGTAATCCTATGCAAACTTTCTTGGGTGTGAGACCCATTGGACACAATGGAACTTCTGAGTAAACACATACTGCAGGGTTGTGGGTTGGTTCTGCTAGCTGGGGCTGATGGGAGCTGTATTCCCACCACATCTGAAGGTTCATGTGTGCCCCCCCCCCCCCGCACATGCACACACTGATGTATAGGAACAGACTGCATGGGCTTCACTTCCGGATTTAAATTCAGGAGTGCACAACAGAGGTAATAGAGAAAAGTGTGTATGGATGGAAGGATGTGCAAATCTTGTACACATCTATTTATTGTTTTGAATCACCAATTTTTATGAGAATATTTAAACTGAGGTAGCCATCCATAATTGAGGATCTCCAGCCATCTTGCTCAGTTCAATAAGATGCACTGTGGAAGGATTCTTTTAAAGTGTATGTTTGTTAGTTTTTAACTTTTTTTTAATATCCTAACTTTTAAAATGTAAATTTGTTTACAGGGAGCTCCTGGCCCACGAGGATCAGTAGGCCTTCCTGGAACCCCAGGTAGTCCAGTAAGTAACTTGCTTCCATCACACCCCCTCTGAGATGCTCATGTATTAGCAGTCTTGATTGACCTATGCACTGAGGGAAATATGCAATGCCCTGAATGGGCTTAGGTCTGGCTTGTTGCCCCAAGGGTGTGATTCTTAACTGGGGCATGATGAGAGATCCCAGGTTTGAATGCTGGACAAGACCTGTCCACAGGATAAGGTGGCTGTACCTTGAAGGTGAGAGGCTTGTTGGTCTAGACTAGCATGAATCTTGCTTTGGATTAGGTATGTTGGAGGAATCCGGTTATGGGGTGGAGCTTGATGAGCTTTCCTTGGCTCAGCCCCACCAGACTTTGGTCTGTTCTCTGCTGTGGATCCTGACTCAGTCTGCAGAGAGTTGGGCCGTTTTGCAGATTTCCCATGATTTTCAATTTATGTGAATTATGGCTGAATTTTGTGTAAGCATGTGTAATTTCTGCAAATTGCGCAAATTTGCACAAATCTTGGCCACAATTTGTGGAAGTCTCTATTTGCACAAATTATGACTTGACACAAAAAAGTATGCAAAGGAGTTCGGGGAAAAACCTGTGGCTTGGCCTGAAATCTAAACTGAGCCAGGCAGGCTGAGGAACTCAATTGAGTCAAAAAAGAACTGGATTTCCAGCAATGGACATCTTTTCCCCCCATTTTTTTTTTACTGTGAATTTAAAAAAATGAAACAAAAACATGACAAAACCAAAGAAGAAAAAGAACAACATAATAATAAAAATACAACAACATGTTCCAATATCCTAAGTTTCAAATATTACAATATTCGAGAAGGAAATAAAAAAGGGAAAAAATAGGTTACACATAGACTCCAGTAAAAACAGACCAAGTATCCACATATAAGTCCATCTGCAAGCTTCGCCTATCTACCACTCTTTCAAATGTTGGACATCTTTACTTTGGATGTGAGTGGTCCTAAGTTCAAATCTCATACCAGCTGATGCAACTGGTATAAAGAATTCACCAGTTGCATAACCTGAAAAGTGTAGCTCATTGGGTGTAGTCTAAAGAGGACCTTTGCTACAGGCTCTCAGGACACAGGGTTAGGAAGAGCCCCCTATACCTAGAGACAATGCAGGGTGATAGCCAGCCACACTGGTCACAGACCCATTCAGACAATTGTGTCAATCTTCTGTGCTTTGGGATGTCTTTCATTGGGGGTGGGACCTTGATTCAGTGGTAAGAGTATGCCTTATTCTTTGGATGCACAAAGTCCCAGGTTCAAGGTAAAAGATCTTGGGTACCAGGCCTGGGAAGTAGAGGTGTACGGATTCCCCACCGTCTGTTCCGGTGGGGAACGATCCATTCCTCCCCCTGCCCCGGAATCCTCTGGAGCAGCTCCGCTCCATGAGGATTCCGGAGGAGGGGAGGAATGGACAGTGGGCCTGGGGACTACTTACCTTCCCTCCTGCCGGCCAGATCCGTTCGCCTCGTCCCTGCCGATCACCATGTCTTTTTTTTTTTTTAAGGCGATTGGCAGGATGTGCCCATAGACTTAGACACAAATAGAGCCATGAATCTTGTGTCTAAGTCTATGTGTCTGTAGGCTTATATGCAAGATTCATGGCTGTATTTTGCGTCTAAGTCTATGGGCACATCCTGCCAATCGCCTTAAAAAAAAAAAAAGACATGGTGATCGGCAGGGACGAGGTGAATGGCTCTGGCTGGCAAGAAACAGCCTAGTGCCATTCTGCCTCCAGTCCTCCTGGAGCGGAAGTAAGTGGTCCCAATCCGCTGTGGATTTCTGAGGCCGAATTCCAAAGAATCCGGCCTCATTTGAATCCGTAGCGGATTTCTCTGACATCCCAACTGGGAAGTACCTGTACCTGAAATCTTGGAGGACCACTGCGACTAATGGGTTAAATCAGTCTTCACCAACCTGGTGTCCTCCAGCATATAGCAAATACAGAATGCCATATCAAATATGATGGTCATTGCAGGATTAATCAAAATATAACCAGGGGCTGGAATAACCATAACCTGCTGGTAGAGCACATGTATTGCATGGAGAAGGTCTCAGGTTCAGTCGTCTCATCTCCAGCTAAAAAGATCAGGTATTTGGCTGAGATAGAAGACCTCTGCCTGAGACCATAGAATGCTGTTGGATGGATGGAAAAACAGTTTGATCTACTATAGTGGAGCTTCCTAGGTTCTTAGGTTAGCTGTTGTAAGAACTTCAGATATAATCGGTATCCGTGTTCAAATTTCTAAGGAAGTGGTGGGCCTTTCAGAACCTATGCCACCTTAACCCCACTCAGTAGCAAAAAGGCTTCCGCATATGCACAGGGGCAATTTCCTGTGCCTTCAAGCATGGCTGACTGGGAAATTTTGGGAGTTGTAAGATTTTTTCCATCTAAACATGCATAGGACTGTGCCCTTAACTAGGGATGTGCGAACTCACCCCATCTGGGTTCTCCGGACTCCTGCCCAGCCCCTGCCCCTGCTCGCTGGTCCCTGGATGGAGCTCGAGCCCCCCCCCACTCTTGGCAAGCAGCCCACAGCCACCCCAGTGGCCTTGTTAAGCTCTGCAGTTGCCATGGCTAAAAAAAAGAAAACAGCCATCACAAAAATGTGCCTGTTTTTGTATGCATGAAAATGTACATTTTGTGAATGTGCATATCTCCTGTGTGAAATGCGCATTTTTACAAAGGCACACATTAGTCTGTGTACGAAATTGTGCATTTTTAGTAAAATATGCGCATTTACAAAATGCACATTTGTGCATATGTGAATATGAGCATTCACAAAAATGCATTTTTGCGATTGCCGTTTTATTTCTTAGAAAATGGTGACAGCGAAGCTTGACAAGGCTGCCGTGGTGAGTGCAAGCCGTTCGCCAAGCGCGGGCAGGTGGTGAATCCAGGAGAATCAAGCCATGTTCCAAAATGTGTCAGTGGCTTCTAAGACATATTACAGATCATCCATGCGACCATCTTCTCTCTCTAGTAAGAAAAAGCAACATTGTATGTGGAAATGTTGTAACACTTCTTTCATTTGATGATTTTGTTTAAATGTTATCTTGTTTTCAGGGACCCCCAGGACTAGAAGGCAAGCCAGGACCTGCTGGATTACAAGGTCAAAGGGTGAGCAACGTTTCTAATTTGCATGTCTCAACTTGATATTCACCAGGTTGTTTGGCTGTGTTCGGCGGCGTTTTGTTTTTTTCTTACTCCCCCACAGCTTTGTTCAGTTCTACACTTTTTTTTTTCTGTGTTGAATATGGTAGCTAATAGGTGTGGTTGAGAAATTTGACCAGTTTATTTTTTCATATGAACTCACCAAAATTAACAAATATCTTCATAAATGGGATGGAAAAAAACTTGAGACTATTGTGGGGGGGGGGGATGTAAGAAACTGAAAGGGGCAGATTTGCCCATACTCACACACACACACCAATTTGGATCCAAGCCATTAGATTAGACTGATTCAGGGTTTTGTTTTTGTTTTTTTAATGCCGTGAGCTCTTATGCTTATATGTAAAATGTGTGTGTCGGGGGGGGGCAATGTTGTAAAATTAATAATTATTGTTACCTAGCACTTTTCACTAGAGGTGTATGAGAATTTTGTTCGTGTTTGCAAATCATGTGAACATGTCTTTTTCACAACCCCAAATGTGAACAGAAAAAAGGAACACAATTCTTGGGAAATTTTCACTGTTTCATGAACTTGAGTTTGTGCTTGAAAGTGCACTCTTGCATAAGTGCACTCTTCTGAAAATATGCACTTGCACACATGTGTAAATCCCCCCCTCCACATTTTCACAGTTTAGCCTAAGGGGGGAAATGTGCATTTTTGATCAGGAAAAATGTGAATTAAAAAAAATGTTTTTTTTTTTCAATTGGTAAAAATGTGCACTTCTAAAAATGCACATTTTTCCTTATTGAGGAGCAGGGGGGAAAGGCACTGACTTTTGGGAATACAAACAAGGCAAAGCTAGCTTTGAGAAAGAATTCAGACAACCTCAACAAGCTCAAACATTGCCTGTTCGCCCATCCCTACTTTTCACTACACCAGTTGTGTGCGTGTGCGTGTGAGCTGTTAATTAGATTTTAGAAACAGACCAGCCTTGCAAAACTTAAATTATTAACATTCTTATAATTTGGGATGGGACACACAAGAGTTTGCTACAGCCCTTCTAGCAATATTTCTTTAGGCTTGGAGATAAGTGGTAAAAGCAACATGGGAAACAGCCTTTGTGGAGGTTGTGGGTAAAAACTGTTACAGTAGAGAAGGTTTTGCTGTAAACCTCCAGCTATGTTTAGGTTATGTAGATCTAAGGTGAAGATTTAAAGACAGAAAAGACTGTTGTTGTTGTTCAGTTGTTCAGTCGTGTCCGACTCTTCGTGACCCCATGGACCATAGCACGCCAGGCCTTCCTGTCCTGTGCTCTCTCACGGAGCGTGCTCAAGTTCATATTCATTGTATCGGTGATGCTATCTAGCCATCTCATCCTCTGCCGGCCCCTTCTCCTTTTGCCTTCAGTCTTTCCCAGCATCAGGGTCTTTTCCAGAGAGTTTTCTCTTCGCATTAGGTGGCCAAAATATTGGAGCTTCAGCTTCAGTATCTGTCCTTCCAATGAGCAGTCAGGGTTGATTTCCTTTAGGATGGACTGATTTGAGCTCCTTGCAGTCCAGGGCACTCGTAAGAGTCTTCTCCAGCACCACAGTTCGAAAGCATCAATTCTTCGGCGCTCAGCCTTCCTTATAGTCCAGCTCTCACAGCCATACATTACTACTGGGAAAACCATAGCTTTGATTAGATGGACCTTTGTCGGCAAGGTGATGTCTCTGCTTCTTACTATGCTGTCTAGGTTGGCCATAGCTTTCCTCCCAAGGAGCAAGCGTCTTTTAATTTCATGGCTACAGTCACCGTCTGTGGTGATCTTGGAGCCCAAGAAAGTAAAATCTGTCACTGCTTCCATTTCTTCCCCTTCTGTAAGCCAGGAAGTGATGGGGCCAGATGCCATGATCTTCGTTTTTTTAATGTTGAGTTTCAAACCAGCTTTTGCACTCTCCTCTTTCACCCTCAACAAGAGGCTCTTGAGATCCTCTTTGCTTTCTGCCATTAGGGTGGTATCGTCTGCATATCGGAGGTTGTTGATAATTCTCCCAGCAGTCTTAATTCCGAGCTGTGATTCATCCAACCCGGCATTTCTCATGATGTACTCTGCATATAAGTTAAATAAGCAGTGTGAGAATATGCAGCCTTGTCGTACTCCTTTCCCAGTTTTGAACCACTTGGTTGTTCCATGTCTGGTTCTTACTGTTGCTCTTGACCCTTGTACAGGTTTCTCAGGAGACAGGTAAGGTGGTCTGGTACTCCCATCACTTTAAGAATTTGCCACAGTTTGTTGTGATCCACACAATCAAAGGCTTTAGCGTAGTCAATGAAGCAGAAATAGATTTTTTCTGGAATTCTCTTGCTTTCTCCATGATGCAGCGAATGTTGGCGATTTGATCTCTAGTTCCTCTGCCTCTTCGAAACCCAGCTTGTACTTCCGGTAGTTCTCGATTCGCATACTGCTGAAGCCTAGCTTGTAGAATTTTAAGCATCACCTTGCTGGCATGTGAAATGAGCGCAATTGTGCGGTAGTTTGAACACTCTTTGGCATTGTCCTTCTTTGGAATTGGAATGTAAACTGACCTTTTCCAGTCTTGCGGCCATTGTTGAGTGTTCCAAATTTGTTGGCATATTGAGTGCAGCACTTTAACAGCATCACCTTTTAGGATTTTAAATTGCTCGGCTGGAATACTGTCATCTCCGCTAGCTTTGTTGTTACTAATGCTTCCTAAGGCCCACTTGACTTCACTCTCTAGGATGTCCGGCTCAAGTTCAGTGACCGCACTATCATAGCTATCAGGGACATTAAGATCTTTCCTGTAGAGTTCTTCTGTGTATTCTTCCCACCTCTTCTTAATCTCATCTGCTTCTGTTAGGTCCCTGCCTTCTTTGTCCTTTATCATGCCCGTCTTTGCACAAAACGTTCCCTTGAGATCTCCGATTTTCTTGAAGAGATCTCTAGTCTTTCCCATTCTGTTGTTTTCCTCGATTTCCTTGCATTGTTCATTTAAGAAGGCCTTCTTGTCTCTCCTTGCTATTCTCTGGAACTCTGCATTCAGTTGGATATATCTTCCCCTTTCTCCCTTGCTTTTCGCTTCCCTTCTTTCCTCAGCTACTTGTAAAGCCACATCAGAAAGTCACTTGGCTTTCTTGCATTTCTTTTTCTTTGGGATGGATTGAGTTGCTGCCTCCTGAACAATGTTACGGACCTCCGTCCATAGTTCCTCAGGCACTCTGTCTATCAGGTCTAATCCCTGAAATCTATTCCTCACCTCCACTGTATATTCATAAGGGATATGATTTAGGTCATACCTGAATGGTTTAGTGGTTTTCCCTATGTTCTTCCATTTAAGCTGAAATTTTGCAACAAGAAGCTCATGATCTGAGCCACAGTCAGCTCCAGGTCTTGTTTTTACTGACTGTATAGAGCTTCTCCATCTTTGACTGCAAAGGACATAATCAATCTGATTTCGATATTGACCATCTGGTGATGTCCATGTGTAGAGTCACCTCTTGTGCTGTTGGAAAAGAGTGTTTGCTATGATCAGCGTGTTCTCTTGGCAAAACTCTATTAAAATTACCCTAATGAGAAATGAGTTATTCCTTTGTCTTACATTACTGCCAGTGCTTAGGAAGCAGACCTGTATTGCATTCAGCAAAGCAGCACACAGCTCCATAATTTAGTTGTGCATCATGGTTGAGTTTCCCTGGCTTAGTAGTTCCATTAATTACCTGCTCAAGCAAGTTTTGTAGTCTTGGTTCATTAGAAGGCAACATTCCATCAAAGAGTCTGTGGCACAGCACTATTTGCCACAATCATGGGGGGTATAATGGCCCCCCTATGATTGAATGTGTCATTCAGGGTAATGTCTTCCTAGCTTTATTATGTGTATTCCTCATCTGTCAGAAGGGAACTTCCATGAAAAGAAAAATGTGACATGGTGGCATCACCTTTTATTTAAAAAAGGTGTCAGTTATATAAGATTTCCGGGACTGGGAGAGGCCTATGATCATTGCAACCAGGCTACAGCAATGGGTACCTGAATCTAGAACTTGCAGCTTGAGTACAGGCATCAACATCAGCACATGGCACCTTGGGTACCTGCTAGGACCCCCATGTGGTCCACTCCTGTTGTCTTCCCTGGGTCCGGCTTTAAACAATTTGATCTTGCCTTCTGCTCCCTCATCACTTTTGGGAAGCTGGGTCTGACAAGCACCATATATATTTTTCACAACACTCCTAATACAGCACTGCTTCAAAGCATTGTGGGAAGATAAAACGGTAGTCCCTAAGGCTCCCAGACCTCCTTTGGGGGCTGGGATTTTAATTTCCCACAGTGCCCGAGAGTGATGCTATATTCAGGGCATTGTGGGAAATTAAAGTGGTGGCCCAGTGGTTCGGCTGCCTAGCACTACTGCCCATTAGGGTGCCCACTGATGTAAAACAGGGATGGCAACACAGTGTTTCATCAAGGGCCCCCTGAAACCTGGAGCTGGCCCTACTTGAGTGAGCAGTACAGATAGACAGGCACCCCCCCATGCAGCTTCTCCAGGAGCCTGCAGAGCCCCTGCCCCTGCTCACATACCCCCAGATGCATGCCCAAGACCCCCACCCACTCGCCAAGCCGCCTGGACCCACCCCAGGCCCAACTGGTGAGCTCTGCAATAGCCATTTTGTGAAAAAACTGGTAGTCACGAAAATGTGCACATTTGAACTTAAACAAAATGGCACCGTGAATGGCTGACATATCCAATGGGCCATTTATGCCTGTAATCTTATGTATATTGGAATTCTTGGTGCCATTTTGTGTAAGACCAAATGTAGGGATATCAGAGAATTCCACCATGGATCTCAGTGAGGCCGAATGCCAGTGCATTCGGCCCCCCCAAAATCCGTGGCAGAACGAAGCCCCCCACCCCTCCACCCCGCGAAAAGCGTGCAAAACGGAGCACTTACCTGGTGTCGTTCGTGCTGCTTTGCGAATGGCAGCTGCATCTTGTTTTCACTTGTAAGCATATTAGATTGCAAGCATTGTTTTTTTTTCTTTTTGCATGAAAATCCATGCATATTTTTGAGCAATTTTCAAAATGTACAGGACACATCAGTTGTGCACATTTTTGAAATGTGCATATTTTTTCTGTGCATGATTGTGCACATTTTTTTTCAAGATTATGCATTTTTCATGTGATTTTTTCAAATGTATGCAGTTTTTGAACAGGATTTGGTTTTGGTTCCACAAATCGCATCACTAGCTCAGAAATATAGGGACTTTGACCACAGATTGCCTTTGGGTCTGCTGTGTGGTTCCAGGGTGGGTAAATTCTGATCAAAAACAAACTGAAATGAATTTTGTATACATCTCTAATCATGATAGTATCTTATCATTCCCACTCCAAGCAACCTTATTTCTAGAGTACAGACAACATATTATTTTTCCTAGCCAGTGATACTTTAAGATCATACCCAAAATTAGCTACTTTCTCACTCTAAGAAATGTGCAACCCCTGGAGGGAGGGAAAAGCTGGAACCTGGAGAAAGTACTGCTACATTGACCAGGCAAAAGACAGGAGGCTTGGCTCTTATACCAGACTTGGCCAATCCATAGGGTTCATACTGCCAGCCAATCACAAGGGACAATGTTACACATTCCTATTTTCTTCTGTGCCTAAAGACCTGAGTGCACTCAGTTCACAGTAAATCCCAGTAAATCCCAGTTTTGGAGTCCCTTCGAGCACTTTTGCTTTCATACACTTCACTCATTCTTGTCCTCTGTTTGTATCAACCCCAAATTTGGATCATGCGAGCTATTCTTTAGGGAAGATGGAGGATCTTGGTTGGGGGAAAGATTCGGACTTGATGACATTTGATGGCCCTTCTGGATCAATGGATCATCCTGTGATTCTATAGCTGAGGTTTTGCTTGTGACCTAGAGAAGGAAAGGTCTGCAATTAAATTTACATCAATTTCTTGACTTGGACACTGTCAGATATCATAGCAATTTAACAAGGAAAAGCTCAATATTGCTTCTTCCCAGAGAGCCATTCATAATATTTTTGCCCATGCTCTGACATGTAGAGCCCTCTCACCTGTCCTCTCAGTTGTCAGATATCAATGAAATTCATCTGCCTGTTATGCTAACACTAAGCTTGGTTCTTTGGAACTACAAGCTGGCAGGTTAATCCACCTTGTCAGTGTTTCCACTGGAAAGTTTCACTCTCACACACCTGCAGGCTCAAAAGACCTGAGAGCAGAAGAGAAGTAGGAGAAATGTGTATTTAAATAGGGCTGCTGTGCGTGTGTGTGTGCGTGCATGCGTGCGTGCATGCATCTGTGTGTCTGTGTGTGTGTGGGGGTACAATATAAAATATACATTTATCAGGGCTTATCTTCAGAATAACCCAATTCTCCTTACTTAACCACAACACTAATCTTTGTATCTATTTATTCATTACATTTCTCTACTGCCCCATAGCTGAAGCTCTCTGGGCGGTTTACAAAAGTTAAAACATTCTTTTTCTATCTTCCCTTTTTTCTTTTTCTTAGAATACTGTAATGTTGGAAACTGAAGATTCTGATTATATTGTTGGTAGTGTTTATTTCATTTATAAAAATAAAATAAAAATAAATTTTAAAAAAGTTAAAACATTTCAATACAATATACAAAGTCTAAAAGCCATTTACATAAGAACATCAGGAGAGCCCTGCTGGATCAGACCAAGGGTCCATCTAGTCCAGCATTTTGTTCACACAGTGGCCAACCAACCAGCTGTCGACCAGGAACCCAACAGCACAACAGCACCTCCCACCCATGTTTCCCAACAACTGGTGTACATATGCTCACTGCCTCTGGTACTGGAGATAGCACATAGCCATCAGGACTAGTAGCCACTGATAGCCTTTTCCTCCAGGAATTTGTCTAACCCCCTTTAAAGTCATCCAAACTGGTGGCCCTCACTACAGCCTGTGGTAGTGAATTCTATTGTTTAACTATGCGCTGTGTGAAGAAGTGCTTCCTTTTACCTGTCCTGAGTTAAAAGGAAGTACTTCTTCACAATATATACGAACAACATATAACTAAAAACAACATTGAACTAAAGACAGTTTCACAAATATCAAGCAATTAAAACAACACAGCTTAAAAACAACACAGCTTAGAAACAGTATGCAAGAGTCAGCACAAGAAACAACAGTTCTAAAGAGGGAAGGCCTGCCAGAACAATAGAGTCTTTAATGCCTGCTTAAAAACCTTCAGCGAGGTCAGCAGGCGTATTTCAACCTGCAGGTAGTTCCACAACTGAGGGGAGGACAAGGAAAGGGTCCTCTTGTGTGTGGCTGCCAGTCTCACTTTAGGCAGCCCACAGCAGAGAGCCCTCAGAGGACCTTAGGTGGCGGACTGTAGGGATGTACAAAACCACTTACCTGTTTCATAAGTGGCGGTAGGGGGGGAGGTGCTCCATCCCTCACCCCAGAATCCTCCCTGGCCGCCTCCGCTCCGCAGCAACTCTGCGGAGCCACCGGCTGGGTGCATCCGCAGGCAGACATCCGGCTGCAGCAGGTCTGTGGACGCAAATGGTGGCCGGCGTAGCGGCCGCCATTTGCGTCCCTTCTCTGGGCCGTGATAGGCTACGTAAATATTTACATAGCCTATCACGGCAAAAGCAGGGATGCAAATGGCACAGCGGACGCCATTTGCATTCCCGCTCTTTGCCGTGATAGGCTACGTAAATATTTACGTAGCCTATCACGGCTCAGAGAAGGGACGCAAATGGTGGCTGGTGTAGCAGCTGCCACTTGTGGCCACAGCCCGGCAGTGGCTGGAGCCACCACCGCCGCCGGAGCTGCCACCACCACCGGAGTCCCCACCAGAGCCGCCGCCGGAGCCACAGCCAGGTAGGCTCCGTTTCATGGGGCTTTCGCGGGGTGGTGGGGTGGGTTGCTCCGTTCCACCATGGATTCTGGGGGGGGCGAATTCACTGGAATTCGGCCTCCCTGGGATCCATGGCGGAATTCTCTGATATCCCTAGTGGACTGGGACATAGGGGAGAAGGCGCTCCTAAAGTACCGAGTAATTCCAAAGTAGTTATGTTATGGTGCACAAACACACATATGTATAAACATGGTCATAGGGTTTTTATACATGTGACCAAAATCAGCCAAGATCTGTCCTCCTCCCCAGGTTACCTGGCGGCCACATTTGTACTTGGTGTTTGCAGTGATTGCATAATACACACCGCAAAATGGTGACCATAACACTGCATGAGTTTAGGGGATTTCCTCCCAAATTCTTAGAACTATCTTGGAACTGAATATCAGATTCAATCTAAAATTGAGTGATTCACTGAGTGTTTTTCCACTTGGAATTCATTCGCCGTTGGGAGAATTCAAGTCTTTAGGACTAGCCCAGGGTGGGGAACCTCTTTCGGCCTGGGGAACATTCAATTGCAGCAAAGATCTCAGGGGACACATTCCAGTGGTGGGCAGGGCCAAATGCAAAAGAAGTGGGGCCAAAAATATTTTAAAAACATACCGGCATATTTTAGTTTCAAGCACTTACTACTAGCAGTTATGCCTTATGAGAGGCATTTCAACCTTTTAGAATGGGGGAAAGCGGCACAAAAACTGAGGAAAACACCACATTTTATTTATTTATTTATTTATTTATTTATTTATTTATTTATTGGCTGCCCAATCATTGGTGATTGGGGAAAATGTGGTTGGGCCTTGGGAAGGGAGCATAGAGCATCTCTACACCAGCCTAATTCTGCATTTAAAAAAGGGGGCTTTCTGCTTCCGTTTGAAATGCAGGATCACAATGAACTACCTTTACATATGCTTCCTTTCCCCTCTCCCCTTTTCCCCTCCTTCTCCCCCTTGTCCAAGTCTTGCATATGTTTCATTGGTCTAACTCCTCTTCTTGGAGCTTTTCCTTTTGCATGGAGGGAACTCAAGCAGAACACAAACAGGGTCATTTGATAGCCCATTATCTCTGATCTATTCAAAAACAGAATAAGGACATGCAGGAGATGCCCTGATGGTTCACGGCATCATGTAAAGGGTCTGCAAACTTCCATGAGGGAGCAATCTCAATAGCAGCATAAAAGCTCCATGTGAAGGAGCCCATAGACTTCTGTGGAAGGGCTAGACTGGGACCACAGGAGGGCTGGATTTGGCCTCTGGGACTGAGATCCCCAACCCTGGCCTAGTATATCTTTCCCTTCTTCACACAGCGCATAGTTAAACTATGGAATTCGCTACCACAGGATGTAGTGATGGTGACCAATGTGGATGGCTTTAAAAGGGGGTTGGACAAATTCCTGGAGCAAAGGGCTATCAATGACTACCGGTCCTGATGGCTATCTGTTACCTCCAGTACCAGAGGCAGCAAGCCTAGGTACACCAGGTCCTGGGGAACATGGGTGGGAGGGTGCTGTTGCATTCATGCCCTGCTTGTGGGTTCCTAGTCGACAGCTGGTTGGCCACTGTGTGAACAGAATGCTGGACTAGATGGACCCTTGGTCTGATCCAGCATGGCTCTTCTTATGTTTTTATTCCCTGCATCAGTTATATAAACCACGCTGGAACCATTATTGTTCTTCACTCTTTGGGATCTAAAATGTGAATTATCATTTATCCTGGCACACTCTACTCCAGTAATGGACATTTTACAAGGTATCCAAGAAAGAAATAATGTAATGAACCCTGAGATAATAAATTCAGAAATGAGATGATACCACGCCTAGCGGATTATAAATCTATACTGAATGATAGGTCGATTTTTTCCTTGCTAGTTCACTTTACCAGGGGCAATGGAAGCCAGATCAAATTGCTTGCTATGAGATTGGCACATTCCTTTTTCCAAGGGAGTTTAATTATTTCTCGAGCTCACATTGCTCATTTGGAACATAACCTGCACAAAAGCGCCTTAAGCAGAAAGCTAACAAACCACACAGATGGTGACACTCCAAGGTTTGCCAGAAAGTTATTTTCCAACAAACTAATCACACAGACTGACAATTAGATTCCGTGAAGGCTGAAGCATAAATCTTGAGGAACAAGCCACTGTGATGTGCTCCTTCAGTGTGCCTTCATTAGCTGCCTTGTTCCATCAGCCGCAAGAGAGCACAGAAGCACATCCGTTGGATCCAGGGCAAGATCAACTACTAAAGGCAGAAAGTCTGGAAGTGCTTTGATGGAGCCTATGACTTCCCTTTGCATCCCCTTCCATCAACGTTCTCTTCCTCTCCAGCCCTACCCCTCCATGGTGCTTAATATCTTCTTCTTCTTTGGCATAATTATTTAAAATATTTCCTTACCCAGGATCAAGGAAGCGAACATTAAACAAAAACAAAAATCATTAGAATTCAATCCAGTAATAACATTCAGTGGGAGAACCTGGAACCAGCAAAATGACAGTCAGTAATATAACTGCAAACTCTGGAAGAATGTTGCTTTCCTCTGAAGTTCTTGCCTCATGAAACCAAAGCTCTTGGAACAGGGGTTTCCATACTCAGAGCACATGGGCTCATATAGGGAGAAGCAGCTTTCTAGAGGAGCACCAGAAGCAGGTTGGCAGCCAGTGCAGTTATTACAAAACTGCCTGGCTGGCCTCCTGCCTCCAAATGTCCACAGACAGCAGTAGAATGTTGCACCAGCTGCAGCTTCTGAGTCATTCTCAATGGCAGCCCTTGGAGTTTCTAACTGCTGGTAGCCCTTATATGGCAGGGGTGGAGAACCTCAGGACCAAGGCCAAATCTTGCCCCTCTAACCTAGGGTATCAGTCTAACCCTCTAGGGTTCACCAGATGTCCACTTCCCTTTCCCCTAGCCCCATCGCTTCCCCCCAACCACCCATCGTCTGGTGGCTTACAGTGGAGGCTGGTGGCTCTGATTGCGGTGGGCCTGTGAGTCCCTTCTGGGTTTCAGGCAGAATTCTAAAGGAGCTATCCAAGGTGCTGAACCCTCACCCCAACAGAGGTTCAGCACTTTGGGTGACTTCTTTAGAGTTCTGGCTGAAGGCTGAGGCCCAGAATGGAAACACAGCCCCATCAAAATCAGACCCACCAGCCTCCACTGATGGTTTACTGGCTTTTGAAATTCCTCTCCTAAGACTTAGTTAATGGAGGTAAGAGTTTTAAGCTACAATAGGATGGGTGTTTGTTTGTTTGTTTGTTTGTTTTAAATGGCCCAAACCTTTTGCCTTTGCCTTTGATCCACCATCTGAATGTGGCCCCCAAGCGCTTGTCTGAAATTAAAGGTGGCATTCAGGCACTGAGAGGTTCCCCAGCCATCACCTGGGTCATCCTCCCAACACCATCCCTCTAATTGCTAGTGTTGCTGGCTATCGCTGAAATTCAGCTTTCCACCTCCTTGGGAGAGTTGTAGTCATTCATAGTAGTGGGCTTCCCTGCTAAAGCCCACTCCTTAAGAAAAATGCTCCCAAGAGGCTCCCCCACACTAAGTGGCAGCCCTCCCCAGCTCCTTTGCTGGATGTAACAGGGACACAGAGAGGGGAAAGACAGAGGATGGATGCAGGAGGATGCATTCAAGGGAAAGAGCGAAGGCAGGGGGATGCTCCTGCCAAGAAGAGACTGTAGCTCAATAGCAGAGCACATGACTTGTATGTAGAAGATCCCAGGTTTAATCTCATGCATCTCCAGTTAAAAAGGATGAGGTGGCTAGTGATGGGAAAAACCTGCCTCTGCCTGTAACTCTGGGCAATGTCTGCTAGTCACAGTAAGCAGTGCTAGGCTAAATGGGCAAATAGTCTGTATGATGTGAAATAAGGCAGTTCCCTATGTGGCTGAGGTTCCCCCTTTAAGGCCTAGTTCCAACTGAGGTGAGAAATCCACATCTGAGTTATGCCACTTCAGACTGCAGTTGAAGTTTTCTGTGATAGATTGAACATCGTTTGTACAAAAACATTCCCTCTACATAGAAAACTAGCATGTTAGGCAGAAGGTAGGGTTGTGTGATAGATCTGTTTCAGTTCATTTTTGTTCAGGATTGAGCCAGTTCTCACCTTCCTGACCAAACACGGACTCCAGCACAATCTGCAGTCAAGGTCTGTATATTTCCGAGCTTGCAATATGGTTCATGGCCCCCACCTTCCATGTGTTCGACAGCATGCATACTTTTGAAAAATGCACATAGCATGCTTTAATCAATGGGAGAAGAATGCAGACATTTCAAAGATCGCACCATTGATCTGTACATTTGGAAAAATACAGGTGCAAATACGCACAAATTTTCATATGGATTCAAATCAGAATGAGCTTTGGGATGGAATTCAGGGAACTTTGTTGAGCTCAAGTTCTGTTGATTCATACATCCCTAGCAGAAGGCTACCCTTCACCCTGACTTTGTAGTTTTCTGTGTGGAAGGGTGTGTGTGTGTGTGTGGGGGGGAAGCATCATGTGATCATGTGAGATCCCTCCTTCAGTCTGAAGTGGTACAATCCATACAACTACTCGAAATGTTTAAGTTCCCTTAAACACATTTGCACATCAGTGCTGCTGTTCAACAAGGGTGGACATGTGCTCAGCCAATGTGCAATTTCCCACATCTGTATCAAAGTGCTTATCTAGGACCCATTGAACTAGCTGGATGCATCTTTTGACATGCAGCTCTGGGCCCACAAGCTGCCATGCACAACTAGTTGTGCATGGTGACAATGGGGTAGCTGCGATCTGTGTAATCTCTGAACCCCAGAGCTTCTGTTATAGTCTGGTTGAATCCTTTCCATTGTATTTCTCTGTGACACAGGGGATTTCTACACCAGCCTAAAATTCTGCATTTAAAACAGGGCTTTCTACTTCCATTTTAAATGCAGGATCCCAACGACTCCCTTTACATGCACTTCCTTCTCTGTAGATGGCCATTCCCACAGCGTCATGTTTCTGTGAAGAGGTATTACACATGTTCCAGATTCAACTATACTTTTCCCTGGGTTCTTGCCCCTTTCCCTCCCCTTGCATATTACTGGTGGATGGGGACTGACATGCGGACAGCCCCCCCAACCAATCTCCCTGGGCCCCACCTCCCTCTTCCATGCTTTTGGCCAGTCCCTGCCGCTCTCCTGCTCTGCTGCTGTTTTAAACAGGCAGGCTGAAAATGTCAAGGAGCCAAATGGCTCAGGCACAGGAAGGCAGAATGCCCATCAGACCTTCATCACCACCTTCGACATCATGACCATGCCCCCAACAACCACACTCAGCGCTTCATTCATGCTAGGGGAGAAATACACAGGGAGGACATGGCTCTTCATTTGCGCATATCTGGAAAAATATCCCATTTTTTCCATTTGAGGAAAACATGGGATAGGTGGGAGGAAATAGTGGAATAATGACTGGACAATGACAGCATCATGTAATGGACCCACACAATTCAGTGAGTGAGCAACCGTGAATGCACAATAAACGTGAGGTGTAGAGATCCCCACAGTATCTGTAAACATGTTATTGAAATGGGCTGGAAGTGGCTCCTTTTGGTACATGCCTGAATAAAAGGTGGAGGTAGCATGGTGGAGATATGAAAATTTGGGGCCATTCAATGAAACGGTAGATTCAGGATGGACTAAAGAAAACACTTCTTCACACAATATAGAATTAATGTCTGGAATTTACCGCCACAAGTTTAGGAAGGGATTAATCAAGTTAAGGTAGGATAGGTCTTTCAGTGCCTATTAGTCATGATGGATATATGGAATTTCTAGGTTGAGAGATAATATGCTGCTGAATACAAGTTGCTGGGGACAGTCAGCAGGAAGTTCTGCTCCTTTTGTGCCCTTTTGGGGGGCTTCCTGGTGTGATGACCCCTGGCCCTCAGACCTTCCAGTGTGCAGCAGAGGATTCTGATGAGGACAAGGCACAGGCTGCTTCCTCAGGTTTAGGACTGTCAGTGCCTTATTCAGGACCTTCTCAGCCAAAGGACGCAGCCCTGCCATCATCCGCTAATTCAGAGGTCTCCTACAGAAGCTCCATCTCCCCAGCCTCACAGAAGTCTAAGTCATATAATTCTTTAACAGTATAGATAGTTTCTCTTGTTGGGGCAGAGTTGACCACACTACAGCTCTTGTCAGCCTACATGAGACTTCAGTTGGCTTTAGCTCCCTGCTGAGACAATGTGCTCCCATTTCTAATAGGGGAGAGTTCCAGCCAGCAGAGGACCCATGTGGAGCTATCCAAGGTCCTGTTTTCTTCTTCCTTGACACTACTTGTTGTGCCTTGACCCGTCTTTACTTACCGGATAGGATTTTGCCTGCCTCAGTCTGACTGCCAACAGATGCTACCAGCTTCACCACAAGCCTCAAGTAATCACATAACAAGACACCCAGAAGCATCTGGCTGGCCACTGTGGAAAAAGGATGCTTGATGATTGCACCTTTGGCCTGGTCCAGGAGGGCTGTCTTTATGTTCTTATGAGCACCACCCCTATGAGAAAATATGGACTTCAGTCCAGTGTGCATATTCTGTCAACAGCAAGTGTTTGATTGATGGTCTAGGTTAAATCAAGAGTGAAACTGTTGTTGTTGTTGTTCAGTCGTTCAGTCATGTCTGACTCTTCGTGACCCCATGGACCATAGCACACCAGGCCTTCCTGTCCTGCGCTCTCTCCTGGAGCGTGCTCAAGTTCATATTCATTGCATTGGTGATGCTATCTAGCCATCTCATCCTCTGCCGTCCCCTTCTCCTTTTGCCTTCAGTCTTTCCCAGCATCAGGGTCTTTTCCAGAGAGTTTTCTCTTCGCATTAGGTGGCCAAAATATTGGAGCTTCAGCTTCAGTATCTGTCCTTCCAATGAGCACTCAGGGTTGATTTCCTTTAGGATTGACTGATTTGACCTCCTTGCAGTCCAGGGGACTCATAAGAGTCTTCTCCAGCACCACAGTTCGAAAGCATCAATTCTTCGGCACTCAGCCTTCCTTATAGTCCAGCTCTCACAGCCGTACATTACTACTGGGAAAACCATAGCTTTGATTAGACGGACCTTTGTCAGCAAGGTGATGTCTCTGCTTCTTACCAGCAAAGATAAGTTATATTCATTCCAAACACAACACATTACTCTAAGTGTGCTATTATTCACATGGCTGATTGAGACAATTAATTCACCTCTTGTTTATTTAAAGGGTGCACACACCCACTGTGAGTAGCACTGCATAATTGCCGGCTGTGTCTAGCCTGCTATTAGGCAGTATGTCATTTTGCAGAGCTTTATATCTACAGGTATACTTCCCACTGTAATCTAGGGGGAAAAATCCCTCTTATATAAGCTGGCATATTGCTGTATTTTATTTTAAAGTTTCCCCAGTTTGGGGGCTCATGGTATGAAATTATCCTTTCTTCCATCTCTACTAGAATAATTAAATGCTGTGCTGGTGGGCATTCTCTTGTTCAAATACAAAAGGTACAATATTTGAAGAGTATGTTTTGCTTCACTGATGGGAATGACACGTGTGTCCCAGTACTGGGGAAAAGGTGGATATAAATTATTAATAATAATAATAATAATAATAATAATAATAATAATCTTATTGTTTGTGTGCAAACAGGAATGTCTACCATATATTTCTCTTTGGATCTATCTGTCGGGAGCACCCTTGCTACCTTCTGAAATCCTCATAGCCAGAATCAACATGCAGATGATAGGGCTCTTTTCCAAGGCTTTATTTCCATTCAATCTAATGATGCTTACAGATGCTAATTGCCTGAGCCTAATGAGGGAAACTTTAGAGAGCTGCCTATCCGGGGTTTCTAGCCTTAGGGAATCAGTTGGTCTCCATTTGGAGGGAAAAGGCGGGAAGCCTCTGAACTTAAGGGCTAGGAGGCACCCTTTCCCATGGGGCATTGGGGTGCAGCTGTTGACATCATGCCAAGCAGGCTGAGCACCTCCTCTCGGCACCCTCCATCTCCTGCTTGTCTGTGCGCTGGTGCCTAGCATCCCAAAGCTCCAGTTGTCCCTCCCCCTGCCTGCCAGGGTCACTACCACTCTCAGGAATGTGAGCAAGGAGGGGCTCTCCCTCCGGCAGTGCCTCTGAACAGTGTGTGGGCTCCTCTCCCATGGTTTCGATCTCTTCCTCAGAATCAGAACTGCTTTGGGGCTCTATGGGCTCCGATCCAACCCTGACACTATCTATCAACTATCATTTATGTATGTATGTATGTATGTACAATATTTTATTTGCTCATTGCTTTTCTGCCCACCGAGGCTCTCAAGGTGATAAACAATTAATAAAACCCAATAAAATTGAAACAGAATAAAAACAAACACATTCTTAACAGGCTAAGACAGTTTTAAAAACCAAAGGCTTGGTGGAACAGTACAGTTTTCACTGACTACCTAAACCCAATAGGGATGAAGCCAACCTGATCTTCCTTGGGAGGGGGTTCTAAAGTTAGGGTGCAGCTACAGAGAAGGCCCTGTGTACTGTACCCACCAAACTAGCCTGTCTTGTTGGTGGGACATACAGCACAGACTCTGATGAAGATAACTAAGTATGGGCAGGCTCATATAGGAAAGGGTGGTCTTTCAGATATCCAGACCCCAAGCGCTTTAGTGCTTCATAGAACAAAACCAAAGCAGCTTGAATTTGACTCAAAAACAAAATGGAAGCCAGTGCAATTGTCTCAAGACCAGTGTTATATACTCTCTAAAGCACACACCAGACAACAGTATAGTGCTAGCTTTAGTTTCCAAACACTTTTCAAAGGCAGCCCAACATAGAGTGTGTTACAGTCATCTAAATGAGAGGTAATTAAGGTCTGAATCTCTGTGGCCAGATCCACCTTCCCCAGGAAGGTGTGAAGAAGGTGTACCAGCTGAGACTGTGCAAGGTGCTCCTGGCCACAGCAGCCACCTGGCTCTTCAGGAGCAAAGCTGAGTCCAAAAGTACCCCCAAGCTGCAAACCTGGTCCTTCAGAGGGAGTACAACCCCAACCAGAACAGGTCAGACCTTGAGCCCACTTGTCCACTGATCGAAAGAGCCTCCAAACAGGCCATTCAAATGGCAAACACGGTTCAATGCAAGCAAGTGTAAAGTGATGCACGTTGGGGCAAAAAATGAAAAAAAAAAATCCCAACTTCAAGTATAGCCTGATGGGATCTGAGTTAGCAGTGGCTGACCAGGAAAGTGATCCTGGTTTTGTGGTGGACAGCTCAATGAAGATGTCAACCCAGTGTGCGGCCACTGTAAAAACAGCAAACTCCATGTTAGGCATAGGAAGAGAATTGAGAATAAAACTGCCAACATCATACTGCCTTTATACAAATCTATGGTGTGACCACACTTAAAATACCATGTACAGTTCCTGGTCACCACACCTAAAAACAAACAAACAAACAAAACAATAGATGTAGAGCTGGAAAAAGTGCAGGAAAGGGCAACTAAAATGATCAAGGGGATGTCGTATCTCCCCTGTGAGAGAAGGTTACAACAGCTGGGATTGTTTAGCTTGGGGAAAAAAAGGAGGGTAAGGGGAGACATGACAGTGGTGTACAAAATTATGCCAGGTGTGGAGAATGTAGAGAGGGAGACATTTCTCCCCCTCTCTCGTAATATTCAGACCCAATGGGGACATCCCATGAAGCTGCTTGGTGGGAGTTTCAGGACAGATAAAATAAAATACTTCTTCACACAGCATTGTTAAATTATGGAATTTGCTTCCACAAGACATAGTGATGGCCACCAATTTCAATGGCCTTAAAAGGGGGTCAAATTCCTGGAGGAGAAGGCTATCACTGGCTACTAGACCTGATGGCTATGTGCTACCTCCAGTACCAGAGGCAGTGAGCCTAGGTACACCAGTTGCTGGGGAACATGGGTGGGAGGGTGCTGTTGCGCTTATGTCCTGCTTGTGGTTCCTGGTCAACAGCTGGTTGGCCACTGTGTGAACAGAATACTGGACTAGATGGACCCTTGGTCTGATCCAGCGGGGCTCTTCTTATGTTCTTATGATGTAGTTACTAACATTTTAATATTCTGTTTCACGTTCAGGGTAAGAAGGGTGACGTTGGTCTCCCAGGAGTTGATGGATTGCCCGGACCTCCAGTAAGTAATCCTTAACAGTTTACAAATCTGATGTTAATCAAAAGGGCATGAAACCCACACTTTAATACAACTGCTTGCCGTACTTAAGGACAAGAAGTAATTTCCTTCCAGTGTGGATAGGTTAATGTAGGTTTTGTTCTGTTTTCTTTTATTTACACCCCCATGTAATGTCTAGCTTGGCTTATTTGCATAGAACCCCTGTAACTACCTTCGCAAAGGGCACCTGCCCTTTATTTGTGGCACATCTCAAAAGCCAGTTGTTTACTATCTGCCCTTTGAGAGGTGTATGACCCACTAGCAGCATTGGGCATCACCACTGGTATACAAAATTCTTTGAAGGCATCATCAGCGCCCCCCCCCCCCGCCCCAGGCCCAAGCCCTTTAGAACTTACAGCTACTGCCAGTAACTATGCCCTAGGAAAGGGACTTCAGCCTTTTAGAATGAGAAAAAAAGCCTGCACAAAATCTGGGAACCAGTAACCAGTTACCAGTAACTATTACCAGTAACCAGTAATGGATCCCATTACTGTAGCCAGTTACTGTTACCTGTAACCAGTAGCCAGTAACCAGTTACTGTTACCAGTAACCAGTAACTTTTTACCTCCTGCCAGTAACTAAGACCCAGGAGAGGCATTTCAACCTTTTAGAATGAGAAAAAACAAAAATCTGCACAAAATCTGGGAAACCACCAAACTATCAGTGGTTGGGGGAAAGGGGGTGGAGCCAGGGGAATGGGTCATGGCCATCTGGGAAATCCTGGATACCTAGATTGGGACCACAGGAGGGCTGGATTTGGCCCCTGGTCCTGAGGTTTCCCATCCCTTGTCTACATTTTCTCATAGGATGCTAATACACCCTGTAGAACATTATGTAAAGTGAAGGAGGTGTATGAAATATAAAGCCATTTTGAAAAGACTTGGTTTGGCATTAAATGTGCAAGGAGAGCCAGCTAACCCAAGCTCTTTGGAGTTACATTTTTAATAGAAAATATTATACCAGCTGTGCTATTTTAGTGTTGAAAAAAGAAGAGGTTGATGAAGCATCTGCTTTGCCTTTCACTCAATACAGCCTGAAATTTGATGTTAACCCAAAAAATCAGAGAACCCCAGTTAAGCCAAGGAATGGAAAACTGACTGGGCCTTCGCTCTTCATGTTAATAAGATACCAACCTTTCCCTACCTGAGTTTACTTTAGTATATCCAAAACCTTTTCTTCTTTTTTTCAAGTGGTAGATTCCACATTTTTTTGACTCACTTTTTAAAGTCCTGGCATCTTGGTTGCATGAAGGAACAATGAAAACCTGGAGTGAAATGTCCACTGATGTTTCCAAACAAGATCATGACCAGGTGACAAGCCTTAATGTGGAAATTTGGGGTGAATTTGGATGTTTCTGTCCAAGAAAAGTATCCAAGGGAAGCAAAAACGTTTCAAGGAGACTCACAACATTTCTCAGGGAGATGGAAAGGGGTTCACACATGCCTGCTCAGAACTCACCAAAAAAAAATAATAATTATGTGCCACTTGAGTGTACTTTGCTCTGCAAGCTTCTGCTTGCTTCCAGGAAATGTATTGTAAAGGCCCCATAATGATGAATTCTAGAAGTGTGGCCAGGTTAGTTTGTTGCTGCAAAATCATCCAAGCGTCCTGTGTCACCCAAAGGAATAAAGTTGCACTCCTGTGTATGTTTACACAGAAAAAAGTCCTAGAACTCTCAGCATTCCCTAGCCAGCACGGTGAATGCTGAGATTTGTAGGATTTTTTTCTGTCTAAACATACATTGGATTGCTCCCTAAGGCTGCAACCATATGCACTCTTACCTGGGGGGTAAGGCCTATTGAAATCTATAGGACTTATTTCTGAGTAGACATGTAAAAGATTGTGCTGCACATCTACCTGGGAGTAAAGCCCACTGAACTCAGTGGTTCTTACTTCTGAGTAGGCATGCATAGGATTGCACAACATAATGCATATTTATTTTGTCTGAGCTTTCATGAGCTAGAGAGCTTGGATGAGCAACTTCTGGGGCCATTTTAGCCCCCCACGACCCATCAGGGGTTGCACCCCGGTCTCCACCACTGAATTTGCTGCAAGGACAGGAAATAGAACAGTGGTTTGCTGTGAAATCCAGTGGCAGTGGCAAAAAGGAGGCTTATTTAGCTCTGTTTTGAAGCTTAATCGGCCATTTTTGCTGCTGCTCCACCACCAGCGAATTTTGGCAGCAAAGGAAATTTGGTGATGTCAGCAGCAGGGAGGCTGTATTGTGGCCCACAGGCCATGTGTTGCACACCCCTGGGCTAGAGTATCAGATAAAATGGGCTCTGGGCCATGCAAGCTTTTGTTGTTGTTGTTCAGTCGTTCAGTCGTGTCCGACTCTTCATGACCCCATGGACTATAACACGCCAGGCCTTCCTGTCCTGCGCTCTCTCCCAGAGCATGCTCAAGTCCATATTCATTGCATCAGTGATGCTATCTAGCCATCTCATCCTCTGCCGTCCCCTTCTCCTTTTGCCTTCAGTCTTTCCCAGCATCAGGGTCTTTTCCAGAGAGTTTTCTCTTCGCATTAGGTGGCCAAAATATTGGAGCTTCAGCTTCAGTATCTGTCCTTCCAATGAGCACTCAGGGTTGATTTCCTTTAGGATTGACTGATTTGACCTCCTTGCAGTCCAGGGGACTCGTAAGAGTCTTCTCCAGCACCACAGTTCAAAAGCATCAATTCTTCGGCGCTCAGCCTTCCTTACAGTCCAGCTCTCATAGCCATACATTACTACTGGGAAACATGCAAGCTTATGCAATAGTAAAAGTGATAATCTTCAAGGTGTCATAAGAGCTTTCCTTGTTTCCCATAAGGAGAGTTCATCTGAATGAGAAATGAGGAAAGGAGGGGCAAGGAGAACCTGGAGGGAGCAATCCTATGGCTACTGGACAGTGGCTAGATGGCCTTAGGATATGTTGTTTTCCGGGAACCGACCTCAGAACCTGCGCTCCAAGGTCGGTTCCTGGAGAGCTGACTTCCCCCCATTTCCATGCTGCGGAACAGCCCCGTCCTCCGTGCTCGCAAGAGGTGCACGGAGTGGCCGGAAAGGGGTGTGGATGGGGGAGTTCTGGGGTGGGGAGATCGTAACTGCCTGAATGACACATCCTATGTGTCGTACAGCAGCCTCCTTCCCCGCTTCGTCCTCCCGTGGCTAGACAGCCGCAATTAGCTGTCTAGCCAAAAAAGCAGGGCAGGAGAAGCACGGAGGGAATGATCCCCTCCGTTCTTCTTCTGCCCTGCTTTGGATAGGCGGTTGCCTCCGAGTTCACAGGCGGCTGCCTATCTATAGGATTGCTTCCTTAAAGTGATAATCTTCAAGGTGTCATAAGAGCCTTCCTTGTTTCCTATAGGGAGAATTCATCTAAATGAGAAAAAAAAGGAGGGGGAAGGAGAACCCTTAGTCTGCTATATATGGATATACACACACACTTTAGGTTTAGCAGACTTATGGTGAACGTTGTTTGTGTTTGTTTGGTTTTTTTCCTCCCCCCCACCTTTTTTGTATGCTGCTTTGCTTCAAGGCACCATGTTGAAAAGTAACAAAAAAGAAAATGAAACCTTTTCATCATGAGACAAGAAATCCCAAACTTGTGCCCTTCTATTAAGTTACTAATTTAAACAAATAGCTCCTTGCCCTCATGCTGAAAGCCTGCGATACTCTCCAGAGGCGTGTGCTGTGCAGAGATCTGGCCATGCTCTGCATTCTGATAGCCTCTGGGCACTTCAGAGCAGCTTTGCTTTGTTTTGTTTAGTTGAGAAAGCTATTTATTTTCTAAAATAATGCTGGCCCTCAGCCCGTCGGGCCGCCTCACTTAATAACCTGGGACTTGGCTCGTTTGTGGCATTATAAAGCAAGCACTTCAGATGATCAGAAAGGCAAAGGAGCCATTTCCATTGTGCCGTTGCTGTGTAATGGCCAAGTACTTAGCATTTTCCTGTAATTTTCCTACTATTATATTAGTGTTCAAGGCCAGTTTTGAGGAGACAATGCCTATTGTACTTTCTGTGGCGTCCCATTAGCATAAGCATCCAAGCACCACACAAATCTAATGCGGTTACCGCCATGCAACCTCCCTGGTGAGGTAAAAGGTATTTAAAAAAATATGCAAAGGCAGCTTTGTATTCATAACTGACATGTTTCACAGGGTTTAGATGGAATTAGAGGGACGCTTTCTCAAAATGAATGTTTGCACCAGATTCCTTTGAGGTTTACAGCCTGACATGGTTTTTTTTTGGAAGTACGATCCCCAAGTATGGGAAGCAGAGCTTACTCCCAAGTAAGGATGCACAGGATGGCCACTTTGCTGCCCATTCTTGTGCATGTCTACTCAGAAGTAGTGATGTCACAAGGCATCAGATGAAGGGCAATCATGTATACAGGGGGGACAGACAGCTTTCCCTGTAGCGCCATCCTGAGCTCATGTGGCACCAGTGGAGGCTGGTGGGTCTGATTTCAGTGGGGCTGTGAATCCATTCTGGGGTTCAGTTAGAACCAGCCAGAACTCTAAAAGAGCTATCTAAGGTGCTGAACTCTATCCCCCAAATCGGTTCAGTACCTTGGATAGGTCCTTTAGAATTCTGGCTAGTTCTGGCTGAAACCCAGAATGGATACACAGCCCCACCAAAATCAGAGCCACCAGCTTCCAGTGGGTGGCATTGATGGTCCCACCCCAGGGCCATGTGTTAGGCCTGCATGTCTGCAAAAGAAAGTGATTGGCATTCTAGAATGGGGAAAAGCCTTGTGCTTAGCGGTCTATATGCATAGTCTTTCCATTGCAGACTTTCACACCCAATGCATAGATGCGGGAGGATGGGCCAGAGGTGCAATCCTGCAGCATTGTTCTGCACATGATTTGCCTTCACATGATGCACACTTCAGGAAGTCTACAAAGTTTCATTATATAGATCAGCACTCTGTCCCCACTGTGGCCAACTAGATACCTATGGGAAGTCTACAAATATAGGACATGTGCATTAGCACTCTCCTGATCATGTTCTCCAACAGAGAACATGACCCAGAGGCATACAGAAGCATAGTACCTCTCCTATTGGATGTAATATATACCCATCATGACTAGTAGCCATTGATAGCCTCATCCTCTATAAATAGAGCAGCTTGTCCAACAAACTTCATCAATGCTTTCTATGGCTGATTCTGGGCAGTGCAGAGCGACCCACCCGAGAAATTTCACTTGTCATTAAAACTCTCTTTGGTTCAATTAAAATCCCTTGGACATTTTTTCCTGGGCAGGAACCTTCAAATTTGCCTCAGAATTTCCATTAGGCAAAAACAGTGGCAATTCAAATGCAGATGTCCATTTTCCAGCTAGTGCTTCTGTTCTAGGCATATCAGACATTTTCAGCACTCGAGGGCTCTATGTTTGCATGCTCATGTATTGGGCTAATGTGGGAAGGGGGATGTGGGCGCACGCATAAGCCCTGGCCCCAGTGTCCCCATCTGCCCAGCTTCCATTTAGATCTTCTCAAGCATGAAGGTCTGAAAATGACCCTGTTCGCGTCTTTGGCTGAACATGCTTACAGAGCTCTCATGATCAGGAATTCTGCCAAATCAGGGTTTCCGATAATGGGAGCTATCTAAGTGCATTCAGCCGAATGAACTTAGAGACCCCTTTTCAGACTTTCATGACATCTAAATGGAAGCCAGACATATGGGGACACTGGGGACAGGGCTCATATGTGTGCCCACATCCCCCACACCCTACGTGTGAGTAGCTGAACAACTGGATAGGGCTAAAATCTGTGTGTGTGTGTGTGTGTGTGTGTGTGTGTTCGTCATTGGACAACTTTTCTTCCATTAGGTATAATGATTTTGTTCCTATTTCTGGTCATTTTGCCCCCTCTATTGGCAAGATGATTTGAAGCAGCATCGCATAACATTTATTTTCGATTTACATGTCTGCACTTCTTATTTTCTCTAAATTGTTTCAGATAACTTCCCAATTTTCCTTTCTTTTCCCCATTTTTTTTATTTCCCCCCTTCTGCCTCCCTTTCATTTACTTATTTTGTTTGATGTGTCTATGTGCTTATACATTTATCTGCAGAAATTTAATCTCAGATTCTCTTATCTTTGGTGCTATTGAGGATTGTTGCTAAAGTCCTCTCAAATCCAGAACCAGATTTTATGTATGCCCTGCTTCAACTGCCATGGCTTCTGCCCAAGGAAATATGGGAGGTATAGTTTGGTGAGATTCCAAGGCCCTCAAATAGGGCATTCTCACAGAACTACAATTCAAAGGTTTCCTAGGGCTGGTCTGTACCACTTCCATCTGCAACTGAAGACTCACATTACTGAATTCTCTTTCATACAAAACATTCCCTGCACATAGAAAACCAATATGCCAGGGAGAAGGATCATATCCTAGCTTTCTCCCTGATTCTATAAGCCAGGAGATTCTTTATTTGATATAAAGGTTAATTCAACCTTGTGAGTCTGAAATGGTATAGCCCTTACACAGATGACTTGCCTCTGTGAGAAATGGACCTTAGAATCTGCATGTTCATTTGTTGTCATGGTGACCATGGCTCTCTTGGGACAGATGAATAATTATGTTGACACTTCTTTTCTTCTTCAGATAGAACTGAACACAATAAAACTTGCTTGTTGACGGATGGGTTTTGCATTCATGTGATCTCACCTCCACCCTGTTCACAGAGGAAGGATGCTACATGTTCACTTTCTTTAGGTTGCCACTTCTTCCTCTGACAAAGACAGGTGGCATTCAAGGAAGAAACTCTAGAGGTGGAACTTTTCCCACCATGGTGCTCTAGTGATGGGAAAAGCTGCACTGAACTTCCCTCCTGGCATAAGATAGCTGTTAAAGGAACAGGGGTTTCTGTCAGTAAAGAGAGGCGATCTGTGCTGATGAGATAATAAGTCAATGGGGTTTTATGTAACATTCTTCTCATGTTTTTTTTTTCCCTCACAGGGTTCCCCTGGACCTCCTGGAGTTGCTGGTCCTCCTGGGCTTGCTGGACCCCCAGTAAGAAAGTTTCTTTCATAAAAAGTTGACATTGGCAATGTCAGACAGCATGAGGGCTTCCTAACTTTACCACAGATAGAGCCGTCCCCCTATTCTGAGGGTGCCTCAAGTGACAATTTTGGGGGTGCCATTACAGGTCTCAGAATGGAAGACAGATGGATTTGACCCAAGTGTGGGGTGGGGGTTCTTCCGGCACAAGCTCCAATGAAATAAGTGGAAGATAAGCCAGCACACAGATTGCTTTGTCACAGCTCCCACATATGAGTTGAGACTATGCAGGAGAATGTTCCCTCTGGGTTGAACTGCATGTTAATTAGCATGGAGGGAGGTGTCATTTGAAGTTTTCCACCTCAGACAGAAAGGACAACAACAACAAAACCTCTTTGGCCAGGCACTGGGTAATTGTAAAATGTCAGCACAGAAACAGTATGGTTAGTAGAAACTGTATTAGAATCTCTCTCTCTCTTATAGGTGGGCAACTTTGGGAGGTCGGGGGGGGCATTTTGCCACTGGGGACCCCCTCAGATGAAAAACATATTTTAAAAAAATGAATACATCATATCTGTACTGGCTACGGAGCACCAAAATGGTCAAAATTAGCTTACTTGAAAATTACCTCCATAGCAGCTACAGAACACCAAAAGCATCAAACGTGCAAACAAGCGAATTTTGACCCTTTTGGTGATCCATAGCCACTACAGATGCCATTTTTCCCCTTTAAAAATGAATTTGGCAGTAGTGGGGGGGGGTACATGTGGCCCATGGACTGCATGTTGCCTACCCCTGATACATAGCAATATATATGAACATAACTTTTGGAAATCCTTCCAACCGTCATGTAAGGGAAGTCAGTATTGTTATCCCTATATTACTGATTTAGGGGTGGGAGGCTGAGGCTCAGTGAAGAATGGCTTTCCTGAGACCCTACTCCACTTAGTTTCTGGTTACAGTAAAATTGGAACTGGGAACTTCTCTATTCACAGGTAATTGTTTTAATCACAGGGCCAGCCCTACTATTAGGCAGAGTGAGGCAATCACCTCTGGTGGCAGATGCTGGGCAGGGGGGGCAGCAGCCTCTCAGCCATTCCTCCTGAACTCCCTGGCCATTCCCGTCTGTTGGAAGATAAAAGTGTGTGTGCCACATAGCCTGTCTTGCACCCCCTAAATGGGGCTTCTGCTCGCAGATGTGGTGAGGGATGTTGTCCCATTGCCAGTGTTGATGTACGATTCATCTGCCAGTCCAGTTGGCTTCTGTATGTGGTGTGCGTGTCTGTGTGTGTGCATGACCATCTTGTCCTTTTCCACAAGTCGCAAAATGTCCTGGGCTGGCCCACTACTACGAACGGCTGGTGGGTGGCAAATATCATGCTGCTGCAAAAGCCAAGCTCTGATAACTTTGTTGGCTTGTTTGTGTTCTAGGGGCCACCTGGCGAAATTGGCAGCAATGGGCAGCCTGGACCACCTGTAAGTTGTTTCAGGGCTTAAGATAGAATTTTAAAGGTGGGAGGGGAGGGTGAATGGACAGCATGCCATTTCTCTCATTCTGATGGGACGGGACTTTCCTACCTTGCAACTGAGACATCAGCAACCTTTAAGGATGTTAAAATTCCAAGATGGCAAATATGGGTTGAACATGCCAGTGTGAGTCCTTTCAGAAGCCCCTCTGCTTCTAGACCAGGGGTGCAGAACCTCTTTCATCCCAAGGGCCAAATTCAGTTTTAGAGAATCTCTTGGGGGCCACGTTCCAGTGGTGGGCGGGGCTGAAGGAAAACAGGACGGGGCCCAAAATGCAAAAGATACAAAACATACCAGTGTATTGTAGCTTAAAGCTCTTACTGTCAGTAACGAAGCCTTAAAAGAAGCATTTCAGCCTTTTAGAATGGGGGGGGGGAGGAATACACAAAAGCCAGGAAACCACCAAATGATTGATAGTCAGGTGAAAGGGGGTGGAACCAGGGGGAGGTGGTGTGACCATCTGGGGAGCCAAGACCTTACCTGCCAATCCATGATGGAAATGGCATTCTTTCTGTGTCTTGTCTCCTGTGAACTTCACATAAATCAGTCTTCAGCCTTTTAAAAAGACCTGTTGTGCTTGCCTTGAATTGGCGAGGTCAGCTAACTCTCATTGCTGCACAATGTTTTACAAAAGCAGGAACCATCTTTTCTCCAAAGTAGCATCACAATTTTCCCTTTAAGTAAAATGCACTGGCAGTTCCACTGTCCTACTGACACCGGTAGTGTCAGTAGACAACAAAAAGCATTGTTGTCTAAGTGCACAATCCCACGCATGGTTAGACAGAAAAAAGTCCTACAACTCCCAGCATGCCCCACCTGGGGAATGTTGGGAGTTTTAGGACTTTTTCTCTGTCTAGCCCTACATAGGATTGCACCCTAAGTGTACATCCTGCAGTGCAACCCTTGAACAAAGTATTTAGGTTTACCTATGTCTTTGGGACTTTTTCTTTGGCACTGCTGACATCTCGTGGCCATTTCTGAGACTGCTCTGTTGAACAGAAAGCTATATCATTGTTGTCCTGTTTTCACGCATGGATTGATGTGGGCCAGACGTAATGGTCGAAAACTGCTGTGCGTCCCTCAGATTGTTGTTTCGTCTCTTGATGGAGTTGTGGGAGGATTGGGTATCACCTACAACACAATAATTTATGTTAACTTCTCTCCGGTGGTGGATCGTTAGGTTTTATTGGGTTTCTTGGCTTTAGTTTATTGTCTGACATGTACTTTTAGTTTTTTGTTTTAATTTTTGGTACCAAGAATATTTTGGAAGATGAGCAGGATATAAACAATAGAAATACATTATGAGTACAAGTAGAGGCCCTTAAAAAAACTGTATTTGTTTTAATTTGCAATACATTTTCTTTATTTCCTCATTTTCTCTCTCTATTTCACACTCACCCATACGCATTACTCACATACTCCATTCACATACTCCCTTCTCTCTCTCTCTCTCTCTCTCTCTCTCTCTCCCTCTCTCTCTCTCTCTCTCTCTCTCTCACACACACACACACACACATATGCCTGTTAAGACAAAGACACAATTATTAATGGTACCACCTCCTTCCTTCTCTGCACCCCTTCCAACCAACAGCCCATCATTTCCAATATTTGTGTGTAGGGATGTCAGAGAATTCCGCCACGGATCTCGGTGAGGCCGAATGACCGTGCATTCGGCCCCCCGAACTCCATGGTGAAATGGCCTGCCCCCCGCCCCACCCGCGTATCCCCCCCCCGGGACGAGACTTACCTGGGGCGGATCTTCCGGGCGGCGGCGGCAGCTCCAGCGGCAGCTGCGGCGGCGGCAGCTGCAGCAGCTGGTCTTCTGACCAGCTGCCGCTGCCGCCGCCACTAACAGTCTTGTAAAAAAAAAAAAAAACACGTGATAGGCTACGTAAAGATTTACGTAGCCTATCATGGCTAGGCTTAAAAAAAAACACACACGACATAATAGGCTACGTAAATCTTTACTTAGCCTACATGGCTGGGTGGGTTTAAAAAAAAAAAACATGTATGCAAATGGCGGCGGCTATGGCCGCCGCCATTTGCGTTCCTTATTTTTGGCCATCTTAGTCTACGTAAATATTTACGTAGACTATGACGATGAAAATAAAGGGGAATGCAAATAGTGTAGCGGGCGCTATTTGCATCCCTTTTTGATTCCCCTACGTAAATATTTACGTAGGCAAAAACGGGGAATCAAAAAGGGACGCAATAGCGCCCGCTACACTATTTGCATTCCCCTTTATTTTCGCCATCATAGTCTACGTAAATATTTACGTAGATTGAGGGCAAAAATAAGGAACGCAAATGGCGGCGGCCAAAGCCGCCGCCATTTGTGTACGCGGTTTTGTTTTGTTTTGTTTTCCCCAGAGCCCTCCACGGCCAGAAATCCGGCTGTGGACGGCTCAGGCCTGGCTGGGCCTGGCGGGCTGCTCAGCACCAGGGATTCCGGGGGGGGAGGAACGGAGCGCCTCCCCCCCGTTGAGGATTCCGGGGGGAGGGATGGAACACCTCCCCCCCCACCATCAACATAATCCGTGAAAGGTAAGTGACTTTCGTACATCCCTATTTGTGTGCTGGCTAGGGATGTTGGAGAAATCTGCAATGGAACCAAATGAGTTTGGATTTCAATGAATCTGACCCACAGATTCTGCAGTGGGCTGGCTTTTCCCATGTCAAGCGGATTCCCAACTTTCCCGAATTCTGCGCAAATTTTGCCTGTAGAAAAATACACAAAATTAAAAAAGGCGAGCCAAATATGTGAATTTTCCCCATAAGCTGAAGTGTGAAAATGTGCATTGCATTTTGGAGGAATGTGCACGGGGGGGGGGTAACATTTTTGCATGTGCAAATTTGTGCAAATGTGACTTCGTGCAAATTTGGAAACTAAAAAAAATCCGATTCTGTTGGGGGGGGGGGGACGACAGAATGAATGGCAGCTGAGAATCTGTGAAACACAGGCAGAATGGATTTTACATAATCCGTTCATCCCTAATGCTGGCTGCTAGTTTTGTTCATTTGTTTTTAAATGTGAAAGAGAATACTCTTAAAACATCTTATAACATAGAACTTTGGAACCCTACCATGGGAAGCTTGTTTGGCCCCAATACTGATGGTGGGGTTTATTTGTTATGAATGCCTTACAACAGGGGTGCAGAACCTCAGACTTGGGGGCTACATCCTGCTCTCCTGGGGTCCCAACCTGGTCCTCTAAGCTTCCACAAATGGCTCCACCCCCTTTTTCCAACCACCATTCATTTGATGCTTTCCTGGCATTTGTCCTGTTTTCCCAATTCCAAAATGCCCGCCCCGAGGCTTAACTACTGGCAGTGAGAGTTCGAAAATAAAACATGCTGTTATTTTGTTGTTGTAGTAGTAGTATTTTGGCTCTGCCCTTTTTGCCTTTGGCCATGCCCACTACTGGAATGCAGCCCCTGAAAGCTTCTCCAAAATAAAATTTGGCCCTCAGGCTGCAAGAAATTCTGCCTTACAAAATCACGTGTATTTCACCATCTTTTTTGGCCTACACTTTCTCCTGGAGATTCTTACCACCCCTCTAAACTCCCAGTTATTTATTTATTTGTTTGTCTGTTGTATTTAAAACATTTGTATCCTGCCCTATATCCTTAAGATAGGGCAGTGTACAGATAAAATCAATTTAAACCACATTAAAAATAAATAATTTAAACAGCTGAAAACATATTAAATTGTTAAGCTAGCTAATACCAATTCAAAATCAAAACCAATAAATCAGTTAAAACAGTGTGCAACCTCAGGGAAACCAATTAGCCCTCAGAGACTTTGGTAAAAAGCCATGTTTTAACTTGGCACTGAAATGAAACCATTGTCTGTGCCAATCAGGTCTCCAAGGAGAGAGGTACCACAGCATAAAAGGCCCTCTCCCACATCCCACAATAGTGTACGTCTTGCACTGGTGGGATGCAGAGAGGGCTCCTCCAGTAGATCTCAATTATCATTATCAACACTGAAGTCCTCTACGAGTTACTGCCCTTCCTGTTTTTTCTTCGGAATCCCTTACTAGGGATGTCACTGAACTTGATCTGTGCTGATGCCCCCCCCCATCTTGTTTTGCCTCAGTGTAGTGGTGATGGTCATGGCATATCCAGTCCCACCTCTTCCTCTGTTGCTGTTTCTTGGACTTCAGGATTCAGGGGAGAGGGGGTTTAGCATCCACTCTTCACCTCTCTCCCTGGGCTCTCTCTCTCTGGGTTATCAGCCAGCCTTCCTTGTCATGCCTAGTCAATTTTTAAGTAGATGCCACATCCAGGGCAATCTCTGAGAACATCCAATTGTGTTACCTCGGCATGGACTATGAGCCCAATCTCCCGTATGCTCCAGAGATCATGAAGGCATATGGAACATCCCTCAGGAATGAAGAGAATAGACTTGGATCCCTGTGTAAGGAATGCCTCTGTATGCTTCTTGCTTCTTTGACTGCAATGGAACTGAATCAGAGTGACCATGTGTTTCTTCTTGAAATGTGGAAGATATATGCCATCTCGTGTAAAGTAAACCAAATCATACCCAGCCCCGAGAATTGATTTGTGCATTTTGTTTTTGTTTCAATTCTGTTTAGGGTTTACCTGGAACATCAGGACAGGATGGCTTACCTGGACTTCCTGGCTCAAAGGTAATCAGTGCTAACATTTGGCAAAATAATGCTGATCACAACATTCAGTTGATTCATGCTTAGGGATGGATGGGCACACCCAAGTCTGCACTCAGCAGGTGCTCAAAGACTGGTCTGGGCGCACCCCAAAGCTGCCCGCTGCTCCATGCAAGCTGCCATTTTTACAGAAGATGGGGATCTAGATTTTCTGTATATCTGATGTTGTACACAACGGCAGCTTTAAAGGGCCATTTTCATGACATTAGATATACAAAAAAGGTGGAAATGGTCCTTTATGGAGGATCAATCAGCAGGAAAGTGGGCTGCTCAACCTGTTACATGCTCTCTGATTCTTTTGTATGAAATGCTCATAAACTAGGATGGGTGAAGAAGTGATGTTTGCATTCATTCACCAGGATTTTCCGAACATCAACTTGATGTTTGTCTTTCCTCATTCACCACGTTCATTTGCAATCTCTGTTCATGTTGCACAAACAGGAAAACTGTGCAAAAGTGACGAAAAGGAAAAATATGCAAAAAATGTACAATTTTCCCAAAGTGCACACACTGTTGCTCATAGACTACAGTGTGAAAATGTGTATATTTTTGAAAAATGCACGTGTTCATGTTTGAAAATCTGCAAACATTTTCGGAGAACACATGCTTCTGTTCATTTCCTCATTCAAAGTTTTGACCATAGCATGTTCGGATAATTTGCAAACATAAATGAAATTCTCATAGATCCCTGGTTCAAACCTATTATTTCTTCAGCTGGTCCCACTTCCAGTTTTTGAGCCCAGCTTGGGGATAGGAGAATCTTTTACAATGACCTAGGAATATTTGCAGGGGAGGATAAGTAAGTGGGGATATGTCTACACACTTCCCATTACTGGTGTAAGCTTCTAATTGCTTGGGGTTATTATTTAGAGAATGGAGTTGTCACATTCCCTTGGCCCCCACCTTCCTCATGCACACACACACAAGAAGAGAGGCTTCAGTCTCACACATTTAATTCACTATCAACAGGTGCAAATCCCCGAAGACTCTCAGGCTACAAAGGAATAACAGCAGGGAATCCAAATGGGATCTATGATGTTGCTAGCAGTTTGAACAGGGACTTGCTGGCTAGAATAACTTAGGAAGGGAAACCCCTCCCATCCAGTGATGCTCCCCTATGTTGACCCTCACGCATCACCAACCAGGTCGACCGTCTGAGCTCCGCCTCTAACTTTTCCCACTTCACTCTGCACCGCGGTCTAGCATCCCTCAGGTCACGCCCCACACTCTCCTCCTCCTCCTCCTCCTGGATTCTCATGGAGGAGGGAAGGGGGGGGGCTTCAGGTCCAGCCATCTGGGTGCTAGCATCCTGAGAAGCACGCCTATCCATATCTGAACTCGCTCGGGAAGATGCCTCCCCTGGTTCTGGCTGTTCCCCTTCTGAATCTGGAATCTGAACTGCTAACTATCTCCATATGCTCAGAGTCAATCCTGAGTGACAGGGGAAAGCTCAGACCATAAGAAATAATGAATATTGCTAAGATACTCAACATGCTGAAAACTGCTTGCATTGAATGAAATATGTATTTGACAGCAAGCAAACATAGGAATGAGCGGACTCACCTGTGACCAGCTTCATCGGGTGCTTGCTGAGCTGCTGCTGCCACCCACCCCTGCTTGTGGTGCTGTGCGAGCTTCTCATTGCCTTGGTGAGAGCCCAGTGAGGTCATGGGGCCATCTGCCCTTGTGAGCCACTATTTTGCACAACAAAATGTTCTATTCACACCTGTAATGTTGCGCAAATGGCCCCTTCACTGCTGCCAAATCTGTAACATTCCCTTCCTGGAAGAGCCCTAGCCACCACTGTTGTGCAGAAATGGTGGCTTGCAACAAGGGCGGGCAGCTGCCAGATGCTCGCTGAGCCCCAGGGCACTCGCTGAGCAGATCTGTGAATGATCTGCAGCTTAGTGAGTGGGGCCCCGGGGGCAGGCACGGGGGAGTCCATCAGACTCCACCTCCCCCCGTGGATAGTCTTCACATCCCTAAGCAAACATTGCCATCTTGAAAAAGAATACACTGTTCAAAATGCACCCGGAATTAAATTAATCTTGGCATGCTTCTGAAAATAAATACATATTTCAGTGCCTAAGGGGTTTACCTTGTCTTATCTTTTTATTTTTTTCAGAATGGTTAAGAGCCCTCCTTCCAGCCCACACCTCTTCCTCTCTAAGGATGCAATCCTATGCATGTTTAGATGTGGAAAAAAATCCTACAATTTCCAGCATGACTGGCTGTGGAATGATGGGAGTTGTAGGACTTTTTTTCCATCTAAACATGCATTGGATTGTGCCTTAAATTTCCACACACCAATACTAGTGTTCCAAGGGATAAATGGAGTTTCCTTGAAACATCCAGTTCTGCCCTTTGTCAAATGTTTTATTATATAAAATCTGTCTCATGTTTTAATTTCTTACAGGGAGATAGAGGAGAAAGAGGAGAACAGGGGTTCCCTGGAAAAACTGGACCCAAGGTAAAAAATCTGCATTTCTTACAGCTGATGTCAGCCACATTAATAATAATTAAAAAATCATCTATTCTGCTCCTATGATTCAGTCAGAGATAACATATACCAGGCCAAACATTCTCGCTTTTCAGTATTTTTTGGTTTAAAGGTTTTATAGGCAGTCTTTCAGCCAAAGCCTTCCAATACTCAGGCTAAAACTACTGATTTGGGTGTGTGAGTGGGTCCAAACACATCCTCAACATCCCTTTGCAAGCAAGCAAGTTTCATCCAAGGATTCTCTTTGCCTCACCCATTCCAGTTAGGGATGGGTGAACTCACCATGGTCCACCTTGCACACCACTGGATGGACTCCTGCCCCTTTATGGTCATCATTTATGCAATATTACTTTTACAGAAAGACCCGAGCTGCCATTTTTTTCAGGAAAGGAATGGGTGGCCGCCAGGTGCTTGCACACCATGTGATGCTCAGCAAATGTGCCAGTAAGCAGTGGGCAGCTCAGTGACTGGGGGCCACCAGACTCCACCCCCCTCTCGGACTCCTGTGACATCCGTAACCTCCCATTTCTCTTTAAGGAATATTTATAACTAGACTGTTGGCTTGCACGTTGGCCTGTCTAGCTGACTTACCTCTTGGTGAGCAGGATAGGGGATGGAGAGGCTCTAGGATGGATCAAGTGGATCCAGGCCTCTCGTCTCTACTTCCCACCCAGCAGCATGCCCCCTTTCCACCTTCCAGCCATGGAGTTTTCTACAGTAACTGTGAGGGAGGAAGATCCATGTTCAGATCTCCTCCTCCTCCATGCTCATAGCTCTGTCTTCAGATGTAGAGAAGGACACTGCATCATCCTATAGCACCACAAATGCTGTCTAGGGATTGTAGGACTGCTGTGTTAGAAATGAGAATTTTGAGAGAAAATACATTTAGAAATGTTTATTTGTGAGAAAATACAGTAATGTTGCATAAATGGCCCCTTTACAGCCTCCATTTACTCAACATTACTTTTACAGAAAAAACTGAGCTGCCATTTTTACACCAGATGGCAGCTTGCTAAGGGGGCAGGCAGCCACTGGGTATTCTCTGGGCACTTGTTGGGTCATCCAGTGGTTCGCAAGGTGGGCAGGGGAGGGCAGTAGCAGTTTGGTGAGCACTCAGCAAGGATGGACTGAGGTGAGTCCGTCCATCCCTAAGGGAGGAGTTTTTGCCTTCATTGTTCCACCCACACTGCCTGGATCTTGCCGGCTGGGCAGAAGACTCCATTGTCAGAACTCTTCCTCTAAAGAGGAACAATTGGATAGAATTGCCATCTAAATATGTATCTTTCAGAATACATATTTGTAAATATATTTTGATACACTGTTGAGTGAAGAACAGCATCACAAAATTCTGAGAAGTGCAAAATCTGAAGGACAGCTACATTCTAATCCGCACATTCGTCTGGGAGGTTTGGATTAGGCCAATTCATATCTGAATTGCAAAAATCAAGTGTCCTCAAGTGTCCCTGTCCCTTCCCCCATTTTTCTACTATAGTTTCCTTTATTCTTCAGTTTCTATAATGTAAAAGGTAATGAAGTTCATTAAGTGGAGAGGACGCTGGGAGTGGGGGAAGAGAGAGAGGTTGTATGGTAATCTGAAATTGCACTTATTTGGTCTGATGCCTTTAATCTATTTTTAATGTGCAATTTCAGGCTTGTGCAATGATGGCATTGACAGAAATACATAGGAATAATTTTAATGAATTGTACTGAGTAAGAGCAATAAAATGAAGTATAATAAAATAGAAACAGTTCCAGCAATCGACAGTAAATGGCTTCAAGGCAAATTAAAATTATAAGATTACAGTATTTTATATTGGCAAATTAACCAATTCCTCTCATTGGCTGACTGGTCCACAAAAGGTAAAGAGTTCATATTTTATGAACTGTTTTATGAAATATGATGGTTCATATTTCTGTTGAAGGGACAGTTTCTTGGAAAGTTTTGAAAACCTCACAGTTCATTTCTGATGCTCATGCAAACCTCTTTGAAGGGAGCTAGATATAAGACAGGATACACCAATTACGAACTTAAGCGCTTTTTGGTCCCACATATTACAAGAAGCAAGATTTAAACACATCCACAGCTAACCAGCTGCAATCGCTAGAATGCAATAGCACTGAATGTTAGCTGGATCATGCCCATAAATTTTTAAAATAAGTTAAAGGGTGCCCACTTCCTGCAAAAATATCAACATTGTCAAATCAAGTGCTGAGTCAACTGTGAAGTACATTGGAACATTTTCTTTTTCTAGCCACTAAGCAGAAAAAGATTCCTTTGGAAATCTCCAAATAGCAGGTTGCCCTGTGCATGCATCCTGTACACCCGTGGGCCAAACTACAGGAGACATTAAATGAGTAATAAAGCATTTTTTAGAATCTAAATTGCTTCAGCGGGGAGCCATGGTGATGATAATTAACATTATCAGAGCAGGCATAGAGAGGGAATTTAACTCTTTCCTACCCTGCTGTGCAAGGAAAATCCCTCATCTGAAGTCTTTTATTCATTCTGAGGAGAGATGAATCAGTAAAACGAATGAGGCAACTCCCAAACCTTTAGGGTTTTGTTTTTTTTCATGCTCAGTAATTTGGGATGGAAGCTTCTTCTGTTGAAAGCCGTTATCCTTATGCTATGGCAAAGCCTTTTAATCTTTCCGTTTCTGCTATTTTTAAATCTGTAATTGCATTTCTAAATCTTTATACTGCTGCTGTTTTTGTTTTTTTAACTTTGGCTTTATACTGTAATTTTAAACTTTTACAAACTTTTATATTATGTTTTATCTTGCTGTATTTTAGCCAACCATCTTAGCCAACAGGCAGGTTTCAAAGAATTGCTCCTCCTCTCCTCCAAGCCTCATTTTCCAACTCCTTTTTTTCCATCCCAGAACTTATCATATCCTTGGGTTCCGCAAGCAACCTGCTTTATTTCTGTACTCAGAGAGAAGATCCATACTATGATTCCACTGTCCAAGGTTCTCCTCTCAATTAGCAAAACATATCCAGTTGTTAGCAAGTTTACAAGTGTGTCTGGAAAACTGGTATTTGCATTGGGAAAAAAATCCACCCAGTTCAGCCGGGGCGGGGGGGGGGGGTTCCTTTCCATGCCTCCTCTAATCCTATTAAATATTACCCCCCCCCAGCTGATGCAATTTGCATTTTAGAAAATCTGCATGTTAGATGCGAAGACATCTTTAACTTCATATATAGCATCTTTCCTTTTTCTTCCATGGTATTTATACAAGTCATACGGAGCCTTCAGAATACTTCAGAATACTGTAATAGGTTCTTTCTTGAACAGAAGAAACGAAGAGTAGTGTTCCCTTCTTATCACTTTGAGAGCTTTCAATAAAAAATGGTATAGAATTTTAAGAAATAACAGAGAAATTGGCTGCCCAATGTAGCCAATAGCCAATTGGCTGGGGCATACGGGGAGTTGTAGGCCTTTTTCCCATCTAAACTTGCATAGGATTGCACCCTAAAACTTATTTTCCCTTTGCTTTTTCAGGGTGAAACAGGAGAGCCTGGCCTACCAGGCATTGTGGGTGAAACGGTGAGTATTGTGCATGTAGCATCATTCCAGTCCAGAGAAGCAACAAGGCCAGATTAGAGCAGCATCTCTCTGAGGAACCAATTATTCAAGATGGGACCACTTGAAAGCTGATCTGAGTGGCACTTCACTCAGCCAAAAACCCTTCAAACCAGTTTAGCAGTTCAGCCACATGGAACTCCATAGGGGTTTCTACCTACAATAATCTTAACAAGAGTGCTCACAGAACTTATGCAAGGGCTAGATGTGTGGTTGCTGGATAACAGAATGGCATTTGCTGTGTCTCTATTGGATACTGAAACTGGAAGCTTGGCAGATGCAATCTAGTGTCCTGGGAACTTGTTCCACTCTGATTTTTTGTTGTTGTTGTTTTTTCTTGACTTAGGGTGAAGCTGGCCTTCCTGGGCCACCAGGTTTGCCAGGACTGAGAGGAGAAAAAGGAGACCAGGTGTGAAGTTTTGGGGTGTTTGCTTAGTTTGTTTTGGGCCTCAAAGCAAATGGTGGTTCTGTTTAAAGAGCAGGTTGATTCGGGCTAGGGATGGTCTCTAGAATGTAGCTTGGAAGCACTAGAGATGTTTCAGAACATAAGAAGAACCCTGCTGGATCAGAGCAAGGGTCCATCTAGTCCAGCGTTCTGTTCACACAATGGCCAACCAGCTGTTGACCAGGAACCCATAAGCAGGACATGAGTGCAACAGCACCCTCCCACCCATGTTCCCCAGCAACTGGTGTACATAGGGTCACTGCCTCTGGTACTGAAGGTAGCACATAGCCATCAAGACTAGTAGCCATTGATAGCCTTCTCCTCCAGGAATTTGTCCAACCCCCTTTTAAAGCCATCCAAATCACTACATCCTGTGGTAGCAAATTCCATAGTTTAACTGCGTACTGTGTGAAGAATTCCTTCCTTTTATCTGTCCTGAATCTCCCACAAGTCAGCTTCATGGGATGACAGCGGGTTCTAGTATTTTGAAAGAGGGAGAAAAATGTCTCCCATCTACATTCTCCACACCATGCATAATTTTGCACACCTCTATCATGTCTCCCCTCACCCTCCTTTTTCCAAGCTGAACAATCCCAGCTGTTGTAACCTTCTCTCATAGGGGAGATGCTCCAGCCCCTTGATCATTTGAGTTGCCCTTTTCTGCACTTTTTCCAGCTCTACAATATCATTTGCTCATGGCTATCATTATTTGATTTACTGCTTGCACTCTGATTGAAGATGCCTCCTGCTGAACTTTGATTTACTGCCTCCTGCTGACCACCTATGGTGTAGCAGCAAACACTTGGGGCACTGCCCAGAGTAATAAAGTAAGCACCCATGTTTGTTCTGTGCCTTACAGGGAGAAAAAGGAAGAGCCGGACTTCATGGATTCAAAGGTGAAAGAGGTGACAAGGTGAGCCTCAACATAACAACTGAAAGAATTCAGAGGCTCACACAAAGAGAACTGAATTACCCCCCCTATGCATACACAAGCAGAGAGATTGTGCCAGGCCCACAAGGCACAAAATAAAATAACCACTAAGCATGATAGATACGGATGCAATCCTATACTCACTTCAGAGGAAGCCCTATTGAACTACATGGGTCTTACTACTGAGGAGACGTGTACAGGATTGCACTGTCAGAGCATAGAAACAGTTGAACGATTGCATCCCAATTTAGCTGGGCCAAATATATTTCTCCTCACGCCTTTCTGAGACCATTAATCTCCTGCAAAAGTTGGGGAGCTACTTTAATAGGGGGGGATTAAAGACGTTTCAGGTGGAAGTGGGTTTATCTTTAAAGACAAAAGTGGCTTGTTTCTTTTTTAACAAGAACAAAATGCTGATGCTCCAAGCGGCAGCTCAGTTGCCCTCGGCAGCCTGGTGGCATTCTCTTTGAAATCTGGAATTGAATGTTATGTCACCAAGTACCATCATTCCTTTGGGCATTCATGGGTAAAAACTAAAATGAAAGATAGCCGCCACGAAAGCTGCTGTGAGCAGAACTAAAGCCAATGCCATGAGCACGACAGCCAGAGGAACTGTTCCCCAGGCAAACTTTGCTGAGTGTAGCCCTACTGGGTTTTTTGCTTGCTTGTTTGTAGGGATGTACGAAATTGGCCTTACCTGGCTCCGCCAGGTTCCGCTGGGTGGGGGGAGGCTACGTCCCTCCCCCCCGGAATCCTCGCCGGCTGGCTGCACTCCGTCGTAGCCTATCACGTCGGGGGTTTGGGTTTTTTTTTTAACCTAGCCATGATAGCCTACGTAAATCTTTATGTAGCGTATCATGTCTTTTTTTTTTTTAACACTGGAAATGGCGGCGGCGGCGGTAGCAGCTGGTCGGAAGACCGGCTGCTGCAGCCGCTGCCACCAAAGCCGCCGCCAGAGCCACCACCGCCCAGAAGATGCGCCCCAGGTAGGTCTCGTCCCAGGGGGGATCCGTGGGGTGGCGGGGGGGTGGCAGGCCATTCCGCCATAGATTTCAGGGGGCCAAATGCACTGGCATTCGGCCTCACCAAGATCTGTGGCAGAATTCTCTGCCATCCCTACAAGTTGTTTGTTTTTGTTTGTAATGGTTGGGAAAAGATCCCAGTTTGTGATGGTTTCATTCCTGAGACATAGCGTGGAACTTAGAAAGCAGAGAGGAAGCACACAATCAGAGAAACTCCGGGCAGGAAGATGTGGGTTTTTAAGGGAGAAATCCTATGGCTGCTAGACAGTGGCTAGACAGCCATAGGATATGGTGTTTTCCAGGAACTGACCTTGGAGCCCACGCTCCAAGGTTGGTTCCTGGAGAACCAACCTCCCAGCACTTCTATGCTGTCTGTAAGGCAGCGTGGAACAGCCCCATCGTCTGCACTCAGAACAGGAGAGTAGAGCACCTGGAAAGGGGTGTGGCTGGGGTGTTCCGGGGTGGGGAAACCGTAGCTGCCTGTACAACACATCCAATGTGTCGTACAGTAGCCTCCTTCCCCGCTGTGTGTTCCCGTGGCTAGACAGCCGCAATAAGCTGTCTAGCTGAAAAAGCAGGGCAGGAGAAGCACGGAGGGAACTATCTCCTCCCTGCTTCTCCTGCCCTGCTTTGGACAGGCAGTCGCCTCCGAGTTCAGAGGCGGCTACCTATCTCAATAGGATTGCTCCCTAAGTGTGTTTTTTTAATTACTATTTTAGCTCATCTCCTATTACTGTATAGTCTGAAAAGACCTTTGGATTTTAGCATAAAACAAGTCAGCAGCGAGAGATGTTTCATTATGTGTGCTCTCTTTGGATGTCTAAGAAATTCATTTTGGGTTAGAATTTACCCAGTTTTCACCTCCAGGAAACAAATGCGGATCTGAAGAAACCTGTGATCAAACTCCGTACCTTTCTGAACTTGGGGCAGAATCTAGGAATAGCCATTATTTGAAAATCCAGCCCTTTAGGGTCCCGACGGATTCTCGCTGCGCACCTGGCTTGGCTGGCATTTGCAAGCTGAGCTGAGGGCACTTCCCAAAATCCAGGAGTTTTCTTAGGGTATTTTCCCATAAATAGAAAGTGGCACAAATTGCACCTGCAATTTGCATAATTTGTGCTAATTACAGCTGTAATTAGCACAAATTAGGAAAGTAAGGCTGTAATTTCCAGAAATTATGCAAATTGCAGCTGCGATACGTGCAACATTCTGTTTATGAGAGAAAAATTCAGAAAATCTGCAACCTGACCCAACTCGATGCAGATAGAGTTGAATCAGCTCTCAGGAAAGTGAGCTGAAGTCTGGGGGGTTGAGCTGATGAAAGCTCTGTGAACTCCATCCCCTGGACGGATTCCTCCAACATCCCTAGCAGAATCCACTGGGGGAACTAATATCACCGCCAATTCGCTTTCACCCTGGTAATTCTGAACCACAAGCAGTGCTCATTCACTGCTTGCGGAATGAAGATTCCACACTTCCAGGGACAACTAGAAATAAGTGTAAACACTCACTTCTGGAATGGGGCATGTTGGTGGAGCTCACATGAGAGAGCTCTGCTGACCTGCCCCGATCCAGAAACTAGCATTTCTGCTCATTTCAGGGCCTCCTCTAGGAAGCATCAAATCCCTGTTGTGCAAGTGGTGGGTCCTGCTTGTGCAACAAAATCGGCAGCAGGAGAATCTGCAGAGTGCAAGGATATTGGCAGGGGCAAAAGAGCCCCATTGGATCCTGCCCTCGCGATGTCATTCGCGGAACAAAGAAAATGAATTTGAACAAGATGTACATTTGAAAAAGGCGAATGAAAGGATGCACTCCTTTGAAAAATGCACACAGACTTGCTTTAATCAATGGGTGAAAAAATGTGTACATTTCAAAAACCGATGCATACATTTGGGAAAATGTGCATGAATTTTCATTTGAAAATAATACAATCAAATGAAGCCCTCAGTCTGGTACAGACATGACTAGGGGTGGACGAAAGTCCCTTACCTTTCGCCGAAGCTTGTTCGCAGTGGGGGGGAGGCGCTTCCCTGCTCCCCCTGTGAAGTTCAGGCCAGGGGGGGAAGCTTCCCGCCTCGCCCCGGCCGAAATTCAGGCCGGGGGGGAGGCTTCCCGCCTCGCCCCGGCCGAAATTCAGGCCAGGGAGGAGGCTTCCCGCCTCGCCCGGCCGCGAACTCGAAAGTTAAAAAAAAAAAAGGCCCCGTGATAGGCTACGTGACGATTAACGTAGCCTATAACGGCTAGATCTGCAAAGTCAGATCGCATAGCGTTGCCCTTATTTTCGCCGTAGTCTACATAAAGATTTACGTAGACTACAGCGACCAAATAAGGAACGGGAATGGCGGCTCCCTATGGGGGCTGCCATTATCCGTACGCGCTTTTTTTTTTTTTTTAAGTCACCCGTGATAGGCTACATGACGATTTACGTAGCCTATCACGGCTGACTTTGCAGATCTAGCCGTGATAGGCTACGTTAATCGTCACGTAGCCTATCACGGGGGCGTTTTTTTTTTTCTTTTATTGGAATGGCAGCGGCGGCAGCCGGTCAAAAGACCAGCTGCTGCTCCCACTCCACACGAACAGCTGCCAAACCGCCGGCCGGACCCGCCGCCGGGAGGGACATTCGGCGAAGGTAAGTCCCATCCCGGGGGTGTGTGCGGGGGCAGGGGGGTTCAGAGGATTTCTCCCCGAAACTTGTTCGGGGGGCCGAACACATTGGCGTTCAGCCCCCCGAAGTTTCGGGAAGAAATTCTCCGCCATCCCTAGACATGACTGGAATGAGTTTCAAGGTGGATTTCAGAGGCGATTCAGTTTTCCTCATTCACACATGTATAGTACTACCAGGTCATATTAATTTTTCTACATGTGGTTCTTTATCCGTGATTACCGGAGTAATTAATCAATGTGAGTGCCTTGAGTGATCGGTATCAAAAAATAAAATAAAATAAAATAGACAGCAGTTGTATGTTTGGGGTAGGGTGGGGGGAACCAAATTTGGACCAGAGGGGAGTCTTTAATGGTCCTGATCCAAATTGAGTGCCCAACACCTGCAACTTACCCTGGGGTGAAAGCTTCCATTGGTGCTGCTATTTTTTTAAAGTAATAATAAATCATTGTAGGGCTAATCACATGAATTAATATCATGCCTAGTTTTGCTCTAAGGTAGAATAATTCTTGTCAGATGAGCTTGTTTGGGGTAGTTGCATCCCACCGGTATGGATGCTGTGCTGTGTGATCATTTCCTGCTTTTACTCCCCTGTCCACCCGCTTCCTTTTTTAGGGTGATGTTGGCCCTCCTGGTCTCCCAGGCCTACCAGGAACGGTAAGCAGCACTGCATTTAGAGTGTTGTGGTGATAATTAAGTGGGCTATAAATGGAATCGGTACCTAAATATGGGGAGGGGGGCACCAATGGTTCGTAAGAGTCAAAGTGTATTTGTTGTTGTTGTGCAATATCAGCAGGTGACCTCATTCAGTGCTCTTGTTCCGGAAGTAGGAGAGTCTGCCCCACAACTGAAATTAATTTTATTACTACATCCTGATAGCTGCTCATTATCTTGCAGCCTGCCTGTGGAACTTTGGGCAGAAAGATGCACTCCTGTAGAAACCTTGAAATGTTAGCATAAAGTGGAAGAAATAACCAGGCTCGGTGCTAAACTGAGATAAGAGGTGGGCAAAGGCTTGGGGGCTGTGTACCCGAGAAGCCCCGAATTGTGCTCCTGTCACAACAAATCCAACGCAGGAAATACGTGTCACAAATGCAGCTGGCAGCAATTCCACTTAGGATCATAGGAACTGATGCAACTGGCGTATCGAAAATCCTCCAGATTGCATATTACGGGGGGGGGGGTGCACGTACATGTATGTGTGTGTTTATCCAGAGATGGGTGGGACTGTTGGTGTGTACAGAAAAAGTATTATATTAAGCAGCCTGAAGCAGGGAGCCTGAAGATTTCTGCTGATGGAAGACAAAAAGCTAATGTGCATCATTCACTCAGCATTCTGTCTTACGATGTTCTTGCATAGCTTCCATTCATTTTAGTGAGGGTTGCAAAAGAGAATTCCCAAGTCAATTCTACTCAGTTGTTTTACTTTTATTTAGAGACTATATATCAGAATTTGGAATTTGAGGTGTAGTGTTCGTATGCCTTATTTTGCAAACTTCCAAGAGATCTTTTACAGATCCCCCCTGCCCCAATTCTTTGCTCTATGGGATGCTTTTGAAAAATGGAATAATATAAAAAAGATAACAGAGATAGTGAATTACCATCCATTGATTTCCATCATAGTATCAGGGATGTTGCTTATTTTTTTTTTAAAAAAACATTGAAATAATCTTTTCCTTTTCCTTTGTTCCCCTTCTAGACTTCTGTGTTTACTCCACATCCTAGTGTTCCTGTAAGTCACATATCTAATTCTTTGACCTCTCCCGTGTTGCTGTAATACACCGAAGTCATGCTCATGGGGCCTAACTACACACAATGTTAACAACATTGTTTAACATCACATGCATCTTTTTAAAACTACAAATAGCAGCTGCTGGGAGGGAGATGGGAGGGGACAGCAACTGCAACTACAGAGCTGCTATTTGCATTTGAAAGGGGGTTCCTATTGACACCAACTGGAGCTTGAGACCATGAATTCAGTTTCAGAGCTCAGGGACTTCATTCCAGTGGTGGGTGGAGCAAAGGGAACAAGACTGCACATACCAAAAATACAAGCATATTTTAGCTTAAGGTTCCTACCTCCAATAAGTAAGCCTTAACAGAGGCATATCAACCTATCAGCAGGTGGGGGCAGGGGCACTGCGTAAAAGCCAGGAAACCAGCAAACGATCAAACCACCGAACAATCAGTCAGACAAAATGGGGTGGAGGTAGGGGGAGAGGGTGGGGTCATACAGAGAAGCCTGGAGGGTCAGGCTGAGACTGCGGGAAGCCCAGATTTGGCTTGCGGGCCTCAGGTTCAACAACCCTGGCTTAGGCCTTGGTGTTTCTTCAGTCACATCAGTTGGAAGGCAACATACAGCCTCTGAGTTGGTCAGGCCTAGAATAAATATTAGGACTACCTTAGTATTATAAATACTAGTATTATAGTATTATAAAACTTACATTAGAGTTATGTAGTATTATAGTACTATAGCATTATATTACTATTAATACTAGTGTTGTATTATACAGTATTATACTATAGTATAATACTACTACAGTATTATAGTACTATTGGTACTATAGTATTATGGTACTAATATTATAATTTCATAGGACTAGTATTATAATACTATACTACTAAATACTTAGCGTCAGGTTGGGGGTGGCTGGTCTACTTTGATGGGCACATTTTGATGGGCACTAAATACTAAGATACTGCTCTGTGGACCCAGGTAGTCCTAATATTTATACTACTAAATACTTAGTGGTATAAATATTAGGGCTACCGAGGTCCACAGAGCAGTACCTTCAGGCTTCAGCTGAAGTCACCTAGCTCCAGCAAATGGCCTCAGGGACCTGGGTTGTATAATGGGCCATGGTTCAGTGGCAGAGCACACGCTTGGTAAACAGAAGGTCCCAGATTCAGTCCCCTGCTTCTCCAGGTAGGGCTAGGAAGGAATCCTGGCTGAATCCCTGGATAGCCATTGCTGCCAGTCAGTGCTGACAACACTGGGCTAGATGGACCAAAGCAGTTTCCTCTGTTCCTATAATGCACACTCCAGATCTGGACTGAGGTAGTGCCCCCCTTTGCCTCACAACAGGCCCCAACACCCTGCTGGGTCAGTACTCCAAATCTGTCTCTATGTAACACAGTCCTTTCTTCTTACTGAGACATACCATCCATGATTCTAGGTTTACTGCTGGAACACAACAGGTTGAGTTGTGAAGGAGGACTATGTTCTCTTGATGGATTATTTCTGTAGAATGTACAGAAAGAAGCCCCTCTTGGTACTAGAGTTGTCAAGTCCAGTTATTTCTGCCGTTTCTTTTGGCTTTTTCAATAAATTGATGATATATACATTTCTCATAGTTCCTTTCAATCCACTTAAAATTGCAGTTCAAACTATGCAAGAAAACAGCTGAAGAGGTAGAATATCAACCAAGGTTCCTAAAATTAATTGGCAGCCTCGGTTTCCATGGTGATAGTGGCTTTCATTTGCAGTTATTAAAGATTATCCTTCTCATTAATTTAATTAACCCATAACATTGCATTTCAAGCAATTTTGTTGTTTAAGAAGAGGCTGCAAGCTTTGAATGATTTTATTAATATTTTCCCAAATGAGCAATCAGTGTTAGCAAATTGGAGAAGTTCTTTATTAAAGTAGTTCACACCATCCTGTCATCTTTCTCTCAGCCACTAGATGACAGCATAGATTCTTCACACAAGACTGATCATGTTGTCTAACATATAGGGATGGAGAAAAAATGGTTTAGTTCACAGTTTAATGCTGTTTTGAACCACTATGTCAACTGAAACTCTCTTATCCTTCAACATTTGCACTCTCCAAACTTTGCAATGGAGTTCTTCAGTTAAAAATTTTGATCAAAAATTCATATATTAGAAAAAATGATGTTCTCATATGCAGGAAATATAACACACATTGCAAAAATGTGCATATTAGGCAAAAATTGTGACAAAAAAGCATGTGAATTTCCATGCAAACTTTAAAAAAAAAATCCTCGAAGTTTGGGATAAACTGAAGTTAAGGCTGGAGAAATTCTCAAAGTTCTAGATGAACCGAACTTAAAACGGGGGGGGGGGGGAGTGACTGAGTTATGTGTACGAAGCTGACTTAAATGGTTATTGATCTATCAAGTCCAGTGCTGTCGATGACAGCCTCCCCTGGCCTGGCACCCTCTGAATGTGTTGGACTACAATATCTAGCATGCTAAGCTAGTAGGCCATTGGTTGTCCTGGCTGGGGATGATGGGACTTACAGTCCAACACATGCAGGGGGCATAAGGGTGGGGATGGCTGGTCTACTTTGATGGGCAGGGGCTCAGCCAACTTCCCCATCCTTGCTACCCTGAGATTCCTTATGTCAGGGGAGGGCAACTTCAGAAGGTTGGAGGGAGGGTGCATTAAACCCTGGAGCCGCCCAGGGGCTGAACCCCTCCCCTGCCACCACTGCAACTGGAAGGACTTGTTTCCCAGCAGATTGCACTCCCTCCAGCCTACGAAACAGTTATTTGGCAGGCTGGGGAGCATGATTCTGTAGAGCAGCTATGCCTGTGTTCCTTGTGTGGCCTGTTTCTGTGCACAACTGGCCATTCTGCTGGGGAAAAAGGCTCCTGGGGAGCATGTGCCTTGTTTCCAGTGGTATAGTGCAGCCAGGGCTTGCAGGGATGCAGCACTTTTTGATTAGCAGGGACTCTGATGTCATCTGCCACCCCCATTAGATATCTGTAATCCCTCTGCTCTTAGCTGCGCACTACACAGTAGCAGGAGTTGGGGGAACCATTTTTTCAGCAACAGTACTGAGTTGTAATTGGGGATGCAAGGATTGTGTAAAATCTGTTCTGTCTGTGTTTCTCAGATTGTCAGGCGCCTTTAGCTCCATCATCCGCCCATCGACGGAATCAGCTTTTTTTTTAGTTTCCAAATTTGCGCAAATTCACATGTGCAAAAATGCGCAACTTCCCCCAAATGCACATTTTCACACTTTAGCCTATGGGGGAAATGCACATTTTTGGCTTTTTAAAAAAAAAATGTTTGTGTATTTTTCTACAACAAAATTTGTACAGAATTCCCAAAGGTTAGAAAAAACCATCCTCGAGTCTGTGGAATTCTAAGGGTGTACGGATTCCCCACCATCTGTTCCAGTGGGGAGTCCATGGGGGGGGGAGGTGTTCCATTCCTCCCCCCCCCGGAATCCTCCAGAGTGGTTCCGCTTGGATTCTGGGGGGGGGGGAACTGACTTGGGGGCGCTTACCTTCCCTCCTCCAACCAGACCCATTCGCCTCCTACCTGTCCCTGCCGACTGCCTTTTAAAAAAAGGTCTTTTTTTTCTTAAAAAAAAAAATAGCGATTGGGAGGGATGTGCCCATAGACTTATATGCAAATAGAGTCATGAATCTTGCATATAAGTCTGTGTGTCCATAGGTTTATACGCAAGATTCACTGCTCTATTTTGTGTATAAGTCTATGGTCACATCCTGCTGATCACATGTGCCCATAGACTTATACCCAAATTGGGGCGGTGAATCTTACGTATAAGCCTATGGACATATAGACTTATACGCAAGAGTCATGACTCAATTTGCATATAAGTCTATGGGCACATCCCCCCCCCCCCGATTGCTATTAAAAAACAAACAAAACCCAGACAGTTTTTTAAAGGTAATCGGCAGGGAGGAGGCGAACGGCTCTGGCTGGAAGAAGCAGCCAAGTGCCGTTCTGCCTCCAGTCCTCCTGGAGCAGAGGTAAGTGGTCCCGATCCGCTGCGGATTCCTGAGGCCGGATTCCAAAGAATCCAGTCTCATTTGAATCCGCAGCGGGTTTCTCTGACATCCCTATGGAATTTGCCTGATGGGAAAAGCCGGTCCGCTGCAGAATCTGCAGGTTGGATTCATACAAATCTGAAGTCATTTGGTTCCGTTACGGATTTCTCCATCATCCCTAGTTGTAATGTAAATTATGCTGGAGTGGCTTGGTCTTGACTGGGCAATTGAGACTCATTACAGTGACAAAGACCTGATCCTGGTGGAGTTGAATACTGCTAGAACTAGTTTGCTGATATGGATCAAGACAGCTGCCTGCATTTCTGGACTGTCCTTGGGGGTGTGGCTATGGGGATGTCATGATGAGCACCTGCATTTCAAAATTTGCCACTACACCCCTGCTTGTTTCCTAGCAGAATCTCTGAGAATCGGGCTATGTGGCTGTGGTGGGGGCTGTGCCACTAAGGCAGGGGACCCAGTGCGGGCTGCAAAAATCCCCTGCATGTAGCCTTCAGGTGCCTTGTTGTCCACCCTGCTTTTTATAGTCCAGTTAACAGCAACAACAGCAACTGCAACAAAAACCTCTCTTTCCATTTTCTTTTAAATCTGATTGCTGGTGATCAGTTTCCTGTAGGAAATACTTTTTGAACTTGGGGTTGTTTACAAATTCTCCATATAGATATAAGTGGTTATCACTGGAGGGTTGCTTCTATGTATTGTATCAAAATGGCTGAGCACCTCAATCCTTGGTTGCCAGTTCATGTAAAACAGTCATTATTGATGTATTTGCCATGGGTGCTGACAACAATATGAAGCCAGGGATGTCTGTTCCCTTGCAGATAGCTGGTATGAGAATGGAGATACCACAGCCCAGCCCAGTTCACATAAGATGACAGCCCATAGTGTTTTCTGATGTTTCTAAAACAATCTCGAAACTTAAAATGGGTCTTCTTTAAGTATGACTTGATCTGGAAACAGCCTGCTGTTCTTGTCACTTGTACAGTTGCTAGTGCCACTTTGGTTTAACGTCAGTTTCATTCAGGCAAAAGGAGAAAAGCGCAGGAACTCAATTGAAGGGACCCTCTGCTCGATTCCCAAAGCAAAATTGCCTGTACTGGGAAACTAGATCATTGCATACAAGGGGATTTATTACATCCACCCCCAACTCTGTCTGTGTAGATCAACGTGGTGTTTCTGAGCATGTTCCTGCTGTCCCAACTGTTCTGTTCTGTTCTCTTCTGTTCTGGTTTGGTTTGGTTTTGTTTTGTTCCCAGGGAGAACAAGGGCCACAAGGTGAAAAAGGTGATCAAGGAGAAAGAGGTGAACCCGTAAGCACATTATTGTAATCTTCTTTCTTTCCTTGCTATAAATACCAGAAGTCAAAGGGTGAGTGGGGGGCAAGGTTGGGAGGGGGGAGGCTGAAGATACTTGTTCATTTACTTCTTCAAGACCACAAAAGAACTAGCAGTCATCTAAACAGGAAAAGTGGTGGGTTGAGGTTTGTAGACAGTGTAGATAGTATTTTAAAGAGAGAGAGAGAGAGAGAGAGAGAAATTATTATGGTCAAAGACTGGCAGTCTTTTAAATGATCTCTCTCTCTTTCCCCCTCTCATCATGCACATTGTTGATTTGGCATTATTCCTGAACAGGGGTGTCGCAAGAGTCCGGGTAGGAGGTGGACTCTGGCGGACTTCCCCTCGCTCACGCCGCCTGGACTGGCTCACAGAGACTCTTTGTGCACCTGGACCTGCTTGATGAGCAGCCCCCTGCCCCCCTCCTTGCAAGGAGCAGAGAACAAGGGGTTAATGAGGCCTAGCAAGCTTTGAGAGGCGGTGGCGGCAGGAGTCGCTCTTAACCCCTTGGTCTCCTTGATGGGGACTCCGGCAGCCACCACTGTGCACAACAATGGCGGCCCCAGAATGTCTGTATTTTTAATGTTGAGTAAATGGTGCCTTTGGTATGCCACCAATTATGCAACATTAAAAATATGGACATTCCAGAGCCACCATTGTGGCGCACAATGGTGGCTCGGCAGGCTCGCTATGAGGGCAGGTGGCCCCGTGGCTTCTTCAGGTGCTCGCCGGGGCTCTTCAGAAGCTCGCACAGCTCTGCCAGCAGGGGCAGGCAGTGGCAGTGTCTCAGCAAGCACCCGAGGAAGCCGGGCACTGGTGAGTCCATTCATCCCTATTCCTGAATCCTGTCGTTATCAGATTTCATTATTACTATGTCTACCACAATGTGTACGTACGCACATGTGTATTACTGATCAAATCAGCTTTCATTTTTAAGGGTCCAATCCTAAGCATTTTTAGACAGAAAAAGGTCCTACAGCTCCCACCATTCCCAAGCCTGCATGTTTCTGCCTGAACATGCATATGAATGCACCCTAAATAACGTTCCTAGTCTTCTTGAGGTCTGAGGAATTTGGAAAACTAGTGGGATGATCAGTTGAAATAAACAGCATCTTGGGCAGCATCTTGGAGCAGATTTCTCTCTCCACCTGGCTTTTATTTCCTGCCTTCTATACTTCACCCTAAACCTGATTTATTTTGAAAAATAATAATAAAGGATTTCAGTGCATATCAGATTTTAAACATTTGGTTATTATAGTCAATAGTAAGAATAAGTTGAAGTGAATATATGGATGTCAAGGAATCTGGTTTGGGGGTCAAGCTCAGTGGGTTTTTGCCAGCTTGGCCCCCTGGACACAGGTCACAGATGTCCAAGTTTACCCAGCGTGATGTGTGCTGAGTCAGGCAAGCTCATGACATCTCGCTTGTCCACAAGTGGCCATTTTGCATACAGTCGCATGTAAGCTATTTACGGAAATCTCCATTTTGCACAAAATGGTGGCCATAAATAGCATGATCCACGCAAAATTGCAGGCATAAATGTTCTAATTATACCATTTATGCCTGCAATTTTGCATAAATCGCACTATTTATAACCACCATTTTGCACAAAATGGAGGCTTCTGTAAATAGCTTACGCACAATTTTGCACAAAATGGCAGCTCATAGACAAGCAGGTTGCCATGACCTCTCTCCGGGTGTCCACAGAGAGAAGGAGAGAAGTTGTTACTATACTTGTCTGTACATTTGAGGTTACGTAGGTAGTGATGAATGCTGAACAATGGGCTAAAGTCCCCCTGTGACTAGCTTTCAGAATCAGAACAACCATGTGTGCAACTCTGTATTGTGGCTGGGGTGGGGGGGTGGGATGGAATGGGGAGGCTATCCAAATGTTCAAGGAAAGGATGGGATTCCTTTCCTTGGGGCTAGCTGAAGATACTCATTTCCCTGGAGAGATTTAAAAGATCACATATAGCCCAGAGCACTTATGTTTTACTTTCCCCCCCATCTCCCCTCCTTTCGACAGGGAGAACAAGGCATTCCAGGTGAACAGGGACCACCTGGACCTGCAGGGCAGCAGGTAAGCAAGCAATGGGTCTCAGCCCTCCAAGCAGCTTGTCCACATCCTCAGAGTGTACAAGGTGAGAAGTATCTATGGCAGGACCAGACAGCGCCCTGGCTTCGTCCATCTCCAGTTCTGCCCAAACTATGGCATCTAAGTCATGAGCAATTTTATCCGCAACATATAATGGATATTGGTCACAGTGGGCCCTCGAGGGGTCAGTACGTTGTCCTGCTATACCTGCTTAGTGCAGGTCCCTAACAACACAAAAAAAGCTCCAACACACACAGGCTGACATTGTGCAAATGAAATGGCAGTGGAGCGGTGCAGTTTCCCCCCACTGTCACTGCCACAGAAGAGGCCCTAAGATGAGATTTCACCTGTGTTTGGTCATGTTCATCTCTAGTCTTTTGCCATCTACACTTCCGATAGAAGTCTTGCAGCATCTCTCATTCTGGCCAGGGCCCAACTTCTTAATCACAGTGGCTTGCTTCATACAGTCACCTCGACTGGCTCCCCCTTGGTGAGGAAGCGTGAATGTCCCTGCATGTATTCACACTACACTTAGGGCAGTATTTTTTATTATTATTATTATTATTATTATTATTATTATTATTATTATTATTCATTTAATTTATGAGTCTGCCTATAGCCAAAGCTCTCAGGGCGACATACATAAAAAAATCAAAACAAAATGCAACCAATGATAAAAAGCAGTAATATAGCACGTAAAGGGAGCAATCCCTTCTCCGTGAGCTCCTGCCAGAGGTAGTGAGGCAGGTGGCTACCAGGAAGAGGGCCTTTTCTGCTGTGGCACCCCAGCTGTGGAATGAGCTCCCTAGTGACGTTCACCTGGCACCTACATTGTACTCCTTCCAGCATCAGGTGAAGACCTTTTCATTCTCCCAGTATTTTAGCATTTCACCTTCCTAGCCTTTCAGCTCTGGTGTTTTAAATCTCTGCATTGCTGCTAGGTTTTATTCTGGTTGTACTGTTAAATTATGGTTTTTAAGCTTTCATATTGTATATTGTTTTGTGCTGTGCTTTGTGGTTTTAGCTTTTGTGAACCGCCCAGAGAGCTTTGGCTATTGGGTGGTATAGAAATGAAATAAATAAAATAAAAATAAAATAAAATAAAATCCTGTTCAGATAGGCAGCCGCCTCCAAACTCAGAGGCGACCACCTATCCAATGCAGGACAGGAGAAGCACAGAGGGATCATTCCCTCCGCGCTTCTCCTGCCCTGCTAGACAGCCAATTGCAGCTGCCTAGCTGCAGGACGGCAGAGCGGGGGAGGATGCTGCTGTATGACATTTCCTCCCCCCTGCCCCCGGAACGCCCTCCAGGAACACCCCATTTTGGCCGCTCCACACTCCTCTAGCAAGCATGGAGGACAGGGCTGTTCTGCAGCACAAAAATGGGGGGAGGTCAGTTCTCTGGGAACCAACCTCAGAGCACGGGCTCTGAGGTCAGTTCCCAGGAAACCAGATATCCTGTGGCCATCTAGCCACTGTCTAGTGGCCATAGGATTGCTCCCTAAAAGTATTACTTATTAAAATAGTAACACAAATTCAGCATTGAAAAGATAAAGCTAAAAACAAAGACTATGTTAAATGCAGCAGTATACATTAAAAATAAAGCAGTAGTATTTTTCCCAGTTCTGTGCACAGATGACCTGGGATACCTTATCCTGAGAAGATAGCGTATATTTGGCCGTATATGTGGCTACATCAGACAGCTTATGGGTTTGGTGTGATTACTACAGAATTGAAGCTTCCACAACACCTGTGGTGAAGTGACTTTAGAGCAGTTATGAACTGGGCCTATAACTCAAAGAGAGGACAAAATGATGCTGCATATATTAGGGATGGCAGAGAATTCCACCATGGACTCCAGTGAGGCCGAATTCCAGTGAAGTCGGCCCCCCAGAGTCCATGGCAGAATGGAGCAATCCCCCCCGCCACCCCTGGAAGTCTTGGTGGACCGACTCCTACCTGCCTCCAGCGGGTCCAGATCCAGCCGCTGCTGTCTACCATCTGGTCTGCGGCCGCGAATGGTGTCCTGCATAGCAGACGCCATTTGCGTCCCCACTTTAGCTGTGATAGGCTATGTAAATATTTACATAGCTTATCACGGCAAAGAGCAGGGACGCAAATGGCATCTGCTACGCCATTTGTGTTGCTACTCTTTTCGTGATAGGCTACGTAAATACTTACGTAGCCTATCACGGCTAAAGCGGGGACGCAAATGGCATCCACTATGCCATTTGCGTCCCTGCTCTTTGCCATGATGGGCTATGTAAATATTTACGTAGCCTATTATGGCAAAGCAGGGACACAGATGGCGTCCCCTATGTGGGACACCATTTGCGGCCTCAGCTCGGCAGCAGATGGAGGTCTGGCTGCTGGCGGCCCTGTCCCGCAGCTCCGTGGACTCACCATGGAGCCAACTGGGGAGGATTCCGGGGGGGAGGAATGGATCAACTCCTGCCCCATAAAGGATCCTGAGGGAGGAACGGATTGCCTCCTTCCCCCCGGCAGACCCCCTGCGGATAAGTGGGGTTTTGTACACCCCTAGCATACATTCACATATTCTGAAATCAACATATATTGCTTGTTCCTCTGTTTGCTTTTATCCTAGCACCAGCTTGATTACTTTGCATCACTAAAAGAATCTCAAAATTCTCACCACCACTATTGCCACATTATTCTTCTGGGCAAAGTTCTTGATTTCAGAGGAGCAAATATGTGTATGCAAAAGGGTCTAACATGATTTAAAGAGCAGGTGACCTAGTTCTGAATTACAAGTGGGCCAGAGGGGGGTAAACCCCTAATATATTGTGATGCCCCCTTAACTCCTGCTTTTTGAAGGTTGCAGGGAAGGCATGATTTGGCTCAAGTTGTGAATAATCCCCTCCCTGTTGCAGCACTGAACTAATGCAACTCAAAGAACGGCCTACAGTTCCCCCTCTTCCCACAGAGGAAGAAGCCAATATATATGGGTAACCTCCAAGTCAGCCTCAATGGACAAAAAACGAACTTACAGAACATTCATTTCACCCAATATCTCAAAACAAGCACACCCACAATTTGGGTTGCTCTGGTAGATGAGTGAGCAAAATGAAATAACACTCTGAAACCCCCACCCCACCCCCTCCCTGGTAAATCTGGCTCACGCAGAGAGAAATTATTAGGGCCCTAATCCAGGTCTGAATCAGAACCTCAGGCTCTGATGATGAAGCCTTAATCATCTGTCTTGTGCATCTCAGCTTGATGATCAGGTATTATTATTCTCTTTCGGTGAATGGAAAGAGTAGGAAGTGTTTTGTTGTTGTCGTCCGTTCAGCCACTAAAGCTGGATTGGCCCCCACCGTGTGAGCAGACTGCTCTTGTCTGCATGGCTGTATGAATGTACATGAATGTAATTTGGTCTGTTCTTTCATCAGACTGAAACCCTGTTCCTTGCTCCTTAGGGTATGAAGGGACAGGATGGAGCAGAAGGACAACCTGGAATCCTCGGAGAGACTGTAAGTAATTGCTCTGTTGTTTTCCCAGACAGCCAGAAGGCGTACAAAGTACCCCAGGTCCACATGAGCCATTTCATGTGCAATCCTATGCTTTATGCCTTTTTGAGTCACCCACAGATTCGGAGTCAGCATGCCCTCAAAGAGACATTTGGAACATGCATCATCAGCCAAATGCAGTTCAGCTGTCAGGCAATTAAGTAAGCAAATAGGCCTCCTGCAGAAAAAGTTGATGGGTTCAATCCATCAGAAAGTTCTCCTCCTCAAGCCACACTGGAATGGAATAGAGGTGGGTGCAGCTCAGAAGATCTTCATGTTGGATTAGGCCAAGACATCTTAGGCTAAGGAACAATTCAACAGGTCATTTCAACATGGTGGAATTCCATCAAGTTCACTGTCTCCAAAGATGCAGCAAAGTGTTCTTCTGCGTTAGGCACCATGAACAGTAAACGGTTTCTGTCCCTGTGTAAATCTAGTGGTTTCCGTTGAAATCCCCCCCCAGCACAAAATCGCTCAACTGATTTGCCCTGAGAAGGTATCAGTTGGAAGCCCATGCATATTTGATTTCACAGATGTATCTCTAGCTCTCTGAAATCTCCTGTAAATTTATTTTGTTTATCCTATTGCCTCCATGACATCGGAGAGTTAAGGCCAGGGTCGGCACCCTAGAACCAATGGGCACAGCCCACTAAGACCCCCAAGGGCACTCGCCAGATCCTACTCCTCTCCCTGCTGTGGCCTTTTCCTCCCAGCTGCCACTGCTCCCCCCACACCGCAGTCTTTCCTTCCCCACCACTGCCTCTCCTCACCCCTGCCACAGTCTTTTCAGTCACTGTTGCCACTACCACACAGCCTTTACTTCTTCACTGCTGTGACCTTTCCAGTCGCCATGGCCTTTACTTTCCCCACCATGGCCTTTTCTTCCATGGCCTTTCTTTTCCTAAGGTGAGTGTAGCAGAAGCAGTGGGGGAGAGTAGAGAAGGGAGGAGGAAAATCGTGAGCAGGATGGGGAGAAGAGGAAATTGCAAGTGGGGGAGAGGAGAAGGAGGAGGTGCCACCCATCCACCTCTGACAGCAATTTTTCATGGGGCCCACGGACACATTTTAAATTAAAATTGTGCCCACAGACCCAGTAAGGTTGCATACCCCTGAGTTAAGGCAGTGGCAGTTAGAGGGACTCTGCTACTTTTCCCTGCCAGGCCCTCCTGTGACATCAGACCAGAGCAGACAAGCTAATGGAATCAAGAGAGGTGAGGGAGGCAGAGAAGCAGTTCTGAAAGTGTTCAAATGTGCATAGCACAATGTGTCATTATACAATGCAGTGCACACATTCATAGTTGTACTAGAGCTGTGCGCAAATGGTCTCTCAAAATTCTCCACCTTATTTGTGGGCAGAGAAATTTGGGAGACAATTTCACCAAATTTCTCCAGGGGAAGAAATTCTTGACAGTTTCTCACAGGAGGGGCTCCCCATTGGCATGGCTTGTAGCACAGCTTCATTTGTTTTTCAGAAGGGGGGTTGGGTTTTTCGTATTGCAACAGCATTAACTGTCTTGGCAGGCTGGCCCCCATTTTGCATTCACCACAATGCAGGTGTGAATGTGTGTGTGTGGGGGGGGGCAGTGCTCTATCTAGCTGAAGCGAAGAGGTAGAGTTAGTGCCGAGCTAAAATCTGTCCTCCAGTTTCCTGAAAGTTTTCTTCCCCCATGAAAGAGGCTTCCATTGTTCTGCCTCATTCTCAGAGTTTTTTTTATAATTTTTGTGTGGCATTTTTGAGCTTACCTAATCACTGCTACCCTCTGAGGCTGCCTGCACCTCCTGATCTGAAAAGGCCCTATGGGAGGAATTACCTCATGATGCCTTCCACTGGGCTTTAATGGAAATGTAGGAAGCTGAGGAGGGTAAAGGCTCCCAGAGAGACGATCGTACAATGAAAAACAGGACATTTACACCCACTCCTTAGCCACCTCCTAAGCAAGGTAAGCTGAAGAACCCCAACCCAACCCATGAGAATTTCTCCAAAATTTCTTCACTGTTGATTCCCCCCCCAAAAAAAGCAATTTCTTTTCTATTAAATGGAATGAGAAAGGTAAAAAAAAAAAAAGTGGGAGAAATTTTCAGCACAGCACTAATTTGAACTGATTGTCCAAAACGCCTGCAGGTGATGCTCATTGTCAGTATACAATAATAAGCCTAAAGTGCTGCCTTATAAAATGTCTGACCAATGGTCCAGTGCTGTCTACCCTAATAAACAATGACTGTCCAAGGTCCCAATAATAGATTTTCCTGCACTGCTACCTGGGATTGTCAATATGCAAATCACTTGATCTGCCACTAAGCTATGACTCCTAGGGTAGAGATGTATGAATCCCTTACCTGGCTCTGCGCCAGGGCATCCGTGGTGGGGGGAAGGTGCTCTGTCCTTCCCCCCAGAATCCTCCCCGGCTTACTCCACGGAGCCACCAGCCGGTTCCGGCTGCAGCTGGGCTGCTGTGGCCACAAATGGCGGCCATCGTAGCGGCCGCCATTTGCATCCTTGCAAGCAGCCATGATAGGCTACATAAGTAACTATCATGGCAAATAGCAGGGACGCAAATAGCATAGCAGCCACCACTTGTGTCCCTGCTCTTTGCCGTGATAGGCTACATAAATACTTATCTAGCCTATCATGGCTACAAGAACGCAAATGGCGGCCGCAGCAGCCCTGCCGCAGCCAGCCGGGAAACCAGCCGGAGCCGCCGCCGCCGCATCCCGTTCCATCCTGGGGGGATTCTGCGGGGGAGGGGCGGGAGGCCGTTCCACCATGGATTCCGGGGGGGGGGCTGGATTCTAAAGAATCCGTCCTCACTGGAATCTGTGGCGGAATTCTCTGACATCCCTATCACAGGGTACTGTAAGGCACTGTAGGGTTGGCCAGAAGGTAGATGGGGCAGATCTTTGGCTGTTCAGCAAGGGTTTCCCCAACTCCCAATTGTTTAAGAATAGCAATTTTTAGTCTAAGTTAGACTTAGAATCCCTGATCTGTACTAACCCGGATGTAGATTTGTTCTTGTCTATGAAGGCAATCCTGATGTATTTATTCATTTATTTACAATATTTATATACTGCTCCACATCAAAGATTCCAGAGTGGTAAACAAGATAAAAGAATAAAACACCATATTAAAACAATTAAAACATTGTAAAAGAAACAGATTCTGAATGTAATAAACAGCGGCTGGTCACTCAGGGAAAGCCTCTCAAAATAACAAAATCTTCAGGAGGCACCAAAAGCAACACAATGTTGGTGCCTGCCTGACCTCCAAAGGCAGGTAGTTCCACAGGAAGGGGGCCACCTGGCTGAAGGCCCTTTTCCTGGTGGACTCCAACTGGGCCATGGGCCCATGTGAAACCACCAAGAGCAAACCCTCCAATGACCTCAGTGCCTGGGCGGGTTGGTAAAGAAGAAGGCGCTCTCTCAGGTATCCTGGTCTCAAGTTGCATAGGGCTTTGGACCCTAGTACTAATACCTTAAACCTGGCCCGGTAGCGAATAAGCAGCCAGCATTTATGACTCACAGGATTCAGTTGGTAATAGGCTCTGCCTACTGGGTAATCGTTTGGCCTCTAGGTTAGGGATGTCAGAGAATTTTGCCACGAATCTCGGGGAGGCCGAATGCCAGCGCATTTGGCCCCCCAAAATCAGTGGCGAAACGGTCTGCTACCCCCCCCGCCACCCCCGGGACGGGACTTACCTTGGGCGAATCCTCCTGGTGGCAGTGGCGGTGCGGCGGCAGCCGGTCTTCCGACCGGCCACCACCGCCATTTCCAGTAAAAAACAAAACAAAACAAAAAAACTTGATAGGCTACGTAAAGATTTACGTAGCCTATCACAGCTAGATTTTTAAAAAATACCATGATAGGCTACGTAAATGTTTACGCAGCCTATCACAGCTAAGTAAAAACAAAAACAAAAAACCACGCGTACGCAAAACGCTTTGCCCGTGGGCGCCACCATTTACGTTCCTTATTTTGGCACGTGTAGTCTACATAAACATTTACGTAGACTACGGCAAAAATAAGGGGAACGCAAATAACGTAGCTACACTACACATGCCAAAATAAGGAACGCCCAGGGGCACCGCCATTTGCGTACGCGCGGTTTTTTGTTTTTTACTCAGCCGTGATAGGCTACGTAAATGTTTACGTAACCTATCATGGCTGACTACAGGGACGCAAACGGCGGCGGCTATGGCCACCGCCATTTGCACACCCGGCCAGCCAGGATTCGGGGAGGAGGGATGGAGCGCCTCCCCCCTGGCCAGAATTTTTGGGGGGAGGGACAGAGCACCCCCCCGTCCAGAATTTCAGGGGGGGAGGGACGGAGTGCCTCCCCCCACCGCGAATCAATTTCGTGAGAATGTAAGTGACTTTTGTACATCCCTAGTCTAGGTCCAGTTAGTGGACCTCAGGGTCCTAGTAAAAAACACATAATAGACTGTGCAAGCCTGAGGTCTGCCCTCCCTCGAGATACTGTATCCTTCTGCCAAACAGTGATCTTACCCTTAAAGTAACCCTTGGATTCAGTTCCCAGGATCAGTTTCTCTTCCAATAGGAAACCCTTTCCATATGAGCAAATGCTTTCCCTCCCTGCCTTGCTCTGTTTGGGACTAGAGCTGGGCTGGAAGGGTTCTCCCTCATCAAAAATGCACATGATGCTACAGAAACCCAGGCTTGTGAAGATTCATTTCAGCTCTTGTTTGCACCACACTTTCAGTAAGTTTGCTTCCCAGCTCATGATCAGAGAATTATGATGCTGCTGTCTGTAGTCAATACTTTAATTACACTTAATGAATGTCAACCTCTTTATATTAAAAGTGATCATAGCCATATTAACCCCCCCAAAAAAAAACCCAATTCAAATTCCATATTACACAACACTTGGGAGGGTCTCAGGCACAACCTGAAACCATATCAACCCCTGGAAAACATAATTGGAACATCTGCAGCCCAGTCCCACTTTACATCTTAAACCCGTAACTGCATGCATACTCTGTCACCTACACTTCCTCACCCCCCCCCCACCCCCAGTTTCGCTTTATTTAGCATCTTGTCTGATGAAGAGTGCTGGATATCTTGAAAGCTTGCACAGTATTTTGCGAGTTCCTTGTGGTGATAGGTTTCCTTTAATATGAAATTAGCATCAGAAACATGCTTTGGATTTATTTCAACAGGGTGCTCCTGGACCTGCAGGGCCCCCAGGCCCACGGGGATTGCCTGGAAATGTGGTAGGTACATATAACAGCCTGGCAAATGGTTATACATCTGAGACATGGGCAACCTTGAATGTGGCAGCCAGCTAAACACACTGTTGTTTTTCTGGGTGGCACAGGACAATCCTCTCCAAAGGGGATTTTTTTTTTTTTTGCAAGCAGTGTGCCATCTGTACTTTGCCCATACAGCTTGTGCAACTTCCCCCTTGAGACATGATGCTTCTGCGCCACAGGCAAGTGCGCATTCCACTGTCACATTGGCGCTATCACACCTGGAAAGGCTCCTAGCAGTTGAGATTTAGCTTGAGAGTTGTCCTGCTCTAGATCAAGTCTTGGCTGTTTGCAAGCAAGTACAGGGAGTGATGCAATATAGTAGTCAAGTTGCAAGCAAATGATCAAGCACACAGGTTTCAGTGCAAGGAGGTTTAAGCTAAGGCAGGAGTGGTCAAATCCAGGCAGAGGTCAGAACACAGGCAGGCAGACAGCAAGGATCAGGCAGCAGCAGGAGTAGTCAAGGTAAGAAGCAAGAGGTCAAACACAGGATATCAGTCAGGTACGTTACACAGTCCAGACACAGGGTCGTTGAGCAGTCCAAAAGGTCAGGAAACAGAGCATCAGTCACAGAGCACAATTCAGGAGGCAAGGTACATGGAGGAGGCTGGATGGACCAGTTGTTCCAACACTGGCTGGGTTTCCAGTGAAGGCTTTTAAGCCCAAAGCCAGCGGGGCCCCACCCAAAGCTCAACTGCAGCAATCAGAGCTCCCTTTCCAGGGCCTACTCCTGAGGAGTCCCTTTCTCCTGAGGAGACCTTTTCTGGAGGCGAGCACACCTTTGCACGGGAGCCCTGCTAACATGTCACATGAGGCGACCATGCTCCCGGGGATCCGGGGTGGCTCAGCCTCAGAGACAGAGTCCCTCTCTCCTGACAGGGATGGCCCTGCAGCTACCTCCCCTGAGGGCTCAGGCTCCTGTGGGTCTGGTGGCAGTCCCTGGTCTGGGGCACTCTGGGCTTCTGGGGCCTCTAGCTCCTCCTCTGAGGAAGACCCCTCCAGTTGGGGCATGGCAAGACTGTGTTAAGAAGTGAGTCTCAACAGGGATGTGCAGCAGACCCTATGAGAAACATTACTAGTCTTACTGCAATTCTGGCTTTCCTCAAAGTTCCTCATACTTTTACTTTATATTTTTGCCCAAGAAGAAACCTCAGAATTCATCTCACCATCTCACTTTTGGCATAATTTTCTAGTGACACATGAAATGTGTGTGTTTTTTTCCAATGAACTGTATACAATATTAGATTCTTTATCTCAGGAATGTTATTATCTTGGATTAAAAGCAAGTATGAAAGTTGACAGCAAAGAAACCATTCATCTTTCCAGGGGGTTTAATGAATCCCATGTACTTTCCTACCACCCATTTCCATGGAAAAGTTTAAAGCGGTGTGTTTTGTTTTCTCTACAGGGTATACCTGGAGATCCTGGCCAACCAGGAAATAATGGACAAAAAGGAGATAAGGTACAAAACTACTTTAATAGCTAAGGCGTAGGTAGAGATGGGCGGGTAAAAAATGCGCACATAGACTGATACGCAAAATGGCATCACCCATTTATGCAAGATTCACGGCACCATTTTGCGTATATGTCTATGTGTGCAGTATTGCGATCTCCATGTTTTTTCAAAACATGGCAATCGTGGCAGAGGTGGATGGGGCCTAGGTAAGTGTAGGCAGATCGGTGAGCATGGGGGGGGTCAAGCGGGGCAGAGGTTTGGCAGGAGAGCTCAGGGGGCACAGATGGTCCGCCAGAATCCCAGACCGAGACAGGCGCCCACACCATTCCTAGGCATAGGGATGTATGAGAATTCCATTTCGGAGTAAAATCTCAACAGCTTTTACCAGTTCCATCCTGGCAATTCCCCCCCATTTCTCCCCCCCCAATTGCTATTGACTTCATCTGTAGCAGGTTGATCCAATATGTGGATTTCAGATTTTTTAAAATGGTGGCAGCAAATTGCGCAAAAGTTTTTTCCTTCACGTCTGTAAATTTGCGCAAATTGGGTCATGATGTTTAAATACTTTTTAAATCAGGGGTCTTGTGCAAGAATGCACTTGCATAAGTTCGTCTGTCACTATGTAGCCCCACAGAGGCATATTCCGTTGTAAATATCCTTGTCAGTTTCATCTCGACATACTACTTAATTTAGCCCAGCACAGCCATGTTCTGTACTTGTCAACGAACTTGTCAGTTTCATCTCTGCTTCGGCACTCCCCCACCCCACCCTGCTGGGCTTAGGAACCAGTGAAGTGGAGGATGAAACTGACCAGTTCTTTGACCAAGATGGAATATGGCTCTGCTGGGCTGAATGAAGTGGTGTGTGGCGGCGATGAAACTGACAAGAATATTCACAATGGGAATATGCCTCTGCAGGACTACATAGTGGACAGGTGGACCTGCGCAAGACCTTTGACACACACACACTTCTGAAATCAGAAAAAAAATCCGCTGTAGTCCACCGCTGCTTATCGGGATGGGAACACTGTGAAATCCCATTGGGCTTAAATGTAATGGAATTTCCAGCATTGTACATCCCTACTATGATATAATCAGCTGGCAATGTCTCCTGACCAAGAGTTAGTCCTCCACCAGATCTGCTGCTGGTGAGAATTAGACCCAAGTTCCATTGTAAGTGAAGAATTGTGTTTCTCACAAAGCTGTGCTTTATTTAATGTTGGGGTGCAGAAGCTAAGAGTTCCCCTGTTAGCCACCCCCTTTCTCCCAGCCACCAATCATTTGGTCATTTTGCAGCTTTTGTGCATTCCTCCCCCCCCCTCCATTTTAAAAGGTTGACATGCCTCTCCTAAGGCTTTGTTACTGGCAGTACGTGCTTTGGCATTTTGGGATAATTTGGTCCCACCCCTTCTGCCTTCAATCCTGCCCACCATTGGAATGCAGCCTCTGAGAGATTCTCTGAAATAGAATTTGACCCTCAGGCTGAAAGAGGTTCTGCACCCCTGATATAAAGCATTTTTACCATGCTCTTCAGAGAAAAAAGATTCCCAGAGCAGCTTACACAGATTAATAATAAGGCAGTCCCTTCCTTTCAGGCTTAGAACAGAGAACTAACCTATAGAGCTCCCTGGTGGTCTATGGATGTACTTGCTAACAATGTAGAAAGAACTATCCTGAGCTCTCTGTGTGTGTGTGTTTCTGTGGGGCGGACTTTCATATGCTGTCAAAGGGAGTGTGCCTCAATGATGCAGTATAAACAAACACAGGAACACAGGAACATAGGAAGCTGCCTTCTAGTGAGTCAGACAGTTGGTCCGTCTAGCCCAGAATTGTTGACACTGACTGGCAGCAATGGCTCTCCAGGGTTTCAAACAGGTGTTTTTCCAGCCCTTCCCGGAGAAGCTGGGGATTGAACCTGGGACCGTCCGTATGCAGACTATGTGCTCTATCACACTGATCTAAGAAGAACAGGCATACAGTGTGACATTGGGATGCTGTAGGGATGTTGGAGAAATCAGCCACAGACTCTAGTGAGGCCGGATTCTTTGGAATCCATCCCCCCAGAGTCCGTGGAGGAACGGACTACCCCCCCACCGCCACCCCCCGAAATCCCCCCGGGACAGACCCTATCTGGCGGCGGATGCTCCGGATCGGGTCGTCCTCCTTCCGCAGCCGGCCTGCAGAATAAAATGGTGGCCGTCGTAGCGGCCGCCATTTGCATCCCTGCCCGTGGCTGTGATTGGCTACGTAAATATTTACGTAGCCTATCACAGCAAAGAGCAGGGACGCAAATGGCACCCGTTGCACCATTTGCATCCCTGCCTTTTGCCACAAAAGGCGACGTAATGAGTTACGTAGCCTATCACGAAAGGAGCAGGGACGCAAATGGCGTAACAGGCGCCATTTGCGTCCCTGCTCTTTGCTGTGATGGGCTATGTAAATACTTACATAGCCTATCACGGCCTAAGGCAGGGACGCAAATGGCGGCTGGCATAGCAGACACCATTTGAGTCTGCAGTGTGGCAGCAGCCAGAGGTCTGGCTGCGGCTGGCCTTGGCTGGCAGGTCCGCAGCTTCGCTGAGGAGTCGGCCGGGGAGGATTCCAGGAGGGAGGGACGATCACCTCCCCCTCCCCCAGCAGATGCCCCGACTGGAACCAGGTAAGGGATTCATACTTCTCTAGGATGCTGTATTTTGTGAACAATCTTGAGCTAGGTGACTAAATAGTCAGACCTAGTAAAAGGCAGCTTCCTACTCAGTTTGATATGCGGCGATACCCCCTGTGTGATAAGTTCCTCAGTTCTCCTAATTAATGACTGATGTTGTCATGCCTTCTGCAGGGAGATCCTGGAAAGGAAGGGAAACAAGGAGTCCCTGGGCCTACAGGTGAGCCAGGACCTGTTGGAGAACCTGGATTACCTGGCAAGGGTCGAGATGGAGAAAGGGTAAGTCCCATTCCTAAATTCTGTGCTCGGCCAGATCATTCTCAAATTAAGAATCAGCAAAAGTGCCCTGTTACATTTCGTGTTTGTTCTGTGGGTTATCACCATGTTATTGAACTGCATTCTACACTTTGTTTTTTGGCTGAACTGTAGGGATGGTGGAGAATTCCTCCACAGACTCCAATGAGTCCAGATTCTAAAGAATCTGGCCCCCCGGAATCTGTGGTGGAATGGAAGACTTACCACCGCCTCCCCACAGAATCCTCTTTGGCCGGATCCTCCGGCTACGGATTGCCAGCGATATGGCTGCCATGCTGTTAGGGATGTACGAATCCTTTACCTTGTTCCGTTGTGGGGCTTCTGCGGTGTGGGGGAGGCGCTCTGTCCCTCCCCCCAGAATCCAACCCAGCTGGCTCCGCTCCACGGTGACTCCGCCACCGCCGCCAGGTAGGTCCATCCCGGGGGCGGGGATGGAGGGGATGGCGGTGGGGAGGCCATTCCGCCACAGACACCAGGGGGCTGGATTCCAAAGAATCCAGCCTCACTGGAGTCCATGAAGGATTTCTCCAACATCCCTACATGCCATATTGCTGGCTGAAGGGGACTGTCTGCAGAAGATGGCATCCAGGACACCATTTGCGGCCGTAAAGGCCTTAGTTTAAGATAAATGCAGCTGTAAATGGATGCCATTTGCATCTGCAGTCAGTCATGTACACGTATAGTATCTATGAATTTTGAGGTTTCTGCCGAGTATGTCCCTTAAAAAAAACAAAAAAAAATCTCTGATGGTGTGGAACAACAGAAAAGCATTAGTCAGCCATTCTCTCTTGGTCTCAGACAACAAATAAAAAAAAGGATAATTTTACACAGTCTTTTCAAGCATTTTCACATCATAATTTGCAATTGCCTATTAATGACAGAGCTGAAATTGTTTCCTGGTTGAAGACCTGTACACCCTCAAATTCAGGTGTGTGTTTATTTCTTTTTCAATTATACCAGCACACAGTGTTTTCAGAATGGCTTCCCCTGGTGAAAACAAGATTTCTTTGCTAGCTGAGGCACTCTATTGAGTCCCTCTATTTCCCACCTCTCTGATTTTGTCCTTTTGCCCACAAATTAATCTTGACATGCTTACTCAACTCAGTATAAGAACATAAAAAGAGCCAAGGGTCCATCTAGTCCAACATTCTGTTCACACTCACACAGAGGTCAATCACCTGCCCGTGAGAAACCCACAAGCAACAGCACCCATATTCCCCAGCAACTGGTGTACACAGGCATACTGCCTCTTATATAAGGATGTTGGAAGAATCTGCCCAAGGGTGAAGTCTGCCAACCTATCAGCAGCTCAGCCCCCTGGACTCCATCTCGCAAACCCATGATCTGGCTTGACTCAATCTGTCTGAGTCAGGCCAGCTTGCAGATTTACATCCCCACCACCACCCCTGGTGAAATCAGCATTTATATAAATTGCAGTTGCAATTTGAGTAATTTATGCAAATTGTGGCTGTGATTTCCTTAATTTGCATAAATGGTGGCTGTAATATGCTTAAAGTGTGCACATTGCAGATGCAAGCTGAGCTGAGGTCTTTCGTCTTTGGGGAAATCTGGCAAGCCAAAAAAGGCTGGATTTCCCCACGATGGCCATCCCTACTCTTATACTGGAGGTAGCATATAGCTATCAGTGGACTAATAGCCATTGATAGCCTTATCCTCCATGAATTTGTCCAATCTCCTTTTAAAGCCATCCAAATTGGTGGCCATCATGAAGTCTATGGTAGCAAATTCTGTAGTTCAGCTATGCACTGTATGAAGAAGTCCTTCCTTTTATCTGTCCTGAATCTCCCATGAGTCAGCCACCAAGATCTCTTTCTTGGTCAGTCATTGCTAGCTCAGGTCCCATCAGCTTATACTTGAAGTTGGATTTTTTGCCCCAGTGCGCATCACTTTACCCTTGTTTACATTGAACCACATGTTCCTTTTGGAGCTCTTTGCACTTCCTTTTTGTTTTAACCACCCTAAATAATTTGCTTCCTTCAGCAAGCTTGGCCACTTCACTGCTCACTCCTAAATCCAGATCATTGATGAACAGGTTCAAAAGCACAAGTCCCAATACAGACCCGGGGGGGGGGGGCTGTTTACATCCGTCCATTGGGATAATTTACCATTTATTCCTACTGTCTGCTTTCTGTTCTTTAACCAGTTACTGATCAAAAAGAGGACCTGTCCTCTTATTCCAAACTGCTAAGTTTGCTCAGGAGACTTTTGTGAAGGATTTTGTCAAAAGCCTTTTGGAAGTCCAAGTAAACAATGTCTACTGGATCACCACTGTCCACATGTTTATTGACATGTGGGCAGTCATATTTCGCAATTCAAATCCTTCCTTATTCTAAATGGATCTACCCAACCTCCCTGTAATGTTCAGGTTGTGGGGATACATGAATGTTATCATAGCTCACCTTACTAAGGAGCATAACTGGGATTTGCTCCCCTTAACAACAACAAAAGGATGGCTGGAAGTACAATTTTCCTTTGCAGAAACCCAGTACTGGCTTGCTTGGAATTTATCTTTTTTTCTCAATTGGGAATACAATTGTGACATTTTCTTTTATTACTGTGTCCATTCTTAGGGTGAAAGAGGGCCACCGGGTTTACCTGGACTGTATGGACACAAGGTAAGCATTGCCATTCTGTTGTGGTCCACCATCAGAAATTGGGACAAGATCCTAGGGATGGCGGAGAATTTCTCCCCGAATCTGCGGGAGGCCGAGCGCCGAGGCATTCGGCCCCCCGAAAGTGTTGGAGAAATTCTCCGCCGGCCCCCCGCCCCCCCGGGATGGGACTTACCGTGGCCGAATGTCCCTCTCGGCGGCAGGTCCCGGTGGCGTTTCGGTGGCGTTTCGTTGGGGGCAGGGGTGGCGGCCAGTCTCCCGACCGGCTGCCGCCACCGCCATTTAGGGGTGGACGAAAGTGACTTACCTGTCCTCGAAGCTTGTTCGCGGTGGGGGGGAGGCGCTTCGCTGCTCCCTCCGCGAAGTTCAGGCCGGGAGGGGAGGCTTCCCGCCTCGCCCGGCCAAAATTCAGGCTGGGGGGGAGGCTTCCCGCCTTGCCCGGCCACTAACTCGAAAGTTTTTTTTAAAAAAAAACCGCCCCTGTGATAGGCTACGTGACGATTAACGTAGCCTATCACGGCTAGATCTGCAAAGTCAGGCGTGATAGGCTACGTCAATCGTCACGTAGCCTATCACGGGTGACTTTAAAAAAAAAAAAAGCGCATACGCTAATGGCGGCCCCCATAGGGAGCCGCCATTCGCGTTCCTTATTTGGTCGCTGTAGTCTACGTAAATCTTTATGTAGACTACAGCGACCAAATAAGGAACGGGAATGGCGGCTCCCTATGGGGGCCACCATTATCCATCCGCGCTTTTTTTTTTTTAAGTCACCCATGATAGGCTACGTGACGATTGACGTAGCCTATCACGGCTGACTTTGCAAATCTAGCCGTGATAGGCTACGTTAATCGTCACGTAGCCTATCATGGGGGTGGTTTTTTTTTTCTTTTATTGCAATGGCGGCGGCAGCAGCCGGTCGAAAGATCGGCTGCCGCCCCCGCCCAGGACGAACACCCGCCGAACCGCCGGCCGGACCCACCGCCGGGAGGGACATTCGGGAAAGGTAAGTCCTGTCCCGGGGGGGGGGGGTGCGGGGTGCGGGGGGGTGCGGAGAATTTCTCCCCGGAACTTGTTCGTGGGGCCGAACACGTTGGCGCTCGGCCCCCCAAAGTTTCGGGGAGAAATTCTCCACCATCCCTACCGCCATTGCAAAAAAAAAAAGTGAATTGGTAAAAAACACACACACACCCATGATAGGCTACATAACGATTTATGTAGCCTATCACGGTTACGACCCCATGGGCGCCGCCATTTGCGTTCCTTATTTTGGCACATCTAGTCTATGTAAAGATTTACATAGACTATGGCGAAAATAAGGGAACGCTATTTGCGTTGCCCTTATTTTTGCCGTAGTCTACGTAACTCTTTACGTAGACTAGATGTGCCCAAATAAGGAACGCAAATGGCGGTCCCCATGAGAGCCGCCATTTGCGTATGCGCTTTTCTTTTTCTTTTTTTCAAAGTCACCCGTAATAGGCTACGTGACGATTTACATAGCCTATCACGGCTGACTTTGGAAATCTAGCCGTGAGAGGCTACATAAATCATTACGTAGCCTATCACGGGTGTGAGTGTGTGTGTGTGTGTTTTACTTTTTTTTCGCAGCCGGGTAGATGGGGCGCTTCTACCCGGCCTGAATTTCGCCGGCGAGGGATGGGGCGCCTCCCCCCCAGCTTGAATTTCGGCCGGGCGAGGCGGGGCTCCTCCCCCCCCTCGCCTGAACTTCGGGGGGAGAACCGAAGCGCCTTCCCCCCACTGCGAAGCAAGCTTCGAGGACAGGTAAGGGACCTTCGCCCATCCCTATTCCCCCCCACCCACCTCCCTATTTTTTATTTTTTTATTTATTTTTTTGGTGAGGATGAAATGTGAGTTTTCTGTTTAGGCTTTGGGACTTATTTTACTGCAGAATATAGAACCACCCTATCCCCCAGAAATTATTGACAGAGATGAATAACTTCAGGAAATTTAAAATTTGGCAGAATTTCATAATGTGGATCTCTCTCTCTCTCTCTCTCTCTCTCTCTCTCTCTCTCTCTATATATATATATATATAATATGAACATTTGGCTTTTAGAATTCAGCTTTGACAGATACTTTCAAAAATAACTTAGAACATCTTCAATCTTAGATCTTGCTGATAATTTTACATTGGTATCATAAAGTGTCAAATACACCACTTTCACACTTAGCATCCAAACAGCTGTGAAATGGGGTATTGCACAGCAACTTGTCCTTTTTCTAATATCTTACTGGCTGCATTTAACACCAGTGTGGTGTAGTGGCTACAGTGTCAGACTAGGACTGGAGAGATGATGGTTCAAATCCCCACTTGGCCATGAAGCTCTTTGGGCCCATCACCAGTTCTCAGCCTAACCTACCTCACATGGCTGTTGTGAGGATAAAATGGGGGAGGGACTTGGAGGAAAGGTGGGGTATAGATTAAACTATAGTTCTATGTAGCTAGATCAGGGCCCTTATTTGTTTTTTCTACCCACCCACCCCCATCTAATAGCATCAATAATAACTCGGAGGGTAGGAGGCAGGAACTTTCAAAATGGGGTCAGGGAGGGGGCTGGAATGGGCTGGGGTGATGCCTTGGTGGGGATTGGGAAGATTATGCATGGATAGGGATGTACGAAATGTACTTACCTTTTCGGGGATTATGTTTATGGGGGGGGAGGCGCTCCGTTCCTCCTTCCCGGAATCCTCGATGGCCAGCTGTGCTCCGCGGTGGCAGCCGGACAGGCCCAGCCAGGCCAGAGCCGTCCGCAGCTGGATTTCCGGCCGCGGAGGGCTCTGGGTAAAAAAAGAAAGAAAACAAAACCGTGTACGCAAATGGCGGTGGCTACGGCCGCCGCCATTTGCGTTCCTTATTTTTGGCTGTCTTAGTCTACGTAAATATTTACGTAGACTATGACGGCGAAAATAAAGGGGAACGCAAATAGCGTTGCGGGCGCTATTTGCGTCCCTTTTTGATTCGCCGTTTTAGCCTACGTAAAGATTTACATAGGCTAAAACGGTGAATCAAAAAGGGACACCAATAGCACCCGCAACGCTATTTGCGTTCCCCTTTATTTTCGCCGTCATAGTCTACGTAAATATTTACGTAGACTAAGACACCAAAAATAAGGAACACAAATGGCGGCAGCCATAGCCACCGCCATTTGCGTATGCAATTTTTTTTTTTTTTTACCCAGCCATGATAGGCTACATAAATCTTTACGTAGCCTATCACATCTTGAAAAAAAAAACAAAAAACCACAAGTCTGCAAATGGCGGCGGCGGCAGCCGGTCGGAAGATCAGCCGCCGCTGCAGCCATCGCCAGAGCCGCCGCTGCCCGGAAGATCCACCCCAGGTAAGTCTCATCCCGGGGGTGATCCACGGGGTGGCGGGGGGGTGGCAGGCCATTCCACCACAGATTTCGGGGGGCTGAATGAACTGGCATTCGGCCTCACTGAGATCCGTGGCGGAATTCTCTGCCATCCCTATGCATGGAGAGGATGGGACAAAGAGCTAAAGCTTCAAGGTAGAATCTGGAGAAAATTAAATTAATTACTTATTTGCTTATAATATTTATATATTGCTCCACATCAAATATTTTGGAGTGGTGAACCACAAGATAAAAGAATAAAACCCCATAATTAAAACAATTAAAACATTTTAAAAGAACAGATTCTGAACATAAAACTCAGCTGGTCACTCAGGGAAAGCCTCTTAAAATAACAATGTCTACAGGAGGTGCAGAAAGCAACACAACATTGGCGCCTGGCTGACTTCCAAAGGCAGGGAATTCCACAGGAAGGGGGCCACCACGCTGAAGGCTCTCTTCCTTGTGGACTCCAACTGGGCCATGGGTCCAGAGCAACATGCCCTCTGATGATGTCAGTGACCGGGCAGGTTGGTAAAGAAGAAGGCGCTCTCTCAGGTGTCCTGGTCCCAAGTTGTTTAGGGCTTTTTACACTAGTACAAATAAAAAGAAATAAAAGCCTCTCCTCAACCAGACTTGCTGCCACTCAGGAGATCTCCAGATCTCCTGTTGAGGGTTTGGCTGGACTCTCTGTTGTGGAGCTAAAGAAGATAAAAGCTGAAAGGTGGACCTTGCTTCTTCTGCAGAGTTGGCAGCCAAGGGTTGCCAAGGCCACCCTAAGGGAAGATCAGCCTGGCTCATTGGGCATTAGAATGTCAGCTGATGGCTCACTACCTTGGTTTGGCCTCAAAAACTCTCCTCCCTCCCCTTCCCTTTCCGTTGTGTCTTGCCCTTTTAGTTTGTAAGCCTGATACCAGGGCCAGTCTTTCTTTGCTTTTTTTAGTTGATGTGAGCTCCTTTTGGAGACAATAATTGTCTGAAAAGTGGGATAAAAATTCAGTTAATTAATTAATACTACTATAATACAATATTGATTCATAGTCTAGGGAGAGCATAGGGAGAATGTGGAATGGGTGAATTTGAGCCTGGCTATTACAATAGTCCCCTTCATGGATCACTGCCTTGTTGTGGTGAAGGGGCTTGCATAACTCAGTGAAGCCATAAGCTCTGCCGTGCAGGGCCACCCAAGACGGACAGGTCATGGCAGAGAGTTCTGACAAAATGTGGTCCACTGGAGAAGGAAATGGCAACCCACTCCAGTATTCTTGCCAAGAAAACCCCATGGAACATATCACAAGGCTAAAAGATATGACGCCGGAAGATGAGCCCCTCAGGTCAGAAGGTGTCCAATATACTACTGGGGAAGAGCAGAGGGAATTTCCAAGTAGCGCCAGAAAGAGTGAAGCGGCTGGGCCAAAGCCGAAAGGACACTCAGCTGTGGATGTGTCTGGTGGTGAAAAGAAAGTCCGATGCTGTAAAGAACAATATTGTTTAGGAACCTGGAATGCAAGATCAATGAATCAAGGTAAGCTGGAGGTGGTCAAACATGAGATGGCAAGATTGAACATCGACATCTTGGGAATCAGCGAACTAAAATGGACAAGCATGGGTGAATTTAATTCAGGTGACCATCATATCTACTACTGTGGGCAAGAATCCCTTAGAAGAAATGGAGTAGCACTCATAGTCCACAAAAGGGTGGGAAAAGCAGTATTGGGGTACCATCTCAAAAATGATAGAATGATCTCAGTACGAATCCAAGGCAAACCATTCAACATCACAGTCATTCAAGTCTGTGCCCCAACCTCTGAGGCCGAAGAAGCTGAGGTTGATCGGTTCTGTGAAGACCTACAACACTTTCTAGAACTAACACCAAAAAAAAGATGTCCCCTTCATCCTAGGGGATTGGAATGCTAAAGTAGGAAGTCAAGAAATAACAGGGGTAACAGGCAAGCATGGCCTTGGTGTACAAAATGAATCAGGAAAAAGGCTAATAGAGTTTTGCCAAGAGAACACGCTGATCATAGCAAACACTCTTTTCCAACAGCGACTCTACACATGGACATCACCAGATGGTCAATATCGAAATCAGATTGATTATGTCCTTTGCAGCCAAAGATGGAGAAGCTCTATACAGTCAGTAAAAACAAGACCTGGAGCTGACTGTGGCTCAGATCATGAGCTTCTTATCGCAAAATTTTGGCTTAAATTAAATTTTGGCCCCCCTGCCCCACGCATCCCCCCCGGGACGGGACTTACCTTTCCCAAATGTCCCTCCCGGTGGCGGGTCCCGGCGGCAGTTCGTCGGGTCTTCGTCAGGGGCGGGGGCGGCAGCCGATCTTTCGACCAGCTGCCGCCGCCGCCATTCCAATAAAAGAAAAAAAAACAACGCCCGGTTTAAGTCACCCGTGATAGGCTACGTGACGATTAACGTAGCCTATCACAGCTAGATTTGCAAAGTCAGCTGTGATAGGCTACGTAAATCATCACGTAGCCTATCACGGGTGACTTAAAAAAAAAAGGCCCGTACGGCTAATGGCGGCCCCCATAGGGAGCCACCATTCACGTTCCTTAGTTGGTCGCTGTAGTCTACGTAAAGATTACATAGACTACGTAGACTACAACGCTATTTGCGTTGCCCTTATTTTTACGTAGCCTATCACGGCTAGGGGTGGACGAAAGTCCCTTACCTGTCCTCGAAGGATGTTCGCGGTGGGGGGGAGGCACTTCGCTGCTCCCCCCGCGAAGTTCAGGCCGGGGGGGAGGCTTCCCGCCTCGCCCTGGCCGAAATTCAGGCCAGGGGAGAGGCTTCCCGCCTCGCCCCGGCCGAAATTCAGGCCAGGGAGGGGGCTTCCCGCCTCGCCCGGCCACGAACGCGAAAGTTTTAAAAAAACAAACAACGCCCCCTGATAGGCTACGTGACGATTAACGTAGCCTATCACGGCTAGATCTGCAAAGTCAGCCGTGATAGGCTACGTCAATCATCACGTAGCCTATCACGGATGACTTAAAAAAAAAAAAAGCGCGTACGCTAATGGCGGCCCCCATAGGGAGCCGCCATTCGCGTTCCTTATTTGGTCGCTGTAGTCTACGTAAATCTTTACGTGGACTACGGCGAAAATAAGGGCAATGCAAATAGCTTTTGGGGTTTTTTTTACTATGTTTTTTGTTTTTTTTTACTATGTTTTTATGTTTTTTTACTATGTTTTTGTTTTATTACTTTTTTTTTTTTTTTACTATGGGGGCCGCCATTATCCGTACGCGCTTTTTTTTTTTTTTTTTTAAGTCACCCGTGATAGGCTACGTGACGATTGACGTAGCCTATCACGGCTGACTTTGCCAATCTAGCCATGATAGGCTACGTTACTCATCACGTAGCCTATCAGGGGGCATTTTTTTTTCTTTTATTGCAATGGCGGCGGCGGCAGCCGGTCGAAAGACCGGCTGCCGCTCCCGCCCCGCTCAAACACCCGCCGAACAACCGGCCGGACCCGCCGCTGGGAGGGACATTCGGCGAAGGTAAGTCCCGGGGCGGGGGCGGGGGGCGGGGGGGTTCGGAGGATTTCTCGCCAAAACTTGTTCGGCGGGCCGAACACATTGGCGCTCAGCCCCCCGAAGTTTCGGGGAGAAATTCTCCGCCATCCCTAATCACGGCTGACTTTGCAGATCTAGCCATGATAGGCTACGTTAATCGTCACGTAGCCTATCACAGGGGCATTTTTTTTGTTTTTTGTTTTACTTTTTATTTTGTGGCCGGGCAAGGCGAGGCGCCTCCTCCCCGGCCTTAATTTCGGCCGGGTGAGGTGGGAAGCCTCCCCCCCCGGCCTGAACTTCGGGGGGAGAGCAGCAAAGAGCCTCCCCCCCACCGCGAAAAGCTGCGAGACCAGGTAAGTGTCTTTCATGCACCCCTAGCTTAAATTAAAGAACGTAGGGAAAACCACTAAACCATTCAGGTATGACCTAAATCATATCCCTTATGAATATACAGTGGAGGTGAGGAATAGATTTAAGGGATTAGACCTGATAGACAGAGTGTCTGAGGAACTATGGACGAAGGTCCATAACATTATTCAGGAGGCAGCAACTTAATCCATCACAAAGAAACATAAATGCAAGAAAGCAAAGTGGCTGTCTGATGAGGCTTTACAAGTAGCTGAGGAAAGAAGGGAAGCGAAAAGCAAGGGAGAAAGGGGAAGATATATCCAACTGAATGCAGATTTCCAGAGAATAGCAAGGAGAGACAAGAAGGCCTTCTTAGATGAACAATGCAAAGAAATCGAGGAAAACAATAGAATGGGAAACACTAGAGATCTTTTCAAGAAAATCGGAGATCTCAGGGGAACGTTTTGTGCAAAGACGGGCATGATAAAGGACAAAGAAGGCAAGGACCTAACAGAAGCAGATGAGATAAGAAGAGGTGGAAAGAATACACAGAAGAACTATACATGAAAGATCTTAATGTCCCTCCCTGATAGCCATGATAATGCGGTCACTGAACTTGAGCCGGACATCCTCGAGAGTGAAGTCAAGTGGGTCTTAGGAAGCATGACTAACAACAAAGCTAGAGGAGATGACAGTATTCCAGCTGAGCTATTTAAAATCCTAAAAGATGATGCTGTTAAAGTGCTGCACTCCATATGCCAACAGATTTGGAACACTCAACAGTGGCCACAAGACTGGAAAAGGTCAGTTTACATTCCAATTCCAAAGAAGGGCAACACCAAAGAGTGTTCAAACTACTGCACAATAGCGCTCATTTCACATGCCAACAAGGTAGGTTATGCTCAAAATCCTACAAGCTAGTCTTCAGGAGCATGTGAACCGAGAACTACCGGAAGTACAAACCAGCTGCCTTGAGTCCCAGTATTGGGAAAAAGGGGGGATATAAATAAATAAATAAATAAATAAATAAAATATAATATAATATTTTTTGGGGGGGTTAGCCATGATAGGCTACGTAAATACTTACTTAGCCTATCACAGCTGCGCGTCCGCTGCGGACGGCCCTTGCCGGATGCTCTGCGGAGCCGCCACGGAGCGGAACCGGCCAGGCAGGATTCTGGGGGGGAGGACCGGATAGCCTCCCCCCTCTCGAGGATTCAGGGGGGAGGGATGGAGCGCTTCCCCCCCACCGTGACTCACATCCGCAAACAGGTAAGTCACTTTCGTACATCCCTAGGAAGGACAGATACTGAAGCTGAAGCTCAAATAATTTGGCCACCTAATGCGAAGAGAAAACTCACTGGAAAAGACCCTGATGCTGGGAAAGATTGAAGGCAAAAGGAGAAGGGGACAGCAGAGGATATGATGGCTAGATAGCATCACGGATGCAATGAATATGAACTTGAGCACGCTCCGGGAGAGAGTGGAGGACAGGAAGGCCTGGCGTGCTGTGCTCCATGGGGTCACAAGGAGTCGGACACGACTTAACGGCTGAACAACAATTACAATAGTACTACACCTCTCAAAAAGACAATACCTTTGAGAACATAAGTTCAGCCATCCTGGATCAGACCAAGGGTCCATCTAGTCCAATATTCTGTTACACAGTGGCCGTCCAGCTGCCCATTCGAAAAGCACAACCAGGACATGAGTGCAACAGCACTCCCTCCCCCATGTTCCCCAGCAACTGGGGTACGTAGGCTCACTGCTTCTGGTTCTGGAGGTAGCACATAGCCCTCATGACTAGTAGCCATTGAGAGCCTTCTCCTCCAGGAATTTGTCCAGTCTCTTTTTAAAGCCATCCAAATTGGTCGCCATCAGTACGTCATGTGGTAGCAAATTCCATAGTTTAAGTATGCACTGTGTGAAGCAGTCCTTCTTTTTATCTGTCTTGAATCCCCCACCAATCAGCTTCTGCCTTAACTCTTCATTTGCTTTCTCTTAGGGCGATCGGGGTGCTCCTGGTGTGCCAGGTCAGCCAGGAGACAGAGGGGCACCAGGTCTGGGACTTTCTGGGCCACCTGTAAGTACCAAACCCACTGCCCTCTAATCTATTGTGCAAGATGCATCTCTGTCAATGGCCTGTCCATCAGCCTGCCCATCATAAGATCTGCAGGAGCGGCTCTTCTCCTGTACCTTCAGCCAGGCTGGTGTAGGTGCAGATTATGATCCTGGCACCTCACAAAGGAGCTTTGGATTCAGCAGGTCCAGGACCACCTCCAACCTGTCTCTGGAATGCCCCATTTTGGGGTCTACCACCAGTGGTATTTCATGCCTGCAGAACTTTCAAGTGGGCATTCCAATGCCTCCCTGCCAACAGAGCTCCTCTCCACCAAAGAACAATACTCCTGCCCCATCCCAGCCACCCTCAACCAGTCAGCCAAGAGGGTTAGGATTGCTCTGTCAACAGGAACATGGGAAGCTGCCTTATACTGGGCTAGTTTTCATGATCGCAGGGTGGTTAATAAGCTGCGGTGGTTAATAAGCCACCCTGCACATGCCTGCACATGGTTGCAGGCCGGCCAGATTTAAATAGTTACCCTCTTCAGCACTGCTTGTTGTGACATCTGAACCTAGGTTCTGGGTAGCTTGTTAACTACCCCACCCACCCACCCTCACTGGGTTTAGACATCACAAGCCATTCTGGGGAGGGTAATTATGTAAATGTGGTCAGCATGCAATTGGCATGCGCAGGGTGGTTAACAAGCCACCATGGCTTATCAACTACCCCATGATCATGCTAACCAGGTGACTGAGTAAGACTATTGGTTCATCTAGCCCAGTACTGTCAACATCACCTGGCAGAGGCTTTCCAGGGTTTCAAACAGGAGTTCTTCCATCCTTACCTGAAGACGTTGGGGACTGAACATTCTGCATGCAGCGCATCTGCTCTACTAATGAGCTATGACCCCTCCCCCTAATAAAACATAGTTAGGTTACAGTTTATTTTTATTTATCTTGCATTCCTTTTTTTTATCTTGCATCTTCAGCACATCTGTACTCTCAGGCTTCCTTACAGTCAGCACAAACACATGATCAGCACTAAGATAACAAATAATACAGGGTAAAACAGCAGATAAAGCTAAAATGCAGCAGCTTAAACACTTAAGACCTGTTAGGATCAATGCTTTTCAGGATAATTGGGGTTGGAGGAAACTCAGGTTTTGGGGACCAAGTAATATCCATGAGAAAATATACATGTTCAGGTGTTGTAAAATGCATTGTATGATATGTGTCTAGCTTATTCATAGTATTCATCTGTATGTGTGCTTATCTTAAATTTGTGGTTTTTCAGGGACCCGTGGGACCTCCTGGAGATAAAGGGCCATCGGTACAGTATGTCGTTCTAACTATATGCAGCTTGTGGTGGGGAATGGGAAGGAAAAAAGAGTGTGTGCTAGCATATTATTTCCTTTTTGTGTGGTGTGGCGATGGAGGAAAATTATATACACCTTTTTGAAGCTAATGGAACAGTAATACAGAAATGTTGGCTTCTTAGTTCCTCATTTCCAAATTTACTACCTTGTTATGCTGCTCAAATGCCAGATGCAGCATACTTTTTATAAAAGGAGCTGATATGAGAACCCATTTGATAGCCATAGGTAAGTTTAATATTGCAGGGAAGATAAAATGAATATTAAGAACATAAAAAAACCATGCTGGATCAGAACAAGGGTCCATCCAGTCCAGCATTCTGTTCACACAGTGCCCCCACAAGCAGGATATGAGCACAACAGCACCCTCCCACCCATGTTCCCCAGTAACTGGTGTACATAGGCATACTGCCTCTTTTACTGGAGGTAGCATAGAGGCATGAGGACTAGTAGCCATTGATAGACTTCTCCTCCATGAATTTCTCCAATCTCCTTTTAAAGCGATCCAAATGGCTGTCTTTCTTTCTTTCTTTCTTTCTTTCTTTCTTTCTTTCTTTCTTTCTTTCTTTCTTTTTTTATTTCATTGCTATACCACCCAATAGCTTAAGTTCACTACATCTTGTGGAAGTGAATTCCATTGTTTAACTATGTGCCGTATGAAGAAGTTTTTCCTTTTTTCTGTCCAGAATCTCCCACCAATCAGCTTCATGTGATACTAAATACACCGAAGGGGTGTATCTATAGGTTGCTTATGGAAGCGGTCGAAAATAATAATTTGCAATTCTTGGCTTACATTGATGTTGATCAGAGTAGAGTATTGTGCCATGACAGTCTCAGACTCATCCTGTATGAGGAGAGTAACGGCAACCTCATTCGCTATGAGCCAAGCTACGTGAGTGGCAAAATTTCATGGTTCAGTAGGGATGTACGAAAGGTGCTTACCTTTCTGTGGATTATGCTGATGCTGGGGGGGAGGCGTTCCGTCCCTCCCCCTGGAATCCTGGCTGGGGGGGGAGGTGCTCCGTTCCTCCCCTCCGGAATCCTGGCCGGCTGGCTCCACTCCGCAGGGATTCCCCGGAGCTTCCGGCCGGCTCCGCCAGCAGCCGGACATCCGGCCGCTGGCTAGCAGGGACACAAATGGCGGCGGCCATAGCCGCCGCCGTTTGCGTCCCTGCAGTCAGCCATGATAGGCTACATAAATGTTTACATAGCCTATCATGGCTGATTAAAAAAAAAACGCACGTACGGAAATGGTGGTGCCCATGGGCCCTGCCATTTGCGTTCCTTATTTTGGCACGTCTTAGTCTATGTAAACATTTACGTAGACTAAGACGGCGAAAATAAGGGGAACGCAAATAGCGTAGACACTACGCTATTTCCGTTCCCCTTATTTTCGCCGTCTTAGTCTAGGTAAATGTTTACATAGACTAAGACGTGCCAAAATAAGGAACGCAAATGGCGGCGCCCATGGGCGCCGCCATTTGCGTACACGCATTTTTGTTTTTGTTTTTAATCAGCCGTGATAGGCTACGTAAACATTTACGTAGCCTATCACGGTGTTTTTTAAAATCTAGCTGTGATAGGCTACGTAAATCTTTATGTAGCCTATCACGTTTTTTTTGTTTTTTTTAGGGATGGCGGAGAATTTCTCCCCGAAACTTCGGGGGGCCAAACGCCAACGTGTTCGGCCCCCTGAACATGTTTCGGGGAGAAATTCTCCGCACGCCCCGCACCCCCCCCCCGGGACGGGACTTACCTTTGCCGAATGTCCCTCCCGGCGGCGGGTCCGGCTGGCGGTTCGGCGGGTGTTCGTGAGGGGCAGGAGCGGCAGCCGGTCTTTCAACCGGCTGCTGCCGCCGCCATTCCAATAAAAGAAAAAAAAAACGCCCCCGTGATAGGCTACGTGACGATTAACGTAGCTTATCACGGCTAGATTTGCAAAGTCAGCCGTGATAGGCTACGTCAATCGTCACGTAGCCTATCACGGGTGACTTAAAAAACAAACAAACGCGCGTATGGATAATGGCGGCCCCCATAGGGAGCCGCCATCCCCGTTCCTTATTTGGTCGCTGTAGTCTACGTAAAGATTTACGTAGACTACGGCGAAAATAAGGGCAACGCTATTTGCGTTGCCCTTATTTTCGCTGTAGTCTACGTAAATCTTTACGTAGACTACAGCGACCAAATAAGGAACACGAATGGCGGCTCCCTATGGGGGCCGCCATTAGCGTACGCGCCTTTTTTTTTTTTTTAAGTCACCCATGATAGGCTATGTGACGATTAACGTAGCCTACAACAGCTGACTTTGCAGATCTAGCCATGATAGGCTACGTTAATCGTCACGTAGCCTATCACGGGGGCGTTTTTTTTTTTTTTTTAAAAACTTTGAAGTTCACGGCCGGGCGAGGCGGGAAGCCTCCCCCCCGGCCTGAACTTCACGGGGGGAGCAGCAAAGCGCCTCCCCCCCACCGCGAACGAGCTTCGACGAAAGGTAAGTGACTTTCGTCCACCCCTAGTTTTTTTTACCTGGAAATGGCGGTGGCGGCAGCTGGTCGGAAGACCAGCCACTGCCGGCGCTGCCGCCGAACTGCTGCCGCCGCCGCTGCTGGAGCTGCCACCACCAGGAAGATCCACCTAAGGTAAGTCCCGTCTCGGGGGGGGCGGGGGGCCGTTCCGCCACCGATTTCGGGGGGCCAAATGAGCTGGCATTCGGCCTCCCCGAGATCCATGGCGGAACTTTCGTACATCCCTGTGGTTCAGTAAGGCTGAGCCAAAGCTTCTTAAGCAAGACCTTTCAGCTCAAATTTGTGGTGGACAGCGTGTATTGTGTGTGTGTGTGTGCGCATGCGCATGCGCGCGTACGAGCATATGTAGAAATTCAGGTCCTCCCAACTGGAAGTGCAGTTAGGGGGCTTTCCCTCCCCCCCAATAATACTTCAAAGAATTACTCTTTGGGATGGCAGTAGTGTGGTGGTCCTTTTCTCTTTGTAACTATTTTAGTCCCTAAAGCTTCTCTTTGTAGGCACTGACTGGGGAGGGCAACATTGCTCCCACCGCAATGCCCAAAGTTTACATTTTTCTGGGAATTGCGGGGGTATGGGACTGCTGCTGCCACATTCAAAAATGGTGCCGGACAGCGGCACCATTTTCTCACAGAATGTCTAGGAATAATGCTAATCCAGGAAATTCATTGTTTTTGTGGTGTGTGTATTTATTTGTTGGGAGGGGGGGCAGATGAAGGCCAGCAAAGAGGTCAGAGAATTTCCCCTGAAATGGAATTTGATGAAATAATATCTCAGAAATATTTGTTTTTTAATTTCTTTGACCAGGGTCCCCGTGGTTTGCCAGGTATCCAAGGACAACCTGGACCATCTGGTCAGGATGTAAGTAAAGAGATTGGTGTTTGGTAAGTTTGTGAGATGCGATGCATTGTGGGCCAGGAAGGTTTCCAGGAGCAGCATCCCCCAGCCCCCCAAACCCAATACTTGCAGCTTAACCTGCTGCTGTAACACATATCAGAGAAATGAAATACCTTCACAGGGAACATTTGATCCTTATATAACATGAATTTGAAATGTAGCCTCCAGTCCAAGGATCCAAATACACTGAGGACGAGTACACATAGTACTCATCTACACTCAGGTGTCCTATTGTCTTAAAACCAACAAACCATAAAATCTCCCTTAAAGGATTTGCCATAGTGAAGCTAACCACATGTTATGTATTAAGAGCCCCAGTGCTATTTAGCTGAAAGAAAAGTAGCTAGCTGTGGCAGGGGGGACTTCTGAGTGGAGAAGCAAATTGGGAGGAGACAATTAAACCTTTCCCCACTTGTAGCTTCTCTTCTCCAAATCACTTCTTTAACATGTGTTTTTCTCCACACAGTTTAAAATGGGTTTGCCAGTAAGAAATGCATCTGGAGGGCAACTTAGAGTAGATACGTTGTGAGCAGGAAAGGATTAAGCACATCCTCCCTTCGCTGCTTCTTTATTTGAAATTATCTCTTCCCCAAAATGGCGTGAGGATTGGAGATAGGTGAATCAATCAGTTTCAGGTCTATGTCACTTTTGCATGTGCTCATCCATAAGTCTGTTCCTAGGGATGTTGCTGGAGTCCAGGAAGGGTCTGGAGTCCAGTGGACTTCCCCTGCTCAGGCTCCCGGACTCCAGTCTGCAGACCGCCAAGCTTGCCAGACTCAGCGTACACCAAGGCGGGCAAGCACGGTTGTCCCCACTGGTCCACCAAGCCACCATTTCATTTAAAAATGGCAGCTCAGTCTTTTTAGTAAAACCTCCTTTACACAAATGGTGGCTGTACAGGGGCCATTCATGCAATATTACAGGCATAAATGGACCATTTACGCCTGTCATTTTGTGTAAATGGCCAGATTACAGCTGCCATTTGCGTAATGGGGATTTGTGAAAAAGGCTAAGCTGCCATTTTTATGCAAAATGGCAGCTTGGCAAGGGGTTGGGCAGCTGCGTGCCACTCGCCAGGCACCTGTGGCCTGCCTGACAGCTCACCACACACGTCAAACAGGGTTGGGCAACTGGCGAGGGTCCGGTGTGCAGTGCACGGCACAGAAAGGGGTGAGTTCGACCATCCCTATCTGTTCCATCCTGTTTCCACACTGAATTTTTAAAAATCCATATGAAAAAATACTTTTAAATAATATTTCAAAATACATTTTCCACTCAAAATACAAATTTGTATATGTTTTTCAGTAACATTTGTGAGCCGATAAGTTTGTCATTACATTTGGATCGTGTGATAGCCATCTCATGACTAAGTCCAAGTCACACACATTAACCTGCAAGGTGGAGATTTGATCAGGAGATACTGAAATTTGTAAATATCAAATTCCTCTGCTGATTTGCTTGATATGGTATTATATTTCATAGAATTATAGAATCATAGAATAGTAGGGTTGGAAGGGGCCTATAAGACCATTGAGTGCAACCTCCTGCTCACTGCAGGAATCTAAGTCAAAGCAAGGGTGACTCAATCAGTTTCAGGTCTATATCACTTTTGCATGTTCTCATCCATAAGTCTGTTCCTAGGGATGTTGCTGGACTCCAGGAAGGGGCTGGAGTCCAGTGGACTTCCCCTGCTCAGGCTCCCAGACTCCAGTCTGCAGACCAACACGCTTGCCAGACTCAGCGTACACCAAGGCGGGCAAGCACGGTTGACCCCGCTGGTCCACCAAACCACCATTTTGTTTAAAAATGGCAGCTCAGTCTTTTTAGTAAAACCTCCTTTACAATATGGGGGAAGGAAAAAAGAAAGGGAACATTTGAAAAGAAAGGAAGGTAACAAAAACTAAAAGTGCATTGCATTGACAGTACAGAACGGTGGGCCGTGTGATGGAGAGTAGGGATGTATGGATTTTGTAAGATCCATTCTGTCTGTGGTTCGCTGATTGACAAGTGCCTTTCATTCCATCATCCGCTCATTGACAGAATCTTGTTTGTTTGTTTGTTTTTTAAATTTTCCAAATTTGCTCAAATCTGTACTTGCAAAATGTGCAAATCACCTGCAAAATGTGCAAACCCCCCACCCCAAATGCACATTTTCATGTTTTAACCTATGGGGGAAATGAACATTTTCAGCTGGTAGGTTTTTTTTGTTGGTTTGTTTTTCAATTTGTCTATTTTATTTTCATAACGTTCCAGAAAGTTAAAACAAAAACAAACAAACAAAACAGTCCACAAGTCCCCAGAATCCATGTGACTCAGGAAAAGCTCATCCATTGCAGAATCCACATTTTGGATTCATACAAATCCGAATTCATTTGATTCCATTGTGGATTTCTCTGACATCCCTAATGGGGATGAACATAGCCTCTGTTCCTCAGCCAGCATAGAGTTCTAAAAAATTCTGCCAGACATTTTGGAATTTCTCCCCCCACTTTTTTTTTCTTTATTTAAACAATTGGATCATGAACTGGGAGCTCCAACAGGTCTTCCTCCCATCAATCTACATCAGGAGACCTGGTGGCTTTCCGCCTCTGCAGTAGAATCATGGAATAGTAGGGTTGGAAGGGGCCTACAAGGCCATCGAGTTCAACCCCCTGCTCAATGCAGGAATCCAAGTCAGAGCATCCCTGACAAATGGCTGTCCAGCCTCGTCTTGAAGGCCTCCAGTGTTGGAGAGCCCACCACCTCCCCAGGTAATTGGTTCCATTGTCATATTGCTCTTACAGTCAGGAAGTTTTTCCTGATGTTCAGCCGGAATCTGACTTCCTGTAACTTGAGCCCATTATTCCGTGTCCTGCACTCTGGGATGATCAAGAAGAGATCCTGGCCTTCCTCTCTGGGACAACCTTTCAAGTCCTTGAAGAGTGCTATCATATCTCCCCTAAGTCTTCTCAAGGCTAAACATGCCCAGTTCTTTCAGTCTCTCTTCATAGGGCTTTGTTTCCAGTCCCCTGATCATCTTTGTTGCCCTCCTCTGAACCCTCTCCAGTTTGTCTGCATCCTTCTTAAAGTGTGGTGCCTAGTATGATACATTTGGCAATAAGTGTGGCCCTCTGTGGCTTATAGTTCTGTTTTGTACCATTGAAAATATAAGTGGGAAGGAGGGAGGGGACCTTCTTTCATTGTTAAAACAAATCTCCAAATATTAAAAAAAAACACCAGTTCATAACAACCCAGATCACATTCCTCAGACATTGCTACAACAGGCTCTAATAAGCACGTTCGCATATGATTTTTAATTAGCCCCCAAAGAAACAACCCACTCACACTTTTGCCATTGCTTCTAACGAGGCCAGGACTGCTTCATACTGCCCAGACGCTGCTCCTTCCTGCGTTTTCCCCAAGGAACAATGTCAAGAGAAATGCCAGAGTCATACCTCATTTCCCCAGTGTTCTCAATCAGCAAAGCCATAGCTTTCTGGAAGCTGGCAGTTGCCCCCTGGTGAGGCTTCATTGCCTTTGTTTTCTGTTGATACGGGAGAGTGGAACAGTAGGAGCACACAAACGTATAAAAGGGAATAATCGGTGGGTTCCCTCTTGCTTCCCCCTCCCAGTCCTCCTCCTCCATTCCAACTGGGCTCAGCCATCTTTCAAACAGAGATGACTGGAGCAGTCATCCGGCAGTAGAAAAATCAAGTTTGGTAGGAGATAGAGGATAAGGAGTGGATAAGCAGCAGAGGTGATACTCTAAGGTTGGGCTCTGGGCCTTTATGACATCGTTGCATTGAGCAAGGAACTCCAGACAAGAGCCCCTTCACCTCTCTAAGGGGTGCAGAACCAGACCTCCATGGGTTGGATGATGTTGGTGGGCATGGCCAAAGCCACTGACATCATCACCCCACCCATTTTGCCTTTCTCTGTGGCTGAGTCTCTGCCTTTGTGCAGCGTGTGTCATCCTCACAAGGGCTCTGCTCACGGCATGGAAGGACTCAGCCAGCACTGGTAAGAGTAGCCACTCCCCAGGCCCTATGCTGGCCAAGTGACCTCTTTTACAGAGGACTGTCCTCTATCTGAAGTGCTGCCAGAGATCTGTTTTCTAGTGGAAGGTATCCTCTATTTGAAGGGCTGCCCTGTCCAATTCCAGTTTAAGAACCATAAGAACTGTGGCCTATCATCTGTTAGGACCTAAATAGCAGACTGAACAGGCAAGCATGCAGATCACCTGGTCACACCCTCCCACAGTACGGTGACACGTACTATATTTCTATTTCAATTCAATAAACAAAACCCCTTTTGGTTTAACATGTTACATGAAGGGTTTTGCATGTTCCCTCAAGCTCCAGAATGCTGGGAAATTACAGCTGTTAAGGGCCATGCCATATTAGGCAATATGCATATGGCACAGGATCTTGTGCTGGGCTTACTTCCAGTTTCACCACTACCTTGGAGCTGGATGGTCAGTGGCAGAGTGATGGACCAAAGGCCCAGATTTGCCTGTAGGTATGGATGGACTCCCCTCCATCCAGTTTCACCAGGCACTCACTCAACTGCTGCTGCTGCTTGCCCCTGCTCGCCATGTGTTGGATCTCAGTGAAGCCGAATGCCAGTGCATTTGGCCTCCCAAAATCTGTGGCGGAATGAAGCCCCCCGCCCCACCACCCCGTGAAAGGCGTGCAAAATGGAGCAATTACCTGGTGCCGTTTGTGCTGCTTTGCGAATGGCGGCCTCATCTGCGGCCACCATTCGCTTCCCCATTTTTGCCGTGATAGGCTTCGTAAATACTTACGTAGCTTATCACGGCTAATGCAGGGACGCCATTTGCGTCCCTGCAGAGGCCGTGATAGGCTATGTAAATATTTACGTAGCCTATCACAGCAAAAAAAGGGAATGCCAATGGCAGCCGCTGTAGTCGCCGCCATTTGCATCCGCAGGCTCTGCACACCTGCAAATGCACCCAGCCAGCGGCTCCGTGGATGTGCCACAGAGTGGAGCCGGCTGGGTTAGGATTTCAGGAGGAGGTGCGGAGCATCTCCCCCCCACTGCGAATCACCCCCTTCAAAAAGGTAAGTGACTTTCACACATCCCTACTCTTTAGCAAGCTACCATTGGAGGAGGAGGTGGCAGGGAGGAAGGGAAGGAAGCAGCCATGGTGCTGCCTTTCCTACCGCCGCTGGTAATTGTGCGGAAAAGCCTCCCTTCTTCACTGTTGGTGCCCCAGCAATGAGAAGAAGAGAGGCTTTAATGCACAATGATGGGTGGTAGAATTGCCCATTGCCTGTCACTGTGCTTCTTCTCCCTTCTGGGGGGCTGACAAGGAAGAAGGGAGATGCATAATGGCTGGGTGCTGAAATTGTCTCTTCACTGGAATAGACACATGGAGTCCATGCCACTGAGCTAGCATCCCATGTTATAAGTACCCGACTGGTAACCAACACCATCCACACAGAGTGACAAAGGTGTGCTAAGCTGTCCTGGATCAAAATGATTTAGGACTGAAAAAGTTAACAAGAGTACTTTGAATTAGGCTTGGAAGCTGACTGAAAGCTGAATGGGCTCCTTCAGGATTGGTGTGTGATGCTTCCTGCCAGTGGCACTCATTAACAACTGGACTGCCCACATTCTGCAGGGAGACTCCAACACCCTTGTATCCCATGTGTGCCTGATGTAGTGTGCCTATCTGAGGCCTATGTGAGGACAATTCTTTCTTTTTCTTTCTTGTCTGTAGGGTTTACCAGGAAGTCCTGGTGAAAGAGGGCCTCCAGGAAAGCCGGTATGTCATCATACTCTCCATCTCTCCCTCTTAAATTTTGGTACTTTTTCATGCCCAAGAAGAGTCAACGATTTTGTTCCATGCATCCTCCTTTCCTGCAGGTTGAGAAATGAACAGACCAAATTAATATATCAAAGATACTAAATAAACACCATGCTGTAGACTTCTTTGAAGTTCCGTCTTATGTTATGTCAGTGGTACTGGAGCAGCTTCCCCCTGGCGGGAGGTGATTCAGTGATGTTGTCCCTCAAAAGATGTGTTTAATCCATTGAACTCCGGCCAGTGCATGGCTGATCTCTTTCATGAGCTCTTTCATGCTTTTGCCTTTGATTTCAGATTAACTGAAACAGCACATCAAAAATAGTATGAAAGAACAGGGATCTCTCTCTTTTTTCCTCCCCTCAGGGTGCCTCTCCTCTCCTTTCTCCTGGTGATATCAGTCTCTTAGTTAAGGTAAGATCTTTGTCTGGGGTGCCCAAGAACCTAATGCTCAAGAGAAATCAAACCTTGTGGATGATTGCAAAATGTGCAATGCACACAGTTGTTAAGGATGGCCATGTTGGGAGAAAAGGTGGTAGTGGTGGGAGGAGAGTCATAGTGAGATAGGAAGTGTGACATATTTGTGTTTCCTCTCCCCTGGCTTTCAGGTCTACCTGGAAAGAAATGATGCATATATCCACCTTTCAGATGGACCTAGAAGCATAGGGAGGGGATGTGCAAGTCACTCATGCTTTCTTTATCAACTCTTCCATCAAACATTTGAAGTGGCTTAAGCTGAGGTTTCCCCATGCCACACTCTCCATGGGCAAAGGGACATGCACCAGCCCAGAAAGCTCATAGCAACATATGAAAACAGACTAAGGGTTCATCCAGACCCATCTCGTCTCTTTCACAGAAAGCTTCCAGGAAAAAGAAAAAACCTGGTGGATCAGACCAAAGCCCTGTCTAGTCTAGCATCCTGTTTCCCACTGTGGCCAACAACATGTCTTTGGGGAGACCTCAAGTGGGACCTCAGGCAAATGCCTGCTCCTGCTGCTTCTAATGAGATAGCATATTGCCATCACCACATCCTTTGGCAGGGAATTTCATAGTGTAACTATGTGAATAGTTTAGCTATGTGAATCCAATAAGCAAAGCTCAAAGGCACCTATTCTTTGCTGCAACACCTGGTATTGAGAGCTATACTGTTTCTGAACGTGGATGCTTCATTTAGCTATCATGGATTGTGATGTGTTCTAGGAATTCAGAGTGACCTACGGAAGTTCCTTTCAGATAAAATATGGCAGTGCAGTTATCAGACTTAGGGAGCAATCCTATGGCCGCTAGTCACCTGCTAGACAGTCATAGGATATCGTGTTTTCTGGGAACTGACCTTGGAGCCTATGCTCCAAGGTTGGTTCCCAGAGAACTGACCTTCCCCCACTTCTACGCTGCCTTGCAGGCAGCATGGAAAAGCCCCATGCTCCGTGCCCACAAGGGAAGCGTGGAGCGGCCAAAATGGGGCATTCCCTGGGGGCGTTCTGGGGCAGAGAGGGCGGAAATGCTGGTACGACACATCCAATGTGTTGTACCCCAGCCTGCTCCCCCGCCCTCCCACTGCTAGACAGCCACAGTTGGCTGTCTAGCCGAAAATGCAGGGCAGGAGAAGTGCAGCGGGAATGATCCCCTCCATGCTTCTCATGCCCTGCATTGGATAGGCGGTCGCCTCCAAGTTTGGAGGCAGCCAGCCACCTAAGTTCATGCTAGTCTCTCATAGCATTGGATGTGGACACAGTGTAGGTTATGGGAGATTTGGATTCAAATGCATGCTTAGCCATGGATTTACTGAATGGCCTTCCACAAGTAACAAGCAACTATAGTTCTGTGAACAGCCTAATGGTCTCTAACAAAGATTTCTTAGCAGCCTCACAGAAGTATGCACCTGAGGGTTAATTTGATCCTGGTTCAAAACTGATTTAAATTGGCAATGTAGAAATGGCACAACTGAAGAGTATGGTCAAAGCATAGGGAATCAGCAAGAGTATGACTCCAGGAAACTTTGGATTACCATGGAGGTTTGGCTTATATGGGGCTTCCCTTGAAGAAGGTCCGGAAGCTGCAGCTGGTGAAGAATGCTGCTGCCCATTTCCTGACAGTGACAACAAGATGTGTTTTGAAATCTCTGCCAATGAGCTACCAGGCCCAATTCAAGGTGTTAGTACTAGTGTACAAAGTCCTAAATGGTTCAGGACTCAAATACCTGAAGGACCGCCTTCCCAAGTACTGACCAACCCAGGATTTAAGACCTGCTGGTGGGAAGGATTTGCTTGTGGTGCCCTTGAGGAACATGGCCTGTTGGACCATCACATGTGACAGCCCCTTTTTTGTGGTGGCACCCCAGCTGTGGAAGTCCCTTACTGTTAGGGTTGCACGAAAGTCACTTACCTGGTCTCGCAGCTTTTCGCGGTGGGGGGGAGGCACTTCGCTGCTCTCCCCACGAAGTTCAGGCCGGGGGGGAGGCTTCCCGCCTCGCCCGGCCGAAATTCAGGCCGGGGAGGAGGCGCCTCGCCTTGCCCGGCCACGAAATAAAAAGTTAAAAAAAAAAAACACCCCCGTGATAGACTACGTGACAATTAATGTAGCCTATCATGGCTAGAGCTGCAAAGTCAGCCGTGATAGGCTATGTAAATCGTCACGTAGCCTATCACGGGTGACTTTAAAAAAAAAAAGCGCGTACGCAAATGGCGACCCCCATAGGGAGCCGCCATTCGCGTTCCTTATTTGGTCGCTGTAGTCTACGTAAAGATTTACGTAGACTACGGCGAAAATAAGGGCAACGCAAATAGCGTTGCCCTTATTTTCGCCGTAGTCTACGTAATCTTTACATAGACTACAGCTACCAAATAAGGAACGGGAATGGCGGCTGCCTATGGGGGCCGCCATTAGCCGTACGCGTTTTTTTTTTTTAAGTCACCCGTGATAGGCTACGTGACGATTTACGTAGCCTATCACGGCTGACTTTGCAAATCTAGCCGTGATAGGCTATGTTAATCGTCACGTAGCCTATCACGGGGGCGTGTTTTTTTTTTTTATTGGAATGGCGGCGGCGGCAGCCGGTTGAAAGACCGGCTGCCGCTCCCCCCTCCGACGAAGACCCGACGAACCGCCGGCCGGACCCGCCGCCGGGAGGGACATTCAGGAAAGGTAAGTCCCGTCCCGGGGGGGGGGGGTGCAGGGGCGGGGGGGTGCGGAGAATTTCTCCCCGAAACTTCTTCGGGGGGCCGAACACGTTGGCGCTCGGCCCCCTGAAGTTTCGGGGAGAAATTCTCCGCCATCCCTACTTACTGTAGGGATTCAGCAGTCTCCCACACCATTGTCGTTTAGGCAGCAGTTCACAATTTCTTTATTCATGCTGGGTTTGGGGGCATAGACAACTGCTCTATTTTTTATTATTTTTAATCAGTTGGCTGTGTTGATGGTTTTATTGTATTCTATCATATATTTGTGATTATAGAGTTATGATTTTAATGTTGTTTATGTGGTGTGCTGTGATTTATATAGGTTGTTCACTGCCTGGGAGTCTTTGTGAGGAAGGGAGGGATATAAATCAAGAAGGAGAAAGAAGTATCAGTGAAGTGTTCATTCTCCTCTTTTAGGACGTTTGCAGTGACTGCCCACCTGGACCACCTGGACTTCCTGGAATGCCAGGATTCAAGGGTGATAGAGGGCCCCCAGGCCCACTTGGCAGAGAAGGCCCAGTTGGAAAGACGGTAAGCGGAAGAACACTACTGCACTTGCATTCTTCATCATGGTTGTCAGGATCAGTGGCTTTATTCCAGATACTTTTACATTTTCTTGCTCTGATCACAAGAGAGATGGACAAATCCTGCTAGGTATAAGTGAGTTATATTTTCTGTTTGGGACACTTGGCAGATTGGTCTTGCATTTATGTTGATCATCTCTTGACCCTGTATAGGTGATGCCAGGGTGTATTGTTTGGACCACCCCATCTCGAAATTGCCAAAAAACCTACATCAAATGTTTCAGCCCAGCACTAAATTAACATCATGTGTACTTTTGCTCTCGAGGCTAGTGTGTCAAGTTGAAGGTTGGCCTACAACATCTAGTTCCCTATTGGCAGGGATTTGTTTTTAAATAATCATGCATTAACAAAAGAGCACAATGTTCCTTTGATGTTCAAATGATGAACAAATGAACAAATGATGTTCCTTTGTCTTTCAGGGGGAGTCTGGGCCTAGAGGTCCCCCTGGACCACCAGGTGTGGAAGGTCCTAAGGTCAGTTGTACCTTCTTTTGTTGTGACTTCAGATCTTTTTTTTTTTTTTTTTTTAAAGAAACAGCATAACAGAATGAAATATCTGCCATAATGGGGGGGATGACTTTTTTGGGCCAATAAAAAACTGCAAATCTAAGGAGGGAATAGCCCTGCCTACCAAAGTCCACCAAGCCCTAAACCTACAAAGTACTTCCATTTAACCAAGGTCTGGCTATGTGAATATTTCTTTTATTTCTCCTAGTCCAGAAAAGGAATTGAACTAGGTACTGCAAGAAGCAAATTCCAAAGAGAGAGAGAGAGAGAGAGATAAATAAATAAATAAATAAATAAATAAAGGATTGTGGCTGATATTGGGGGGGCATTTCTAGAACTCTGCAGGTGAGGCTGGGTGAAAGTATTTTGTTTAACATTACCTTGTGATTTCATGTCACAGATGAGATTTCAATAGGGATGGACAGATCACCCAGTGCTCGTCCTGCATAGCACTCTCCAAACCCCCAGTACTTACCCAACCCAAGCAATAATGTTGCGGACATTGCCCTTTTAATGCCTCCTTTTGCATAGATGGGATTCTCATGGAAAAGAACGAGCTGCCATTTGTGCAGCAAATGGCACTTGTGGAAGCTGATGGCTGTGGGCCACTGCTTAGCAGTACGACCATGAGAACCAAGGACATAAGAAGAGCCCTGCTGGATCAGACCAAGGACCGTCAAGTCCAGCATTCTGTTCACATAGTGGCCAACCAGCTTAGCACCATCCTGCTCTCTTTTCTCAGTAAATGGCATACAAAGCCATACTGCCTCTGATACTGGAGGAAGCCTGTGGCCATCAGGACTTGTAGCCACTGATAGCCTTCTTCCCTACACCTTGTGGCAGTGAATTCCATAGTTTAACTATGCATTCTGTTAGAACTGTTTCATTTTATCTGTCCTGAATTTCCCACCATTCAGCTTCACGTGATACTAAATAGATGTGTATAGGCTGCTTATGGAAGTGGTCTCAAAATTTTAACTATGTGCTGTGTGAAGAAGATCCATCATAACACTTGGCATCCTTGGGAGGCTGCCTTGTAGTCCACTGTTTATTTATTTCACTGGGAAGCTGGGTCTAGCCGTCTTCTGAATCTCCCACAATACCCCAGAGCAATGCTACATTGGGTGCATTGTTCGAAATTAAAAATGGTGGGCAAACTCAGGTGCCCAGCACGCTGCACCATTAGATATGTCCTCCAGGACACACCTATGGACAAGGTGACCCAGAAGACAGCACTTTGCCCAGTGTCCTCTCAAGCCTGGAGCTGGCCCTGATCAGGGTTTCCAGTGTGCAAGACAACAAGCAGGGGAGGGGGTCATGCCACTGCTTTAGGATGAAGTCAAAAGCCCTTCTTTGCCAACAAAAACCCTGAAATGTGCTTGTTTCCATGCCTTCCTCTTGTCTTGAGAAAGCCATTGGGACAGCTATAAGAGATACTTAAAATGTAATTGTGTGTTTGAGGTCCAAGATTGAAATGGCTTTGTCTCTTATCAGGGTGCTAAAGGAGACCATGGGACATCTGGTGAGGCTGGACTGAAGGGTGAACAGGTAAGAGAAAATGAGGAAGAAACATGCTTCTTGAAGCAGTACCATAAGCAACAGTGGTTCCTCCTTTGGGCATCCCTAGCTCACCAAGTAAGATATGTGACCTTCTCATTAGCCATCATATCAAAAACAGTGCTAATCAATGGAACGCTCACAGACTTGTCTGGTGTCAGGATTGTCAGGGGCCTCTAAGCAAGAGGCCATCACTAGGCTGTAACCATGAAGGGCATTAAGAACATAAGAAGAGCCATGCTGAAACATACCAAAGGCCTACCCAGTGCAGTCCCACATTCTGTTCACACACTGTCCAACCAGCTGCCAGTGGGAAGCCCACAAGGAGCACATGAGTGCAATAGCACCCTCCCACTGTGTTCACCAGCAACTGGAATACAGAGGCGTACTACCTCCCATACTCAGGTACTATATAGCCATCATCACCAGTAGCCATGATAGCCTTATCCTCCATGAATTTAGCACCTTCCTGCTTTTATTTCTCAGCAAGTGGCATACAAAGCCATACTGCCTCTGATACTGGAGGTAACATATAGTCATCAGGACTAGTGGCCATTGATAGCCTTCTCCTCCAGGAATTTGTCCAATCCCTTTTTAAAGTCATCCAAACAGGTGGCCATCACCACATCTTGTGGAAGTGAATTCCATATTTAACTATGCACTACGTGAAGAAGGACTTCCTTCTAACTGCCATGAATCTTGCACCACTCAGTTTCATGGGATAACCCCGGGTTCTAGGCATGGCTTCAATGCAAAGAGAACTAGTAGTACATGATTCACTTTGCATAAGTAATAAATCTCATGGGAGGGAAATGTAGAGGAAAGAGAAATAAGAATTTCCTTTTAAGACAATACACTATCCAGAAATGTCTATCTGTGTGATTATTCTATTATAACATTTTTGGCCTTTTTTTAATGGAGTCAACAGATAAACTTTGCAGCTCCACCATAACATATAGAACATTGATCTGGATATTTATATACACATTTGGCTGCAGTATCATTCATTTTCCCCTGACTGAGGGGAATAGTAAGCCTAGTTGAGCCTAAAACAAAACCAAAGGTAATGTGATTACCTTCCTGACTGTTAAAGCAGTACAACAATGGAACTAATTACCTAGGGAGGTGGTGGGCTCTCCCACGCTGGAGGCATTCAAGGTGAGGCTGGACAGCCATCTGTCAGGGATGCTCTGACTTGGATTCCTGCATTGAGCAGGGGGTTGGACTCGACCTTCTTATAGTCCCCTTCCAACCTTACTATTCTATGATTCTATGTGATGCCTTCTTTTAAGAGTTTTGTCCAACGTCCTCAGGCCACAGATATCTCCAAAGCCAGCCATGTCTGCAATGCTTGGTATTCCAACTTCTGCTGCTCATTCCAATTCCTCCAGCTTGTGGGGTAGAGATGCTTCCAGATACATCACAGCCAGAGTGAAACACATGATAGAGCAGGTGTGAGGTTAAGTGTTCATACAGATACTAATGGGAAACTCAGAGCAGACACAAATGCTGCTTTTATGAAGGAGGAGGCTTGTCCTGGATTTGCAGAGCAGCATTGGCACTTAAGCAACGTGCTTAAGGAACCCAGTCTGACGATTGGAATACCATTTGCTTGAAGCAAAACAAGGATGGTGGTAGTGGTTGTGTGGGTTGGGGGCTTCTGGTGCCAAACTTGGAAGAGTTGGAAGGTGTAGCTGTAAGGACGATTGTGCCCTTCAAAGGAGAAACAGGTAACATGTGAGAGGGTAAGGATGTGCAAATTAGCAAAACCTGAGTTCACCAAAGTTCTCTGATTTTCATAGGGATGTCAGAGAATTCCGCCATGGATGCCAGTGCATTTGGCCCCCTGAAATCCGTGGCGGAACGAAGCCCCCCTGCCCCCCCGCCCCGCAAAATGGGCCCAGAACGGAGCACCTACCTGCTGCCGTCTGTGCTGACTTGCGCATGGCGGCCACGTCTGCAGCCGCCATTTACTTCTTCCATGTAGCCATGGTAGGCTACATACGTAACGATTTATGTAAATCATTACGTAGCCTATCACGGGTGTTTTTGTTTTTTGTTTTACTTTATTTTGTAATGGCGACAGCGGCAGCCGGTCGGAAGACCGGCAGCCGCCCCCGACAAACCGCCGCCGAACTCCCGCCGGGACCCGCTGCCGAGAGGGACATTCGAGGGAGGTAAGTCCCATCCCGGGGGGGGGGCGGGGGGCAGAGAATTTCACCAACAATTTCAGGGGGCCGAATGCGTTGGCATTCGGCCTCCCCGAGATTCGTGGAGAAATTCTCCGCCATCCCTAATAAATACTATCTGTCAAGGGCTCTTTGGAGGGCTCTTAGTCTAATTTAGTAGCCAAGTCTAGACACAGACAAAGGGATTCTTTTTAAAGCTTTATTTTTTTTTTATAACTTAATAGCTCTACAGGTAGCAACTAGATATGAGCAGCAGCATCCCTGTGCCTTAAGTTAGAACAGTTTGTCCCCATTTGAAAAGCAATTACTGGCAGACCCCTGAATATAAGGACTAGGGAGAATCCCTCCCCTTTTCCCTTGGATCCTCTGGGCGCAACTGTTTTTTGAGCGCCAACCGGGCGCTACGCCTCCTTTCCGTCCTCTCTATGTGGCGCCGCTCTCTGCGTCTGCGCCGTGCATCTAACCAGTCTGCTATTGGTGCTGGGTCACTCCCTGGACTGCTTTCTAATTTAGGAATGTGGATGGGAGGAAACTCTGTCAGCTGCGGGCCCTGGGAAAAAGGGGTGCGCTCCTCTCCCAGGAGCGACTGCTCTTCCTCCGAATTAGAACTACTCTGGGATTCTATGGGCTCAGTGTCCACCCTGACACTATCACAGCTAATGCAGGGACACCACTTGCATCCCTGCAGAAGCCGTGATAGGCTACGTAAGTATTTACGTAGCCTATCACGGCAAAACTAAGGGAACGCAAATGGCGGCAGCTACATTTGCGTTCGCTTTTTTTTTTGCCGTTTTAGCCCACGTAAATATTTACGTAGGCTATTACGGGGGGGGGGGAAGGAACGCAAATGGCATAGTGGCCGCCATTTTCGTTCCTTTTTTTTTCTGTAATATTTACGTAGGCTAAAATGGCAAAAAAAGGGAATGCAAATGGTGGCCGCCCTAGCCACCGCCATTTGTGTTCGCTGTTTTTTTGGGGGGTTTTGCCATGATAGGCTACGTAAATATTTACGTAGCCTATCATGGCAAAATACAGGGATGCAAATGGTATTGGCTATGGCAGCTGCCATTTGCGTCCCTGCAGGCTGCCCAGCAGCTGGATGTCTGGCTGCAGGCTGCCCCGGCCGGTGGCTCTGCAGAATCTCTGTGGAGTGGAGCCGGCTGGAGAGAATTTCGGGGGGAGGGACGGAGCGCCTCCCCCCCACCGTGAATGTCACACTTCGAAAAGGTAAGTGACTTTCGTACATCCCTAGATTTCCATCTCAAAGTTTGTTCCAACTTGAGTCTGGTGGGTTAGAATCATAGAATAGTAGGGTTGGAAGGGGCCTATAAGACCATTGAGTCCAACCCCCTGCTCAATGCAGGAATCCAAGTCAAGGCATCCCTGACAGAGGGCTGTCCAGCTTCATCTTGAACACCTCCAGTGTGGGAGAGCCCACCACCTCGCTAGGTAATTGGTTCCATTGTCATATTGCTCTACCAGTCAGGATGTTTTTCCTGATGTTCAGCCAGAATCTGGCTTCCTGTCACTTGAGCCCATTATTCTGCGTCCTGCACTCTGGGATGATCGAGAAGAGATCCTGGCCTTCCTCTCTGTTACAGCCTTTCAAGTCCTTGAAGAGCGCTATCCTATCTCCCCTCAGTCTTCTCTTCTCAAGGCTAAACATGCCCAGTTCTTTCAGTCTCTCCTCATAGGCCTTTGTTTCCAGTCCCCTGATCAAGTTAGGGAGACTTGCTTGACCCATCCATCCACTGCTTTCCTGACCCAATTGTCCTACCCCCAAATTGTCCTCCCCCCTCTTGTGGGGGTCAAAATGCATGTTTTGAATCCACTGGGGGGGGGGTGTTGAAGTTGGTACCCTCTGTGAGCTCTGCTGACCTGCCCTGTTCCAGAAACCAGCATTTCTACTCACTTCAGGTTACTTTTAGAAACACAAAATACCTGATGCGTCATCAGTTGCTCGAGCAAGCTCATGGGAACAATTGGATACTGCCTCATATGTTTGCCCATAACGCATGGTTACGCCCTGAATCAAACATTTACATGCAAGGGAAAGATTCATTCACTCTGAAATTGTCACGACTGTGTTAGCCATCATCATAGAAAATGACATGCTGGATTATGTTAAAGCAATTCTTCTCTTGAGGCAAATAGGCATGACTCAGGGTGTAGGTAGGCAGTATGGTCCATTACCCACATTTGTACATGATTAGTTAGTCTCTCACACCCGACCAGCCCTGTGATGTTTTCTGTAAAGTGTTTCAATCCCAGAAGTTTATATATATATATATATATATATATATATATATATATATATATATTAAAGGGGTTTGCCACAACATTCAAGTCCATGATCTAATAGTTATCTTTTGGTGTCTCACTCTTTTGGTTGCCTGCTTGCTTGCTTGCTTGCTTGCTTGCTTGCTTGCTTGCTAGGTTTCAGTGAGAACACTGGGAATATTGTTTGTTTGTGAATGGAAATGACAGGTGAATGCTAAAGCTGTTGTTGTCTTCTGCAGGGCCATCCTGGAATACCTGGCTTCATGGGTCCACCTGGAAATCCTGGTCCACCTGTAAGAAGCTTTTTATTAGATTAGATTAGATTAGATTAGATTAGATTAGATAGATAGATAGATAGATAATCTCTCTTATATTAAAAAGCAAAGTGTTGTGTTGCATACATTCATTGGACTGTGTATCAGAAGACACATCCACCTACTGACTGGACATCTTATTTGGCTTTTCGGGGCATCAGCAAGAATCCCTCCCCAACCACCCCTGCTACAACTTTCGTGGGGGGGGGTTGTTTTTGTTTTTTTAATCCTACAGGAATCTCAAAATCTGGAATTACCTTGAAGGGAGAGGGGGGAAAAGACTTCTGTCTTTTTCCTTTTCTGCATCTGATTTCTGCACCCAGATAGGCTATATGCTATATTCAACAAAAATCATATAGAATATGTAATTACTATATTTATCTGTTTGTTTCACATCATCTATTCAGCTACAGGATGTCATCTTGATTGATTGATTGATTGATTGATTGCATGATCAGGAGATAGCAGAATGGAAGATCTGGGGAAAGAAGGTGTTGTCAAGAGGTTTTACAGATGTACAGATATGCACAGAGCAAAGTCCAACTCGAATGAAAATTCAGCCCTGCTTTCAGTAGCAAAGCAGTATGTTTAGAAGATTGGCCACACTTTAAGAATCTCTCTGCCCCACTCCTGGCAATCCCTTTCAAGGCCATGAATTAGGACTGGGCAACGTGGTGTCTTCCAAATATCTTTGGCCTGCAGTTTGCATAATCCCTGACTGTTGGCCATGCTGGCTGGAGCTTGTGGGAGTTGTAGCCCAACACATCTGGAGAGCTCCAGCTTTCCTACTCCTGCTATATAGGATGCTGTGGTGCAGATCTCAAATGCGTAACTAAGGAAATGTCCCATTGTGAGTGGTTGTCTGCCTCTATTAGGTTGTTGTTGTTTATTCGTTCAGTTGCTTCCGACTCTTCGTGACTTCCATTTAAAGACTGTCATAAGCAGTCCCTATATAAAAAGTGTTGATTATGTACAGAGAGGGAAGTCATTTGTGTGTGCATGTACATAATTAAAGGTTAAGGAGAAAACAGCACAGCTGTCATTAGTGATGGAGAGAATTACACCATGGGCAAACAACGCTGCACTTTTTCCTTGTTTAGGGGTCAGAGGGCTCTCCAGGACCCATAGGACCACCAGGACACCCGGGGGAAATAGTAAGTCACTATTCAGTCTGTTGAATTTTTGGAATACAAAATCACAGAAGTGAGCCATCATTCGCTGGAATAGTTCCATAGCAGATTCATAGATCAATAAGTAAATATGGAAAAGGTTCCATGAAGCTGGAGAGTTTGAAAGCCATGAGGATAGTCAAATGAAGCAGGGATGGGTAGATCTGCTCAAGTCCATTTCTCTGAACTTCCTCCTTTTCCCACCTCCAAGTCTATTCTGGTTCCATCCATTTATTTATTTTTTTACAGAAAACATTCTGTCCATATTTTTGTGTGCATTTTTCAAGAGTATGCATTGATGGATGCATTCACCTACTGACTGAAGTGGGTTTGTGCACACTTTAGGTATGTGCACATTGGCGGGAGGGTGTGTTGCACATTTTAAAATGTATGCGTATTGTTGAATGCATTTTTCTTTCTTTAATGGAACACATCACAAACCTGGAAATGTATGGATTTCCAGCCACAAATGGCATCCATTTCCACATTCGGTTCCAGGAGGTGTGGATTTGATTAATCTGTTAAAAATACTCACGAATGAATGCAATTTCACACCCACCTCTAAAACAAATCCTAGTAAGCTTGAAGACTTAGTCAGGTTGCCTCCCTCACTGAACTGCTTATTGTACTACAGGAGTAGGGAACCATTTAAAACCTGATGGCCGAACTCCATTTTGGAGAAGCTCTTGGGAGTCACATTTCAGTGGTGGGCAGGGCCAAATGCAAAAAGCATTGGGCCAAAATGCACAAAATAAAAATAATACCAGCATGTTGTATTTTAAAGCTCTCACTGCCCATTAGGAAGGCTTAGGAGAGGCATTTGTCTGGGGGGGGGTGCACAAAAGCCTCCCACCAAACAATCCATATCTGGGGCAGAGGGATAGGGTCATGGACTTCTGGGCAACTCTGAGGGCCAGATTGGGACCCCATGTTTGAGGTTCTCCACCCTTGTTGAAATGAGAGATTATTATGCATTCTCAGTGCATCTGTAAAGATATTTTTTTGTGGGTGCCCCCCCCCCCAGTGATATTTGTGGTAAATTTAGAAAACCCTGCTAATTCTTTGACCATTTCTTTGTCAACTTTATTCACATCTATGTTTCTCTGGCAGGGTAAAGAAGGCCCACCAGGACCTCAGGGCCCACCAGGTTTGCCTGGACTTATGGTGAGTATGAGTGATCATTCACGTATTTGTAAGGATCAGCAGTAGACATGATCTGGAAATCATGGGCAATCATGAAGGCCATCCCCACGCACAACTCTGTCGCACAATGTTTCAGACTTCTACTGAAAGATTTCCGCTGGGCCAGAGATGCAAGAACATTCCAGTCCTGGCAGACATGCACATGGGTTGTCACCTCTTGACTATTGTTTCCTCCCTCACAGTAATACTGAGATTGTCTGCGGAGCACATTGTGCTTGACTTCTTAGGCAATTCTGATTCAACTGCCATGCCCAAAATCAAATGAAAGTTCTCCTGATTTGAACATTGTGATGCAGTCTTTAATGAGAAAGACAGAGGAGTTATTTGTCTGACTGAAAATGTTAGAGGAAGAAAATATAAGCTGCCAGTCAGTGGGAGTGGTGGGGTGAGGGTGGAATTCATTATGAAACCAAGGCAATGCTATAGTTCAGTGGAAGAGCGCATGCTTTGCATGAAGGAGAGACCAGGTTCAATCCCCAGTGTCTCCACTGATGAAGGACAGGAAAGAACCTCAACCTAAAACCTTGAACCAGTCAGAATCAATATTATTGGGTTAAAAGAACAAATAGTCTGACTCGGTTCTGTGAGGTGTTTATGTGTTAATAATGGCACCGGTAGCCCAAACATGTCAGGAAATCATCTTTCTTGGATGTTTCATGAGTAAGGATGGGCAAGCCTCCGCCAGGCATATTTTGCCTTTTCTAAACATTTCTTTATTTGGTTTATGCCCTGCCTTTCTACCAAAAAATGGCACTCAAGATGGCTGGGTGAGTGATGAAGTATATGAGCCCATTCACTCTGCAAACGCAGATCTACCTGTGCTCCTCCCCTGGGTCCTGCTCAATATGTGTGCACATGTTTATTCTCCCGCATCTGCTGAAATGGAATGGCTCTGTAAGCCATGGAGGTATCCCCTTTGAATTCTGCCACAGGGATGTGATTTCAGGAAAAATCTGAGGCTCGTTCAGGGAAATTATTCCAATTTAGAGTCAGAAAAGAAATGATTTACTATATTGAGTAGTAACCCAACTTGGGATGTGTCAAATTTCCACAACTATAAGAACACGAGAATCTTTTTTTAAAAAACAAAACAACAAAACACAACAACAACATAAACATACAATACACATACACTAAAATATCTCTTAAGATTGTAAGATATCTACCTTTGGCTCCCCTTACACAACAAATGCTTTATTCTCTAGTTCTTATCTTAGTTGTATATCATACATTGAGTTCATAGACATTATCTCATTTCTCTCCTAATTTTAACAACAACAAAAAGAGAACCATCTCAGTGTTCAAAATCCGCATACATAGATATCATTTTTCTCTATTTCTTGTACAAATTCTATAAAAGGTTTCCAATCTAATGTAAATTTGGTTGTTGATCCTTCTTTAATTATAATAGTAAGTTTTGCCATCTCTGCCAGCTCCATCATTTTCATGATCCACTCGTTCACAGTTGGTCGTGTTTTATTCTTCCACTTTTGTGCATACAATAACCTTGCAGCCGTTGTCATGTAGAGAAAGAGGGTTCCCCCCTTCTCTTTTACGTGTTTATCTATTAGTCCCAATAAAAAAGTTTCTGGCTTTAATTCTATAGTAGTCTTTAATATTCTTTGAGCTAAAGACTGTATTCATTTCCAAAATGTTTTAGCTTTTTTACAAAAAATCTGAGAATCTGAGTTACACTATTGCTGACCTGAGAGGTGCACTATTGCCATATATCCTCATTTGGACATGAAGTTGCATGTTTACAACAAGTAGTATGGTGTGCTCACAGTATATTGTACACTGTAGTTCAGTAAAATGGGGAAATCAGCTCACTGACAAATATTAAGAGTGAACAAGGCAAGCGGCACTGTCCCATAAATAGGGATGTATATTCCTGGGAAATCCAGCCCTTTGGGGGCTCACCAGACTTCTGCAGTGTGCCTGACCTGGTTCGCTTTTTTGAGCTGAGCTGCATGGTTTCCCCAGGCTGCAGGGACTTCAAATGGAGATTTGTGCAAACTGCAGCCACAAATTGTGCACATTTGCAAAATTTGCATGAATTGTGGCTGTACATTGCACACGTTATGCAAATTAGCGCAACTTACGGCCAAAATTGGTGCAGATTTTTTGTGTGCAAAGCAACACAATTTTCGGAAATTCCACCAGCTGGCCCAACTCATTGCGCACCAAGTCAGGCCAGCTGGCAGAAGACGAAACAGAGTCTTGGGGGAGCCAACGGAAACTCATCGAGCACCCCCACCCCCACCCCTGGATTCCTCTGACATCCCTAGCCGTAAATCATACAGAGGGTTGCACTCACAGTGCGACTGGGCTGCACCAAGGAATGGAAGCCGGCTGCCTATTCTTCTGGGAAGGTTTGCTTGAGCAAGGGTCTCATGGCAGCTACGAGCGAGAGGACCCTGACATTAGCAAGCCAGGCTATCTGCCTTTATTGTAACTAGGGATGTCAGAGAAATCTGCAAGGGATTCAAATGAGTTCAGATTTCTATGAATCCGACATACAGATTCTACAGCAGAGCATCTTTTCTCTGAGTTATGTGGATTCCAGGGACTTGTACACTGTTTTTATCGGGGGGGGGGTGCAAATTCGCCCTTGTGCTAACTTGCACCTGTGCTAATGCACATTAGTGCTGATGCAGACCTGCGCTAATGCGCATTCACACTTGCACTAATGCCACAAACTACTTTCTCTGTGTTGTTCTTCTGGAAAAATGTCTGGGGTGGGGTGTGGGGGGGTTGAACTGTGTAGGAAATGGCTTGTATATAGCAAACTAGGTGCCCTTGGCTCCACCTCCAGTGACCTCCCCCCCTTAGATTGGCCACTGCAGAGACCTAGTGCAACCTGCCCCAAACCAGCTCTCCAACTGCCACCCCAGCCTGGAGCCCCCACTCCCTGATGTCCACCACTAGCATGAGCCCCAATCCCAGATACCCATCCCTAGCACAAGCCCCCACCCAGCAGACCCAGGCATGAGGCCCTCCCCAAACCAGTGCCCCCAGCCCCCCAGCCTGGAGCCCCCACCTCCAGACCCCTACTCCAGACATGAGCCTTTACCCCCAGGGACCCACCCTCAGCATGAACTATGCCTTGGAGGGTGAATCTATTGTGATTATGGTATTCTTCTGGGCAAACCCATTGTGTGTGGGGTGGGGTGGTGTATCCCCATGCTCTAAATGTGGGGAAATCTTCTTTTACAACTGCAGTGTTGATAAACACCAAAGTCTCCACACACTCCCTTATAAAACATGTGATATCAGTGGCAAAACTTACAGTGGTTTGTGAGTTATGGTTGAACTGAACACACAAAAGCTGGGAAATTGTTTTTCCAAGCATAACACCAAACCCCTTTCAAAAAACACAATGCTCCTTTTTGGGCAGAGGGACCAGCATATGTGTGGCAAGTGACAGTGTGGCAGGATCCCATTGGGATGCATGCATGACTGTTGAACTGCAGGGCTCTAGGACCTATCAGTCAACAGCCTGAGTGCTCAGACCTGTGAGATACTATGCATCTCTAATCTTGACCACCTACCCTTTTCTTTTCTTTTTCTCCCAATCCTAGGGCATTGCTGGAAAGGATGGCAAAGATGGCAAGCCAGGACCTCCTGGAGAACCAGTAAGGAGAGATATTTTACATATATAATGGCCTAAAACCTGGCTGTTTTGTCACATTCCCTGTGAGTCATGAGGCCACTATTGGTTGAGATTCTGTGATGCCATTGAATTTTTGCTTATATCCATACTACTGAGTGAGGGAAAGAGCCTGTTTATACAATGCTATCATAAACAGCATTTCTCTCAATAAGAGAAGCAAAACATAATTTTGTCCCAAAAAGAAATCTGTAGATAACAAAGACTGTTGGCAGTCTAGGACTTAGACTAGAGCAACACATCAAAATGATAAACACCACTGTTTTATTAAAAGCAGGAAAATGCTACATTTTTTTCTATTTTGTTTTTAGACGGATGCCTATCTAGTCGCTATTATTTTGTGGTCTGAAAACTGGATGTAATATTAGAAATACTATTATTATTTCACCCTAGGCCTAGGAAATGTCATCACCATTATGGAGCATGCCAACTTTACTCTAGCTGATCATTCTACTTTCAGAAATTTAGAAATTGGTGTCTTGAGGATAATAATATATACATAGTTTTGAATTTAAAATAATCGTTATTACTAGCTGCCAGTCTGTGCAGTTGTGCTACGTGTGTACCAGACCGATTTGATTGTGAGTTCCAAAAATGGAGGGATAGGAGATGTCTAGGACACCAGATTTTTGGAGTCTGCAGAAATGCACACAAACACCCCCACCCCCCGTATCACATGCCATTGTTTTGTTTTTAATGCTCAACTCGCAGATTTAGTCTAATACATACATTATTAATTAAAATGTGATGTGTGGACCATTTGAACAGAGGATCTATATATAATATATCTTTCTGGTATGACATAATGTCACCCACCATTTATAACTCGTACCAAAATGGTAATGCAGCCACCATAACCTAGGGCCAATTTGTTGTGGCATTCCCTTCTAGTCCACATTTCTTTGCTTTTCTGAACACTCCTAGGCTCAGTTGGTACAACTGAGGATTGTAAAGGGAATGAGCAAAATAACATTTGAGAGTTGGGAGCGAAACTTGAATGGACTCCTTTACTTTTTAAAAGCCATTAATGTAATGGCTATTTGGGGGGGGGGATATATTAATTAATTAATTGTGTGAATGGTGCCATGTACAGTTTGACTCTGAGTGAGCCATATGTGTGATGTGACTGCCTACTGTCATACTATAAACATGCTTTGTTTCTTCCAGGGCAAGCCAGGAGAGCCGGGGCTACCAGGACAAGAAGGAGCTAGGGGGTTGCCGGTATGTCCTGTTGCAGGCAACTGTGGTCCATCAAAAGTGTTATCCTTTCCAACTGAGATCACTTGCAGGAAGGGCTGATGTCTAGTTCTGCTTTGTATAGCATGGAATGCCCATGTACTAGTTGAGAAACCTAGAGAACAACTTGCAACGTGAATGGTGCAAATACTCTGTGAAGGCCAATTTCTCTTAATGGAGATCTGTTTATGGACAACATGGCTGCATGTGTGCCTGCATATTAGTGAGAGAAAGAGAAAGAGAGAGACCAATATAGTCTTCCAAAGTGGCTCACATCAATTAAAGAGAGAATCAGGCCCTGCCCTCAGGGTTATGAATTCTGTGGAGATAGTAGGCAACCTCCAAACTTGATTCCCGCCTCTGTGCTCTGGCTGCCCTGCATTTTTGCTAGACTAGTGATTTCGCCCATCTAGCCATGGTGCTTCGGAGCAGGAGGGAAGGAGGCTGGGGCGAGCATAGGAAGCTGCACAAGGCTGCAAAATGATACTCAGCTCTACCTCCCATTTCCACCTGCACATCACAGGGAGGTTGTGGAACTCTTGAACCAGTGTCTGGAGGCTGTTTTGGGATGGATGAGGGCCAACAAGCTTCCCCAGTCTCCTCCCCTCTCTGCTCCCAGGACCACCCACTTTCCCCCATCTCCACACTCAGGTTTCCAACTGCGGAGAGGTAGCCATCGCAGTTCTCTGTGCACGGGCTATGACCCCAGATCCAGTAAACTGAACCATCCTATGACCTCCCAGACACTGTCTAGGGGCCATATGATTGCTCTCTAAAAAAAATCAAGGCACCCAAGGGAAGGGTAGTGGAGGGAAAAAGTAGGGAGATCAGTTTGGCAATGCCAGAACAAAGCGGTGGGTTGTAAACAGGACAGGAATGTGTGAATTGTGCCTACAGCTGCTTTCCATGCCATCGACCATAGTATCTCTGGATAGTTTATCTGGATTGGGCTTGGGAGGCAAGGTTTTAAAGTGGTTCTGGTCCTTTCTGGGGGAGCAGTCTCAGAAGGTGGTGCTGGAGAACTTCTGTTCCACCTCATGGCCATTAGCCTGTAGGGTGCCGCAAGGTTCTATCTTGTCCCCCATGCTTTTTAACAGCTACATGAAACTGCTGGAGGAAGTTATCAGGAGGTTTGGGCTGAAATGTCATCAGTATGTGGATGATACTCAGCTCTACCTCTCATTTCCATCTGCACATCCCAGGGAGGTTGTGGAACGCTTGAACCAGTGTCTGGAGGCTGTTTGGGGATGGATGAGGGAGAACAAGCTGAAACATAATCCAGACTAGTTGAAGGTACTGTGGGTTGGGAAACCAGCTACTTTGGATGGAGGTTTACAACTGGTCTTAGATGGGGTTGCACTCCCACTAAAAGACCAAGTGCGCAATCTGGAAGTCCTCCTGGACTCTGAGCTAACAGGGGAAGCCCAGATGACTGTGGTATCCAGGAGTGCTTTTTACCAGCTTAGGCTGGTACACTAGCAGCATCCCTGTCTGGAGAGGATGGGCCTTGCCTCAGTTATCCATGCACTATTGACGTCCAGGCTGGACTACTGTAATGCGCTATACACGGGGCTGCCTTTGAAGATGGTTCAGAAACTCCAGCTTGTGCAGAATGCGGCCACCCAAGTATTGGTGGGGGCAAGGTGATTTGATCACATAATGCCTATACTGCAGCAGCTGCACTGGTTACCGGTGCGTTTCTGAGCCCAATTCAAAGTGCTGGTTGTGACTTTTAAAGCTTTGACTGGTTTGAGATGAAGTTACTTGAAGGACTCCCTTCACCCGTATCAGCCTGCCCACACTTTAAGATCAGAAAGAGAGGCCCTTCTCATTTGCCCACCCATGAGAGCAATCAGGTAGGTGACCACATGTTAGAGGGCCTTCTCTGCAGTGGCCCCACACCTTTGGAACATGCTGCCATCGGAGGTCCGCCATGCTCTGTCATTGCAGGCTTTTTAAGAAGGCCTTGAAAACATATTACTTTACTGTGGCCTTCTCTTGATATGAATGTTGTTGTTGTTGTTGTTGCTGTTGTTGTTGCTGGTTTTATTGTTGGCTTTTATTGTTGTTTTTATCTTTTTTATGATTTTATCACATAAAAACTGTTTTTTTGTATTTTATTGCTGTAAGCTGCCTTGGGAGGGCTTCTGTCCTGAACGGTGGGCAAGGAATGTTTAAAATAAACAAACAAACAAACAAATAAATGCATCCTGAGCTGGGAAGAGATTAAGATAACTTTTTTTAATATGCTGTATATATGAAGGAAAGGTACTTACTGATTTCCATTTCACTAGGGTTTTAAGGGACCCAGAGGAGATGCAGGAGCCCCAGGCTCAAGAGTAAGTAATGTACATGATGTCCTGGACACAAGAATGGTTTCTGTCCTAGAGTTGCCAATCTATACCACCTTTGCTTTCCACCACTGTTATTTTTGTCATCTTGGAGATATGGGCTACGGGTTTTCGAAGCAGAAAAATTACAGCATGTGAGTGATGGTGTTTTCTTCGTCATGCCAGGGAAAAGATTCCGTGATAGCTCTTGGCTGTCCATGAAGATTTGTGATAGCCTCAGCAGCTCTAGTTAGGCAAAAGGAATAACTGGATGCTGACCAGAAGGGACCAACTCTCTCTCCCTGACCTTGTTCTGGTTCTGTACAAGTCAACTATGTGGTGACCAAGCCAAAAATAAAACATATCCCTTGTCAGAGCCAATATGCATGTGAATCATTTTCATTTTCATTTCTAATATGTATGTCAACCACTTACAGATTTTGTTATATTAAGCAGTACACTAATAATAATAATAATAATGCTGATGATGAATCACG